>NC_139479.1:16254314-16862291 GCF_008360975.1 Lichenostomus cassidix | reverse complement strand
GCCTCCTGTATTCCCCAGCTGGATTAAGGGAGATGGAGCTCTGAACTGACACCTCACAGAGCCACCTCAACAAAATCAGCCCCATGGGGATCTGGACATGACTTTCACTGGTGCTTCCCTCCATTTAGTACTCTATTTTTTACAGTGAAAATGAAATAGGGGGTGTTAAATGCCTTCCAATTTAGTTCTGATAATAGAAGTGTCAGACTTCAAAGGAGTCATTAAAAGCAGCACTAAAAGCAGCCACTGGGCTCAGAGTTGATGGGAAAAGAAAAAAAGAACTATAAAAGGTGTGTTTGTGTGTATGGAGGGGAAGCACTGCAAAATCACAACTGTGTCAAGTGTAGTGGGGACAAGGAGAGTAATTTCCTTGCTGATACTCTTAATGTGGCAGAATTTGGTGTTAGCGACTGAATGCAAAGTGTATTTAATTTCATGTTCAGAAATATTTGTCACTGACAGAAGAATTGAATCCATAAAAAAGACATGGTAAGTACCTCTTGGATAAGAAGAGTATTTAAGACTTGAATTTTAACATAAAGACATGACTGTGGTCTTACATGAGCTTGTTTGAAATTATACTCTTAATGGTTGTTTTAATGATCCTTCAGTATTTGGATTGGCTGGCTGAATGTGACTTGGATTTACACAACTAAATCTGATATTGTATTTCTTTTCTTCAATGTCCACACTTTGTTCAGACAGAAATCTCAAACAGAAGTTATTACAAAGGTAAAAGAAGAGAGTAAATATGGCTAAAATAGGAGCAAAGTGATATAAATCATGTAACATATTTCCTTTTTTCCTTTTTTGTTAAATAAAACTGTGAAAAATTTCTTATCCTGATGCATATAACTCCTACTGCAGACATCTCACAGCCTTTTAAAAGTACTGGTTTTGATGCAGGTTATCAGATAACAAAGTCAGAGAGAAATAATATGAGAAATAGGGGTGCCAGCAAGGGGAAAGGGGACCATAGAATAAAATTTTTGTTATCACATGGATGTCTATAAGCCAATCTGGTCACAAAATGTAGGGGAAAAGAGGTAGGTACCCTACAAACAACATGTGGAAATATTGAAAATAACTAGGTAATTTATGCAAGCATAATTATGCACAGAATTAGAGAAAGAAATTATTTTCAGGGTTTCCATTTGCCATTGATAAAAGGTCTGGACTGCCAAAAAATCCATGCAATTGACATTACTAATACAGACAGGGTTATAGGCTGGGGCAGCATGATTAAGACAAATAGTTAGGATAGATTTACATACTATTTTTAAAATAACAGGAAAACTGAGGGAAAACTCATTGGGCATAACAACACTCTTGTAGGGGGAAAAAAAAAAGAGAGACCGGATATCAGTAAGGCTTTGTCTTGTGTTCCTGTCTTAATTTTATTGATTTTTGCTGGATAAGATAGTTTTCAATTTTGGAAGAGAAGGAGCTCACAGAACACTTTGAAAATGACATTGGGTCAAGAAAGATGAAGGCAATGTCATCAAGAGATCAGAGCAGAGCGCTGCACATCAGGATCCTCTGTGTCTATTACTGTGACTCCTTGTGAGACCTCACTGAGCTTATTTCATCTCCGTGCTCTGACTTCCACTTTTCCCTGATGTCACCTTTGTCTGCAGATTGATTTGAAACATTTTGAAAGGTGCAAAACTTTAACAGTTTGGAACTTGATAAGAACCCTTTTAGGACACGTATTGTGAGAGATGGTAAAGTTTAGTCAGTCAACATGGTCAGAAACTTTATTTCAAGTTACCAAGATCTACAATGGAGGGCCCCAGAATTCCTGGGACACCAAAGAAATTCCCTGGTCATAGCAAGAGTAAATATATCCAACTGTGTGTTACAAAAAAAAAGAGGAGAAACATTCATAAAGTCTTTGCCAGCAGCTTGATGGTAAAAACACTGTTGTGACTCCATTAATTTTCCAGGGCAAAGGACTGGGCTGTGGGCTCTGTTCTGCAATGACAGCACAAAAAGCAGACTCATAATCTCAAAATGTAGGCACAGACATGCATCAGCCATTAGATTTCAGATAATGTCATAGAAATGCAAGTTTCAAAGCTCAAAATTTTACCCTCTCTTTCTAGCTGGAAAAAATGTCACAATTTCTTCTTTGCACGTTTTTACCTTTTGTGATGTGCTGCTTGGGGATATCTGGTGTCCTCCATGGGGATGAATCTCTACCGAGAATCACAATAAATCATTGACAGTATTGCAAGTACAAGAACTGTTTATTATCATCCAAGGATATTAATTTCTATAGTATAGAGAGACAACAAAGGAACAGGCAAATCTGTGCTGCAGTGGAATTATCTGGCTCACAAGTCATACAAAGCATCACAACTGGAAGTCAAAACCTTTGGGACCAGAAAAGAGTGCATGAGGTGCAGAACAAGGTGAAAACCTGTGCCCGTTTCAGCCACACTGTCTCTTTGGGAAAGAGAGAGAATGTGTTTCTTAATGGAAATTGTTTCATAATGGAATTTTTTAGAGCATTATATTTCCTGGTACAGGTGGTGAGGTGCTTCCACAAATCTTGAGCAATTGTCTTTTTTAATCAAAAAGGCTGGGAGGCATGTTGGATAGCTCAGAGAGTATTGTTCCTTCTCCTTGACAACTGAGCATAAACAAAGCAATATCATTTCATTATTTTATTATATAACTAGTAATAAGAACACCAAATAACCCAGGGTAATATAAACAAAGACTTTTCTGCTTCCCACATTTTAGCTGTCATGCAGTTTTAACTCTCTCTGTGAAAATTTGTTTATTCCCTAAAGAAAAAAACAGAATTTGACACAAGCAATAAAAGCTGAATTTCCTAATATTTTCTACTCAAATGCCTGACCTTAGACTTGTAAATAACTCTCCTTAGGTATAACCATTAGCTGACTTGTCCATCTCAATTTTTTTTTCCTAAGAAGTCTTTTTTTCGCTTATATGCTAGTTTGTGGCTGACAGTCATCCTTGACATTGATTGTCAGGTTGATTTATATTAACAGGATCAAAGGCAGAGTTTTCCTAGGCTGTTCCCTGTGGGATATGTCACTGATTGCTGTAGCAACACTGCTATCATTTTTAGGAGCTGCTTTCACCAGGTCTACAGCAAAGATGATAAATAACAATGACTGCACAAGGAAATGTTGGTGTGTCTTGACTGCAGGTCTTTGTCATCACAAAACTATGCTCGTGAAAAGCCTTAATGACTTCAGTGGAAACACCTTCAAGTAACTTTGTTAAGTGTTGAGGATAAAGAAAAGGAGGCAGAGAAACAGCAAGGAACAAACTTTTTGACATTTTGGGCTAGATTAATTAACTTGTCAAATACTCATATGTAACAACAAAAAACTTAATTTCTAATGTCAAAGTTTCATGCATCATTCATCACATGACTGTGCATCTAACTGCTAAGCATAAATAATTTTTTATATACTGATCTCTTAAAAAATGCAGACAGTCATTACATGAGCTTAATTTGAGAATGGACAGACAAATGTATCACCCATTCCCGGGCTCCTTAATATTCCTGAGAGGTCAATTAGGTATTGCACTGACTTAAAAAAGTATTGCAAGACCTTTGCTCCTGATGGATCAGACAGATCATAGGTAGCATGCAATGGTAGGCACATATTCCAGACTAGCAGAAGTAATATCTGATAAGCACAACCAGGGGCATAAAAAATTTGTTAAATTTGGATATTTTCCTCAATATGCAGTCATGAAGTCATGGCAAGGACAAGAGAAAATGCATGCAAAAAATGAACTAATGGGGTTGAGAAGAATGACAGGTAACTTTTACAAAGGGAATTTCACCCAGCAGCAAAGTTGTATCCCAGTGTAAAGCCATATTTAAGACTTTGAAGAATAAAGTAATAGTATATTGTTTTAGTATCTATGTAGCTGTATTGCAATTGTTTTTAATGTAATTGGTTTAAAAATATTTGCCTTTACCCTTAGACCATCACAATTCTTAACTCCACTGTTGGTAATTGGGTCAGGCAGGAACCCCTTGGTCCATGTTTTGGGAACCAAATTGTGCCCTGTGTATCTTGATATTGATTTCAAGCACTGCTAATCAGAATAGTGAATTTGGACAAGCAGCTGAAGGCAGACATGAGAAATTATGTCTTTTTACAGGCCAGCTGACTTCCTGGGTCTCTATCTGCATAGGATTTTGGGAGGAGAGAGGAAATTATGAAGGAGGGAGGTCTTGTAAAAATATAAAGAAAGCATATGCAATAAAGGTCTTTTTAAAGTGTAATAGCATGCTCATGCTTGCAATAACTGGAGCTCTCCCTGGCAGACTTCTATTGACACGCTGTAATTACTAGGCACAATAAGATACCATGGTGATTAAGTGGAAACATTAGGACTGAGTGGCACTGCTCTTGTCTGCAAAGCTTTGTGCAATTACGGGCTTCTGCCTTCTCTAATATTTTCTTTATCAGAAGATGTTTGAAGACTTTTAGACCTTCACTGAGAGAAACAGCTGAGATAACCAGGAGAGCAACAAATAAATCTTATCAACCAACAGAAGTTTTCCAGTAGCTGAAGCAGTCTGGGGTGTCCCCACAGGAGAGCAGAGAGGCACACAGGAATGCTCTCACTGCCAGCAGTGCATAGTGGCATGGGCTGGATTCCTTGTTTTCCTTCCTCTTTATTTTTCCCTTTAGCTCTTTTGCAGAGCTGGTGAGTTGAGCTCACATTTACTCATCACTTACTCCAGAGATGAACTGTTTCTCATCAGTTATGATCATCTTCAGCCATGCCAGTATTAGTGTACATACCAATAAACTTCGTTTCAAAGCCAGCTAAAGTGAAAGGTCCTGTGGATATGATTAAATATCCATGTCTTCACCTAAGTATCCATGTAACAGTAAATCCAGAAAAGCTGGGGTGCGAGTAATGCCTGCTCATGCACAGGAAATGTCCCCAGTTTCTGAATATGCTCCTATTATAAAATGGTTAATAACTCTGAGCAGTTCTCCTCGTCAGGGAATATGTCATTAAATTAATTTGTCATCTTAAGAAAACTATGTGGGACCTAATATTCTCAATGATACTGCCATCTGAGGACTTTTGAAGAATTTAATCTAAAAAATTTCCAAACAGTGTTTGGTATCTGGATAGTGGGATTGGTGCATTACAGTGGAAAATGTCTAAATCATTCTGCAGACATTTTGTGACTTCATAACTAAATGACAGTTGTTATTATGGTAATAAGCTGCCCTCTGATAATTCTTTACACTAAGTGACAAAACATTCCTAATTTCTCCTCTGTAGCATAACAGTTCCATTGCTCTCAATCAATTACACAGCTTCTCCCATGAGTGTCAGACTTACACTAATTGTATAATGAATTATTTGGCTTCCCACCATGCAGGAGCTGAGGTGGTGTGCAACAGCTTAAAACCACCGGTAGGAAAAGGCACCACGGTTTGTCTATAAAGTGTTTTTGTCTGAGGTAGCAGAGAGGTGCTGGGGTGTGCAGGGTGCAGTGCTGGTCCCTCCCAGCATCCCTGAGGAAGACACACACTTCCATGACCCAGGTGAAGCGTGGCTTATCACTGCAGCAGCAGCCAGAACAGCAGCCTCCTCACCATCCATTGGCACACAGTCTGCTTCAAAGGCCAAACAGGACAGGAGGATGCCTTGTCCTCCAGAGAGATTTCCTCTGACTCCTCACAAGCTGTTTCCTGCCTGAGTTGCGAAATACAGCCTTTGTTGCAAAGTCATAAAGTTTGCAAGAAAAGAGAAAATGCAAAGTGACTCAAGGGAAAGAAAATATCCACCTGGAATCCTCCTGCACATGAACTGGATTAAGAAGAGGTCTCTGTTGTGTGTTACATTTGCAGTGTGCAGTGAGAGTTTCCATTTGAAAGGCACAGAAAAGCAATCCCTCTTGGTATCATACATATTCTGTCAGTACCCCAAGGCTGCCCTGCACTCCAGCCTTGCATGCACCTGCTCTCCAATTCACAGGGAGTCCCTCTGGGCTTTTGAAAATTGCATATCAGGGATAATACTTAAATAGCTTTTTCTTTAGTATTCTCAACATTAGCTATGCAGCAATAATTTGTACCAAAAATTGGGTGAGAAAGATGAAAATTGAAATCTTCTGCTAAATTATACAGACCCTAGGCCTGTTTCCCAGCCACCATCAGGCAATGTGAACAATGATTCAACCTTTTATTCACCTGGGAAACAAGCATTCAGATAATAGATGGCTAGATAATAGCAGCAGCACATTCTTAATTTACATCCTTGAACTGTTTCCCCTTCTGTTGAAAGTCAAAGGACTTTCTTAAGTGTTAACTAACAGGATGCCTACAACAGGATCTCCAAATCCATTCCTGCTTTGGTCTTAAGGGAATAGTTATAGATAAATCTTTACAATGCAAATTATCTGTTGGGCGAAGAGCAGGGAAATGGAAGTTTTGGTGTTGGTTATACATGCAGAATAAGAGAGTAAAGGATTTTCAGGGTGGTGTAATACAATGAAGCCAACAGACATTCAAGACCTTAGCTACTACCAAAACAGGATGGACAGAGAATTTTCATGTATTCTCATTGGAAAGGCTGCCTTTCTTAGGGAACCTAACCTAGGTTTTGCACCAAGCCTCACCCAAAATCCTCTCATCTTTGTTGTGAGTTAATGTGTTTTTTTTCTCTTTACGTTCTCTGCAATTCCAAAAATATATATTAACTCATGTACAACGAAGGCTGTGTTATCAATTGCAGCCATCTAACACTGCCTGGAATAATGCATCTGAGCAAGATGTGCAGCAAGGTTTATGTAGCTTCTCTTTCAAAGCTTCTCCCCTTTCCATCATGGGAGAAAGAACAATATTTTCAAAATAACATGACCAATCTTGTTCAAGCACTGCACCGTGGAAATGCTCACTATCTTCACCTGACATTTATGGATACGAGCAAAACACTGAACTGAGTTTAAACATCCTAGTGTTGTTGAACCAGTGTGACTCAGAAGGTTTCCGTTTCTCCTCCTCCACCACCCCTTTTCTTCCCATCCTATCCTTTACTATGTTACATGAAGTTTATGAGAGATGCTGAGACTTCTACACTGTATGTCACATTTGTGTCCATGTGGCAACTGAGTTGTTCCTCACAGGCTGGACTCTGTGTCTGCCTGATATCCAATCTTCTTTTGTAAGGCAGAAAGAAATTATTGTTTCCAAGAGAATTAGGCAACAAAAAGTCACTGGAATTTAAACAGGGACCAGGACTTTTCCTGACTTTTAATTTATAAGAAAGGTGGAAGGCTTTGTGGCCATTTCTGAGGGATTTTTTTCAGGGCTTTTTTGTTGTTTGTTTGGGTTTTTTTTTTGGTTGTTGGTTGGTTTTGTTTTTTTTTTTTGTTGCAGATCTGGCCTACTGGACCCCCGCTCATCTATATTCAGGGTTTGGCCACAATCTGGTTTTGACAGCCTATTCCATATTACCACTGGAGGAGAATAAGTGGGAATAATGAGTACATGCCAAAATCCAGCTTTGATGTAAAATCCTAATATGCCCAGTGCAGCACACATGAATCTATTGTATATATTACATGAGTTAGTTTTGAATTTAGGTTTAGGGTTGGAGCTTTTCCTCCAAGATCACCAGGGCATTATGTGACATGAGGCCTTCAAGGGTTAGTAACATATCTCAAGTTCTAAATCAAAACCTAACTGCAAAGTAAAGACTATGGTCAATGCTAGCTTACCAAAATATTATTCACCCTTGCCACAAAAAATATTGATATGTGCTGTTTAAACAAAAGCAATTTTAAATATGAATCTGAAATCTGTCTCACCCTAAAATAAAGATTCTGTTATGAGCCACAGGAAACTAACCCCCTGGCCTGCCCTAATGGACTGAACAATGCTGGACAATCAGGAATTGCTCTTCTGTGTACCTTTTCTCAAAGAATGCATTTAACCACAGCCTTCAGGTATAGACCCTAATCTGGCTCAGCACCGTTGTACTGAGCCCTCTTTCCCCATTTTGAAATCTTGCAACATTACTGTTTGGTTAGCAAACTCAAGCCCAACACTATTCCATTTGTTATGTTGCCAGGGTTTCAGGAGTCATGAAGGAAATTGTTCTTCAAGTCCTTTTATCCTGAATACTTACCTAAATCCCACAAATGTCAAGACATATTTCCCATGCCTGGTAATAGCAGTACTAGTTTCAAATGTTCTCATAAAAAAGTAGTGCTATAATCCCCATGGACTGAAATGAGAAACATAGCCATAAATCATTGAAGGCTCCAGGCTCAGTATCTTTATAACACTATTAAAAAAAATAAGAAAAGCTGACATCATTGGTCAACCAACCTTTAAAAATTCTGCCAGAAGAAAAACCAAACCGCTCTTTCAGACTTGTTACTCAGATCTTTTTGAAATCCTCAACACCGTAAGGTTTACAATAGGTCTCTGGACACCCTGGGTAAAGATCTAATAAGGTTTTAGACTCCAGTCAGGATAGAGGGTAGAAGAGGTTAGGGAGTAGGGAAGTTAGCAGGGTCCCATGATTAGTCTTAAGGTAAGACTTATTTGGGATTACAGCCTTTGTGTGGTGTGAGGGACTCAGCACACACTAAACCACCTTGCTTTCTAACTTCATTTGCAATAACCCTATATATAATATATACCAATGAATGGTCTACGAACCCCTAACAATAAAACTGAATCTTAACATTTTTTCAAATATTAAAAACTTAAAAGTCTATCTCTAGTGAATCCAACAGCTTCAAAAGTATTCCTACACCAGTTGATCCTACTGCAATTGGTCCTCATTTTATCCCAGTGGCCTCCAGCAGATTCTGGATGTTTGTTTGTCTCACCACCATCTACATTTAGTACCCAACTTTGCATTTCATGATTCCGCTGCTGACAGCAACCTTTCTGGCAAGTCTTCACCCTAAACCAACCTTATCCCTTACACTCCAGTGACCATCTTCTGTGCCAAGCTTTTGCCTGCCAATATCTGCCATGCCAGGTAACAGCAGCAAATCTTGCTCCTTTGCTCTTGCTCTCCCAAAACCTAACAGCATCCTGTGACAACTCTGAAGTCATTCACTCAGAAAGAATCTCACTACAGTCACTTTCTTCTCTTGGGAGCAAGCTATAAACCGTATTATTCACTTCTGCTGTCCTAAACCTTTGCTTTTAAAGCTAAATCTAACCTTTCCACTAACATCAGGGGCTAGTAATCCTTGAAAATAAAAAAGAAAAAAAGAAAATAACTTTATACAATAAAATTTTATTAAGACCTGGCATATTAATGGACAATATAGAACCCAGCTATAACCCTGCATTGTCTGTCTTTGCCATTAAAAATCTCCTTCTAATTCTAGCTTTAGATGTAATTATATGAGGCTGACTTTTCATTAAACCAAACTAACACAAACCTCTTTTCATTTGTCACTGGGAAACCCAGTGACAAGTCTGGCAGCTCAGCCCTTTTATCACTACATGTGCTCTTAAATGCTTTCTCTGACCGGTTCTTTAACACTCCAGTGACTCTTGTTAACATCATTTAATTCACCCACACCACACCTCATCCTAGCTTTGCTAATCTTCCATTTTCCATGGTAATCCAGCTGCAAACCTAGCTCTTCATTTTCTCTACCCCAGAGATTAATCTAGTCCCAAAACAAAATCTACCTTTAATGTTTGAGATTAGTGACAGGGATCCTCAAAAACCTAAGTGACTGAATCACATTGGCATGACCTGCCAAGCCTCCTTTAGGATTTTACTGCCTGAAAGCAGGATGGGAAGCTGATGCAGATCCAGCTCCAGTTTTAGCCATAGCATGTCTTGGAATCAACCAAAAGTTACTTGTATTTGTCATTGTCCGACATCACCTTGTCTCTGCAGAGAGACAAGTTGTCTCTCCAATCCAAAAGTTGTCTGGCCCTGTTGCCCCTAAGGCTTAACTAATCTAGGCTTTTACTGAAATGCTGTCTGACTTGAACATTGGGTATGAATTCTCCACTAGATATCTAAATGTAAGTAATTTGTTTCTGGAAATAATCCCTGCCAAACCTAGTAAGCTTTTGATGGTTGGTCAACAAATTTATGTCATCATTTCATGGTAGCTTAAACTCTAATTTTGACACCTGTCACTGTGTCACTGCCTTGTCTCCAACCCCTTATTAAGGCTGAACACACCATTTACACTGTTGGCAGCAGCTCCTGTAGTAGGCCTGCAGACCATTCAGTGTCCAGCACCAACCTTACTTCTCCATCTTTTTCTGGCCCTCATCCTCATTCTGTCCCCAGCCTTTAGTTTGGGCATAACAGCAGTGCAGAGTCCCTGAGCTGCTCACAGGCCAGAAGCTATTCAGCTCCAACAATGAGCTGGACTCCTCCACCTGTCTGAACCCCAGCCAGTGCTGCTACTAATAGCACAGGTCTTTGGTTCTTCCTAGTCCTGTGGGACTGTAAAAAAATTGGGTGTTCTAAATGCAAATTCAGTTCTATCAGTTCCTGACTTGGTAATGGCAGCATGTGGTACAATATCTAGGATTTAGGATGTAGCTCTACTGTGGATGATCCAGACAACCACCATCAGTTAGGAGAGCTGATGTCACTCTAGTGACACCAAACCCCTTTGTATCTAATGTAAGGATGCACATATGCCCAGGTCACCACCTGTGACCACCAGGTTCTCAGGATCCAGAGCAGGTGGAAGGGGAATAAGTGAATACCAAAGAATAAATCTGTATTAGCAATGATCTCTCACCTAATACCCTGGTGACTGCAGGATTTGTGAGGTGTGTGATATAATGACCAAGATTATTCTTAACCAAAGTAGGCTTAGATCCCACACCCAGAAGATCAGCTTTGGGCTGTTGGGACAGAGGACACTCTTCATGTGAACTTGGGATATCAAACACCCAGGGTTGCAAGGCGGATAGATGGGTGACTCTGTGAGAGAGTGTGTGTGGGTGTGTGTGTGTGCACCATGACACACAGTGGTTAAAAGGGTTCATTTGGGATGGTTTGGAAAGCTGCCTGTAGCCTAGATGACTAAATTTTCCCTAAGCCCCACTGCAGGGGGAAATTTTGTTAAGCAAGATCTTAACCTCTGTGCCTTAACTTATGTCTCCCATCCACATTTGTAAAACAAGTTAGTTCACTTTGTTTCAGTGCTACAATGTCTTATTCCAACAGTTCTGATTTACCTCCACCGTAGCTGACATGAATGTTTTCACCTTTCCTTCCTTGGAGATGCAGAAGCTTTGTTGCCATATGCCAGGTGTCGATCCTGAGCAGGATGTGTATTTGAGCTGGCAGTGCAAAGAACTGACACTGGCCACAAGTAATCTCCATGTCATGGCTTTGGCATGTCACCTGTCAGATGATGGCCCTTAATGAAGCCAAATCATTCTTGCCAGATGGGTCACTGATGCACACATCAGACCCTTGCACACAGGCAGCTTGTGTGATCCCAATGATCATCTGGGAGAAGGGGGATTTTCATTGTGTCAGAATGAAAAAAACAGCTAAGCTTTATTCTTGCTGAAGTCTGTGGCTGTCAGCAATGACCCTGAACTCTGGAATGAAACTAGTTTTATTACCTTTTTATTTTTATTACCTTTTTCATTTTTTAAATAAATAAATCAAAAATAGATAAAATGTGTCATTCAATCAGTTTAGAAAACTCTGAAACTCAAGAAATCAAATAGTGCTGTGGAAATAAGTGATTTTGGTCTTTATGACAGAGGGTTGCTTCTGTTGAATAATGGAGATATTTGCCAGAGTGAAGTGGGTTATTTTTATCAAAGCTCTCTTTCCATTACTACATTCCCTTTTGGCTTGGAGGATTATATCTATTTTGGATTGGAGGATTACACCAATTTGTTTTGCTACAAATTCAATAAAAATAAAAGCGAAAATGACAATTAAATCCAAGAAAGCTCAGCTGGAGAGCATGCAAAATTCCTCTTTTCTAATTAAAGTCTGTGCAAACCACAGCTTTACAGAGACATTGGGGAGGGAGGGAATAAAAGGAGCATGTTCCCATTAACACATTTACTGTAGCTACCTTTCAGGCCAAACAAATTACCACAGAATATTAACTCAGAGCTTTAACAAGCAGCAGTCTCCCCATTTTGGGAAGAGGAGGAGCAAAGTGAGGCTGACTGTGTAGGAGGTACATGTACACCATCTCTTGCTGTTGGGTGTGAAGACCTTGCCATGCTCCCTGAAGACCAGTAAGTCAGTAGGAACTGAATTCAATAGGCTTTGGATCATGTCTGTGGTGTGATTAGATGTATTAGACACTATACGCCAGATAGTCTCCCTCTTTAGCTTGGGCAGCAGCAATTGGCAGAGAGAGCTGCTGTTTTGGAGCCAACATTTGTGAAAGTGGGGGAATGAATAGTAAATAAACCCAGTGGCTTTCAGTGAACACACCATGACAGGCTGCTGCCTTCATCTCCTCATACTGCTTCCAAGGCAGCCACTGAGGAAAGCCATTGGCACTCCTAAGAAGATGAATCAATAAATAAATAAACAAAACTCCAACAACCACAGCAAAACCAAAGAACTCTCACAACATCAGACAGTAAAATACAGATAGGCACAACTGTGAAATGAGAAGAGGAAAGAAAATGAGATGCATGGAAAAAGTCCAAAGAACTACATGGATAAAACTTTGCACTGCTGCAAATTGAATGTGACAGGAAAAAAAATCAGAGGAAGATACAGGATCTGTATTCCTGCAGAACAGGTTGCAATACTGAATCTATGGACAAGGCAGGCCACAGGCTGCCCTTCCATATCAGTACTTTATGGTAGGTATGAATTTACCTGAGAATAATGCTGGATTGTTTTCTCTTAAAACCAAATTTACCTCTTTTGTAAAAAGATCATCACAGTAGAGTGTCTTCCCAGCTGGCTGTCATCAGTCTGACTTGCTAGGAAGACAGTTATTAATGGTAGGCTCTACAGCTAAAGCCCCTGTTTACCTTTAGTGGACAGGCAGAATGAGATGCATTTTAAATAACCAGTGCCAAACTGGAGCTGCAAGTCCTGAACCAATTGCAGAACACCTGTCTGTGATGCTGCTGCCCTTTGAGGAGTCAGCATTTCCCACCAGTGAAATGAATGGATCCACCCCATGTTAGCCCTACGTATTGCAGAAGTTTTCACGTTAGTCAGAGAGGTATTTTGCTCCAGTAATCTTACAATAAAAACGTTCCAGACAGAGTGAAAGCAACACTTTCCCACTGGAAATTCTTGGCAGCTCCTGAAAACCAGGATTTGTGCCTCTAAAAGAAAATCTAAGCACACACGTTCATTCTGACAGGGGTTATTAAACTGCACACCTGGCCAGTCACACCAGACTGTGAGGGAGCTGAAGCAAAGCCTGCAGGAGAAGGACACAGCTATGAAGGGCACAGGCTCATCTCTCTGGCATGTTGTCTCCATGGACATGCAGCTCTGCTGGGTAATGCAAACCTGGCAGCCACAGGAGAATCCCCCTAAACTGGTACAGGTAAATCTGTCTCTCAAAACAAGGTTATTTAAGCTGACAGAGCTACATGCGTCTGCCTGCATAATTTGATATACACTGTAGGTTTTGCTGGCATGGCTGTCATGATGGGGAGAAGGAAGTTTTTTCCCTGGCTGTTTTCATTGATATCGAGCTGTTGGCAAATTACACAGTGAAGACCATATTTAGGATTGCAAGATCATAATCTGCTTGAGAGAGCCTCAAAAAGGAATGTCTCAGGCCTAATATTGGGATTGATACTGATTAGCTAGTTGAGACAGAAATTGTAATGAACCCTGGGAGCTCCAATAGAGTGCCTTTGCTGCTCTCCTTCTCTAATGACGTGCTGGCACAAACCACCTCTCCCCAGCCCAATCTGCTGGTCTGTGCCTAACTCCAGTAGTTAACCTTGACGCTCTGAAGAACATGCTTTAAATTTGATATTGTGTTCATTTCTACCCTTTGCTGTCGAAAAATATTAAATCTTCCCTCAGCCACTTGCTTTGCATGGTGAAAGACAGATGGTTGTGTTGGATCATTCCACAGCAGAGCAGATGTTGTAATCGAGGACACAAGAATTCTGCCAAATTAATTAGACTCTTTCACTGATCTGGATAAAAAGAACAGCTCGCTGGCATTTCAAAGAGGTCTTGGTTATAATTCATGCCACCCTGCCAGGTTATCTCCTGTGAAATATAGGTATGATGGGGTGTTCTTCTGTGGCATCATATCAGATTACTTTGAAATAGAGTAGTTGGTAGGCAGATATCAACTTTCTAGTTGGTAGGCAGATATCAACTCTTTAATACACTATCCTAAAATGCATATAGGAAAATAATATTGAATTAGCAGGGTAGAAAGACCTATGACATTATGTGCTCCCATTAACAAATATATTTTTATACCCTGGGGAAAAAAATTTCCTTGTGCCTTGTATTTTAGCTTACTTCTTTGTTAGCTATATTTGCCACACACAAATCCATGAAATATAAGATATATGCATTTTTTGCAGAATTTCACAATCTTTTCCATAAGGCCCATTAGTAGTTCCCAGGGTTTGCATACCTTTTTTTTTTTTGCTTTACCAGAGAACTGTTTCAGAATATCTTGATTCTTGGCATAGAGAAAATCTGTGAGGAACATAGCAAGGTTTTGAAAGGAAGGTTTTGTATAGAGTGGCTAAGGTATGGACAAGTATGGCATTTCTGAGCTGCGCTATGAAATAGTGTTCCTCCTTGTGGACCACATTTCTCTTTGGTGCAACATCAAAGCAAGTTCTCTTGGCAATGCATCAGTATCCTCAGGAAGATACCAAGAGAGTTTGAAAAAAACTTGGTTCTAGAAATATAAGTGTTCAGTGAGAAACTCACTGAGAAAGAGAAAGGGTCCCTATGGTT
Organism: Lichenostomus cassidix; assembly: GCF_008360975.1. Lineage (NCBI taxonomy): Eukaryota > Metazoa > Chordata > Aves > Passeriformes > Meliphagidae > Lichenostomus > Lichenostomus cassidix. The sequence goes on along the minus strand of NC_139479.1, from coordinate 16,847,366 downwards.
TCCCTTGCTCCTTGCACTGTTAAAAGGGATCTGTGCACACAGACAAGTTTAAAACTTCTATTTGTCTCTTATGGCAAACAGAGAGACTTCATTGCACAATTGGACTTGCATGTCTTCATTCATAGGGTTTTTTATCCTTTAAGACTTAAGACACCTATTTTTATTACTATGTAAAAAAAGGCATTTCCCAGTAGTGAAAAATCTTTAATGCTAGAGTACATAAGTAATCTTGGTTATTCTGTAAATCACTTTTTCTTACCATATAATTCTAAAATACATCAATGAAATAAATAAAAAGCCCAAGAACTACATCTTTTCATGCCAGAACACTGTACTTTCTGCTCAAAAACTGAAACTAATGGGCAACACCTTCAAGTTGTGCAAAGCTGTGCTGTTCCATTAATTTTCATAGAATGTTGTCAATTAATACAAACTAAAATGTGACACCTAAATTCTTTGTCAAGCTGCATAACAGTCTGTCTGTTATCTTGGCAGCCAGTGCTTAAGTAGTTTCAGAAGCTGTGGCATCAAAGACATGTCCAGGAAACACAAAAGCCAATATTGTAAATGTTGTTAAAATGTACAAGATTTCCAAGGTCTACGATGCTGTATCTGGTTGACTTTTGCTGTGTGTCCCATCTGATTCTCTTGGGAAGTTAACAGCAGTCAGGAATTTCTTGAGGAAGGATATTATTTAACAGAATCCTATCCTTTCCCCTGAGCATGACTGAACTAAGTCAGGATGTTTTCCTTGCTTCTCACACCTGAGTCAGCCTCTGCAGCCTGTGCCTGGATTAGCTCTGTTTGCACTCCCCTTTGGGTCATCCCCAAGTTCTTTGCCCATTTTCTCTGGGTGACCACTCTGCTTCCCTGCACATGGCTTTATCCATACAGTTTCCAAACTTCTGAAGCTGGTACTTGATGAGGCTCCTGCCCTTCTCCTCAGGACACTTTCTGCTCATCCCCTTGTGGCTGCAGCACTGTTCTGCAGTCCAGATTCCAGAAGGATAAAAGTACTTAATTTCTTCTTGATTCAAACAGAAGGAAAGCTCTTCCATCAGCTTACATCTAACACCTGTTGTAGCCCAGGGATCATGGCACATTAGCTGACTACTGCTAAAGCTTTCAGCACCACTGTGCTGCTTTCATTCCTTGTAGTCATCCATGGTAGAGTCCATTTCTTTGCCCACACTTCTGCCATCTGTCTAGATGCACTCTGTCACATCTTTTATCCAATAACACAGAAACCTCACCTGGCTGCAAATTTGGAATTTGCCTGAAATTATAAGTGTTGGTTTAACTGGACTCTGAATCCACAGCTCCTTCATATTGTCCCAACAGTAGTGACCAGGTACAATTTTGTGCTAAACAGGACTAGTGATGAAATTATTCACTTCTCCTCCCTCTGGTAAAAAAATCTATGTGCCAGTCACTGGCCAGGCTGCTGCTGCACGCACACGGAGTGCCAGCATCTTTTGTTAGCTCTTCCTAAAAGACATTTCCCATTTCCTCAGCTGCAGGGAATCACCTCCATCTTAAAGGAAGAGGACCAGACTTGAATCCTACAGAGTTGTACTTGTGTCATTTTAAGAAAACAGGTCAGAGTTTGGTTCCCCTGCTATTCCTCAGGTTATTCCCCAGCAGCATGAGATCAGCATGTAGTCCAATACAGGTTGTTACAGGATAACAATTTCCCAGCTACTCATCGTGTGTCTCATCTCAGCCATTAAAACAACACTCTGGGCAGCTGATCAGTCTCCCCAATAGTTTTTCTGTGCTAACTCTTCAGGGGGAAGCCTGCTATGAAAACACTTAGCTTAACACTGTCCCACAGACGTTTTTACTGTGTAAAGGCTGGTAGGTTGTATCTTTTAATGTAAATTAACCCAGAAGAAAATTGAGCTGCTGAAGCCTGTCTAGAGATGAAAGACTCCGAAACTAAAATTCTCCAGTACAGAAAGCAAACAACACAGAGGGGAGGTTTGCTGGCCTAGGCAAGAAGCTGGTGGCAGGATAAGGTGATGCTGCTGAAACCAACTCATCCCAGCAGTCCAGACAAGGCAAAGGCAGCCATCTCATCTGTGAAAGGCAGCCATTCAGTGCAGGCAACCACAGTTTTTTCCGTTAAATACACAGTACTGATTGTGAAATGATCATATGTAAATCAATGGATATTTTTTCATATCATGCATGCAATGGTAATTCTTTTTCAAACTCCTTACTTTGCTGTAAAATATATGAACCATGCCAGCTAAGAGCAATAACATATTTTCTTCCCTGACTTGGGTCTATGATATGCTTATTATATCTTCAGGGAAACTGGCAGTTTACAGAGACTTCCTAGAACAGGAAGTTAAAGATAAATCAGAAAATATTAGCACAGCGTGAAGGGTTATCTTCCTCGCATACTTTCAATTGTAACTAGTGTATCCTTCCTGGTGCCATATTTTGGAGCAATATATCACACCTTCATTTTCATAAAGGAAAATCTCCACTTAAGTGCCAGTGACATACAGTACTAATCCATTATCAGAATGCCATGGAGCTGGTAATGCTCTGGTGTAGTGGTATAATCCATCATGGATCATGTGCACTGTCTAAGTGCTTCTACAAGGTCCCTTAATAAGCAGAGAGTGTTTCTGCTTTCCAAAAGCAAAAAGAAAAAAATTACACTTTTCAAGAAAATATGTTTGGGTTTTTACCCCCTGAAATTACAAAGAACTTTCAGGGAGATGCAGAATTTATATTACATCACTTTTTTTTAATGAAGTAATTTGAGGCTCATTTTAAAGTGAGCTGTTCCAAAATCCAGATCTGGCATTAAACATAAATATTTGAAAACCAGCTAATTAAAAATGTAGTGCAAAGTGTCAGAGTTTCATATAGTGAAAGATGTGAGAAATTGTGTTCTCTTCCTATTTTTCTTACTTCATATATTAGTATTCTCAGCTGAATGCCTGAGAACAGAGATACTTTCAACTAAATGATGGTCTTGTGCAGTGGGGATTGTTAGTTGTGTTTTGTTCTTTTCCACTTTCTAGGTCAGAAGAAATTCTGGCTGAGGCTTTGAAAAAGATGCCCTAAAGACTGGAATGTGCTTTGCCTTATCATTCATTCTGGATACATTGATAAAACTGAAAAAGAATAGCCAAGTCGTGAATCCCAGCCTGGAGAGAAGCTTCCTTCACTTCCCCTCCCTCTCTCCTGCTGTGGCATACCGATGGCAGTGGCTGATGCAGGCACCCCCAGCCTGCCCCCAGCAAGGTCACTGACCACCACAAGCCTCCCAGCTGCCCTAGGACAGGGATCCTTTCTGGTCCACTTGCTCTGCTCCAGAGCAAGCTGCTCCTGCCACCCAAACTGGTTTGGGAATCTCCCCATGCTCTTCATTCCTCACTACTTTTTACACCTGGCACATCTCTGCTCTCCCAGCTCGTGAGTCATGCTGTTTTGCATTCTGTGCTTGGCTTTGCTTACGCTGGCTTCACACAGTTGCAATTCAATTGACTCCCGTGGCATTACTCCTGAGGCTAGTGAGGGATGGAGATAAAGGTATCTTTTCTCCAAGATGAATGCAGATATGGATTCATAGCCTCCTAATAAGGCAGCCATGGAAATGTCATAAATTAGGCTGACTATTCTCAAAGGATGTTTACAAAAAAAATGCTGACATATCCACAAACAATATTTGGTTCCTTGACTTCTTAAGGAGAAAAATGCACCCATAAAGGAGTACTGCTTCCCTGGGTGACTTCAATTAAATAGAGCATCCAGCTGCTCTGGATTCCCATCACTGACAGATGATTTTGAAGTCTGCTTAACGGAGTTTAGTACTGAGCTCCTGGCATGCCTGGGATAAAGGATGCCTTCCAGTAGAAAGGTTTCTGTGTGCACATGAGTTTTCTGAGCTGGTGGAAGCCATGCCTGCATTTCTGCTGTGTCCAAATCAGAGAGCACTAAGCTGCATGGGAACAGGACAACCTGAATCCTCCACCACCGATGAGCAGATAAAATCTGCTATGATAATATCTCCCTGGGCACAGAGGCTTACTGTTTCCTGTACAGGCAGAGAAAAGGAAACAGATCCACCAGCCCAAGTATGTGCCTTTCAGTGAGCTGGGCATTCCTCTGCAGGTCCTGAGAGCTGTCATGGAGATGTGCCTCAGCATTGAGATGGAATGGAAAGAAAAACAGGAAATCAAGGCAACACTTGCAATTTTAAAGAAGAGTCTAAAAGACCTCTTGCTTCTTTTTTTTTTTTCTTCATATAGGTCTAGAAAGTGCTGGCAATAATCAGAATTGCATTTAATAGCTTGTGATATGTTCTCTCAAAAAAGGAAAGAAATCATATATGTTCCATGGCCACCTTTTAATGGTAATATTTACTATTGGATATGTGTATATTTGAGGGTATAGACACCAGATGGTGTATTGATTATACAAGGGGAAGATGTGTTCCATTACTGAGTTCCCAGCTAACTATTGGCCAGCACTAAGAAGTTATTTCTCTTCTCTGAAACTTTTGTTTTTCTCCTCAAAGCCCTACCTAGGTGTTGATATAAAGGATTATTTATGATGACTGTTTTTAAACCCTGTGGTTCATCATTTATTGTCCAGAACAAAATCCTGCTTTTGGTGGAGAACTACTCCAGCAAGGACTTATAAACTCACTGAGCTCCAAAGGATGGAGTTAACAAACCTGTTAATATCATGGAGTAACCATCACAATGCATTAACATCAAAAGTGGATCATTTTGTGTGAATAACACATGTCAGGAAATATCAGCAATCTTTGGGCAATGGCTTAAGACAAATGTGATACTCTGGGGTGATTTGTGAGGTCAGGTGAGGGACCTGGGATCACCTCCCCAAAGCCTGTGTCTTGTATGTTGGAGAATTACACACCAGTGTCAAACTCTTCTCCTTTCAACCAAAACAACTAATTTCTATAGATTGTATACATAGTCTTCCACAGACTCAGGAAAATAGGCTTTGTGCCACTTATCTCTTTTTCAGAAACTCTAATATTTTTTACAATATTTTCTCCCATAAATACTTTTTTCATCTGGGGTCTGGGTAACATCAATTTAATTTTATCTAAGTGAAACTTTTCCTTTGAAAGCATCCAGCTTGCACACTGCAGTGCAGTGTACAGAGAGCTCATTTTGTGGCAGCTATGCCCAGTGCAGCAGTTTAGCCACCAGAACAAACAATACTGCACAAATTTACTCTACTGAAAGTCTAAGTGAGTGTGACTATGTCGCATTGAAGTTCCTTTCAGACACACTTCCTCCTGTCTTCTGTGCATTTTGGTTTTGTTTTGTCAGATTTCATTAGCTGTTATTACAGAAATCACATCAATTTGTGCTGAAGTTCATTCTCTTGTAGAGGCAGAACTTTCCAGCACTAAGCATATAATAACACCAGCATTACTTAGAATATGGCCTGCAAGAATAACACCAAACAACAGTATTATTCTATTTGTCAACTGGGTCTAGATAGATCAGATTATTAGATTCAGAGTTTTTAGAAGTCTGTTAACATTGGTTGAAACCTCTTGTGTGGCAACCCAGCACACAGACCAGTCAATTTATTTTCACTGGAAAAGTTTTCCTGAACCTACATTACTTAGAGAGTGTTAGTAATGAATGTTCTTAATTTGAAGTTGAAATACCTTTGATCTCACAACAAATTGAGATCCTTGAAGATGAAAGAGGTCTCTGCTGTTAGATAACTGACAGAGCCTGTGAAAATAATGAGCTCTTGCATTGAGCTACTGAGAAGGGACTCCAAGCTTGGAGTGGGTGAATAACGATATCATCCATAAAGTTCACACAAATGCCTCTAATGATTTCCCATACGAAGTATTTTTTGAGAAGAAGGAGATAGGTTGATTCAAAGGATGAGTAGAAAGGAGTCCCCAAACTGTTCACTGCCTGACTTGTTGGGCACTCCAGAGTCAACAGAACACAGACTGGATGGGGGTGACACTGGCCACAGAGGAATTGGGTCAATATTCTTACAGGTTCCACCTCCTCACTTATTGACAGCCTGGAAGTGTTTGCTTTGAAGTGATGCTAAGGCAGACAGACTTCAACTTGCAGCTCTGCTAGCAGCACAATCATCTGGAAAATGTCTCTGCTGTTCTCCTTGGAAAGCCTTTCCTCCTTGCATACCACTGCTGTCTTCCCAGTTTACTGCCCTTTGTTGCCAGGATCCTGTCGGTGAGGGAGGAATGCTGGCTGGAAAATGAAGTATTACTAACTTAGACCTACCCATTGGAGCTGCCCCATTCATGGGCTCCAGCTTATCCCAGCCACAGGCCGGGCTCACACCACAGATGTCCCCATTGTTCCAGAAGAACCCAAGCCACTCTGGTCCATCACAGCCAAGGGACCATTTCCAGTTTTATCTGGCTCCATCCCAGCTGCCCTTGCCTCTGCCATCACATCCGTGTCCCCTGCACTCCCAGGGCACTGCAGCTTGGCATGTGAGCTCCCTCAGAGCTGCCCCTGCTGCTCAAAGCAGGGCTGTGAACTGGAAACCATCTGCAATGAAATCATCTTCCTGCTTCCAAAGAAACAATCAGGGTTTTTCTCTCCTTTGCTGTTATTTGAGTAGAAAGCCCTTTCCAGACCTGGGAGAGCTGGATGCTATGCAGTTTTTTGTGCCCACTGCAGGCTTTCATTGCACCCCAGTAGGAAACATTTTGCTCAAGAATTCATCCATTCCTGTTGTTTATTCCTCCACTATCCTTGCAGTCCTCAATTTATGATAGTTTATTTTCCTCTGAGATGTCCAGCACAGAAGTTGCAGTTCATGAACACAGACAAAAAAGAGACCCCTTGTAGCCAGATTTGAGACCTACCCTGTGAGGACTGTACCCTTTCTTTTGGTATTATTTTGGCAATTCCCTGGGTCCTGTGAGCTGTTGCACCTTTTCTCTAACACATCAAAGGCTCCAACCCCAGCTTATGCCAGGGCTTCAGAGGAGTTCCCGTGGCAACTGCTTTGCTCATATCTTTTGTAGTTGCAGCATTGTAAGAGTGTTCTCTGTAATAAATCAGAGGACTTTACAATACTTTTACTATCTCCAGCCCATCTACCAGCAAATGAAATATGCCATGAATCCACCACCAACAACCCAGAAAAGTAAAGGTGCAGAGAACTTATAAAGGCAAGGGCCTTCTTGTTCTGAAAACACCCTTATTGACCTGTAACAAAGAAAGACAAACTGAAAATGCAGAGGAACTGAAAAGATAGGTGATTTCTGGATTTCCATTACACCTCCTAGTGTATCCCTGAAAGGACAGAAGCACTGCATCAGCCTTTTCCCTTCGTCAGAGGGGATTGATTTCTAGTATTACTCTTGCATTCCCTTCATTAACCTCTCTGCCATGGAAATGTGTGTATATACACAGGCTGACTGAATATAACAATATGGCCCTGTGTAGCCCAAAATAGTGTATATATTCATGCACATCACATGGTGTACATTCTGGTGTATACAATACTCACAATACCCCAAATCAGACACACCTGGGGAGTGGCACAAGGGATTACCTCTGAGGAGCTGGACATTGATGCTGATGAGCCATCCCAGGAAGGCTCAGGCTGTAGGCTTTTCATACAGGCTATTATGTGCCCTAGGATTAAGGGTCTAATATTTCATGTTCTATTGATCCAAGGTGGCTTTGGCATTGACTTCCCTCTCAGCCAACAATACTTTAATTAGTAGTGACAGCCCCCATCTCCATTAATATAGGCAATCAGAGCAAGTGAATCACCAGCCTCTACATATATAATTGTATTGTTCTTGGTCTTGAATCATTGAAAATAGATAGGCATGTTTTATATTCCAAGGCATGAAGAAGGTAGATGATGACTGAATGCAGCTGGGAACTCATCTCACCTAATTCAAGAAAGATGTATTATTCATGTCTAGTCAATGACAAGGATGAGTAGTCAAGCTTGAGAGTCCATTAAAAAAACAAACACAGACCTGTGCAAGCTAAATTGGTTGGAGCTACTTTGTGTTTTTCCAGACTGTGGCTACAATGAGTGGCTCTGACTGAAGTCAAAACTTCTGATCCTTCTGAGGAGCCTTTGGGATTGGAAGGCTGGTAACAGTGAGAGACAGAGAGTCCTTGCACATAACAAAAACTTGAAAGAGAGTAAGGCATGACTGCCCGTGGTTGCCTTAAGCCATTAAATTTAAATGAACTGTAAATAAAGTTAAACCTAAAGGATTAAAGAAGGTCAAGAACTGTCAATTCAGTATTGGCAACGGAGCAGACACACTCAGGCAGCATCAGGTTTTGAAGCGATCTATGAGGATCAGGAGCCACAGCAAATTCTCACCAGTGGCTATAACTGTTTTTCTTCTCTTTGGCTTTCAAATGAAATTCACTCTGCAGAAGTCTGAACTCTTTTGGCATCTCTGACAAATATCCACTGGCAAAGAGATACAGTGACCACATCCAGTGAACCCAACCATTAACCCAGCACTGCCAAGTCCACCTTGTCCCTAAGTGCCACATCCACATGTCTTTTGAACACCTTCCAGGCATAATGACTCAGCCATTTCCCTGGACAGTCCATTCCAATGTTTAACACCCTTCACCCTTTTGGTAAAGAAGTTTTTCTTAATATGCACTCAAAACCTCCCCTAGCACCACCTGAGGCCATTTTCTCTCATCATATCACTCGTTAAGTGGGAGAAGAGACCAACCCCCACCTTGCTACAGCCTCCTTTTGGGTTGTTGTAGAGATTGGTAAAGTCATCCCTGAGCCTTCTTTTCTCCAGGTTAAAGATGCCCAACCCTCTCAGCTGCTCCACATAAGACTTGTGCTCCAGACCCTTCACCAGCTCCATTGCTCTTCTCTGGACAAGCTCATGTCCAGATGTCCTCAAAGTCTCCCTTGTACTGAAGGACCCAGAACTGGACACAGGATTTGAGGCTTCATGACTGCTGAGTACAGGGGGACAATCACTGTCCTGGTCCTGTTGGTCACATGATTTCTGGTCTGAGCCAGTACATCACTGGCCTTCTTGGTCACCTAGGGACATGCTGGCTCAGTGGCTGTTGACCAGCTCCAGGTCCTTGTCACTAGGCAGCTTTCCAGCCACTCTGCTCAGCCTATAGCTCTGTATGGGGTTGTTGTGAGTAAAGTGCAGGACCTGGCATTTGGCTCTATTAAAACTTATCCAACTGGCCTCAGCCCATTGATCCAGCCTGTCCAGATCCCTGTGCAAATCTTTCCTTCCCTCCAGCAGATGAGCACCCTGCCTGACACCCAAGCAGAACAACAGCATGTGAGCCCTGAGTAAGTGGTGTGGTCTGTGAGTTGTGTGCTACACAGAAAGATTCAGCTGTCTAAAGCAAGGTGTCCAACCTGAGGTGCTGTATGTGACCATCTGAGACCAGACACCTGTCCAGACAGGTCTGTGCCTGCTGCTCCAGACTGTCCAAGGGACAGGAAGGGCTGTGCCATGTCTGCTGGCCTAGCAGAGATGTCTCAGATACCCCAGAGCTGGCTGGATTAGATGTCTGGGTTTAGATAGCTGATCCATTCCCCTCTATCTATGCCACTCACTCTGACATTCTTCCTCTGTGCTCTGCAGCAACAGACATGCTTTATCCAATCTGAAGACAGGACAGGACAGGACAGGATAGGATAGGAGGCATTTGTGAGTTGGGTGCCATGGACAGAGATGGAGTGACCATAATAGATCACGTTCTCCAGATGAAGAGCAGTTATCATCCACTTCTGTCTCAGAATACTTAAAGGGGGCACGTATGCCAGGAATTGCAGAGAAGCACAGCAAGCCTTAAAAAATAGATGAAGTTGACATGCCAGGAAATTTTTAAGCTTTTCTATATTCATTATATGCCAAAGGTCAGAGATAGAACTTGCTGCAGGTTAATTTCTGTTTTAATTTTGTGTGGAGGGAGTTTATTTTGAGACTAGGTCTGGCAGAAGGATGAATTTTGTCATCAGTCTCTTTTAATTCTTAAATTCAGAGGACAAAAAAATCCCTCTCTGGTTTGTAAAAAGACCTGAAATATGTTCATAGTATTACAGCTCTTGGTTTGCTCTTCTATCAGCAGTTTATACTTTCCCTTTCTTCCCCTCCTCAGAGAACTACAAATCCTGAATTAATGCCTGAACCAGAAGTCACCCTGTGTCACGACAACTGGCCCATGTTGGAAACATAATTGGATTCACTTTACCCTCTCTTGAGGAGGTAGGAAATTCAGAATATAATTAAACTGAATTAATCTGCTTGGTATTAACATCCCCATATTTAGCTTTATCTGGAATAGGATGTTGTGTCTCATCAGATAGAATTAAGGCTGTCTCAAATCAGCCACCTGTTGTGCTGAGTAAATGACAGACTGAAATTCACAGTAGGCTGGATGCTCAGCTTTGATTAGGACACCCTTTGGAGACAGAGGCTTTTCACAGTGTCTTGTGGCTGCAGAGTCAACGTGAACACCATGGGTGCCACCTGCCAGGTCATTGCCTCTCACCTCAACACAACACCTCACCTCCTGCCCATATTCCCTTTACACACACAGTTGCACAAAAAAAAAATGTGTTAGCACAACCATAGTGTTGGCCACAAATAACAAGAGGGGCTTCCTTCTCCAGCAGCAGGAACTCCAGGACCCTCACCACAGTGCCTTCCTAAGCAATGTCTGTGTGTCATTACACTGAACAGAATCCCACAGCAGACTGGCTGGCAGCTGGAGCACATGATGTGGGACAAGAGGCTGAGGCAAATGGGGTTTGTGTAGCTTAGAAAAAAGCAGGCTGAGGAAGGGGAATGGTTGCAGTCTTCTACCTCTTGAATGGGACAGATGATGGTAGATGGTGAAGAGGTAAAACTCACAGGTTGCTACAAGAGAAAATTCCATCTGGGTATAAGGAGAAAAGTGTTTACAACAGCTTAAAACTGAAACAGCTTACATAGAGGAGTTGTGTCATCTCCATCCCTGAAGATTTGCATACCTCATTTGGAAAAGGCTCCAAGCAGCCTGACATAACTTTGAAGTTGGCCCTGCTTTAAGCAGGCAGATGGACTTGTTCACCCCAGGAGATTCCTTCCAAAATTAATCTTTCTCTAATTTTATGATTTATTTATGCACACCCACACATACCCTCAGTGAAATGGTTATGTGTATTCTAAATTATTTCACTGTTTGATGATTCAATGCATAGTGATGCCTTAAACACCCACTTACCTGTATAAATGCCCACATGCTCGTCATGTGTTTGCCATTCCCAGACCAGTTTGAAAATGATCCCTGATCTTTCTGATAACTGGCAAAAATACATATGGCTGACTGCAGAGCAGACTTGATTCACCTGAATGATGAGCTTCTTGTTTGTCTTATGGCAGCAGCAGTACCCAGCACTGCTCCACAATGATCAGCCCAGCTGAGCAGTGGCAGCAGACTGTTACTCATCACACCTTCACTCTGTGATCAGCAGGCACAAACATAAGGCATGAACATGCTGCTGGAATGGACTGAATCACTTGTACTGGGGCTGACTGGGTAGAAATGTGATTCATGAGACCTGGCATGAACCTTCAGCAGTGCCTTCTAGTCACTGCAATGCTTAAATGGTGAAATACTTACAGAAGGCTTACCCTTTGGCCTTGCTTGCTAGCTAAGATGATAGATTTTGGTATCTCCCTGTCTGTGAATAGTCACTTGTAAAATATCTGTTTACTTTGTGCTTTGAGAGGTAGAGGGAGCAGGATAAGATGACAATTTCACACATCCTTTGTATGTTAATAATGAAATTTCAAGAATTTCATCATATCTGAATATCATGTCATCTGAATGTCTTCTATCAGCAGTTAATATTTTCCCCTTTCTTCCCATCCTCAGAAAACTACAAATCCTATATAAATGCCTGGACCAGAAATCATCCTGTGTCATAACAACTGGCCCATATAAGAAATGTGATTGAATTCATTTTATACTCTCTCAAGGAGGTAAGAAATTCAGACTATAATTAAATGACTTTGAATATCTGTCTGCTGGCAGATACTAACAATTAAAAACCTAGAGTAAGATATTATTTAAAAATATGAAAGTAATGTTTCAAAGAAAACACCTGTGCCTACTTCTAAAGCAACTGCATGAATCCAGGTGAAATGTTTGCTCAGTAGGAACCAGCCATAGCTCACCCACTTGAGAATGTGAAGCAAAATATTCTCAAGAGTCACACAATGATTTTCCAATTTTTTTTTTTTTGCCAGAAAATTTGTAAAGTATAAAATACCTAGGAGAAGCATCTTAAAATTCCTAACAAGGAAAGAAGCAACTTGCTTCTTTGCAAAATGGATTAATATAAGAAGAATAGTTTTATTTTCTTTGCTTTCCTATAAAGTACAGCTACAGAATTCTGGTACTTAGGTGACCACAAAGAGGATGGGGGATCTCTATGCACAAGAAGCCACATGGAGAAGAGAAGGGGCAAAAGCACAAGTTGCTCAGGGGAAGGTTTCCACAATATAAGAGAGAAATTTTCTACAGTGATAACAATCATTGACTGGAACAGGGATGACCAGGGATGTGGTAGAGACTCTGTCACTGGAGGTTTTCAAAATGCATTTGGGCAGGGCAATAGATAATATCATCTAGGCTTCCCTCCCATTAAAGACTGGATGAGGTGATATCCAAGATTCCTTCTAGCCTGGCCTGTTCCATGATTTTACAGTTTTGTTAACCTAGAGGAAAGCAAGCCAGCAGCAGTGTCCCTACAGAGGCTAAGGATACTAAAATACACTTTTCATTTGAAACAAAATCTAATAAACAAGGCATAATCTGACTTTCTTCTAGAGAGCAAAATTCTATTGATCAAACACTTTTGATCCTCTCTGCTCACCGAATTTAGGAAAATAAAAAGATGAAGATCAGACGAGCAACTGTTGGGACAGAAATTGGGAACAGCAGGACATGAGTATAGAACCTCATTTTGATGTAGGTAATGCATTTTCATTGAAATAAAAACTACTTAAATACATGTATTTCTATTCTCAGAAGAAAGAACAGTCAATATAAAAAGTTAATTCCAGCGAGATAATTTACTTTCAGGGAATAATGGAATTATTGAATTTCAAGTGAAGAAATATAATTAATTTTTCAAGAACTTTTCCAGGCTATAAATCATGTTTTGTAACTTACTGATAGTCTGATCACCAAACCTCAGCTTTAGACTTGCCTTCACATGCCTGAAGAACATCTCCAGTGTTTGTCCCTCCAATCCTTTGGAAGTTCAATTATTAGCTCTTTCTCAATGTGGCTAAACTGAATCTCTGTCCTCTTCTTCCTAAGTCCTCCTCTACAATTTCTTTCTCAATTATATTACCATCAGATAATCCTGTTACCTGCTAATTTCTGTAAATCAAATCTCACTTGAGGTACTCACTCACTCCCAGCTCTATTTCAGCATTGTTGCAAACCATCTGAGCTTGACTGCTGGTGCCTTCTCACTGGCTAAGCTGCTCTCCTTTCCCCACATCTGTAGGATTCTCCACTTGCTCTTCCATCCCATCCTTGCTCTGTCTATGCACACAGAAATGTGGTTGCAAAAATAACTTGATCTCATATTTTGACCTTGTTGCTCAGCCACTGGTATCTGCCAAGGTGGCACTGAGACCTCAGGCTGGGGCTCAGGACATGAAATAAGGCATGTGGTCAGGGCTGCCAGGCTTAGGCAGGTCCTGGGCAAGAGCCAGAACCAAATCACAGCTTCTGTAGAGGGGGCTATGCCCCATTTACTCCAGCTTTATCTCAGACACAGAGAACAGCAGTTTTGCACACAATTAAAGGTCCTTTCTGTCCTACCTCACTTCTCTATCATCTCTCACTGAGGATTAAATAGTTTCCATACCTGAGCTTCTTTATTTCAGTCATTACTAGTATTGTTATTATTACATTTTAAGACAATGCTTTTTTCTTTTACCTACACAACTTTCTAGCTGTGGGATGCTCTTTTTGTGCCAAGTAACACAGCATTCTCCTAGATATTCCTCCTTAATTCTTTGTTGTGTCTGGAACTACGCAGAAATGCTTGATGTATTTTAGACCACTGTCGCTGTTGAGCTGCTAGCAGAGAAAAGACCCGAGTTCTCAGTGTGGCAAGAAAGAGGAAATTTATTATTTTGATTTCAATATATATAGATTTTTCAGAGGTCGCCCAGATTGGTCAGCTAGAAACCTCCCCCTAGGCCTGATTGGCCAGGCCTGAACTGTCCAAATCTTGAGACACTGTTTAAAAAACATCCAAAATGTATCTTTGTTTATAAAACACAACAGAATGTTCTCATGAGAAAGACCTGTGCTAGCCACAGACCACAAGTGTGCTAGGATTATTGTCTGATATGCTGACCAATATTGACTTATTTTATCTTAGTATTCTCCAGACTGTCTACATTTCTATATTATCACTTGTCCCACGTTAAAAAGTTCCTTGGGCTAGATCTAAGCTGCTTCCTATCTTTGTTTGTATAGCATTTATCACGGTAGAGTCCTCCTCCGTGAGCAGGGTTTTTAAACACTTGGGCTATATAAATAATAATGCTTTATTGCAAATGTTAGCAAAAAGCATCTCTTTGAATGAAAGCCAGGCATGAAATACAGGAAAGCCATCCTCAGTGATCCAGCTCTGAATGTGAACTTTCCCATTTCAAAAAGGCAATGCTCAGGTGTGGGTTGTATGCTTGTGATTCTTCAAAGTAACCTGACTGTGGAGATTTATATGCCTCTTAGTCCTACTTCTCTTCCAGTCTGATGATCATGCAGCAGCAGCTGAAAACATCGATAGCACCTGGGAAGCCCAGCTGAGATTGGGTCAAATGTCAAATAGACACACTGACTGAAATCTTGATATCTGCAAGTAAAAAAAATTATCTTTGAGTATAGCAAAGGCAAGACTCACACAGAGGAATTCAAGCCAGCAGTCATAAAACATTGCAGAAGAGAATGGACAAAATAGTGAAAGATGTGACTGAAAAGAGGATTATATCAGCTGCCCTTCTGGGAACTATTTAGAAAAAAATAAACTTCCAAATCTCTTGTGCCAAGGAGTTTCCAGGTGTCATTTGGAGGTTAGAGATTGGAGTTGGATAATGGAGGAGAATATGTTTAAATGAATATGTTTTAAAGTTTTGCAAAGTTGAATGAGACCAAAGTCTCACTTTCCAAGTCCTAAGGACCTTGGGTGCCTAATTTCCAAGGGCATCTTGGAGAGTTTGAAGCATAGGCACTCTTGAAAATCTTTTTTTTGTTCCTACATAAGAACTTGACCCTTTGCTAGACAGCTCTCATTGAAAACCACGATTACAACACTTTGGAAAAGTTCTCACTAAATTGCTTTATAGCCTGAAAGAGAGGAAAGAACCCAATACAGAGGATGACTGCCAGGATTATTTTGCCCAGCCATTTAGAAAGAAGTGTCACTGGTCACCAAAATATATATCCAAGAACTGCTAAAGGGTGAGTCCAGCCCCTGCACTGACCAGGACTGCACGTTTGTTCAGCATGGAAGATTAGCCTGGAAAACAGACACTGCTGTTCCTGCACTTGGATGGGACACAGGTCCATTTCTGGCCGTATTAACACACTTTATTAATTTGATGATTATACACTCAGTTCACCTCACTGTCCATTGTGGTGTAAAATGTAGATGCACATTGCAGCACAGCAGTGCAGAAATGAGAGATATTCACTGTCAAAAGTAGTTTCATACTCTCCCATGTATGGCAATTACTGTCTTGGCACTTTCTGCTCATTTTATACTCTAGTTTAAAATAAGACACTAAGATGTTACATGTTTGATTAAGAAGCTGATACAGATTATTAGTGAAAATCAGATTTGGAGATTTGAAGAATGCATCAACATTCAGATAGTCTGTTTCTGGCCATATGGAATTCACTCATAAAAATGACAGCAAAACACATTGCCTTATTCTATTATTCATTATGTGATAGAAATTCAGTCCTAGACTGGCTAGAAACTGAAATAAAACCGTAACCCAAAACCAAAAAAGTGCCTAAAATCAACGCCTCCTGTTTCAGATTAAGGCCCTGTAGACAAATTTTCAAGGAAAAAAAAAAAAAAAAAGGTGAAATTTCAAGTGGAAGTGCTAAAATTTCCAGTGGAAGTGTCCTGGCTCCCAGACAGCTGTTCCCCTTGACAGTGGTTGCCTGGGGATCCCAAGGCTGTGAGCCCCTGGGAGAGCAGAGCCCACAGGATCCTGGCCACGGGGCAGGGCAGGAGCTCTGCTGGGGCAGAGGGACAGCTTGGGAGCAATGGGCTGCTGCCAGACATGGACCATGCATGGGCATCCAGGAGCCTGATGGATTTTTATGATTCTCCCTTGTCACTCAAGGGCTCTGAGCACTGAGTTAACTTGTCTGACTTTTTTGTATTAAAGGGTTCTTCCTGCTATCACTGTTAAAATAGCTGTTTCTCAGTACTAGGTGTCAAATGCATGTTGCAGGCTCCTAGTTCCAGAAGGAAGGCAAAGGCCTGCTTTGCCAGCCCATGGAGAAAGATAAAGATAGCCTGATGGACACAGCTTTCTCTACATTAAAGGCAACAACTCCTAGTAATGTAAAAGAAAAGGGACATGACTACATGTCCTCTGCCTAGCCTTTCTGAGGTGAGCTGGCACTGTTTCAACTGGCAGCTGTGCCAACCTCTCCTTTTCCTTTTCCAGCAGCTTCAGATTCTAGGCAGAGCTGAGGCACAGAACAGCCATCATCTGTGTCTACAGATATAAGTACAAACCCAGCCTAAGCACCAAGAGGTCATTACTGAATTTTGAACTGCTTCAACTCCTTGCCCTTGTGTCTGCAGTGGAAAATAGGGCAGAAAGTGTGATGTGTGTCTCTGTGTATGTATGTGTGTTTTTGAACAGGAAGCTAAAGGTATCCCTGGGGTTGCCAGGGTTCTAATTTATCACTTTTCCCTGAGCAGCAGCAGATACACTGATAAACCATTCACAGCTGTGCTCTGGATGCACCTGGAATGGGAGGCTTCCTCCCACTCTAGCAAATCCAAGCCATGCTTCAGTTACACCTCTCTGCTTTCCTACAGGAAATATACATCTAAGATGTAAACACTTGGGCAGACTTGAGCCTGAAGCATTGACCTGATAGAGACCTCAGCCAGAGCTGGACTGTGCCCAATGACAGCTGGTTATTTCTTTTTTGTTTATACCTGCTTTTTATCTTGCTTGCTGCTTGGTTTTAGCACAGCTGAATTATTTCTACTTTTTGTCCCCCAGAGAAACATCCATTGACTGTGCTAACATCTTGCTTAAAGGAAGACAGTGCTGAGCAGAAATTACAGCTGCTGTGGGGACACACTGTGTTGCTGTGCCCAGCTGCTGACTGCAGCCAAGGAATTTCAGTGCCGGTTTCTGTTTTTAGAACAGTAGAAATCTGTGGTTATCAGAGCACCTGGGAGAGTTGGGCTCGTTGTGTCTTCCTCAGAGAAGGGTAAAGGGGTATGGGAAGATCTTACTGCTGCCTTTAACCCTCTAAAGGAGATTACACGTTGCAGAGCAGAAAGGCCTTGCAAAGTGAGGGCCTTGCTGCCCTTGTAAAATCCTTGCTCACTTCTGTTACTTTAGCTAACTAAAAAAGCGTTCTAGGAATGACTCAGCTAAACTAGCAGTGAAAAACAAGTTACATAATCGCAAAACAATTATCAGAACCAGTAAGTGCTCACACCGTGGGGCTCATGATTGGTTACACCTGATGCTGTTCCTATCCTGGTTTGTGATAGTTAAGCACATTGGTTGTGCCTCTCAAGTATATAAACTCCTAACAAACAGTTTAAAACCCCTAGATTTTTGCAATAAAGTGTCTTTGCCATACCCTTGTAAAAATTGGGAGTTTAATGCCACAATTACAGACAAGACTGAGCCAGACTGTGCATGGTGGTGGGATGAGAGACAATGAGTGCAAGTTGCAGCAAGGGAAATTCTGATCAGGTAGGAAGAAGCATTTTGCACCACAAGGGTTGCCAGACACTACCCAGATAGTTTGCATGGATCTTCCCCACAGAGACTGTCAAAACATGACAGAACAAGCCTTTCAGAAATCTGATCTAGGTTTTACTATTATGAGCTGAGGGTTGGACTACCCAGCTTTCAAAGTCCCTCCCAGCAGGAAAGATGCTGTGAATCTCTCCTTAGAGTTCCAGATACAAAGGATAAGAAGATAAGATCACTTTTCAATAAAGCTGCACAGGCACAGATATACCTGGGTGAGCATCCAAGATAGCAGTGAGGGAATTTTTATACAGGCAAATACTTTTTTACTGTAGGCACATAGTTTCTCAAGATGCCCTCTCAGTGACATATTTGTCACAATCACCTCTGACTTGCAAAAGCCTTTTGCAATCAGGTGCTGCTGGAAGCCACCAGCCCCATTTACCTGGGGGTGCATTGCTGCCCAGAAAAGAATCTCTCTCTTTTCCAGCTTCCAGGTCTGAAGTTACTAAACATGTCTTGAATCACCCCATGCCTCCCATCTCAGGGAAAACATACAGTAATTGGAGGCTAAACCTTTCACTGAAAGGTAAATTAAAATAGATGACCATACATTTGATTTGGGCATGGAAAATATGCAAGGATTACTGCACCTCAAATCTGTGTTGGACATGCACATGGTTTGTAAGTCTGGGGACAACATTCATACCTTCTCACATCCTTTTGTGAGTCTGGGGACAACATTCATACTTTCTCACATCCTTCTGACATGTTTGGTGTCTGTGCCAAGGTTATTTTAAAAAATACTATATTTTATCTTTTTATTTTACAACTTGGTAAGAATTTCAGAGCCACAGATTTTTAAGCTAGACTTTGTATGTGGTTTAGTTTTTTAAAAATAATTTTCATAGCACTGTCAAGCTTCTATGGGTTAGGAAGTTGTAGATGTAGCAGGTTAAGTCACTTGAAAAGTCATTTTTGCTCTCAGAGTTGAACAGTTGATAGTGGCCAGAATATGAAACAAAGAATAATTAGGTTCATCTTGTTCCTGAAAACAGATATAAATCTTTTATTGGAAGACCACTAAAAAAAGTTAAATAGAGCAGAGTTCTGGGCAATTCTGTACTTAATTCTAATGTTCATCTCAACAATTTCCATTTGTTTCTTCCCACTTGTATGCTTCTTTTTTTTGACAAAATGTCCTAACATCAAACTGTAGGTGACTTGCTGGGATCTGTCATTCTAAAGAAATCCCCAGTCTGGACTTCTAGGCCAGCTTAATTAAAAATTATGATTTTTAATCTCTTCAGGCTAAAGATAAAAACATACTCACCATTTGATTAAAATTTATTTAATCATTTCACTGAGAGGGCAGGGAGGCTCAGCAGGACTTCTCCATAAGGAGATGAAAGATTAAGGAAGCAATATGTGTAGGGAATCCCAGAAAGCAGTGCAGAGAGGGGGCACATCTGAAATGGTGGATTTGGAAGGAGAGTGGGGTGTCTGCCAAGGGATGCCAAATGTCACCCTGCTGCTCCATTTGTGCATGGTGGACATTGTTAAACCTATATATCTATGATGGACTTATCCAGCACCTGAGAAAACTGTAAGCATGTTTTCAGTGGCACATGATGCTCAATATATAAATATGGTGCATGTGGTAATGTGGAATTTCGTGGGAACATAATTGCCTCATGACCAAACCCATGAGCCAAACCACACCATGAAGTGCAGTGTGAATAGTACAGCACTCTGGAATAAAACACTTATGCAAACAGAATCACTGTTACACAAAATCAGGTTTGCAATTTTTAGCAATTTTTATTTCTTTCAGTGAGTGTAAAAAATATCAGATGAGGTGACAACATCCACCAGATTGTGACTGAAGTCTTCTCTCTTCACAAATCTTGGGAAAAAATAAACATGACAAAGCAAAACAGAGTTCAGACAGAAGGGCTTTCTCATCAACCAAAGCAATTTCTCCTATAATGTGCTTTCCATGTTATAGATTTTATACTCCTGTCATCTTTGAAACAATAGGAAAACAGGTGACAGATATAAGATTCCTTAGGAACTTGCAAAGTTAATGAATTCAGAGAACTCCATGATTTTTAAGTCAATTCTCTTAGTTTATTTTTAAGTCAATTCTCTTAGGAAGATTTTTGGATTCAAGATTTTGCATTTTACTTTGAACAGATCATGAAAAGTAATCTTGAGACAGCACACTAACCTTGCATTGCAGTAATGGGCTTAAGGTGGGGCTGAGTAAGAAGATGAAAGATGTATATAACATGAGCTCATATGGTCTAAGCCTCTAAAGGTTTATCAGTTGCAAAAATAACTTTGCAAACCCAGGAAGAGTGTCTGCAAATGAATACATCAGTATTGTGTACCAGATAGTGCACTGAGTAATTTGAAAGTCACAACTGCTTTCTGAAATTCTGTGTGTTCAAAATTTACACCTCATTAATATTTATGTTGCAGTCTGATAAGACCTGCAAATATTTAGTGTTTAACTAGGAAATATTTTAATTAAGGAAATGTGCTTTTAAGTGCTATTTTGAGTTCACCTGGCAAAGACTGGACAAAGGTTGGTGTTTCTAATCATTCAGGCTGAATAAGCACACTGATTCACTGAAAATTGCAGGGGAATAGTGATGTAAAAACCTATCTGACTGCTCATGGATACCACGGTAGATGAATGTCACTCAAAAATTACACCTGAAATCTTTTTCATGCTTAGAATTTGCATTTAATCACTGTATCATTGTCCCAATATTAATTATGCCAGAGTAAATTGTCTTTTGCATGGCATCAGCTAATCAGGGAAGATCCATAACATTGCTTTTCAAGGTCAATTCTACCCAAAGACCTGTTTCAACAAGGTCTGACAACAACCTGAAAACATCCCCAAATCTATTGGTGTTGTTATGATTGCCAGGTCACTGACAGCCCTGAATGTCACAGCTATCAAGATAAGGGTCCATATTTCCTGCCAGGGGAAAAACACATCTAAATAACCAGCACAACCCTTTCTTGGGTAACAAATAAGAGCAGCTGTAGAAAATGGGCTTGTGGCAGGTGACTGAGAATGAGGAATGACCTTTGCTGTTGGAGAAATCTGAAAGGAAGAATGCTCACGTAAATGGGTTCTTGTATGTCTAACTGTTCACCAAAGGACACAGATTTTCTTTTTTCCTGTATCCACTTCTCCCAGAATGGTTGCCCAGAGAAGCTGTGGATGTCTCATCCCTGGCAGTGTTCAAGGCCAGGCTGGATGGGGCATTGAGCAACCTGGTCTAGTGGGAAGTGCTTCTGCCCATGGCAGAGGGGTTGGAACGAAGTGATCCCTTCCAACCCAAATCATTCTATGATCCTATGAAAATACCCAGGTCTGGACAGCTCAGGACTGGAAAGATACAAAAGTAGCAGATTCATATTTAATTTTCCAATCCCTGGTTAAAGCAATAGAGATTAAAGCATATATGTATATATATATATATACACACACATTTTGTGGACCTTATCTGTATCTTCTCAGATACATTAAATGTGTATTAGAAAGCACATTTGAAAAGACAAATGTACTTATTTCTTCTGGTTAATTCCCTTGGTAACAATGTACCTAAAATTAAATTTACTGGTCTCTATTAGAAAACATATCCTTTTTCTTCATTTTTAGTTACAACAGAAAACCTGTAAAGAATGGTACTACCTGCAATTTTCCAAAGAGGCTAAACCAGAAGCTATTAGGCACCTTGCAAGATGCCTACTAACTGCAAACCAGCATATTATTTTCACATTATATCCTACAGCTCCTATTTGAAAAGTGCTAGAACATCCACTTGGCTGAATAAATTGAGCATAGAATATAAATCTCACAGATTTCTGCATAGCATGAACTTTCCTGTCGAGAAATAAATGCATGCCATGAAATACAACTCTTCCACAGGTAGGAGTAGCTATTTCAGTGAAATCCATTTCACAGGTTAAGAAGTGGTGAAGTTTGCTACTGATTCATTTTGAAGGCAAATGCAGATTAAGAGGGTATTTAAATTGGTAATAAGGAATCTGCAATTGTGAGATGATGAAGATGAAGAAGAAGAAAATAGCAATAATAATAATGTAATTTAACAGATATTATCACATCCCTAAACTGATGGGTGAAATGACACATGTATTTACTTGGAGGGCTTCACAACCACCTTGCTTTTTAAAATCAAATGAAAAAGAATAATATCCCAAATTGTAGTTAAAATAAGGATACAAGAATGTTCCAGGGTTAGGGGACATTGTGTTATTAACATGAGAATGACTAACATTATCAGCCAGACAGTGGACATCAGCTAGAACCCATGGCAGGAGCAGTGTGTTGGAAACACCATGTGTTGGCAGTGATGCTGTTGTCATTTATGTTCTTGCAATGGAATACTCCTCTTTTAAAAACTGGGGTCCTTTGTGCTTATACAGAAGGCAAAAGCTTCCAAAAATCATCTATTGAATGCTCAGAGGCTCAGGAAGTTCAGACAAATTTTTACTAATATTAGACAAATATTACAAATTTTACTAATATTAGACAAATTTTTACTAATATTAGACAAATATTTACTAAGAAACATTGCCTGCAACACAAGAGCAGAAAGCTTGGGAACTATAGCTTTAAAGTATTTGAGACCCACAGCACACACTGGAGTGAGAGGTACAAATTTCCTTGTTTTCCATGAGGTTGTGATCGGACCTTTGATTTTCAGTCCTCCAGACTGTGAAGGTAATGAACACTTACAGACTTGGGAATAAAACCATTCCTGGTGGTTCTGGACAGTAAAGCAAAGCTCATTCTATTAAGTACCCTGGAAGAGTAGATTTTGAAACTCTTTCCCATTATTGGGTCCTGAAACACCATTTCATAGAGGTGTGGAATCACACATAGAAAGTATGAGCACATTGCCTGATTTTTTTTTTTTCCAGGAAACCCAGACCACAGCAAGACACACAAGGACAAAGAAATTCTTATCAGCCTGTTCCCCACCATAGCCAAGGCAGCACAGGGGGAAGTGGAGAGGATGCCCCCATTTCTCCAGAAAAATGTGGGACAAGAAACTTTTTCCCTTTCAAAAATAAAGAAGCAGGGACTCTCCTTCCCGCTGAGCAGTGAGGTGACAGATTTTATTTGGAAATCCTGTCTCAGCTGTGCAGCAAGTCGCCCACAGCCCTGGGACTTGCCTGCACTGCAAGTGAGGTGTTACTGCTCATCAGCGAGGCATTACCTTGCAAATCAAATCCCACCATAAGCTCTGACACTGTGGTGCATATGTAGTAAAAAGCAGATAAATTATCATGCAAGCTCTGTACATCCCACTGGAAAGCTACCTTTGGGAAAAGCTGTTCTAGTAGAGATCTATATTAAAGATAGAAAACTATAAAGAAGACATACAGTTACTTCTTGTTCTGTAAATCACTGCAATAAAATTTAGAGATTGGCAAATGTGCCATATGTGTGTGTGCTAAGAAACTAAGAAACATTTGGTTTTCTGTGTTCTGCACCTTTACATTTTCTGGACTGGAAACCATTTGAACACCACTTGGCAGTGCTAAATCATTAGCATGTAAACAATGTTCTCTCTTGGAGACGTGACTCTTGCTTTGATGTTTTGTGGCTTTCCTTCATCTGGAATAAGTTATTTGGGCATAAACAAGTGCTTTTTTGAGCCTGCAAAAATGTATTTACAAGAATGAACATTTTTACTGGAAAGTGAGTGTATTTAGCTAACGTTAGCAATGACAAGGATGTGAAAGGAATATGTGACATACACAGAAGGAACTCATAAATAATTAATCCCTTGAAATGTTGAGGCTATATTTTACAGGTCATGCCACTATATTCATGACTTCATGGTGGCTCAGGAGTGGTTAATAACCACTACCTTACATGAACTGTAATAGTGAATTCTACTAATGCCCACTCTCTTATTTAGGTGACTTAAACTTTCATTCTCAGGTGCCTCAAAAAAATGTGCTTATATTCAGCAGCCCTATTTAGAGTTTGCATATTTAATGCATGGAATTGTCCATGTTCTGTCTCTTCTCTATTATTAACAATACATAAAATAAGAGTAGTCAGAGTGCCCACCTAGGAAAGGTGAGATCTGGGGCTCAGACAGTCACATTTAATAGCCTTGTTTTAATAATTTAATCTCTAAAGGAGTGAGAGGCTATAAACCATGTCTTCCATGTGAGTCTTCTAGCAGCCAGGCTCTGGGACCTGCAGGGTCCTTTTCTCTAATACTAGAGGTAACCTTTTCCACAGCAGCAGATTAACATTAGCAGGGTAAACTTTGGACTAGCTCTTCCTGAGTGCCTGCTCACTTGGACAAGAGCTATGTTGACAGACTAGACAGGGCCAGGGAGTTAGTTTTCCAAGGACCTTTTCCAAGCACATTTTGGGTGTAGCAACTCTGTCTTTGGAAAGGTTGGAGAGTGTAGGTGTGACCTCAGGAGCTGTGCTATGCAAAGTTTTAGATAATTTTATTCATTACTTAAGTTGCAGCCATGGCACCCTGGTCTCACTTACGATGAAAGTGAGGTTCTGATCCTGCATGTTATCTTGTAGAGGTCCTGCTGCATCCCTCTCATCTTCGGTTAATTTTGTAAAATTTTTTTCTCTTTCAGCTGTGTTTTGTGACCAGGGCTACATAGTGTGTAAATTTGTCTTGGGTTCCACAGTCACAAGTCCCCATAGTAACACCATGGGCCCTGGGACTGCATCCCTCCCTGCAATTTTTCTTTTATCAACTACTTTTCTCATTTATTCCATTAGCTGCTGCCTAGGACAAATCCTACTTGTGGGATACCAGATATACCCATGGGTTGGGGTATTTGATTTTGTGAACTTTGGGCACCTAGTTCAGGGCTGAGGACTCTGTGGTGCTGAAATAGGCAGTACCAGGCACTGCCATGTGTAAATGCTGTGGTGGATCAAGTGTAAGAAGTTGCTTTGAACACACTGTATTGACATAAAACAGTCTGAAACACGTATAGCCATGATGGAGCTACATCTTGGTTTTCTTAGGAAGAACTAGATGTGCCTGAAGCACAACAGAGTCCAGTCTGCACTTGGGGCGTGATACTAACACAAAATTTCTTTCTATTTCTCCTCTTACCACATAATCTGCTGCGTATCATTTTGCACAATGTCATGATAATGCAGGACACTCTCGTTTTTCTAGGCCATCCCCTGGGAGGGAGCAACTCTTCAGACTTTAAAAGGAAAAGGTTTGGTCTATCAGCTAGGCAGATAACAAAACACAGACCACAAGCAGAAGGAGAAACCATTATCTTATTTAAAATTGAGCCAGAGAAATAGTAACACAGATGCACTCTGAAATCTCGACTGGTGCTTAAAGCTCTGAGCTCACTGCTACAACAAGGATGTCTGGAAGGAGTCTCTGATATATCATTTTCTTAACATTATGTTGAATTGCACAATTTGTTGTTGTTAAGACAATACTTCATTGTATGAGTTGTATGTTTTTTCAAACAATTCTGCAGTTGCAGATGCCACTGGTACATTAAAAAACCACAGGGTCACAAAAACCACTCACGCAAATAAACATAGTCTAAAGACCTATGAAGCACTCTCAAAGTTGGTACAAAATTATCTGATCATAGCTGCATTTTGGACAACTAACCAGGTAATGCTAAAAAGCCATCTGGCTCTGTGTGTCATCAAGAGGAAAAGTTGATTTTGTCTAATTAGTGCTGAAGAAGAAAAAAAGCAGAACCAGAAGCAGCATTTTTTAAGGGAACAGTCTTCTGGTGTGTACGCAACACTGTGCAAACCCTGACAAAGTTTTTGTTATAAAGTTTCCTATTTACAGTAGAAAAGTAGGATTTATAGTTTATTTATAATGATGATTTATGACTCATAATGTCAAATATTAAAGAAATGAGAGTATTTCTGAACTCTTAATCTTTTTAACCATTAGATTGGGAAGTTTTTCTAATACATGGTATTGACCGATGCTGTTTGCCTGTTTGATGATTAACTCCTGAAATCAATTTGGAGCTAACTTACTGCAAACTGGCTTTGAAAGTAGATCAAAGAAGGATTTCAGAATTACTTTATTGTATTTTCTGTCGTGCTTGAGCAGTAATCTGAATAAAGAGGATTTCAGAAGATGAAGGTGATTTAAAGTGAATCACTGGTAAGATACTACACAGTGTTCAATCTAACAGATAGAACTGAGTTGATCTTGCATCTCATTTGGATGCTGAAGAAAATATATGTTTTCATTATAGACTAGACAGGTAACAATAAAATAGAGGCCAGATTTCCCACTAAGAAAGTGTGAGACATCTAATTGGTAAGATTTTTTTTCTGCTTCTGAAGAGTGGGAGTTGAAAAAGGTAGTGATAACTGTGAATAAAGCTGCAGTAGGTACTATTAATGATATTACAAAATCTGAGAAGAGTAGGGGTTTTCCAGACAAAAGTGCCTTATAATAATGCACTGACTGGCTTACACAGATCCTTTTCCTAATGCAGTGCTCTCAGCAACACTGTAATTTCTTTATGCACTGACACATTTAATGAATGCACCTACTGCACACAGAAACTACCACTTTGATTCTCAGCCCCGTGGACTTGGTTTGAAAACTTACTTCTGAGTGCCTTGAATAATCTTGAAAGAAAGTGGGGGTTCATGCCCTGGTGTGCTTAAAAAGAGGCCAACTGTCAATCTAAACTTTGAAGCATGGGCTGCTGCACGCCAGGAGTGTGGTGGAGGGTGATAAACCTGTGTTTGCATCTCAGATGACACTTTTGTGTAAAAGGAACACCTATAAATAGTTTATGGAGGGTTAATTAGTGTTACCAGCATGTTACAGACATAAATAGATGGATACATGCACCCCAACAGAAGGCAGCAGGTAGGGATAGCTACTGTTTTAGACAGCCTGTTCACCTGATGGTTTTGCTCCAGCTGGCTACAGCGATTTATTAAAAACTTCTATTAATACTGGAGATAGATGTAAGCTAAATTTATGTACTCCATCTGACTGCAGCATTCCCTACAGAGATTTGGCTATATGTTTAGATCACTTCAGTGTGAGCTGGGAGTAAAAGTCAGGTCACCTGACAGGCTGCTGGTGGCAGGGCTGCTGCTGCAAAAGCTAAGGGCAAGCTCAAGTGCTCTGCTGGAGAAATGGGCTGCAATAGCCCAGCTCCATGAACACAAACACCTTTCACTGCTCTGATCTGCTTCAAGGCTCTGTTGGAGCACTGGCTTCTGGTCTCTGGGCTGGTGCAGTATAATGGCTAATAAAAATTAATGGGCAATTCATGGAGCTATGGCTGCAGGGACTTCAGTGAGACCCTGCATTGCTACAGTACAGACATATTCTTCCTCTCTCTAAGCCAGGTGAGCTGCAGTGTGACACAACAGGAGAGAGAGCAGATGCACACCACAAACCAGCCTCTGACTATCTGCTCCTATGAGGATAAGAGATATGGATGTGAGATGCCTGAGGGTGAGGATGAGCCTGAATCCAGTTTTTCTAGTGTATGCAGACACTTGTAAAAGGCAAGCAGAGCAAAGTCTTTCTCAGTTTTCATTTGCTCTGGGAGACATTTCAATTCAGGGCTTAATGCCCTCATCTCTGTACTTCCACACTAGGCAAGACTGGGCTTTCAAAGTGTTTTCAGCCACATCTTAAAGATGAGCAAGATAGAGCCCTCCCTTACCACTGTGCTGCTCCAGCTCTCCATGCTATAGTGCCACAGTATCTGTTCAGCAGTAGTACTGCTTGGTGTGAAATCACCTCCCTAGATTCAATGCAGTTTTCTTGGTCTCTGGTGGACTTATTTCCTACATGTCACAGGGTAGGCTTTTAGCTAGAGGGAAGGTGTGGTGTGGGCATATGGGGCAGAGAGGGAAGGGAAATACACACAGAGGAAAACAGGCTATGGTAGCCTGGATCACTGTCACTGTCCCAGAACGCAGCACTCCTGACTCTGGATTTTCAGTGAAGTTGAGCTAAACATGCTTAGAAACCTTGTTTCCAACTGAACAGGGAGAAACTGGAAAAACATACTTTTAAATTAATAAGACAATTTTACTGTTTCATAGCAGTTTTTTTCCCAGATATTGCTAAAATTGGTCCTGTGATATCTACCCAAATAATTAACCTCTTGCCCATTTCAGTTTTTCTTTTATAAGACTGCATCTGCTGCTGATATACATGACTAGGACTAATCCCATCTAAAATGTTATGTTAATTAGAATTTGCCATTGACCTTTCACTTTCACATAGACTGTGGCTTGAAGGAATCTTTTTCACTTATTACACTATAATTCTGCTTTATGATGGCTGTATTGTTCCTTTCAACACACCAGCTGAAAAGTTGTCTCTCCCTTCTATGGGATATACTTTGGTTCCCTGCTCTAAGGGGACTTCTAATCAATCTTTATTTATTTTCTGAGGTTTACAGAGAGGATAAAGACAAGATTTTCTCGAGTCTGTGTTTTTTGTACTATTCTGTTAGAGGCAAATGCAGAGTACAAATCCAAATCACAAATATACCTGACATCACCTGACTCCCTGACTCATCTTTTTTGAATCTTCCCCTCCTTCTCCTATCACTGGGGCATCTCTGTGGCTTAGTGAATGGATTTCTTCTTGGAAAAGCCTTAAAGCTCCATCTACAGTACATGTTTGGATTTGCAACGGAAACTTACAGTAGGAATTGTAGTAAAACGCCCAACAATGGAAAAATGCACAAGCTGGGGGAAATAAAGAAGAAATTTTAATTGTTTCTATTTCTTTGCTTCAAAAATAAAAAGGAGGTGACAGTATTTCAAAATGAGAATCAACAGGAAACAACACTCAACACAATATTTAAAAAACACATGGTGTTGAAGCACAATAAATAAAAAGGCAGACATTATTCAGAGAAGACAGTAAGTTATTAGGGAATATGTCTGTAAAATATAAATGTAGCTCACAAAGCAAGAGAGACTGCTGCTTAAATAACACAGCAGGAATTTTTATCTTTCCAATTATACTATGAAGTGAAAATTGTCACAGGCAGAGTCTGGATTTGGGGAGAAACAGTGAAGGAGGGAAATATATTTTGAGTAATCAGCCAACCAAATTCAAGACACAGTTGCTAGGATCCAGATTTTGATCTCATCATCAGGAATGTGAGTTAGGAATAAGAACAGTCTTTACCTAAAGAATCCTGGTGACACTGAAGAGCTACTGCAGATTTTTATGCCACCACTACTGTGATCACAAATTGACCACTCATGTTAAAATCTTTAGAAAGAGGAGAGGCTCTCTTCACAATCACAGCAAGTGTCCTGCCCTGCCACACTGTGCTAATTAAGGAAGAGAGTTCTTGTGATAAAATTTTCAAACAAGTTGTGTTGAGTTGATGACAGACAACACAGAGCCTGTTCTCTAGCAAGCAATGTCTGTTTAGTTTTGCCAGCATATGCAATCATCCTGTAAATACAGCAAGTTTTGTGTCTTCAAAGGACGATAAGTAACCTACATCCATTTGATGGCTAGCAAACCTTCCTTACTTTGTGATTATCGAAACACTAACTACCCTTAAGAGACCTAAAGGTTTCTCTGGGCAGACAGACTGCTCAGCAATAGAGCCAGCACAGTCAGTGCAGAGGAAATCACATAGGAAAGCCTATACTTTAGAGGATATATTTTGTATTTCAAGATTTCCTCTGTACTTAAAATTTTGCTGAGAATTCTCTTTCAGTTAAGGAACCATTCTACACATGTTCATTGCTATTCCAATTCTTGCTTTAATTTAATTTTAATGGCTAACCAAACAATTGGGTTATCTGCTCTGTATTATTTTTGTAAGCCTTAGAAAACTCCAGAATTATTTCAGCTCATATCAGCATAAACCTACAGAACTCAGCCCTTAGCATCTGAAAATTTATGGCAAGTAATTCCGTTGGCATGAAATGGTATTACTTAATGAAAATTATGAATTCAGGATATCCACATATACAAGATTTCCATAAATGTTTGGGTTGTGAGACCTTACATTTCCATATTTGATTGTATTAATACTTTGTATCAAATAAATTTACTTGGTCAGTCTTTTATTGTATTTAAATCTCAGTGTGTATTATGTAACTGCTTATAAGAAACATGGGTGTGAATTCCACCCTCAATAGAATAAGTGATTTAAGGTGTATTCTGTTTTGATCCCACAAAGTTAAATTAGAGACTGAATAACATTTGTAAAGGTATTCAGATGGCTTAGGAATTTACACCACAGATATTGAAGAAAAGAACTTATTTGGACCTTTGGTATGCATCCTGCATCCTGTGATACTCACATAGGCACTTTGAAATTTTACCCTAGGTCATTCTCACTGAGCTTTTGGTGAAAGATCTGTGTGGTATTTGTAGTCCACTGAAAAGATCTATAGGACATGATTGAAAATAATGCCAAAATTACTGAAAAACCAAAGACAAAAGCCACACCTCAACCATCTCTGTGAAAGAAGACCATTGTTTCCCAGCCAGCTGACTTGTGAAGGGTGGAGAATTCAGAAAGTGGAAAATCAAAGAAAGCTTTCCCAGGGTGGGATTTTCTCTCACGGAATGGTCTGTGAGTGGAGGAGCAGGCTGTTCACTGTGTCAGCCCAGCAGCACCACCTTGTGTATGTTGCTCACTTTACTGTGTCTGTTACCTGTAAGGAACTAGTGAGCTTTGGAAGTTTTAGTGCACATCCTGCCGTAGTAGCATGCTACCTCTTGCATATAAAAAAATTAGACATATGTCAGTCCTAGAGGAACTAACATACTTCTTATAGCCAGTAATCTTAATGTGCACACAGTATTGATATGTGCATGTTTCACTCCATCTCCAGCACTGTATTAGTGATATTTTCACAGGGTAGTATTTGCATCTCTGCAGAGTTCTGTTATATTCTTACAATGAAAGTTGAAACTACTTTTGGTCAGAATCTGTTGTCATCATAAGGTAAGTTTGATCCATAAATAATCTGTGAACCACCGTATAAAACTTGTTCCAGATTTCAGTACAGCTGGAACAATTTACTCCATGAGTACGGAACTGGGTGTCCATGAAGGTTGGAAGATGTTTTTAGATCATGACATAAAACTCTTCTCCTTTTTCTTTTTTTAGTAGTGGTCTAGTTCAGTTTACACTCTCTGCCTTTAGAGCTATGTTAAGAATGCCATCTGCAGACTGAGGACATACTTAAAAGCCCTGTAAATTCTCTGTTTTCAGAAATAATAAATCTGAAAATGTAAGAGTCTAAAATTGACAAGACTGAGAATGCACACACATTCATACTGAGAAACATCTTTGTTTCTATTTCTGTAACATGAAATGTGTCTGGTTAATATGTGCTTAGTTTGTGTGTCGTCCCCTCCCTCCCCAAGAGGATTCCACAATCAGGATTTTGACTTGACAGGGACATCCCTGAGTCATCTGCTGAAGGCAAGAGAGATGACATATTCCTGAGCTTGCATCTAAGGTTTATAACTTACTCTGTAAAAGCTCTTACTTGCTTTGAAGGATAGTAGGGTAACAGGGATGCTTATTGTAGTTTGTCTAAAATATTTTGCCAAATATAAATATATACCTTGTAAATGTTGCACCACTTCGCTTTGTCACCCAGAACTAATAGTCCTGAACATGCCCCGCCAGTCTGCCTTTGTTGCTTGCCGCAGAGGTAACTCTGGGAGAAAACCCTGTTTAAACTGTATTATGAATCACAAAAGTAGAAAAAGCATGAAAGTAAGCCCTGCTCCTTACAAATCTTCTCTGCAGGAAAATAACTTTGGGTGATATAACTAGAAGAATGCATATGCAAAAGATGCACTCTTAAAGTAATCACATAGCCAGCCAGCGGTTTCTTTTCTACCATGATGGAGTTCTCTTTAAATTTGGGTACCATACTACTGGTTTCATTACATTCATCTGCCAAATTTTTAACAGTGCTGCCTGCTGCTAAATCAGTATTTGCTGTTGGGTAACACCTTTTGTTTCATCACATTCAGACTAGAAACTGATAATATCTCCCTGCTTGACTGTTTCATTCAGTTATTCTACACAAAGAAAACTGTATTTCTGTGGTGATTTCACAAGGCACCTCTAGAGCTCACAGCTCTCAAGGGAATTAAGCCACTCAAAAGCTGCTTTCTGGCAGTAAATTCTATTCCTCCTTTGCACATGTGGAAACAGACGTTTGGAGAAACCATCCCAGCACCCAGACCAGACGGTAGGTTCTGTGGCCCCCAGCACTGCCCAGTAATAACTCTTGATTGACTTCTGTGCTAAACTAGTTTTGAGCCAAAAGTCTTTATTGCTTCGCCAAACATTTACAGCTGTATTCAAATGTTTTATAGAGTAATAGTGTTAAACTCTTGCTGAGCATGAGGCTGGCAAATGTCTGTGCCTGGTTGTGCTCTCATCCCTGCTGAGACTGCAGATGATCACATCAGAGTTTGCTTTGGTGTCCTGGAGTGGTGGAAGCCAAGAAGCTGCAGTGGTGTGGGAAATGCTAAGCACATCCTGAGCACACTCCTGGGCAGTTAGACCATGCTGGTGTCTATGGAGCAGCACTGATGGCTTTAGCTGACTGTATCTAGCTAATTACTAGCTCTGGCTGCAATCCTTGTGGTCAGAGAGCTGGCAGCTGAACAGACATATCTTAGTCAACAGTTCTGCTTTTACCCAGTGAAAGTGGCAGGTTACTACAGACTCTTCTGTCAGCAAACTGAAGCCCATTAGACCTAGGAACATGTTATCATGGCAAGGAAAATACAGCCATATACTGTTAAAGAAAGTGATGAAATCAAATCTACATCAGTCGCTGGAGTGGTGAACATGTGTCTGAAAATAAACACTAGCCCTTCTAGTGAGAGGAAGGTGGTTACCAGGAATTTACAGAAGACATCTCCTTTCATGTCAGTATAGCTTCCATTTCTTCTTCTTTTTTGAGTTGCACTGTTGGCTAAAGCTGAAAATGGGCAGTTGTCAGTGACAGCTTTAAATTACTATTCTTTCTGTATTGACTCTGAAGACTTTTGACACGATGGATTAAATCATCAGTGCTGTTCCTCTGATCAAAAATAAACTCAAAAGCAGGAAAGCCTGTGTATCCTTGTTCCTGCGTTACCCACTCAAGGCCCAGCTCACACTGTTTACTCATGCCCATTTAAACATTGAAAATCCCACCCTCCCTAGCTGAAGGCATGTCTGCCTTCCTGCAGTCTGCACCACACTTTGTAGGAGGAAACTGAGCATCCATATAATTAAAAGTTATTCAGAGTAAGCTACAGAAGGCAGAGGAGCACTCTGCAGTGTGTCCACTCTTCCTGTGCATAGCAAGAAGCCTGCCTAGCCAGCACTGCTGCATTCCTTGTGTTTGCTTCTTTTGTTGCCTTGGCTGTGGGAGCACTAACCACTACCAAGTTTGACTTGGCTTCCACAAGCTGGGAGATTAAAGGTACTCTGTCTGCTGGTATATCCCACCATGCACAAGGAAACACAGAAGCACCAACTCCTGTGAGGTTTTCTGGCTAGTTTTCAGGCTCCACTTGACTCTTTTACAGCAGAAAACGTGTAATGCTGTCACAAGTGCTGAGGAATGGTTTTGCTGAGTCAAGGAGTCTATAAATGGCCTGTTCTTAAATCCCCAAAACTCCATAGTAGTTGTGATGTTATTGATCAAAACGGGTTTCTGACGCTCATTTCACTGATCTCTCTCTTTTAGGCAGCATTGCTAAGTACAGAACCATTTCATTCTGCAACAATTGCAGCTGTAGGTAAACTCTGAAACCATTTTCAAAAGTAGGAGGGTTCAGAAGGTAGTAGCTAGTTAGCCTTTATGAACACAACATCACTCCTAACCAACCTGGTTGCCTCTGACGACTAGCTTGATGGACAAGAGGAGAACAATGAATGTTGTTTATCTTAATTTTAGCAAGGCTTTTAACACTATTTTCCATACCAACCTTAGGGTGCAAATTAATGAAGCAGAGACTGAATACAGAGAAAAGTGATGTGGACTGAAAACTGGCTAAGCTGCTGAGCTCAGAGGTTTGTGATGAGCAGCACAAAGTCCAGGCAGTGACCAGTCACTATTGGTGCCTCCCAGGGGTCAACATTGAGAAAAATACTGTTTAACAAATTCATTTTTGACGGATGAAGGAACACAGGGCATCTCATAAAGTTTGCAGATGATGCAAAACTGGGAGGAGTGACCACTGCACCAGATTCAGCCTTGATAGGCTGGAATTCTGTCCAGTGAGGAATCTCATGAAGTTCAACAAAGGCAAATAGCAAAAAATATCCCAGGCATCAGTACATGCTGAGGGCTGATCAGCTGCAGTGCAGCTTTCAAGAGAAAGGCTCTGGGGTCCTGGTGGAGGTCGGGTTGACCATGGGCCAGCAATGTACATGTGCAATAATTTTACTGTAGAGACTTACACAACCTGGGAATCTTCCTGGTCTCTGCTTGATTTGCCAGAAGAGAGGTAGTCCACTATGCCAAACACACCATGTCTCGTGAAATATTTCTTACGCTCATGGTTGATCATTTGCTTTAAGTGTTATCTAGCAAGATTGTTGTAGGAAAGTGTATAATTAGCTAATAAAAAGTCATAGCTTTCTAAAAACAAAAACAAATGCACAACAGCAGTTTAGCCAAGGGACATTCTTCCTTCACTGATAATATGTCTTCTTTGGAATAATTCAATCTGTTCTTTTCTGTTCTTTTGTGCATAAGAGAAAATCCTGAGTTGCTTCCAAAACACCCCTTTTTATATGATACACTGTAAGACATATATATAACATATATAAATTTTTCCAGTTCCCAAATTTCTGCTTCTTTTCCTCCACAAACTTTTCCACGGCAAAATAAGAATAGGATTCCTGCATCCTTTCAGAAAAAAAAAAATAATCTGATGTTTGGTGCTCTCTTGATGCCTTAATAATTTCTAGTTTTTTACTCTTCTTGTATCTGTAACTTGGTGTAGTTCCGTGCTTCTCATAAAGTGCTAAAAACCTCTGTTCCCAACACCTTTAGCCAAAATAATCCCTCTGAATAGGAAATCCTAGGACTCAAAAATATGTAAACAATGGTGGAATGGGGGGAGTGGGCCTGGGGTGGTTAACATCACCTCTTGAAGGTGTGTTTGGAGAATTAAGGGCCAATATGCTACTAGGACAGAATTTATAAAAGGTGAAGAGCTCATGACTCATTGTCCATTTTGGGTGTAGTCCCACGAAGGGGACTTTGTTTGCCTGAATGTACCTTGAAGGCCTTGAATAAATTTGTTTGCTTTTTATACTCCTAATTTGTCTTGGCCTCTGTTTCAAGTAGCCTGCTTTTAGGCATCACTCTTAGAGAAATGTATTAAAGTTAGGAAGACCCGCTCTTCCCTAGATGGGCAGGTGTAGCTCACCTGGCATTCTCTAGGGTTTCTCAAACATATATGTGGACAACTAGATCCTACTCCCTGTATTTTATTCAGAGAGAGAGATTGCTATTGGCAAGCATACAGCTGGTTCCAAAATGAAATTTATCTTTCTTTTTTCCGTACTGTAATCCCTCTTCAGCTAGTGGTGTCTCTACAGGTAACACTTGCATGAGCATGTATCATCTTCCAGTGCATCTGCAAAATCTTTGCTTTGGCTCTTCTGTCACTTACTTACTGGTAGATTTTTCTATTCCCCACCAGCTGGCTGAAGATCTTCTGGAAGACAGAAGAGGGAACAGAGAGCAGAGCAAAGTTGTGTGTTTATGGTATAAATTGCTATGAATTGCTAAATGAAACAACACTTTGTAACTGCAGAAAGGCCTGCTGTTCACTCACAAGTGCCTCATGACTGAGCACATGGATAATGAGTGCCACTGTGCTGCCAGCCACTCAAATGGAAACTGGGACTTAGCGTGGAAAGGAAAACAATTTAAAAGATAATTACAAAAGAGTTGCTCCCCAAGCAAAGCATTAGGGGGGAGCACAGATACAGAGCTTTGCTCTGACAGGCAGAGTGCTCCTCTGCATCCTTCCCTGCCACACCTTGGCTCACTCAAGTCATTCTCCTCAAAGTGTTAGAGATTTACTTGTTTCCTTTTTTTGTCAGTTGCACATATTTGGAGAAGACACAGGCCAGCGAGGTGCTGTTTGTGGAGTTAGCAGAAAATCCCATAAATGAGCATTTCAAAGTCCAAACTATGACTGTAGAAATCAGTGACCTCAGGTCTTACCTCCTCCCTTCTAGCCATCTCTGCTTCATCTGCAATACATGATTTGCTACCCATCCTTTTCATTTTCAGTTCTCTTGTCCTAGCCTAATAAAATGAGAGCATCTGATGCCTTTTAGTCTCCTTAAGTGGTATCTAAATCTGCATTTTAAAGAAAAAGATGTCATATTGGGTCAAAACTGCTATAATGATGATATTTTAATCTAGAAAATTGCCATCTGTGGTAACTTGCTCTGTGCTTTGTATATTAGTTTGCATCACGAAATGCAAAATATCTTTAAACACTTCTCCTTTTTCTTTGACTTTTTTAAACAAAGCCTTGCTTTGAATTTGGATTCATTTTACATTGACATTTCAAAGTGGAAGGTGGACACCAGTTTCGGTACTACAGCTATAATTTACCCTGGATGCTGTTACAGATTCTCCATATTGGAAACTTGGTTTGCAGAAAATACTTCAGGGCTTTTCACTTGTGCAGACTTCTTGCCTATGCAGGAGTTACTGATACCCCTAAGACACCTGACAGGGCAGAAATATGCACCACAGCTCTGCTTGGGAAACCAGTGGGAAACACAAGTCTCATTCTTTGGCATAAGAAGAGTAAGATTTTGTTTCTTCTTTTATTGCAATTCACTTCATGGTTTGCATTGTTTAATTTGCATTTAAGCTGTACTCAAATCCTGAGGACAAAATGCTTATTCACAAGTCAAATGAAGGGATTCTCTGGGGACTGTGTTCAAGTTATGGCAGAACTGAGGAAGAAAATGTATTGATATTTAACTTCTGGAGCCACTCAATGTTATTGCTGACCTTATCTCTCACAGATTTGTGCTGTGCAAAACCCTACTGACTAATTTTGTTCTTTGCTGGCATAAAAAAATGCTGCAATGGTTTTTTACTTCCCTGTCATTTGTCATCTCACCTCCTTTCCACCCCCTGAAATCCATCCTTTTCCCATCTGTCCAAACCAGTAACTTGTCTATTCATCTCCTTTCTCAAGGGCACTAGATTTTCAAATCAGCCTTTTCTTGCCTTTCTCCAGACCTGGACAAAAATGAATACTTTAATTTAATGAAAAAAAAAGAAATCTCTGCATTCGTTTCATTCCACATTTGAATGAATAAAATGTGTACAGTTAAAAAAAAACAAAACCACAAAAGAGTCATGTTAGGCAGGCAGCAGCCCTGCTAGCAGCATACCCACCTTCTCAGGAAAAGCCTGTACCTGCTTGGCAGCATTCAATGCTCATCCCATAAAGATAGAGTTGCTGATTTGCTGGAAAGTGGCTGGAGTTTGGGTCTTTGTATGTGACTACCATTCTTTGTCTTCTGTTGCGTCAGTCTTTCGAAACTGGATAGAGAAGCCTAAGTTAAGTGAGATGAATACAGACCACGCATTAGACAGATGGTTTGGGAAAGAGGCCAGTCTGTTGTGTATTTGAGCAGTGCCTAACAACTTATTTAAGTCCTGTGCAAGAGTGGAGGGAGGTTTGTAAGTGCTGTTTTAGCACAGATGACAGGAATACACACAAGAGCTGACATAAACATACTACATTTAGGTTTTGAGATCTCTTCTGGGGTATATATGGCACAATATCTGAAAAGAAATAGTCTTCTGTGACAATTTCAGGATGTTTTACACAACGGAAATGTGAGATGATCATCCTAACCTCTCATTACATGCTCTTCTTTCCACACCCACGAGCATATTATACTCCTCACATATGTCTAAATCACACTACTTTGAATAGATTTACAATTCATTTGTGATGTGATGTGATGTATATACACAAACAATGTAACCTTCCCTTTCAATATGAGTTTTTAAAACAGGTGGCTTATGTTGGAACCTTAAACATGTTTTTAGTATACTGATCTGCACAAGCAGTTCTGCTTAAAGAAGATGAGCTGGTGATTTAGATTTATTTTCACATTTATCAGGTACATTTTGTAAAGGTCTCTTCAAAAATGCTCTGCAAATGCAGCTGCTTTTTCTAAGATACAGTATAACAACTAATTGGATGTCTATAAAAAAGTCTTTGAATGGAGCTGAAACCACAGTGACATGAACCCTGACTACAAGTAATTAATTGCAAAATAACATGACAATTGCCCCGTCCAAGACTGCCTGCCAGTAAGTGTTTAGACTAGGAAGATCTACATCTAGTTTTTTCCTGGTCAGGGAAAATCAGTTGTTCCTTCTCTCAAGACCAGAGTACTTTTATTTCCACATAAAGTTACAGTTAAAATGCTATAATGAGGTTATTGAAAATAGTCTTACTGACTTCAATGAATTTGGGATCAAGTCTCTCGACCCCGGACCAACAAAGCATTTCTAGGAGTCTTTTTATATGTTCAGATACATATTGCTCTTTGAAAGATTTTTTAGATTTAGGTTTCCAAAGGCTATTCTATAATTCATAATTATTTATGCTATGTTACTGCCTCTGAGTTCTTGTA
This sequence comes from Lichenostomus cassidix, assembly GCF_008360975.1. Classification (NCBI taxonomy): domain Eukaryota; kingdom Metazoa; phylum Chordata; class Aves; order Passeriformes; family Meliphagidae; genus Lichenostomus; species Lichenostomus cassidix. The sequence continues at coordinate 16,808,605 of NC_139479.1, read as the reverse complement.
AAGATACAGGTTTTGACTGATGAAGACTCTATATCTACAAAATAAGAAGTCCTCACTGGATTGAAATCAAAGGCCAAGAACATATCCCACTAAAGGACCCCACTGACAACTGAATTCTTTACTCTGCCACATTTTATTTTGCCCAAGCACCAAAAGGATCTTGTTTCAGTGTGTGTGTAAGAGAAGACTCCCTTGGACACTGGAATGGTAGACACTGTCTGTAAGCCTGTGACAATTCCTCCATATGGCCGTATACCAACAAGTAAACTCACTAAAAAGGCTGCCTCTCCACAGAGTGAAAGTGATGGGTTTCATTAAAAATCAACCATAGAAAATTTATAATTTCTTTGTTCACATTAGCCATCCACAAAAAGGAACAAAACAGAAGAAATCATAGCCCTTAAATCTCCCTGTAGTTTGATTAGCTCTAGTTAATGGTAATTTCATCTCAGTTTCTTTTTTTTTTTCCTGTAGTTCAATGGCATCAGACAACACAGAAAAAGGGGGTAGAGCATAAAAAGACATCTCTACACAGGTCAAGAAGTAAAATTATTAAGGGAGCAGAGATGTGCCTCACTTATGTTCTTAGTGTTAAACTCAAAACTGGGAATGTCAGCCTTATGTTTAGCTGTGACCTGAAAAGCTGAAATCATCCCAAATCCATGTGTGAAAAGATATGTTAGGTGAGATACACCCTTCAGTGCATTCATGGGGTGCTTGTTAAATGATATTATATTATATATGATATGATATGATATGATATGATATGATATGATGATATGATTATGATATGATATGATATGATATATGACATGATATGATAGGATAGGATGATATGATATGATATGATGATATGATATGATTGATATGATATCATGTGATAGCACAGGTTTAGATCACTCCCACTGTAGCCTCATTGCCTATAAGGCAGTAGCTTTCTAAATCACCTCTCACTGAGAGTTTTGCACATATCTGTGCTCCCCCCAGTCAGTCTTAGGGCAAAAGCAAAATGGTGAGACTCCACAAAAAGATATTCTTGAGCCAAGGAATGAAGTTATTCACTCTCACATTGATATTCAAGAGTTCCTGACCAAATTCTCCTTCAGGGGTCTGAACATATACTATCACCTGCCCCTCTGACTTTGCTAACCCAGCAATGAGGCTTTTATCAGCCCATTCTGTTCATCATTCTTTCATTCTCATCTTCCAGGGGATTTCAAGCATTTTATTTGAAATTGCTATTAGATCAGAGAATGTAAATTGCCTTCCCATTTCTTTTATTCTTCAGGTGTCCTTTACACTAATCCCACACTCCAACCAATATGGGTTTTTTGAAGAAGGTGCAGGTCACAGAGAAGTTGCTCCAGCAGAAGGCTAGACTCCAAGGAGATTATGGAAGATTTGACTGTAATGAGGTGTCTGCTACTAAGACATATTGCACTGGATGTACAGTAGCATATGCCAACAACCTGTCCCTGGCCAATAAAATAAAATGCAGTAACTATGGCTGGGAAATTCAGGCATACATCATGCTAAGACCTTGATGTATCCCAATGCTTAAGGCATATGAGAAATGAGTTTAAAACCCCTCTAGCAGAAGAGGAATTCTATCCATGTTGCTCAGAGATGCTGGATAAAATTTCTGCTGCATTGTGAAATGAATATTAGAGGCAATGTATCTTTATAATTATTCAAAGATTCCGTTGCCTCCAAGTTTCTGGTGCTTTATTAGATGCCCAGGGTTATTCTACATCCTTTCCAGGTGATATACCAGAAATGTCCAAGTCTCACAGAGATTATTTATCAAATTTGGCGTAACATGGATGTCACAAATATCAATGGACATGTAAAATGGTGCTGAAACAATTGAACACTATCTTCATGTCTTTTGAGATTAGACTATTGGAGTTATCTAACAGGACAATTTTAGGGGCATATGTTCTTCATTGGGATGAGGAAGGAAAGAGTCTTGTCCCAAACCTTGGCACCAGTTTTGGTAAGTTTCACTGGAGCTGGGAGTTTCATGGGGTAACAGGGAAAAACAAAACCAGAATTATTGGTGCTGCAAAGTCTTCCATGGAGTAAATCTAAGCAAGCTTAAACTTGCCTCAAAACAATCCCCCAGGAGTGGCAGGTAAGACATATTCTCATTGAGGACTGTGAATTTTAGTCTGTTGCATTTATTTAAAGGGCAAATTAGGCCTGGTTATACATATATCGCATGCCAAGGCAAGCACACAGAAATGCACAGTCAGGAAGCTGTCACTGATGAGAAGGTTAAATTTAAAGTAAAGAATTATTTCTGTCAATAACAGTATTACTTTTTTTCAGAGGCTGACTTATTTCTTATGTTAACTTTTAAGAACAGAGGACCAAATTCTGAGTACATTAAAGGAGGTGTGAATGAGAAATAATTTCACTAGGTTGAATTTTGTTTCACTTACACATCAAAGTCACCATTTTTTCTGAAGGTCTTGCTCTTGGTTTCACATTCAATTCAATGCATGTAGCCTTTGAAATACAGAGGAGCTGAATAAGCCTTTTAAGCAAATCCAGAAATTACTGAAAGGGTCATTAGACTTTATCAGGGCTCAAAAAATTCTTTTTTTTTAATGCAGAGAAATTCTAAATTACTAAAATTAATACAAGATGTTCACAGGATTCTCTAGTCACAACATAATGAGTCATACACTCCAGCAACTCAGCTGGTGTGTCTAACTTAACTGCCCTTCATTACTGTGACACTGTTATTATATTTAATTGTAACAAGACATCCAGATTGGCACCAGTGTTTGCTACAGATAAGAATTCAGCCGATCAGTTAGATATGCTTCAAAGAGCATAATTGCTGCCCTAGGGTTACTTTAATCTCCACATTTTTGTGTGGATATGAAATATGTCATGACTGTCGTCTTGCTTCTACTGTGTGAAATGTGTAAGTCATTTCAGTTTAGAGTACACTTTACATGTATATGGCACCAGATTTAAATTTTTATGAAATTCCATGGCACTAAAGGAAATTCTCCTCAGTCAATTAGTCCGTGAGCTGGACTCTCAGTTTCTTCGCCACTTTTTGCAGCTTTTCAAGTGGCTGGAGAGAGGCCTGGGCAGTGGCTTACTACTCCTGGTATTTTACATTCTCCTGTAAGGGGAGCTACACTGCAATCATAAGTGGCAACCAGATGCGGGAGGATATAGGAGCAACCTGGGTTGGGCATTTCCTCTAGGGGAGGAGCAACATGGACTAAGATGAAAGAAAAGGGGCTGATTCAAGCTTTTTGCTGTGATGAGAGATGGAAGATTTCAATCCTGTTCACTGATAACAAAACCCACCCAAAGAAATACAAGCAGTGTTGGCAAAATGTGAGATGCTGTCAGTGTATTTCATGTGAGACAAAGGAAAAAGAGACAAGAAGAAGCATTTAGGTGCATAAATTGTGATGTTTTAGCCCTGAATATGAGCTGCAGCTTGCTTGGTTCCAATGGCACCCTCAGTTAAACACCAGAGTGCAACTGTCTCACTGAGATGCCCTGCTGTGTGTTCCATCCTAAACATGCTTGTCTTTCTCCATTGCTCCATCCAGAAGTGAGAAGCATGCAGTGGTTTCAAGACTGCTCTTTGGTTGACAATATAGCCTTACAGAAAGCTCCAAAAATAATTGCAGAGAAATTTACTTTCCCTGAGTGTAATAGGTCACTATGGTAACTTGTTTCTGACTTACTGCAGTAGTCCTCTGTTGTGGGGAAGTCAACAAGCTCACATTTATTTCTAGTGATCAATATAAAAAGCATTCTTGAGACTGAGTCTGCCTAACATATTAGCAAGATTTTACCAATCCAAAGTCTGTTACTTTCTGCATCTCCAGCTCCTCAGGTACAGGAAACTGCAAAAAAACTACAAGGCATTTTATCCATTATCCAGGTTTAGCCAGAGATTTCATTCATGACTGTGCACCAGTGGGCTGCCTTTGACTACAGACAGCAAATATGTGCTGTTGCACTTGTGGGTTTCAGAAAAACAGAACAAGTTTTAGGAAACCATTTGAACCATCTTTCCTTGGACAGTTAGTAAGAGGAATACATGGAAAGAGGAAAACTGTAACAGTGGAACAAATTTTATTTCAAATATCAAATTAATAACTCAGGTTTGGGACTTTGCTCTGCTGGATACTTTCCCTGCACCTGGTAAGTTTAATGCAATATACATTCACATGTGTTAACAGCTTCGATCTTCAGGCAGCTTTGTGCCAATTTTCCACAAGGCAGTTGGCTTGGGGGGGACAATCTCAGTAAGGCATCATATGACAAGCAAGAGAGAAACTTTTGTTTTCGTTTTTGTTCGCCATTTTTTCCATGTATCTAAAATGAAAGCAAGTTGTCTGGAAAGCACAGAACTGCTAATTGTCTCTCAATATGTCATCTTCTTTCTCAGAGCAAAAGAAATATGCTTATATTTAGTGAGAAATTTGAACATAGTACCGTAATGCTGTCAGAAAGTGGGACATTAGTTTAGGAGTAGTCCCAGATCTCTTACAAACATCATAATCTTCACACTGTGGTCAGTCTTCTGTTGGGTCTGAGTATACAAAACTACCTTTGAAACTTAATACATATATGGTAGAAGAATTGAAAGATAAATTGAGAGTCCTTGAACACGGGCTCTCTAACTTCTATTTGACCTCCTTGTCTTGAGGCAAAGTCCTGGTTGTGCAGTAAAGAGCTACAACCAGGATGGTTTGCGTGGATGTACTTGCACACCCCACATTGGATACGTCAGCTCCCAGGTGCAACACAGCAAGAGGACTTCTGTGCCCCTTGTGGAATAGGTTCCTACAGCTTCCAGCTGGATCATTCAGTGGTGCCTTGGAGATGCCTCACAGTGATCTCAGTCTGTCCAGCCTTGTAGATCTAAGTGGGGAAACAAGCCCAGACTTTGGGACCTTCCTCGTAGAAGCTGCACCTAATCTCCTTCCATATAGCAAAGAAGTTTTAATTCACAAATATTGCAGGCAAAAAAAGCCCAAACAAGCAACAGGTACAACAAAACCCAAACCCAAACAGCTCTCTGTCAGCTAGCTCAGTATTTGTTCTGGTTAGTACAGAAACTCCCATTGCTCAAGTTGAGGTTTAATTCCCTTTTCATACTTGTTTTTATCTATTCAGTGCCCTCCTTTCCATGGCTGGCCCAGGATGTCCTTGCAGCATCACTGTTCAATTGTTTTTAGGGTCCTTATGTGTATTTTCATACATATTTCAAGGGCATTCACTTCCTGCAGAGACTAGTGGAGTAATTTTTCTGCTACATTATACATCAATAAATGTTGAAAAGCCCAATTTAACTTTATTTTAGCTGACCCTTAAATGCAGACTTCCTCTGCTTTATAATAAATGAAAAGGGAATTATCTGAAATAAATGACTTGCAGGAAAAGGTTTGGAACAGATCAGACCACTTGTGGCAGTTTTCATCCTGAGGGATGTCTGTCAATTGTCTTACAGACTATGTGCTTTTAGAAAGAAAAAAACTATTTATCTCTAAGACTTAAGGTACAAGCTCTGAGCTGAAAAAAATCCAATAGCACAAAAAAAATTGAAGCAAAATCTGTGAATTAATTGCAGCAAGAAAAGCAGGCTAAAGACAAAAAGACTTCTACTAGTGTGTTACAAAATACAGTAATGGAAGACTTTAGATAAAGTTGCGGAAGAGATTGTATTTTTATTGTGTGTTTGTGCAGAATTGGCACACTAGGGTTTAATCCATGGTATATACTTGGAGATTGCATCTTGACTCATCTTCTAGGAAGTCCTATAGGATCCAAGTTCTCTGATTTTCCAGGTCAAGGAACTGGTAGAGCTCATTTTAACCCTCTTTTGCCATCCTTGCCAGGACTACTTTTTCCTGGAAATATAGGTAAAGTAGGAAAGGGTTGGAGAACAAAGACAGGATCTGGATGAGCCCTGAACATGTCTTTGCACCATGGATTAATCTTAATGTACACACAGCTGTACAGAAATACAAACCTCCACTAAATATGGACTTAGAAAAGAATGAGTTTCCAAGGCCCGTACAGAATAGGTATTAAATAGTGAAAAAATCAGGAATTCAAAAAAATTTACAAGGAATTTCAGGAAATACCAATCCATGGAAGAGAACAGAAGGTCAGGCTTGCACTTTGGCAGGGCTTGAAAACTACACTGAGGGAGAGGACATGGGTAGGACATGTGTATTGCTACAGCAACAAAAGGCAAGTAAATCCTTCATCCTGTGACTTTGAATATACAGCTCCTGTAGACTGAAGGCAAGCATCTCAGATGGAGATCCTTCTCAGAAGGAGTCTAGAGAGCCATGGCTTGGAGGAAACTTCTGTGGCATAGGTACAACACTATTTACAGATTAATCCTCAGTGGTACAATATAATATACAGATCAGCAGTGGCCTATCTTGTTTTGGATCTGGTACTCTTTAGTATTTTGACTAATGGCCCGAATGATGAAGGATAATATGCTTATTAAATCTACAGATGGCAACAATCTGTGAGGGATAGCACATTTGGGAAGGGCAGGCCAAGTGCCAACTTTGTTCTGTATCTCAGGAGTCTCCACGTGAGCAGTCCTGCATCACACAAAGCTGTCACCATGTGTTTGTGGAGACCCTGAGGCAAGTTTCATCCAGGAACTGGTGACATCAGTGGCAGTGGTCAGCAGAGCTGCTGGGTGCTGACATGGTCATGACTGCTGTAGCCCCTTGTACCCTGGGAAGCCATGGGGATTTGCGAGGCAATGAACACAAAGACAGCATGTGCACTTAGGGTCACCATGTAAAAATTTGGTCATCTAAAAGAGATTTAGCAATGCACAGTGCAGAAGTAAATCACAAACTGAGAAACTGAGATGTGCATACAAAGGCTGCTAGCTCAGATATGACCTGCAAGGACTTCCACAGTACTCCAGAACTTCTTTCATTTCCTTTATTGTTTAACTCACTAAGTTTTACTGTGACTCACTTCAAGAACCATAGAAAAAGGGCTACCTGCATGAATTCTCTCTTATTTTTATGTTTCCTGGAAATGTCTAGAAAGCAATGAAATTGATGCTTTAATATGCATGGAAATTTATGAAAACAACAGGATTTCATTTCCTAACATAATTGCTGAATTGATTTGCGTATGCAGTGAACTGCTCTGATTTTCTTAGTGGCAATAATAAAGTAGTGTCTGCAGTAATTTAGCAGGTGTTCACAGCTATTCCAAGTATATGTAAAAGGTTACCACTTTGATTTAAAAGGTTCATTCAAACTCTTCTTTCACTTTTCAGAAGTCTAATGGAAGATGAAAGGTTCAAGGTAATGAGAACAAAGAACATTGAATCCAAGATATAATTTTTTCCCAGAAAGTCTGAGGGTTTTTTTCATATCTTTAGGACATTCTGATAAGAGTGGCTTTTTTCTTGGCTTTTTTTTTTGTTCTTAATGTCTAACTCTACCTATCTTGAATATTAAGTTTACATTTATGGCTCTAATATTTCTCACGTATATTCTAGTTAAGCCTTATTTTTTTCAAGAGAGACAAAATACATTAACTTCAGCATGAAACAGTTGCTGTTTCCCATTCTTCCATTCCCCTTTTAAAAAATTCTAAACAAAGAGCTATGTCAGATTAATAAATATAGGTGAATGAAGCCATTAAACTCTACATTTCTTGCTAGATTAAGACATACTTTTCTTGCATGCTTTAAAATGTGAAGCTGAGGGAACCTTTTATAATAATACAGTGGGTCATACTGAAAGTGAATGAGAGAAGTTACTGACACTGCTCCACAGATTTTTCGTATCTTTCGGATATGGCGTTTCTCTGGCAAACAGTTAAAATCCTTGGGGTGAGAGTTGCATGAAATGCTTCTGGCAAGCCTCACCTTGCAGTTAAAGATTTCGTGACTTTTTAAAATTTTAGCCTGTGGTTTTCAAAGCAGAGAGGACTCCTCACACAGGTGATAGGCGGGAAATCTTCCAACAGCCTTCTCTCTCATCACAGCAGAAACATAAGATATATTATCTCTATTTCCATTCCTGCAGGATAGAAAGTGGGAAATATTGTCAGAGAAGTGTGTGATATGAGCTAAAAACTATAAAAGGAGAAGAGCAATTACTAAGAAATCCTAGGAGGTATGGGTTTCTTTAGAAAATGAAAGAATATGGTTAAGAACACAGATAGCTCTTAGGATTCCTCAAATTGGTTTCTGGGCCTCCTAAAGGCTTATTTTATAACACTGGAAGAGACTCTCAGGCCCAGACCATATTTGGTTTCCTAATTCCTTATTCCTTATGAGCACCTGAATTTCAAAGGAGCCTTTTGAAGGAGCATTTACTCTTTGTGCCTAATTTTCCACATATACTGGATTGGGAGCAGCTAATCCTGCCAGCTTCCACAGGAATGTTGTGCAGTTAACGGCTTGCATTTCCATGAAGTGCTTTAATATGACAAGGAGAGTTATTAAAGGGAGGTAGAGAAAAAACACTGGAGTCACTTCACACTGGAGTCACTTCAGTCCATCAGCTTCTAAATATGTCCTAGAGATCTTATTGCTGTGTACATTAAAGCTTTAGTAGTAAAATCTCCCTTTGTTTGCTGAGCACAGTACACGTGACAGAGAAGTGAGTTTATGGAGTTCACTGTTCAAACACACAATTTCTTCTATTGAGTCTCTAATAATTTGCCTTATGAAACCTACTGGGGGGTTCTCATTTTAAGAGTTAAATTGATTCAGTCAAGTTAAAGGGAATAATGTATTTACTTCTGTTCCAAACCCATTTATTACTCCTCCATTTTCTTTCTATCTGCTAAGGCAGTGGACTGCAGTCCTATTTCATCATTTTACAGGGAATCAAATCCTGTTCTGCCTTCTGCCTTCTTTTCTGCCAGCCTTTCAGGAATAAATTGTGGAGAAAAGGGTGATCACCATGGAGAGAATCACAGAGAGGGACTAATTGGGCACTGTGTTTGTGGTTTGAAAAGGGCACAGATGTGAGATTTCTGGGACAGCACACATGGCAAAGTAGCAACATGGGGCAAGAGATGGAAATTCAGGACTGGAATAGGATGCCTGAATCCTTCATTTGGCCGGAGATTTTGGACAGAACTCAGCTGTTACATAAAAAATGGACTTTGAAGGAACAATCTATTTCTGTTGATGGGTGAAATGACTCCTATCAATAGCAGCTGGATCTGGGTATCTGGATTTCATTCACAACACCCTGGAGTCCCAGATACCTTCCCTTGGAGTTAGAAGTGAGACCAGAGAACTTGCACAGATTCAACTGTTAGAGGCATTGTTGCTCATGGAAAATTTAGTGAAATGTTTTTGGCTTCACAGCTTGGCTAGCTTAACTGCAGAAGAAGAGTGCACACTTGAAAAGACTTTTTCAAAGCTGCATGAGTTTACATTATTGCATAGACCTTTAATTCTCAAAATTAACTTTCAATTCTGTTAGTTCACATGGGACTCACAGATTTACAGTTCCTCACACCACATCACGTCACTATTGGCTTCTCTGAGGACTGCAAACACTTTGATAATGAAGAATATAATTCCAGGAAGAAGACAGATTTCTGAAACTATTGAGGTAGCTTACTGTTTTTCCCCCAGGCCTCTTTGCTTTGAAAACACCATTTAACATAATACCACAAGATCAGACACTGCCATGAAACTGTTCTGCCAGTTTTAGCTTTTCGCCAGGTGAGTAGGTTGCAGAGTCACAGGCTGATTTTCCTTTTGTCTTTAGCTGAGCAGTAGAAATGGTCTGTATTTCTCAACTTCAGGCCAGGCACATGATTGTGCTGAAACTTTTAAGGTGATGTAGTTTTATAGGCATTTTGAGACCAACACTTTCCTTTCACGTTATTAAATCCTGTGACGTTACTAAGTCAGTGATAATCTTTATCCCCAAAAATAATATCTTCAGAATAGAAATTTATTTGAACATTTTGAATCACTTCTGCATTCAGTGGAACTTGGTCCCGATGATCTTCAAATTATGGAAGTAGCTTTCATTTGAGGTGTTTTATTTGTTTGCAAGCCATTTTTGCACCATAAACTTTCATGTCCTCACGCAGCTTTCTGAAGCATTTCTTATCTTGCCAGAAATGTCAGTTTTTGTCTATAACAAAACAGATCTATTGTAGAGAGGATGTATCGCTACACTGAAATATAGGGCACAGAGCAAATGATCTTTCTTGTGATATGCCTCTTTATATAACCAATGTTGTCATGACAACTGCAGAGCAGAGTTGCGTTTTCAGTAGCAGACGCATGACTAAGGGCCTTTGTCTTACTGATGAACATGTCTGCAATTCTCAGTCTCTCAGTAACAGAAAACACAATCATCCCACGCAATTTGTTCCTACTCACAGAACTTTCTGTGTAAATGGCGCATTACTTCTAAACAGGGAAAACTTTTGATTCTGCCAGCACTTTGCACTTTGGAGCCAAAGCAGCTTTGAAGACCTTTCGTGGGTGCAGGAGCACCAATTGAGTGAAGAACCAAGCAGCTGCCCACAACCTTCTCCCTTCTGTAATAGAGCACATATCCCAGTGTGTGGCACTGATGGGTTAAAGGAACCAACCGTTCCTTTAGGTTCCTGATGAGCCTACTCCAACTTTTAGGTGATACCTTGCAGTGAGAATGTGAGTAAGACAACAGGTGTAGTAAGTTGCAGAAATAAAAGCCTGGAAATTTAGGTGCTTTCTTCATCTCAAGGAATGAACTTATTCCTAATGCCCAAAAACCTTATGTCTCGGTTGCGTCACTTTTAGGCTGTAGGCAATATACCTTTCTCACTGTCACAGCTACTTTAATCAATGTTTTATTGATGTCTGTGAGATGATCCTCCCATGAAAAGAAGCACAGGAGGGAATCAGTGTTAAACAGTGACAGAGAGGGAACAAAGAATGAGCTTTTGCTGTATTTAGCTGAGCTACGGTGATGTTCTGCTTTAGTGGACAGGAGTTAAAGGTAGAGTGCTTTGACATAGGGCTGAGAGAAATGGTGTATTTGCAAGCTCATGAGTTAGTTACAATTCAGATTTGTGGTGGACTCACATTAGTAGCCACCACTCTGGCTGGGTCTCACAAATTCCCTTGTACACAGATTCATAAAATGGCTTGGGTTAGAAGAGACCTTAAAGATCATCTCGTTCCAACCCTCCTGACATCCCAGTCAACATCAGGATAAGCAGCATATAGATTGGATGAAATTTAAAAGGTTAGGCAACACCTGGGTCAGAGGCAAAATGAGAACTTGCTAAATATCACTACACACCTCCAAAGAAAAAATACTAAATACCTCAAAACAAGAACAATAATGTTTAGGAGCTTTGTCTAATCTACCACTGATTATGTAAAAAAACACAGAAGCATGAAACCATGATCAATGAAGTTGAGTAACTAGTTTTTTCTTATATTTTCTAATTATCCAGTGTTGCAGTGTAACATCCAGCTCTGTCCTCACTGCCAAGAAACTGAGTTTGAAATAGAGGAATAGCCTTCTATAATATTCACTGTGCAGGGAATGGAACTTAAATAGCCAAATTGTATTAAGGTCATCTCTGATTACAGGGTTTCTTGACACTGAGTTTCCATCAGAAACAGCTCTATTATCCTGTGGTGCATGGCCTGTTGTAGTAGAATGCAATGCTCTCAGATCCTGTGTTATACAGGCAAAAACACAAGCTCAGAAATTAATATGGGACAACTATCCAACAAAGACACTTTCTGTTTCCCTGTTTCCTGCTAATATGTACAGTATTGCAATGCAACACTGATGATTACTATCCTAGAATCTTTTTTGGTAGCAGTCTAGAAATTTTTAAAACATGTAGCTACTGCTGACCCTCAGCTGTCATTGCCTGTGACTTCACTGTGGTTGTCTTAGTTTGTACATTTTGCTGTTTCATATTTCCTTGCTGTTGCTTTGCAGGCAGTAACTGGGATCTTGGGAACTGCAGCAACATATTTCATGTTAGAGTTGACCAACTCAGCTTTTGACCTTAGCAAGCACAGGTGCCTGCCTCTGGGATGGTCACGTTAGTCTCCTTTAGCAATCAACATAAAGAAATGGGCACCTTTTCCTCTTTACAGACTGTGAAGGGTGCCAAGCTGTGTGTGCCTCTGCCCAAGCAGGTATTGTCTTTTGCAACATTTAGAGCAAGCTCTGCATTTTCCTCATGCTTCCTATGCATTTTCTGGCTGGAAAGCATTAGCTTAAATAATTGCATGAAGCACAGAGCTGGAGTAGGTATGCTAGGAACCAAAACCTTCCTGGGCTTATTTGGCTATGAGGCCTTGCAAGGAGCATCTTTCATGAAAACTCATAAGGATGACACCTGAAGCACCAGAATCAGGAGCAGAGCCTTCTCTATTCTAAGCAGAGTCGTAGTTTCCCCCATTCTGCACAGATTTAATGAATCCTTAACTTTGTGTGAACCCTGCAGGTACAAGTGCCAATCACAGCTTAGAGGATCCCATGGCATCTTAGGATATTATATCTGGCAGAATGGAATAGCTTTGAGATCATTTATATTGTCATGTTGACTTATTTACCTGTCATAAACACTGAAAGGAAACATCTCCAGTATCCCTCTTAGAAATGTACACAAATGAAAATGTATATTTTGGATATGCTGATTGGGCACATTGCAAACAAATAAAATATTTGCCCACTTCAGGAAAGCAGTGACAAACTTTTCTGGGTTTGAAAAGCCTCAGATTAGGGATACGCATGTCAGATGTGTGGTCTTTAAAAAAAAAAGGAATTAACTGATGTTTTCCCACATTTCGGACTGGCCTGGCAAGGCATCTAACAGGACGTAAAATGCTGAACACAGTCTGAGGAGCCACTGGATTGCTTTTTACTTGGGCAGCAATTTCTTAAGAAGTTATTTGCCTTTTGTGCATTACTTTGAGTTGCTTCCCTTTGTTGATCAACCACTGCCACCCTTGATACTTTACTAACACCCTGCTGGGGAAACCATACATCAGACAGATTCCAAATGTGGATGGATCCAGGTGGCTACAGTCAGACAAAACAGAAGCTTATGGCCACCCTGTGGTGTTGAAATGTAATTGAAAGGATTCCTGTCCTGCTATCTCTTTTCAGTGCTGCTGTTGGGAGAGCACAGGGCAGGGGACCATGCTGTGCCAGGATGCTGTGATCACTGCTTTGGCTCCACGCTGCTTGAGATGGCAGAAGGCAGCAAATCACAAGTCAGCAGGGCACTGAAAAGCTCCTGCGACTGCTTTCTTGTTTGTATTATGTTGCAATAAGGGCCAATGTGGACCTTTTGACCCACCCTGCCACCATGGGAAGGAAATAAAAAGGGAATTGCTCATTCTGGAAATTGTTCTGGTTTGCTTTAACCCCCAAAAATGATTAAATGGTCCCACCCTGCTGCCCAGGGCCTGCCTGGCACACAGCAGAGCCTCCCCTACCCAGAAGGGTGTTTTTACACTTGTAACACTGATTTTAAGAAAAAATGTTGCTGAGGGCAGGCAGGACCCCACTTTTTACCCCAGCCAGGCAGTGGCAAGTCCCACTGCTGTGGAAAAGGCCACAGCACAGAGTAACACTGCCCCCGGCCTTCCCCTCCTCGCAGGGCCCGAAACACAAAATACAGCTGGTAGAGGGGATCTGTGTGGGAAAAATGGTACAGTGCACAGTCAAGGAGAGGGGCAAGGGAGAAGCTGCAATTGACTTCTTGTTTATTGTGGCCTAGTTACGGTAGTTAGATGTGGCTGGATGCTGCTGAGCGCTGTGACAGTAGCAGGGGACATGAGGCCAAGGTTGCTTGGGCTGAGGCTGGATGGCACACTGGGTGACCGGGGAAACTTGGACTGCATTTCCATTGAAGCAGAGTTGTATAAAGCAGTGCTTTGTAAGGCTCACTTTCATAGCTACATGCCATATCGACATGGCTATATCGTTCATTGTTATATGGTTAGATTATGTCCCTTTCCATCCCTGGAAGTGTTTAAGGCCTGGCTGGCTGGAGCTCTGAGCAGCCTGCTCTAGCAGAATTTGTCCCTGCTCATGGCACGAGACTGGAAAAGAATGATTTTAAGGTCCGTTCCAACACAATTCTATGATTCTATGATTCCATGATTCTATGATTCCATGATTCTATGATTATGATTCTGTGATTGTATGATTCTATATCATGAACCAGAATTCATTCCTGCTTTTCTCTCCTTCTAGTTTAGAAACTATGCTTTCCATTTATATGCAGCTTTTGTTTGAACTGGACATATGAGATATCTTGCTGTCAGTATAAATCTGTGCAGGAGCACTGTTCAGCACAAAGTACAAAAGTGGCCTTCTCAAATGCTGAGGCTCCTCCTTCTCTTCATTTCTGAGGTATGGAGGGCTCTGGCTACCACCGTTTACATGTCATTAACTTTAAATTGTTGGCTCACTTGTGTAGCCTGTTGGCTGACTGTTCATTGTACACGAGGCAGAGATAAAAGTTTCCTCCAAGGAATCAGCTATAATTAGAGATTTTCCTCTTTATATGTAGCTCTTGGATGACAACTATTAAAAGCTATGGGCATGTAATTTCATGTGCAGTTTGAATTGCAGATATTGCTTGTGCAGTGTGATTTGCAGGGAAAAACACATTCCAGTGTGCCAACACTGCTGATATGCAATTAACAGGACAAATTAGGTATATAAGTTTGAAAGTGGAGCCAGTCATGTTAAAATCTGCTCTTAGATGCCATATTATCTTCTTCCCCTCCCAAGCACCTTTTCCTCAATTTTAATAAGAACACCATTGGCATATAAAACCAATAATGAAATAACTTGGAACAAGTAACTTGTCATGGGATTTTATGGAAATCTATGGGCCTACACTGAGGAGTGCTCTGAGAAGGACTCAGTTCTACCATCTCTCCTCTGACTGAATTGGCTGGGGTTTCTTTGTAAACTTATGAACAAGAACTCTAAAATGCTCTGACATTCTCTGATAAATGACACTGCTGCTTCTCATCAGATGAGCCTTAGGAGGTCAGTTACATGTTGGGAGCTTAGCTGAGGAGTGTTTTCTGCCTTAATGGAAAACAGCTGCAGAGGCAAACCTGCCAAAGCTGAGTAGGATATCAGCAAATCTGCACTATATAGGGTAATTACTCACTTCTGGAGGAAGACAACAAATAGAAAACCCCTTCCTTTAATGCCTCTAGGGCCTCCAAGAAAATTATGTAAACTCAAAAGCTGATGACTGGAGATTCCATTACAAACCTCCTCTAGCAAGGGGCCAGTAGAGAAAAGACAAAATGGTTTCTCGGGTGTGAGGCTATGGGATATGTGGGAATATTTATCTGTACCACAGAAATGCATGCCAGGTGTGAACTCTCCCAACGAGCCCCACACTGAGTGTGGCAGCTCTGTTACTGAAGCATTAACCTCAAGCAGGGAAACAGCAGGAAATACATGGTTGTTATGTGATCAAAACTTAATCAGCTACAGCTATCCCTTCGTGCTCATCTGCCTGTGTCTGTGAGTGTGTTTGTGCCAGCTGCAGCAGTCCAGCAGGAGCCCAGTAGTGGGAGTCACTCTGGTGGGTTTGGCCAGTGCTTCTGGGTGGGCTGGAAGTCACTGACAGTGAAAGATGTGGAGAGCTGGTGACAGTGGGGAACACCAGCTGGAGCAGCAAACTACGCCTGTGAGCAATTCAGAGACACCATTGGAGGCAACAGCAGGGTGGAACAAAACTTGTTGGAACAAGGCCAGAGCAGAGTCACTATGCTGATCACAAGCCTGAAACACCTCTCCTGTGAAGACAGGCTGAGAGAGTTGGGGCTGTTCAGCCTGGAGAAGATAATGCGTTGGGTATATCTCATAGCACTTTCTAGTACTTAAAGAGGCTTTCAAGGAGGCTGGAGGGGGACTTTTCACAAGGACTTGTAGTCATAGGACAAGAGGGATTGGCCATAAACTGAAGGAGGGTAGGTTGAGATTACATATTAGAGAGAAATTGTAAACTATTAGGGTGGTGAGGTGGGAACAGGTTGCCCGGAGAGGCTGTGGAGTCCACCTTCCTGGAGCTCTTCAAGACAGGCTGAATGAGCCTCTGAGTAACCTGGTCTAGTGGAAGATTCTCTGTCCATGGCAGGGATGTTGAAACTGGATGATCTTTAATGTCCCTTCCAACTGAAACCATTCTATGATTCTATGATTTAACAATTCTATGAAAAGTCTCTCACCTTCATTTATTAGAAAACCTTTAAAATTATCAGTGTGTGAAGCTGACTGTCTTACTCACTAGCTATCCCTTGGATAATCATATATATCAGGACTTTCTTCACTTAAAAGTAATATCCTGACTTGATGACCATGGTCATGCCATGTGTCATATGGACAGATACCCCTGTCCTGAGAGTGGCAGCTCTCCCAGTGTTGCCTTGCCCTCTGTGAGCAGCTGCACAGGGTGAGCCTGGGGGAAGCTGAGCTCCTCAACACACCCTGCATCAGATGTAGAACACCCTTTGTTCTCACCATTGTATCTCAGAGCAGTTCTACAAGGAACAAACCCCCCTGATTTTAAAGGAGTTTTTTACTCTATTCTTCTTTAAGCGTGGAGTAACTGTGTGACTGGAGAAACAGTCAATGATAAACTCTTCTCACTGTTTGCCAAGAGAAATGTCAGTGGGAGCCAATTTTCTTCACTGTGAAGATTGTTAGGGTTGTTCACCCAAACTTGTCACACCAGCAGCAATACACTAAAACGTTTAGAACTTCTTCTAATGTTGTAAGAATCACAGTGAACCTACAACAATAGTCAATTGTACATAATACCTGCCACTGTGACATGTAAGATAGCACCATGGAAAATCACTGCTAGTGCTAAATGCCAGCACAACCCCTGACTGAGAACAAGTGACTTGTAATTTTAAGAGCTAAAGCCAAAATATTACTTTGCAGTAATTTCTCAACATAAGACATAAAGTCAAGTCCAGACAATTATGGCCTAAGGATAGGCTGTTTAAAAGTATCAGAAATATAATGCAAAACCAGTTACATTTGTTCCACTGAAAATGATAAAATTTTGCAAATTCATCCATAACACCTGGAGTTTGAAATAAGAAAATTCAGATTGATCAGTACTTGCAACCTCCTGCTCCATTTGCCTCATATCTCTTACAAATTGTTAATAGCTCCCCTTTTCTGGTACTAGTATCTCATAACCTGTGTAATCTATATTGGCCTATCAGTTCCTCAGTGCAAAAGAAGAGTGTTCAAAAAGATACTGTCAGGAAGCCTGCTTAGTTTCATACATTATCTTCTAGCTCCTGCTTCAAATCCATAAGATGTCATCTGAAAGAGAACTCAGTTTGTTTCCTGTTGAACAAATATCTGTGGACCTATTGTAATGGAATTTGGTCTCCTTTCATTTGAAATAGAAGCCTTGTCTGCAACTGGATGATTTTTTTTCAATGTAGGAGTGGATTATTTTTTTACAATGGTTTTATAAAAGAGTTTCTGAAAACAGATTGGATTCAGCTATTGAAAATTCTTACACTAATTTTAAGGAAAGGGATAAATATTTTAGATTGCTGGATGGATGGGTCACCTCCTCTTGACAAGTGTGTCTTGTTTTCCCACTACTCTTAGGCTTTTAATATTCAGTTGCAGACATTCAGGCCAGCTACACTGATATCCCAGAGGAAGAAAAATCAGCAATGTATTCAAGTATATTCCAAGTGCAATTTCGTTTTACATATAGTCCTGGAATAGAGGTTCGAGAGATGCTTCCCAAACTCAGCTCTGACTCAAAAACTGACCACAGGACAGATCAAACTCTCTGCATCCTCATTATCCTGGAACAGCCACCTTCTATATATAGGATATTACTTTAAAAAAAAAACAAAAACCCAGAACCTAAGCTACCAAGAGTGTCTAGCACATCTTTCTATTTCTCCCTAGACTAGAAAATTTGGTAAAGCCATGGTTGCCAGTAGTATCTGATGTTACAGATTATAATCAAGTGCTGAATACTATGCCTCTGGTCTGTTGTTGTGACTGTTTTCAGAGTGACCAAACAGCAAGTTTGTGGGACTGACATTTGTGCAAAGAAATCTCTGCTCTCTCTTTTTAGAAATAGGTTCTGAGGTGATTTAGTTTTTCAGAGGTGACAAAGTTCTTTCTCCCCTTGTTTCTTTCTCTACAACTTGATAGTGATAGTTAAGGTTTGTCAAAATAAGCGTTGTGCTTTTTTAGGTAAAGGCTAGGTGATGGGTAGCAGAAGTACAGCTTTCTTCTCAGAAACAAGAGGCAACTTTTTGTTCTGTGTGCTCTGGGTGTCATTACTCAGCATGAAGGTGTGGTGCAGCAGATGCTGAGTGTGCAAGAGCACTTGAAGGCACCCCACTCTGCAGACTGACTGTAATCTCCCTCTTGAAGCTACTTCACATCTCCTCTTACAAACTGACAGAGGAGTGAATGAGAAAAGATCCCAGCCATTTGGGATCTTGGGTACAGAGCTGAAGTGAGCTCTTGAATAGCCTGCATATTCAATTTGTGCTTTCAAGTGGTAACTAAAACAGAAGAAAAGCCAGGTAATGCTGGAGGACAATGTTCCAAGGTGCATAAACAGTCTGATACACAGTGGTCGAAGATTTCCTGCTGACTTTGCAGCCCAAAGGAGGATCCAGTGCCCAGGGGAGTATTGGTCTTTCCTCTGAAAGTGTAAGACTCTGCTGCCCTCTCTGACACCTTTTTTTCCTCAAGAATTCAGATAAGGGGGGGAAATTTGCTTTCACTTTGGCTCCTTTCCCTTTGTACAAAATGTTTGCTTCAGCCAAGATATAAAGGAGTGTCCTTTCATGTCTGTGTCAACTGAAATATCATGGAAACCCTTTTTATGCAATTTGTTTATTATTGTTGGGGCACAAACACACAAAGTCTCCAAATTTATGTATTGTTCTTTGCATTTCTACTTCATTAGCAATGGAAACTGATTTGAATGCAAACAGAGCTAGACACAGCAATTTCATAAGGCTAATATCTGTCAGAGTAAAGAAAAGCTAATTCATCAAGAAATGTTGCTTTTTCTAGAAGCTGAACCTATGTTGTTTCCTTAACCCTTCACTGATATCTACAAGATTGTTTTCCCAATATAGATTAAGTAAGCAAAGTGGTCAAGGCCCCACATTCATTGCAGGTCATGCAGGTTCCCCTGCCCAGCCCTGCGTGGAATCCTGGCTTAGAGGGCAATTGCCTCAAGGTGCCAGATCCAACATCATCAGTGCCACCAGGAGTCTCTCTATGCACTCATCAGTCAGCATTGTCCTCCCAAAGCGAAGTGTTCCTTGCAGATGGGTTCAGCCAATCTACAAGTACTGCTTCTGCAGTTCTACTGAGTGCAAATCAGGAGAGGAAGCTGCATCACTGAAACTTTGTGGAAAAGCAAGGAAATGTTGCCATGAGCCCATATCAGGAATTGGCTGGGTTTCTGTGTTAGTTTTCTGTGTTACTTGAACATAATGAGAATGCAAAATAAGCGTTCATGATATGGTATAAAACTCTCACTCTAGTTCTCCTAAACCTCTCTTCCTTTCACACATAATTCATGGATAGACAGACCCACTGCCAAATCTAAACCAATGTAATTACAAAACCCAACCCCTGAATGAGCTTCTGGACAAAGCCCAGGTCCTTAAAAGTATGAAGTCACTCACTTTGGCTTTTGAGTACTTGCATTTTTTTTCTAGGGATCAAATAAATTTTGGGCTTCAGGATAGCTTTTTAGTTTGGCTGTATGCTGCTCTTTTTGGGAACTTTAAAGTTTCTTCTGTGTTAGAAACATTGAATATTCTAGACAAAAAATGCAATAAATCATCTATAATGCATCTGACTGTGAAGCCAGAAGTTTTAAGATTTGTCATTTTATTTGGTTCTGCTTATAATCCAAGTCTTCAGGTCCTATGGCCCAAATCATCTTAAGGAAACTAAATAGGTCACATTAATATACTAAGAATAATTATTCCAATTAGAAAATAAGTGGCCACTTCTTTGCTCTTCCTTGATTGTCCACAGAGCAAATCAAGCAGGGGTGGCAAACAACATGCAGATAGATTGGAGAATAGTGCACATCCCTACTTATGGTACAGTTTGAGCCATGGGCTGTCGTTTGGGACACTGCAGACCCCTTTCTAATAAAGCCACCAAAGATAGTATTGATATAGTCAATGGAACTTCTGCAACTATATTTTTTTAAAAGTTAAATAATATATGCAAAAATAAGCATGTTAATGGAAATTATAAAATGACCACGGTGAAGAAATATTTTCACTCAATTGCAACAAAGTGGCATTGTTGAAATTAAATGAGAAAATCAATGTATGCATTAAGCTTTTCACAAAACTTGATGTGTTTCCCTGAAATGTCTTTGTTCCAACAAAATGGCTCCTTCTAATGGAAAAAAAAAATATGTCATGAGATTTTTGCATCACTTCTCATTTTGGGTCTATAGCTCTCCCATGATTTTTGAAAATTTCACTTGTCTTGCTCTATTATAGAATTATTCTTTAGTTTGTGCTCCAAAAGATAAAAAGAAAAGACTGTCTCCTTTCTCATTAAACAAATGTTTAAAATATATTCTGAAGTTTAATTTGAGAAAGAAATCATGAGGAGGAAGTCCATTGTTCTGCAGGTTGTGTACGTGCTATGCAGTAATTAGCAAAGTGACACATGACAGATGCCTGCTATGAAGAAAAGACAAGTGACAAATTCTTGTGAATTTTATTTGTAATTCCTTGCAGATGAAGGAGTTTATTTGCTTTACATAGCCAAGATATCCAGGTTTGCCTATAACCATTTAAATCTTCAGTTGCTGAAATCTTCCTAGTGTTCAGTCAATACCAAATTTTCAAGTCAGCCAAACCCAACAGAGACTTGAGCAAGTCTGTCTGCTAATTCCAGACCCAGAGTGGATGACTACAAGCTTAATGGAGAACCTAATTTTTACCTGCTACTCTTCCACTGACTCTGACATTGTTTTGTACAGTCCAATGACTTTTGCTATCAGCCCTGATCCTGTCTTAGTTTGCAATGGAAAAAAAGAGTTTTGAGGAAAGAAAGTTCACTCTTTTTGTTGAAATAGTCTATAATGGCTACTGCAATGCCTTTGGCAGGACATCTGTAAAGGTAGACTTTAGGATGGTGAAGTAGAGCCTTAATGACTTCATGAAAGATCTGCTCTCATTGTTCCTGAAGCATAATAAAATTCATGCAATATAACATCCAAGCTCCTTTGCAACTTTTGTGCTGGTAGAGACTGGAAAATAAACTAATTTCCCAAAAGCTAGCTCTGGGCTTGTGGCCAAAATAAAACAAGTAGTGAAGTCTTTGAAAACTTGAAAAGGAGCTAAAATCAACAGCTGGATCTTCAGCTGGTGCAAACAAGAATAGAATGATGAAGGCTGACAGGCTGGCTTTGTAGTCTGATGTAATTCCCTTTTTATAGCTGCCTTTTATTCTGAAATTATCTGCTCAAAGTGGTTAAACAGCAGACTATAAGGGTCAGAAGTTCCATCAGCCCTCGACTAATTGTCAATTCTTGTATGTAAGTCATGGTTACTTGTCTGTGCAGTCATCTGCCCAGCTTTTAATCACTAAAGCACACTGTCACTTGTGTTTGTAACCATTTTCCTCTGCAAAACAGCAAAAATTCTGGTTTTGAGAGCAAGCTAATAAAGTCACCTGTAAACAGGAACAGTGAATGCTAAATATTATTTTTTAAAATTACATTACAAATTAAGGATATTTTGAAAGCATAAACCCCAGGTTTGTGATTATTGTGATTCTTTTCTGTACCTGCACTCATTAAATTTCTGATTTTCTCTCCTTTTTCCCTTTTCTTCAGTGAAGAAATAGCTTTGAGTTTCCTGTTTCTTTAAGGAAGCATCAGTTCCCACATCTCAGTACTGAAGAGCTGCAAAATAGCGGACTGGTACATTCATGCAACAGGGAGAAAAATGTCTGTCTTGACACACATTCTAGTTCTAAGCTTTCTGAGGGATGAGGAAGAAGGGGAATATTATTCTCTATTCTACTCTGCTTAGTGAGGTACCTGGACAACTAATCAGTTCTGGAATTCTTTTCCTCCAGTTATGGCACCTGGCTGCCTTAGAAAAACCTAGTTATATTTTAATGCAAATAAGAAAGAGTTGAGAAACTTTGAATATGCAACCCAGTTTTATACTCTAGTGTTAGTACACTAATTAATTTTAGAAGCGAGTGAGATCTTTTAAAACTGGATGCCAACAATATATGTGACTCTTGACTGACATGACTTATCTTCCCAATAATCCTCCTGGATTCATTCTTCTCCTGTAAATTAGGGCAAATACAGGTTATTTGGATTGCCAAATAGAGTTAAGTATGAAAAATATTTTTCTACTGCACAGGAATTTTTATAATTCTTTTTAATCAATATATATACTATTATTCCATGTTTCAAGAAAAAGAAGTTGATACCCCCACTTTTTCAATAAAATTCTGTCAAACCCAAGCCCTCAGCACTCTGCACAGTGCATGCAGGACTTCCCACCAGTTTATTAGAGGCAGTAAATATTCAGAGCTGTGTCAGGGGTTTGGCTGATGTCACTATCTCTGTCTAAAAGTGATGGAGAGACTGTGTCTGGATATCATTCAAGCCTCAAATATGCCACCTAATTTTGGGGAAAGAAGTAGTACCTCATTTAATTGCCTTGGTGGGCAGTAGCTGGCATGACAGCCAGACCCTGTTCAGAGATGGCACAACTTGATTCTCTTCTACATGTTCTTCACGTCAACATCTTTGTAACTGCTCTCAAGGCAGGAGTAAAGGAGCAGAGAATATAAGCAGCCTCCTGCCACACAGCAGGGAATCAGAACTGCTATGGAAACAAGAGCAGCTTAGCAGAGGGAGAATTTACTAGATAGGTTTCTACAATCTCCTTGACATTTTACAGATGCATGGGGAAAAGAAGTTAAAAACCACTGAAGTGTTACCACATCTTCTTCTGCATTTATCTGTTGACAGCCTAGTTAGGAATGGGTTTGCACACAATAAATCGACCTTGACAGTATATTCTTGGTCTTGTTTTGTGGAGCAGCCCTGTTGTGTCAAGCACAGTCTAGCCTTGGGTCCCAGCCCCAGTTATCTTACAAGCCGTATAAAATTTATCTGACATTTACTATATAAAAATAAAAATTACAATTAGTATTCATCTGTGAGTGTCAGTTTGAAAAAAGAACTATTTTTGCCTTTTCTCCACAGATAAATTTGAGAAGCACCAGCTGTCTGGAAAGAAACTTTGTTTTCTTGATTTCCAGAGCAGAGCTGCAGAAGTGCTTGGATAACCTTCAGAGAAACAGTGACTCTCCTGCATGCTGGTGAGAAGCACATTCCCAAACTCTGAGATTTGTCACCAGCATTTGTCAGGCTGCATTATTTGTGGACTAACTATTACATTATTCACCTCTCTGCAACACTGCTGTCACTATCCCTTTACAATGATGAAAAGTGAAAATCTGCTGTCATGTCTGTCATAATGTAAACAGATTTATAAAGACAATAATGCCAGCTGTTGGGAGAGACTTAAATACTTGTTCTCACACTCATCATGAGTGATTAGGTTTGGTTTCCTGCCCTTCTTATTTATGCACAAAGCTGAAAGAGACCTGAACAATAACATGAAGTACTTGCCATCTTAAATGGCAATTTCAAAAGATACAGGACACCTAGGCTTGATTCCTATGTAGCATTACACATATTCCTTTTTATTAGCATTTATTAGAACCAGAACAAAATATCTTGCAGAAAAATAAAAAAATAAAATTTGCAAAGTATTTTTGGAATCAATATGAGTTACCAAAACTACTAATTTTTCACTTTTATGGGAAATAAAAGTAAATAGCTCATACTATTATCTGAGAAACCTGCCCTAATCTGTACACAGCATGAGAGAGATGGATAATCCTATATATAAAATTAAGTTGCTGGTAAGTGGGGAGGAAGATGTGAAATATATATGACACTTCTGACAGCTAGGGCTCATTTCAGGTGCTTTAAAATAAGAACCTAATAATGTTTGAGTTACCTCATGATAGCCTGGTTGTAGTCAGTTTTAGGTAAGTAGCTTTGAGCTATCTAAAGGGTTTTCTACACTTGTAAACACCAGGAATCTGATACCATGTGACCTTCTGATAAAATTGCAGGTGTCTGTGATAGCTTATGGAAAGATGGGGGCACTTGTGCCATAGTTCACTAAATCTGACGTAATTTCATGCTAGATATAATCAAACTCTCAAGTAATTTGATGTGTCAGCTTATTTTTAATAATTTTTCATATTTCTGTCTAGACATTGCTATTGAAATTATAGTGCCCTAAAAAACCTGTATTGAGAGTGGATGGATATTGCTTGGCTATATTCTTTGTAACTGCTCAAACAGACAGCTCAAAATTAATTATTTTTAAGTTCCTGTTCTGAAGGATGAGGTTCACGGTTGGTTCTGAACTTCTGTGGTTGTCTACTCCCTGCTCAGCCTAACACTAACAAGTCAGTGTAGCAGGATGCTGTGCCTAAGTGGCTCAGTTTGAAGTTATCAGTGATGAGTGGAGACGGAAGTCATGTTGCTTGTGGTGTTGAAGAATGCTGAGACCAGCCTGACTCAACAACCCCAAAGTTAAACCTTCTGAGGATGTGAAAACCACTGTTTCCTGACAGAAACTGGCACTGCTGAGGATGTGGAAGATAAAGAAACCAACAAATGGCAGTGTTGATAACTTATCTAAAGCTGCTGAGCTAGAGGCTCCTGAGCTGGCACAGCCAGCCTAGAAACATATGACTGACATTCAATCACTTTTTACTATAAAAGTGCACTCTCACTTTTTAACAGTATTTATATGGGCTGTATTGTTTTTATTAGAATGGTGGTAAGCCCAGGTCTGTAAGGTTTGATGAGAAGCATAGGACATTGTCATAGGCCTGGCCCTAAAATATTATCTTGGCAGAGCTCTTGGACTGTGGACAAAGCTTGCTCATGTTTGTTTGTGCCTTGCATGTACCAAGTGCACATATGCAAGTGGATGAACCTTCAGAAGAATGTGACAAACCAATGCTTGCATCTTCATTTCCCAATCATCCCAAATACTTGCTTTGAGAGACAAATGACTGTGTTTTGTCTGTTGTGTTTCACTGTTCTTTGTAATGTCCATGTTGAACAGCAGGGCTGTAACTGTCAAGAATTTTTACTTTTCATTTCCACCATCAAAATTCATTAGAAAACATGCAAATTATGGACGACAAATTCAAAAATGTCACAGGAAGTGAGAAAAGCCATGGGTTTCAAGGCCCTGTCCTGCCTTCTCGTTCCCTCAAAAACACTTGAAATAAAATGGAAGTACTGCCTTAGGTGAGGATGGTGCTTAAGCATTTGGGAGCTATATTGCAGAAGTAATTCCCTGAGCTGTCTCTGTAGCCTGTGTGAAAAGAATGAGTCCTGGGCTAAAAGGGTATTGAAAGTAACTACAATTAGATATATTCTTGTGTTCTCAGGTATAATCAACTGGAGGCTATTGCAGAAGGAAGGAAACAAGCCCTTTTGTTTTTATAAATAATCTCCTAGATTTGCTCAGTCAGCTAATGAGGCAGGTAAACCAAGTACTCTTCATTTTTATATTACTTCTAGTCTCTAGTGGGGCAGACAGCAATGGGTTTATTAGTGTGGTTTTGAGTCCCTTGTAACTCCTTATCCTGCTTATTAACTTTTCTTAGCTTTGCTACTGCATGGGCAATACTCTTTGCTTGAGTTTTATGTGACCAAGCCCCAAGAACAACTTTGATTGAAATATTGTTTAAGTATTTCAGTCTGAACTGAATTGTTAGAATACAGTTGTCACTGAGAAGCTGCTACTTAGCAAGCTTTTATGACATCATGGCTTTAAAATATTAAGGATATTAAGACTGAAGAAATATAACTTGGCATTGTCTACAGATTCCAGAAAAACTTGACGATGCCACTCCTTTCCTCTTGATGAACTAGTGTTCACCCTCCTTCCCATCAATACAGAATGAATAATTGAGGGCAGCAGATCATTCTTACCAGAACTTGCCTGCTATGAGTTTCAGATTAATAGTTTATAGTACAGAACACGCTAAGGGAAACTGTTCTTGGCTGTGCTGTAATGGGACCTCTGGACGTAAACCCTGTGCGTAGTCAATCAACTTCATGTGCGTCACACACGCACCGTTTGCACTGCTGAGGATAGAATTAACAACGCTTCATTGTACAGAGTATGACCTTCATGCCCTCTCTCATGGACAAAAAATGAGCAAACCAAGATCAGTGAGATGACAGGCCCATGTGAGATTTACATCTCATCTCTCAATGCACACGCTGTTGTAGAGAGTGGCATGACATGACATGTTCCCTATCTCTGTACTTGCTTTTCTTCACAGTATCTCTAGAGGGTCCCCAAGTGACCATTGTCTTCCTATTAGTTAGGTTTTCTTCTATAAATATATGTGCCTCCTGCATAATAGGACATTTTCAATGCTTTTTTTCTGTGCAAAAGTCTGAAGAGTTATTGCTGTGTATTCTTGGTTGAAATATAGGCTAATAACCTGCTAGTATTTAAGCAAGGACACAAATAAACTAGTAATATTATGCACATATAAAAACTTTGTCGTGTCAGGACCATAATTCTCATTTGTATTTTTCGTGTGATGTCTTTCATATTTAAAATTTAACAGAATTCTGAATATAAAAGTGAAGGATAAGATTTTAATGCATGGCACAGGATGAAAGAATTCAGAGGTGTTTTTCTCCATATGCTGAAGAACGGGTTTGCCATGAGTCTCAAATAGAGAGGAATTCAGTGTTTCTGCTTTGAGAACAAACCAGACCCCTCTTTATTTAAGTGAAATACAAATTTCCTAACTTTAGTCATTTAAAAGAGTCTGAAAGTTAATCAAATTGGGCAAGTAACATGCACTAAAAGCACCAAGTAGTCAGTCAGGAAAACACAGTAATCCTTATAGAAATATAGTGACCTAAAAAAGCTGATTCATCTCACCTTAACATTAGGAGTGGGATACTAATGTACCCAGAATGAATCATCTCTTGCAGACTTCTGTTATGGAGGACTGAGAAGTTCAGATTTTACACAGCTCATACTGGGGGGAAAAGAAACACTGTTTTTTCAAAGCTGGTTCTGGCCTATGCCTTTCTCGTGTAAAGTAACAGTGTTTGTCTGCCTCACTGGGATCATCCCCCTGAGCCCACAGTGGGCAGTCTGACCTAACAGCATTTGCTAGTGCAAAGGGTAATTGGAGCTATCCCACTCCAAATTCTTGGCCAGGTACTAGGACTGATCCTAAGTTAAACCCCTGGACAATCAGTAGACAGAAACTTGACGTCATGATAATACCTATTATTAGTAATGCTTCTGGGCAGTTATGTCATTAGAACAGAAGTAAGAGTTACCCCATGGCATCTTCACAGTGTATTGGAGGGGACTGGGTTTTTATTCCTCACCCACAAAAGCTTATCTATAGTAGAGACTAATCTCATTTTGTTGTTTTCTGCCCAATATTTTACATTTAGGTTTCCTTTATATTGTTCTTAACACAGCTGGTACTGCATTAAGAACAATACCTCTTATTTGAAGTTATTTCCATTAACTGTTTGCTCTGTTTTGCAATTAGTAAGAAACAAAACACGGATTTGGGACGCTCCTGTGGTTGCTTGCTTCAGCTTGATGTTTGGTCACATCTAGTCACACTGTATGAACTTTAAGACAGTTTTTTCATGAAATGTGGTAATTCTAATATAGAAAATAAGTCTTTAAATAAGAGGTTGAAAATAAATTGAAATCCAAATAAATCATATAGACTTTGTTCTGCATATTCACTCTGTCTTTTGGCTAATCATATATGGCCTAATTCAGTTTATCATGCTTTGTTGTGGAGTAATAAGGTACCAATATGTGTTCAAGATCCAGTTCATTAATTTGCAACTGTTGAAAAATCAATTCTGCTCAGTAAAATGCAGATCAATTTGACTGCAAGGTTGCAGAGACAATAGCTATAAGTTGTGATGGTTACAGCAGTGGTAGACAAAGTCACTGTGTCACTCATGTGCCTAAAGTGACATGAACACAACAAAGTTATGCACACCTCAGACAGAATGCCTCTCAAAGAAATGACAACTGTTAGACTCAGTGTGAATCTTCCATCTTTAGGGCATCTGTGAATGGTACTGCTATGTGTCAAAGGCATTTATTTTAATATGAAAGCTCCTTGTTTTTGTCTGGTGTGGTTAAATATGTTAAGTGATGGGAGCTGGTTCCATGTCAGTCAACTCACCAAGATCAAAAAGAGGACGTTTTCTTTGCAGTGATTTGTGGGAGTGAAAAATGAACCTTTCCCTGACCAAAAGCTCAGATATGTCTAAAACAGGAAATTCAAACTTCTGAGCCTCAGAGAATGTCTCCATCATTGGAAAGGAGAAATAAAATGTCAGCTTTTGTGAATTTTTATTATTGACCTTATGGAAAGGGTTTGAGAAGTTACAGAAGCCGAGAAGACAAAGAATAATGTTCTCTTTTTAACTGGAAGGCAAGTGTCATTGCAGAATTAATGTACACAGCTCCCATCCTAGCACCTGTGGCTGAAACCTGTGGGAGGTATACTGGCAGGAATCTGGGGCATGAGCTGAAATGCTTTAATGGCAATGCTATGGCACTATTTGTCAACCCATCTTGCCCTTAGAAAGGCTGCAAACATCCACTTTCTGTTACAGTGGAGACAGAGCTGCAGAGAGAGGCACTGACCTTGACAAGTTAGCTGTGGGATTGGTGGCTTTATCAGCCATTCCTGCCAGGGAGCCCAGAGCAGAAGGTATATCAGCAATAATTTTTACAATTTGACATCTGCTGCCAGAAGTTTAAATCTGAAGTAAAAGAAAAAAGGCATCTACCAAGACAGAAAACATAGACTATCTTTTCAGACCTCTGTAGATGTACGAAGACTCATGGCTTGCAGATGCATGAGCTTTGAAGGATGTCTTTATTTATAGGCAGATATTTACCTTATAGGGGGAACATGATATCAGGGTAAAAAAATGGTAACAAATATGTGAGCATTCCTAATCTTTGTACCTATGCTGATGGTCAAGCAATGTCCTCCTTGCAGTACAAATGAGAAAACAAATAAAAGGCAGTTCTTTCTCCAATGTGCTTATTTGGCCTGGGGCAGAGTTAATTTTCTTCACAGTAGTTAGCATGGGGCTTGGTTGCTGGCTGGGGTTAAACCATGATATCCAGCTCTCACACCCAGCTTTACAACACAAGAAGCCAAACAAAACCATGTGAGAGAAGCAATGGACTTTTCTTACGCTATCTGGCACCCTTGAAGTCACTAACTGGGAACAGAGCAAAGTGCAAAATCATCCTCTGAGACAGACAGCCATGGTCAAGCTCTGCTCGTCTTTGCTCTTTTCCCCTTGCCCTGCACTGGACATAGGTTTTGAACCCCAGTAAGAGATCTGAGGAACTCCAAGCTGCAATGGAAATAGGAGAGGGAAGCAAGCCAGACTCCAGTCCTCCTCTTTCCTAAGACTGCCAGGGTGTCTACGCAGCCTCTCCAGCCTTTCTTCATTGGAGAGATGCTCCAGTCCATTAATCACCTTCATGACTTCACTGGCTTTTCTCCAGTGGAGATACAGCACTTCAGGTGTGGCCTCTCCATTGCTGAGGAAAGGACAGGGATTCCTTCCCTCAGCCTGCCAGCAACACTCCCTTAATATGGCCCAGGCTGCCCATAGCCTTCTTTGCTGGAAGGTCATGTTGTTGGCTCGTATTTAATTTGCTGTTGACCAAGACCCCCAGGGCTTTTCCACAAAACTCCTTTGCAGCCAGCTGCTCCCAGCACGGACCACTGCCAGGAGCTGTTCCTGCCTGGGTGCAGGACTTGGCACTTTGTTGTGTGGAACTTTGCCAGGTTCCTGTCAGCCCATTTCTCCAGCCTGTCCATGTCCCTCAGGATGGCAGCATGACCCTCTGGTGTGTCAGCCACACCTCCCAGTTTTGTGTCACCAGTAAACTCACTGAAGGCACACTCTGCCCCACCATCCAGAATGAGCTGAACAGGACAAGACTGCTGCCAAGGATGGGCAAAGAGGGGGAATTTCCGTAGGGAGAGTGGGGCAGGAGAGGTGTTCAGCAGCCCTGCAGAGATACCAGTGTCAAACTCAGACGTTTTGTTACTTTTCATAGAACGAAAGGTTTCCCCTTCCCTTGGTGTTACTGAGTGATGCTGTTTGCACAGTAAGCAACAACTGCCAAGAGTTACGTGAACAGTCCTGCACATCATTTCATGCAATAAAGAACCCTGTTAATGTCACCTGAGGGAACTGGGCTTTGGCTACCAAAGGGCCTGGAATCTCCCCCAAAAAAGAAAGATCATAGAATGTTGGTGTCCAGAAGGCCAAGGCCTACTCACCTGGATTGTGACAGAATTACAAAACCCAGTGAATAAAATTGCCACACTGCCCCTCAGTACCAAGGAAGCTTTGCATGAAGGCACCCCTTAATGTGACCTTTGGGAGTCTGTCATCAGCCTTCACATCCCTGTGGGAACAGCTGCAGAGATTAGAGACCTTTTTGTCCCTCTGCGTCCAATACAAGCAGCCCTTTCTTCCTGGTGCCTTCTCTACTGAGGATGTCAAAGGAACCAGAAGGAGAAGAAAGCCCATTTCGTGTTTCATGGTGTCTGCTGCCTGCAACATCAATTCAGAACTAAGTACTTTCTGAAAAGCATGCTGATCTTATCAGTAGCAGTCTTGACAGTATTTGCTGTCAAGGGAGGAAATTGTATTTGGATGGTAAATCAAAGTTCCAGAATTCTTGATTTCTGTCCCATTCCTTTTCAATGAGTTCCGCTTTAGTTTTCAGAGTGCCACCTTCTCAGCTTGGGTCTATTTGTGTCCTCCTTTCTCTTCTGCCTTTCTTTGCCTGCTTGGTTTCTTTCATAGTGTCTATCTTCACCTGTGGCAGCTCCCCACCAAAGACCCTCCCCTGATTTTTTCCCAGTCCACGTGCTAAACAACCCTTGATTAAGTTATGAAGGCTGGTCCTGAAATATCATTGTAAGATCTTGCTCTGCTTGTGTTTCAGCCCCATCAGAACCTTGCCTTAAAGGGCAGGAACATTTTTCCTTGCTGGAAACTGGAATTCCAGACTATTGCAGTGTGTGCCATTGATCGTGGAGGGGAATTACCAAGGTTCCTGGGCCACTGTTTCTGCCCTTCCTCCCAAGTGAGCTGTGCAGATGCAGGTGACAAGGTCCCCACGCCATGTGGGCTCCTAGAGCAGACAGCAAAGGCTCGTTTGATGGACATTTTCAAGCACATTCCCAGCTCAAAGCAGAGAGAAGAAGAAAAGGGAAGGAAGCAGTTGACAGAATCACAGGATGCTTGTGGCTGGAAGGGACCCTGCGCAGGTGTCCCGGTCACATTAGGAAGAGATGCCTGTGTTTGAGTGAAGGTGCAAATGAGACCATATGATGACAACATATGAATTTTATTTAACATAGATTTTATTTAACAAGAAATGGGAGCTGGAAAGAGAGAGAAATATGAAAGAGGTCTCAGAGAGAAAGAGAGAGAGAGCAAGAGCAGAAGATAATCAGTTGGAACTTGATAATCTTTAAGGTACTTCCATTCATTCTGTGATTTTAAAAGATGAGTGGATGTGTATTTTAATTTTACATTTTTATGTACTACTACTACTAAAATTTCATCTTCATCATCATCATCATCTTATTATTATGATTACTACTATTTATTACTACTATTAATTTTTCTTCATCTTAGTCATTCTTGTACTTCTAACTCTTCTTACTGTTCTTATTCTAATTCTTAGTTACTACTAATAATTATTTCTTAGTATATATTATACTAATTATGTTATAGTATAGTATATATTATACTAACTATACTATAACTATTATTTCTTCTTCTTCCTCTTTTTCTTGTTCTTTACTACTACAACTATTTCTTCTACTTCTTTGTCTTCTTATTGTATTATTATTTAACTTATTTTGTTGTTATCCTTTTGTTATTACTTACAAATTTACTTACTTACAAACTATTGTTATTGTTATTACTTACTACTACTATTTCTAAATCTTCTTCTTCTTCTCATTCTTTTTCTTATTCCTATTGTGTTGGTTTTGCTTGGCTGAATTTTTGCTTGTGGGGGGGGCACAAAGATGGCTCCTGTGTGAAGCCTCTCAAAGCTTTCACCATGTCCAGCAGAGCCAATCCCTGATGGCTCTGAAGATGATGGACATGCTGCTGGCCAAGGCTGGGCCAATTAGAGATGTTGGTTACACCTCTGTGATAACATATTTAAGAAGAAAGCAAAACAAGAGGGGGGCACTTCCTTTTTAGCCAGAGAACGAGGAGGAGGTGAGAATATGTAGGGAAAACAACATGGAGACTCCAAGGTCAGTGGAGAAGGTAGCAGAGGAGGTGCTCCAGGCACCAGAGCTGAGGGTCCTCTGCAGGCTGTGGTGAGGACCATGGTGGAGCAGGTTGTCTCCCTGCAGCCCACTGGGTCCCCAGGGGATGCAGAGATCCACCCACAGCCCATGCCAGAGGTGCCCACGCCAGAGCAGGTTGATGCCTGAAGGAGGCTGTGATCCAGTGGGAGTCTCAGCAGAGAGAAAGGCCTTGCTCCCAAAGTGGAACAGCTGGGCCTTGGAGGTCTGCACCCCGTGAACGAGGGACCACACACAGCAGTTTTGGGAGGACTGTCTGCCCCTGGGAGGAGGCTCACGTTTTGGCAGGTTCAGGCAGACTACTGCTTGTGAGAGTTGACCCATGCTGGAGGAGCTCATAGAGAGCTGCCTCCTGTGGGAGAGACCCCATGGTTACACAAAGGACAAGCCGTCTCTCCTGCAGCAGCAGCAGCAGATTCTGATGATTAACTGACCAAACCTCCATGCCCTCCCTGCTGTGCTGCTGGTGGGAAGGAGGGAGTGGGGTGAGCAGAGAAAACAGCTTTGAGAGCTTTGTTTTTATATCTCTCTATCCTCCTCTTTTTCTGTAGTAATAAAATTTCACTTTGTAATTTTAAGAGGAGCCTGTTCTGTCCTCGGAGTGTCTCCCAGTCCTTATCGCAACTCATGAGTGTATTAACTTTTTTTTCCCTCCTCTGCCCAGTTGTGGCAGGGGAGAGAGTGAGCGAATAGATGCCGTGGGTACCTTGGTGTTTGGCCAGGGTCTAAACCACACCACCTGTTGTTTTTATTATTCTATTTTTTGTTTCCAGGCAAAGGTAGCCCATGTGGCTCCCTCAGGACACTGGGCAGGCACTGGGAGAGTCACCACCTGCAGGGCCTGAGCTGGCATGGCAGCAAGCACTAATCATCAGGGTCTGGCAGTGGCATCAGGCAAGGGCAGCAGAAGAGGCTGCACAGCACCCACAGCCCCAGCCTGGCACGGGAGGGACGCTTCTTGTGGGGAGCCTTGGCTTGCAGCAGAGGAGCTGAGGGGCTGGGGCACCTGTGCCGGGCAGGGACTGCCTTCTCTGTCCCTGCCTGTGGCACCTCAACCCAGGCCTCCCACGGGGCAGGCAGGGGGAGCCTGTCCTCTGCAAAGCATCTCACTCTTTGGTCCCTGTCTTCTTCTACAGACAGATCGAGGAGGCTCAGCTTGTCCCACTCTTCCTTCTCCTGCCGAAAGGGCTTGATCCCAAAGCTCCGGATGTTGACATGTACCCAGCTGTGTCGCGGGAGCTCTTTGTCATTGTCATCTTCCCAGCTGGACTGGAAGGATGGTCGGTTACCATTCCCTTTGGAGAACTCTTGGCCAAGAGAGTGCTGGTCTTCAGAAAGCTCTAGGCCAAGAGAGGCTTCCCAGTCAGATGGTTCTTCATAGCTGACACCTTCTCCAAGGGAAGACAGCTCTAGCCTGCTGGAGTCTTCCCAGTCAGAAAGCTCTTGCTCTTCCAGCCAGCTGGGCAAATATTTGGGTGTCTGGGAGTTGGGGCTCACCCTGTATGCCTCCATCTTGGACATTCTCTAGTGCAAAGGGGTCCTGGGAACTGCTTTGGCCTGACACAGCGTCTCTTCTGGAGCCAGGCACCCCAGGGCTCTGCACCCCTTATATACCCCCCGGCAGGCTCTGCCACGTCACAAGGGCCTCTGGGCACCACAATGTCCCACATCAGCCAGGTCCCTAACACAGCACATCTGTGTCACTAAGGGCCACACCCAGCACCCCTTCAACAGCCGACCCCACAGGAAGTGAAATGGAACAGCCCCCAGCCTTGGGGATTTGTAGCCCCTGATGTGTCCAGAGCCCTGGGAGGCTTTGCACACAATCCCACATGACAGCCCGAGCCCCACGCTGCAGAGCCCTGGCTTTGGAGGGTGGGATACTCGGGACACAGGCAATTGGCCAGATGGTGTCCCTCAGGGTCTCCCTCCATGTTGGGAGCAGCGGGGGTGCGGGTGAGCAGCTGGCAGAACAGCACTGGCATTGCACTGCATGGTAGCAATGACAACACACAAGCACGTGGAGTGTCCCTTGGGGTGTGGGGGATCTGCTCTGCCACTGCTGGGGATAGGAGATCACTGGGCATAGAGAAGCACTGAGCACAAGGACATCCAGAAGCGCCTCTTGTTCTCACTTACCTAATGTTCTTCCCACAGCCAGACCTGGCTGTGACTGTGAAGGGAAGAAACAAAATGCCCCATGAATGAAGCAAAAGATTTTGCTACTGAATAGGAAAGCTACATGGATGCTGGAACTCCCAATGGACTGAAGGATGGAGTCCAGCAGAGATGAAAGATTTCAGTCCTTTTCACTGATAACAAAACCTACCCAAAGAAATACAAGTGGTATTGGCAAAATGTGAGATGCTGTGAGTGTATTTCATGTGAGACAAAGGAAGGAGAGACAAGAAGCATTGAGGCTTAAGCCCTGAAAGTGAGCTGCAGCTTACTTTGTTCCGATGGCACCCTCAGTTAAACACCAGAGTGCAATTGTCTCACTGAGATGCCCTGCTGTGTGTTCCATCCTAAACATGCTTGTCTTTCTCCATTGCTCCATCCAGGAGTGAGAAGCATGCAGTGGTTTCAAGACTGCTCTTTTGTTGACAATATAGCCTTACAGAAAGCTCCAAAAATAATTGCAGAGAAATTTACTTTCCCTGAGTGTAATAGGTCACTATGGTAACTTGTTTCTGACTTACTGCAGTAGTCCTCTGTTGTGGGGAAGTCAACAAGCTCACATTTATTTCTAGTGATCAATATAAAAAGCATTCTTGAGACTGAGTCTGCCTAACATATTAGCAAGTTTTTACCAATCCAAAGTCTGTTACTTTCTGCATCTCCAGCTCCTCAGGTACAGGAAACTGCAAAAAACACAAGGCATTTATTGCTTTATCCATTATCTGGGTTTAGCCAGTGTTTTCATTCATGACTGTGCACCAGTGGGCTGCCTTTGACTACAGACAGCAAATATGTGCTGTTGCACTTGTGAGTTTCAGAAAAACAGAACAAGTTTTAGGGAACCATTTGAACCATCTTTCCTTGGACAGTTAGTAAGAGGAATACATGGAAAGAGGAAAACTGTAATAGTGGAACTAATTTTGTATCAAATAGTAAATTAATAACTCATGCTGGGGACTTTGCCCTGCTGGAGGCTTCAAAAACCGTGTTTGTAGAGCTGTACACTTAGAGCTCAGTAATGCAGGACATTCCACAAGACTTGGTGGGTGGAAGAATAGAATTCTTTCAAGAATATGAATAAATCTGGTTTTATGAGATATAAACAAGCCTGCATTCAATTGCTGAAGGCCTACTGGTTTTTTGCCTATCAAAATGTTCTTTCAAAATGGTATGAACATCACAAGCAACACAATTTTGATAATGAAAAACAAAGCGGTAATTAGCTTTTGTAAGGTTATAAGCACATCTAATTATGAAACTACTTCTCGTTAATAGAAGGCTCAGCATTTCCATGTATTAAAAGGTAATTTCTGTGCTGTCAATTTTATCTATGGAAAATTATTTTGGAAATGCACCAAAGGTTTTAATTTTTTAATTTTTTT
The DNA here is from genome assembly GCF_008360975.1 of Lichenostomus cassidix. Taxonomy (NCBI): domain Eukaryota; kingdom Metazoa; phylum Chordata; class Aves; order Passeriformes; family Meliphagidae; genus Lichenostomus; species Lichenostomus cassidix. Next base: position 16,772,448 of record NC_139479.1, on the reverse strand, counting down.
TTTCCATGAACCTTACACACCAGGACTGCATGTAGAATATAGACTCTAGTAAAATACTCCTCTTTAACATTCATCAGCTTAATGGGTACCCTCAGTTGCAGGCAAGATTGAATTTAGAACTAGTTTCTTTACAAAACCAGAGATACATAGTGGAGATGAAAATAAACAGGTTCCTTTGTCACTGACAGTTTAAATTATGCTGTTAATCTTAGTGTGACTAAAGGAGAATAGTCAGCATAGGGTAATAAAAAGTAAAAAACATGTGCCTGTTTTATAAAATCATTGATCATTTTACTATCATAGATATCCCTCTGTAACTGCAAGGGAAGGTTCTGATCCAGACTTGATTTTTAGTAAAAATCCTCAGTAGACACACGTTCACTACTACAGTGACACTTAGTATGTGATAGCAACATAACAATAATTAAAATAATATCCCCTTCAAGATCAGTATAAGTATCCAATTCAGTGTTTTCAGAGTTTCACTATTTGAGAAAGTAATCTGACAGCAGACTTATGCAATGGGTTCTGAATCTGACAGTAGAGAATGAGAGCAGCAAAATTGAGTCCTATTTCCTGATTAAACAGGCAGATTTAAAAATTGCTTTAGAATAGCTCATCTCACCTCAGAGGAGAACTTTCACATATTCAAATATAATTCTGCCCCCATCAAAGGCAAAGCTCTTTCAAGTGGGAGAGGCATTAGGGCTTGCCTGTGTCATCTTTAGCAGTGAAATAAGAAGTTTTTGAGCTGAGCTAAATGTTGTTGAAGTTGCTTAGTGTAAGAGCTGCTTTTTACTCAAGGTTAGTGTGAAAGGGGGCATTCAAGTGCTCTGTGCAACCAGGTAGTAGAAATGATAGGAAAGCTGTCGCAATCATTGGCTTGCATGCTGCAAAGCCTGAGAACAAGATGAATCATTTGGTAGCAGAGAAGGGCAAGACAAATGCAGGCATGTGAGAGCTGATTGCTGAAACTGTGATTGCCCACCATTGTGACAGAAAGAGCAAAGGGTGTCTGGCTATGAGGAAAATGGGAGCAAAAAAGCACAGGATGCATTAACAGCATCATTAGCAGTCTGGTCTGAGAAGGAGATAAGGGATAATTTTTATGGGAGACTGGGAGCAGAGCGCCTGTCCTTTGATTGCTGCTGTGGCCAGAGAAAATGGGTCCCAACATTAACTTTTTTTTTTGCAACTAAACATCTTTGATCACATCAGCAATTCATAAATCCCTTTCTTCCTCCCAGGCAAAACTCCCCACTGAGCCTCAGCCTATTAACTAAGGTCAGAAAGGACACTGAACAGTTAACAAGGCTTTTTTTTTTTTTTTTTTAAATTGTACTGTTGTGGGAACCAAGGTAACAGCTCTGATACCCAATGTTTTTAAGATAATTCACTTTCATTTATCAACCTATCCTATACCTTATTATCTTTCTATGCAGTCTATTAGTGAGTTTTCCTGGAGGACTTATTTTAGTGTGTTTGCATACAAACCAATGAGCTTGTTGCATCTCTGTCTGGAACAGCCACAGCCCAGTCTGCTTTGGTTTGTTACAAAGTAAAATCTCATGGGTTCATGTCTGACAGAAAAAAAACAATAATTTTTTAGAATTACCTACTGCTTTTGCCTCTCTGGAGGGTTCTTGCTTCTTCCACTGCCATTCTCAGCTGCTCCTGACATGCCATGCACTGGAAGGCATCTCATTTGGCAATGCAATCTAACTGGAGAGTCATAAATCCATATCTCTATTTTTAAATTATGTTTAGGTTGATAGTGGAATGGTATCATTCAATCACAAAAATTGATGTATTTCTGAAGTAGCCTAGACATCCTTGCAAAGGCAGAGTACTTTATTAGGATAAGAGAACTATAAATATACAATATAATTAAGTATTCTGGTTTCACAGTGTATCAGATTAATTGTGTTAACTTAAGGAACACAAGCCAAAATAAAAGGAGTCCAAAAGAAAAGCAATATATTTCAAAGTATGTCTGAAAGTCTACTTAAAGTCTGCTTTGGCAAAAGAAGTGAAGACATTTTCCAAGCTGAACTGAGAGGAATGTCAAGAAGGTGAGTGAGTGATCTGAGAATGAATAAAAGAATGCAGATGAACAATGTAAGGCTAATGCATTAATTCCCATTCTATTTCTCTGGTTAGATTCACCCTCTGCAGTGGAAGCCATAAATTCAGGTTTGTGATTGACTGAAAAGGGCACCGCTTTTAAATCTAAGGTGCTCATCAAGAGTATTGAATGCATAAAGTTTTTTCACATGTAAAGACCAAGTTGCCAGGTGCTGAGTTATAGAAGAAATGTCTTCTTTCTTCCTTAAGCAATTTAAGGATTGATGCTTTAGGCCTTTCATTATATGGATCACTGAAAGAAACAATCATTGCTATCTTTCACTGTCAAGTTAATTGCAGTAGTGGTGAGCTATATTACTGCTAAATCTCAGACTTGGTGCATCTCAGTGTTTCTAGGAGAAAAATATCTTCCAGACAGAGCCTAACTTTCCCCTTAGAGTCCAGCTAATGAGGTTTTATTTAGGTGCTCTCTGCCTCAGGTAGTGTGTATAGTGAGAGGTGGTACCCCCAGTTCCTCACAAGTGTAAATACATGAAGTTTAAGGGTTTTTTTAAATGATACTGACTTTTCTGCCTAAAAAGATCTCTCATCTGCAGAAATACTCTGTGTTTCAGTGGGACAGTTTGCAGTTTGATTTATTTCTGTGGCTAAATAAGAACATCAACATCTGACAGTAACCATAAGTAACTTATTAAGCCATCTGTAGCCCTCTCACATTATTAAGATTTTCAGTATCTCTGGGGAATGGTTTTCTTCACACATTTGCTTCATCAAGCCTCTTACAGCACAAATGCCTGCCTACTACAAGCTTTCTGTGTATCTATAACCAAATGAAAATGTGATGATGAGGTTTGTCATGTAATTGCTGATGTCTGCAATGTGGATACCTACAGCTACTGAGGTCACAGCCTCAAGACACTGGTTCCTCACATCCTAAATCAAATGTCACATCTGTCAGATGGATCATCCCAAAAAGTGTCTACTCCTCTCTGATGACCATAAAGGAGCCTGATAATGACTAGTCCAGATGTAAATTACTTGTCCATACCAGCTTGAAGTTTCTGGAGATGACCCTCATCATATATTGCACACAAAACATTGCTAAATATGAATAAATATGACCTACACCTTAAAATGAGTAAGACAAAATGGTGTTAACCTCATTTCACTGTTCTTTTTAAAGTGTTGTCTAGCATGAGAGTATGAGTCTCTCTTCACATGATAGAAATAATTCAGCCTTACAGCTACTTTGCACGGATAGAGAGTTAAATGTTTAGTTTGCATCGGAAAGCACCAAGATTCTGGCTGGATATGCCTCTGTTAACCAGAGCTAGAAACATGAGGTGGTGCAGTAAAAAAATGCCTACCACTGAAGAGTCACAGATGTGAATTTAAGTTAATACTGTCTGCAGAAATAATCTGAATGTCTGATCTGTGAAACGAAGAGAAGGAGAGGTGCATCAGAGAAAGATGGTTATATGCAGTGTTGATTATTGCCTAAAATAAATCCAAAGAAAAATATCAATCCTTGCTCTTTGGCATCTTTCACGTGTCTGTTTGATCCGTGAACACTCAATGGCATTATTCCTAATTACCACAGGAGAGGAAAAGAATTGGAAAAAGTTGTCTTTTATCTCAGTGAAAGGTGTCACATATGCCTGTCTAACAGGTGATCAATGCTAATGCACATTTAGGGGATACTGCGATCATCAAGCCTATAGTGACTCATGAAAGGGCACACACATGACTGGAATTCATATTATGCTGTTCTTCACAGCTTTTTGATACCAGGGAACTCTTTTTTCATCAGCTCTAATCAATACTTCATGTTCTGACAATTAAATCAGTCCTTGGACTGAATAGCATACTGGATGAAAGAATCTTCAGTATGCTAGCACAGAAAAACATCAGCAGTGACCTTTGTAACACTAAGCCTTCCTTTTTCTTATAATATTGGTATAAATTACCTCAAGAAAACACTGTTGCTATTATCAAATCCAAAGCCACCTCTCAAGATATATTCTGTCTACTCTCATAAAAGCACCTACATACTTCTACACCCTTGATCTTCATCTGATATAAAAGCAGTGAAGTGATTAGAGTCAATGTGGCCAAATATAAACACCATGCTTAGCAGCAGAGCCTGCTGCAGTTATCTTGCAGAAGGTGCCAAGAAGAAGGTGTTGCCATGAAAACAAATTCACATGCAAGCAGTCCTTGCTGTGCTACGCTGCTGTTCAGAAACCAACCCAGCCATCAGGTGCTCCCACCTGTATGGTGTTTCTCCTTCTGCCTTCTTTGTGGCTCAGTGGTGTCTCAGCCCCTCTTGGCTTCTGCTGAATGATCTGGGTATTTATATAAATTGGGAATGCAAACCCAGATGATTGTGGCAGTGTGCTTTTTTTTTTTTTCAGCAGCAGGAACCACAACTCCTCCCTCAACTCTGCAAAGGAGGGCAGGGTTATCATTATCGTCAAGGTTAGGATCAGGGCTACATCTGAAGCTTTCTTTCCAAACTGCTTTTCCAGTTACGAGCATCTCCCATGTCAAAGACACCTCCTGTGGCTGACTGGCTTTAGGTCTGCTGCTTAGAGAGACAGATTTCTTTCCCCCCAAGGAGCAACTTTGGGGGAAAGAGCCTTTGCAAATGTTCTCAAACATGTTAGTAATTTCTGTGCAGTTCACATGATCACAGAATCATAGAAACCTGGAATCATATAAAGTCTTAGGTTGGAACAGACCTTAAAGATCATCTAGTTCCAGCCCCAAATGAGAAAAAAAATTGAGATAACCACTTCAATAACACTGGGAGTGGTTTCAGAATTCCTTTCCACAATCCTAATCATGCAAAGGGTCTTGAAGTGGACATAAAGATCTTGCTGAACTTTTCTGTATTTTATACTTGGAATCAGTCCTGTATCTCTCATGCTCAGGAGCTTTTTTCAGCATAATGGGAGAGGAAAGCAGCTTGAGATCTGACCAAGTGTGTAAGAGCATTTTTGCAGCAGCAGTCTCATCTGAACTCTCATCTTCCTTTACCCACTGGGACCACGTGAAAGCAGCCCTCATTTAGTTAGCTCTGGACATTCAAAATTACCTATTTGTCTTTCAAAAGAGGTTGTTCTATATTTTTTCTGCTAGTAGCAGATAATCCAGATGTGAATGCTGTGCCTGGGCTAAACCCACCATAATAATTTAAAGAGAGGCACTAAGTAGTCATCACCTTTCAAAGACATTTGACAATTCTCACTGTAAAATTGTACCCAGGATTTCAAATCATTATGTTTGAGGGAAAAGGCCTTGCATGCCATTACCTTTTTCCCCACCTGAACTGATAATATCTATCAAAACTACATTTTTTATAACAAAACCAGATATTTACCGGTCATTACAACATATAAGAGTGGAAAACTATGTTATATAAAGCCATAATAATATTAATACCCTTAGCCAGGAATAAACATATTAAATTTCAATATTTTTCCATCCTGAAATGTGACTGACATTTTTACAATATTTCCAGAGTAAATCACACATCATATTTGAATCTGTCAGCTCCCCAGGGGCGGTTACATCACACTAACAAATGGTAAAATAGCATTTCAGCTTCTTGAAACTAACAACCCCTACTAATAACTGTGTTGAGAAAAAATTGCTGTTATTTCTAGAACCCCTATGTAATCCAAATGCACATAGATCAAAAAACAGCATTTAGCAGCCACAGCAAAGCAGAGAATTAGCATGAAGGAGACAAGGGGTGGGTAACTGGAAGAATACTGGGGTGAACACCAACTCATAGCCACCAGCAACAGTGAATTGGCTTGCTGGCAGCAGGTGAAATTGTTTAATGGCTAAGTGGTCTTATTATTAAATTATTACTTAGTAACACTGTCATGAACTGCATCAAAATAGTACCACATTTAGAAGAAAATACAAAATTCAAAATCATTGTTAAAGAGAATGGGATAGTTTTATGCTATGCCAAACTGACACCAAAAGCAGAAGAGAATAAATGTTTCAGACTTAATTTATTTCTTGTTAAGGAATAATATTTTCTCCTTAGTTACTGGGCAAAAATGTTGAAATTGAAGTTTTGCAAACTGTTAGTCACTCAAGGTATGTTTTTTTCAGGAAAATACTCAGAATCATAGATCATTTAGTTTGGAAAATACCTCTGAGATCCTTGAGTCCAGCTGTTAACCTAGCAGTGCCAAGTCCACCACCAAACCATGACTCCAAGTGCCACATCTGCAAGTCCTTTAAATATCTTGAGGGATCGGGACCCAACCCCTTCCCTGGGCAGCCTGTTCCAATGCTTGATAATCCTTTCAGTGAATATATTTTTGTTAATACCCAATCTAAATCTCTTGTGGCACAACTTGAGTCTCTATTTCCCTGTGTAATTTTATGACATCCTTTTCGTTCTCCTGAGTGGCTGGCAGGAACAAAGTCAAGAAACAGATGTGGGCTGTTGACCTAAAATCCACCCAGTAGGGGGGCATCTAGGCCACCAGACACACCCAAAGCCCTCTGCCCACTTCCAGAAAAGTCTAGAGGAATGAACTGCACATGATAACTCATTTGCATAGAGAGTGAGAAATCTATCTCTAGTTGGGGCAAACTTACCTATAAAAAATACCCTCCACAAAGGCTGGGCACCTGCATCCCAGGATACTGGACACTCCATTAGCTGGATTGATGTTGAAGCCAGGACTGGTGGTCTCTCTTTCTCTCTCCCTCTCTCTAATTTCTCTCTCTCTCTTCTTTCACCATACCCCCTATTCAAAACGCACTGCCGTGTGCTAGAAGATAAGACACTAATATACCAATGGCCATACCAAATGTAAAATTTACAATAAAACTCTGTAAGTTTCTTTTGATGACCCTTTCATTTTTGTAGTTTCTTTTCAACCATGAGCACCTGCCAATCTTGGGCACTCACTTCTGCTTAAAGGTGGGATGCCACAAGTACTCACAGATGTGTGGGATATTCTTGATAGACACAGACAAAGCATCTGGGGATTGCTCTCTGCATAGTTTAGCCTCTTCAATCCAAATGGGTCTACATGTTGCAAGGAATACAGTCCATCTGTCTTCCAGGCATTCAGCAAAACCAGGGTCCAGCAGATGATGCTGCAGGGAGGTTTTCAGTGTGGATCACTGTTATTCCCACACAGGGAGGGTCACATGAAGCAGCATTGTCAGGCTTTCCTATTTTTCTAAATAGCAGCCTGGAATAATGCAAAGGACTCTTGAGGAGGCAGTCAGGGCAATGGACATGAGTGACAAGTGGTGTCTCTCTGAGGTCCTTATTGGGACCAGTTATTTAATATTTTCCTCAATGACATAGACAAAGGGATCATGGGAACCCTCAGCAAATTTGCAGGTGATGCCAATCTGAGTGGTGCAGTTGACACATCTGAAGCATGGGGCCATCCAGAGAGACCTGAAAAGGCTTAAAAAGTTAAACCTGATGAGTTTTAACAAGACCAAGTCAAAGGTGATGCAGCTGAGTTAGGGCAACCCAAGTATGAAGACAGGCTGGAGAAGGAGCAGATTGAGAGCAGCTAAAATGGACCTGGGGTTGCTGGTGGATGAGAGGCTGGATGTGACCTGGAAATGTGCCCTGGCAGCCCAGAAAGCAAATTTTATCCTGGGCTTTATCAAAAGCAGCATGAGAAGCAGGGTAATGGAGGGAATTGTGTCCCTTTACTCTGGTGAGACCCCACCTGCAATGTTGCATCCAGCTCTGAGGTCCTCAGCACAGAGAGGACATTCGTCTGTTGGAGTGACTCCAGAGGAGGTCACCAAGATGATCAGAGGGCTGGAGCACTTCTCCTGTGATGAAAAGGTAAGAGAATTGGGATTCTTCACTCTGGAGAAGAGAAGGCTTTGGGGTGAACTAATTGTGGCCTTCCAGTACCTGAAGGGAGCTTATAAGAAGCTGAAGCGAGACTTCCTACAAGACATGTCGTGACAGGACAAGGGGAAATAGCTTCAAACTGAAAGAGTGTAAGTTTAGGTTAGGTATTAGGAAGAAATTCTTTACTGTGCGGGTTGTGAGGCACTGGAACAGGTTGTCCAGGGAAGCTGTGGATGCCCCACCCCTGGAAACGTTCAAGGCAAGGTTGGATGGGGCTCTGAGCAAGCCGGTCTAGTGAAAGGTTCTCTGCCCATGGCAGAAGGGTTAGAACTAGATGATCTTTAAGGTCCCTTCCAACCCAGGCCATTCTATGATTCTGTGTGTCTATGAAGGTACATCAGTATACTCAAACCACCTTTCTTTCATCTTATGAAAATGTAGATTTGACACACTGCAATTAACAACCACATGTGTCGTCCTTTTTGCATTTTATTTTCAATAAATTAATGCTAAAATTAAAAGTTAACAAATATCATGCAGATTTTGCAATTTTTATGGAAAAGTGTCAGTCTGTGGGATTCAAGTGAGAAATTGGCCTGGGAGTCATTTCAGTATAGATCCTACAAGATGTCTGCAGCTGTTTTAATGAGGCTGGTATTTTAAACAACCATTTGAAAAAAAGAAACAGTAGATGCTATCATCATCTTTATATAGCTCTTGCTCACCATAAAATTTCTGACATTAAAGTAGTCTTGTCAGAAAGCTGTTATGAGGTCTTAAATGCTCTTGACTCTTTAACAGTTCTTCTTCCATTAAAGGAGGGGTTGGTAAGAATGAATTTGTCGTGGATTCTTCAGAGACAGTGTAATGAGAGCTATTAAAATGTTCAGGTTCTTGGGAGGTTACCCAGCTCCCAAATACTCTGGGAGGTTTATTTTTGTTTAATAATAAGACTTTATTTATTTAAGTCCAAATATAATCTTTATATTTTATTTGCCTAAAATATGAGAATGTATATCACAGTACTAAGCTGGTATGAGCTATTTTTCCTTCCTTCTTTGCCTGTGCTTGTGTTTTAAAGCCATACCTACCTAACTGGAGTCCCTGTTCAGCATTAAGGCATTTCCTATCTCCTGTGACTTTGAAATGACAAATTTGAGAGTTTAAAGCTGTTTAATAACCAGTTCACTGCTTTTGTGTGAGCACAGCCTATAGGGACTTCAGAGAGACTGCTGACAGAGCAGAAGTTCACAGGATGACAGGAAAACAGTGCCCTAAAATGCCACTTGAGAGATGAGGACATACCTAGTAGCTGCCCTAGTAGTTGAGCATGTTCTCAACTTTTCCAGCTCTGATTTAGCATGCACTTAAAATTACTCCCTGACATGAAGATTTGGGTTCTTAGCTGATGGATAGGGAAAGATACATCTCCAGGTTTGGACACTGAAGTGGAGGTGCTTTTTCACAGCCTACAGGTGTCCCTGGTGCCTCTGGGGAGATGCAAGGGATGAGGTACATGCCCTCAGCTGCATCAGTCAAGGATCACAGGGTTCTCCTTCCCTGCAGCTTTCATTTCAGGGGTAAACATATCCTTGTCCTGTTTGCCAGCCCTGGGGACATTTTCTGTCATGGCAAGTGCTTCTGCACACCTGTGAGTGAGCACCAAACCAAGCTGTAGGCAATGGATCCATGGGAGTCAGGAGGGTTATTCAGCTGATTATTCAGGCAGAGGGTTCTGCTGATCTGTTCTTGAATTGAGGTCACAGCAGCTACTAGAGGGGTTAAATCAAAAGCTGACAGGCAGAAGATGGTATAAAACAATGCAATCGAGCTGGCAGATTGCTTGATAGAGGTTTGTATTTTGCCAAAATAGATTCTTTTTAGTCCAGCTCTGAATGCAAACCCAAGCTGTACATTTTCTTCACCTATTGCCTTTCTGGTATATCTGCAGATGAACTGAGATTATCCTTATTCTCTCACCAGTATAAATGATAAGCAGCTCCAGGAAAAACAGGGAAGTTATGCTGTTACAAAATAGTGTGAGAGAAAAGAAAAAAAGGACCTGCAGTATGTACTCTTTTATGTACTTTGATTTGGACTTACAGATATAGCTGGAAATGCAAGAGGTAGTTTCTTTAAAGACCTGCAGTAATTTAAAGTTCTATACCTAAGAGATTTGATTCAGCCTTAAACTCAAAGTGTTCTGCAATTAGGGTGAATTACTGAGGTTTAAACTAAGGGACAATTGAATATTTAGGAAAAAATTCTTCCTGCTACCTTTTGAATTGAAACCAGAGGCAAAAGTGCTGCTTTTAGAAGCATGCATAGTTTGATCTATAGCTTTCAGTTGGGCAAACTCCTGGGAAAATTAGTACCTGCCTCTGATGTACAATGGAATTCTTCCAAAGGACAAGATCCCTAAGCTGATACAAATCAGCATAAAGCCTCTGAATATCATCAGCTCCAGTTCTAACCCACAATATCTTATCTATAAACACTGTTGTTGAGCGGCTTTTAAATAATCTGACTCCTCTGATACATTCACAGTTCATGCTTATTAATTCATTAGGATGACACCAATTAACATCAGACTTCACAGAAATCCTTTTTTTGTTTTTCTGTCTTATTCATAAGATATCCATTACCCACTGCTGAAATAAAATTTGTATGTGGAACCCCGTGCAGCCACTGAAATTCAGGTCATCCATGGATTGTGAAGTGAGGGGTGATGCCTCCTTGAGTTGCATGTACACAAACATGGAAGGTCTGGGAGGACAGATCGTGAATTACCCAGATTACAATTAGACCATGACACAGACCTATAACCCCCCTCTGGTGTGAAACCTTGTAAAAGTTGAAGCAACCACAAATCTCAAGAAACTCAGCGATGAGAAAAATGATTCCAACAATATGGCTGACCTATGGGTCTGGATTCACCCAGGACTCAAAATTTTTCTTACCAGCATTTCAGTGAGGTGAGTCAGACATGTTTGGTTATAGCTCAGGCTCTTAACATCATCTGTAATACTTGCAGGTGTTTCATAATGAAACTAGGACACACAAGCAACCAAAAGGTCTTGTTTTCAATCAAAGAGTAACTGAACTTTCAAACTGAGAGCATGTTTTTTTATCAAGTTTTTCCTCCTAGGTTTTTATGAAATAATTGTCAAAAGCACAGCCTGTAAAAGTGCAATCCATTTTCATTTAAATATCTGGTTTGCAGAAGTTTCTAGAGATAACTAAGTGTAGAAAAGGACTGGTTAAGGCACCAGTTCATCCTTCATTAATATCTTTTTTCTTTATAAAACTTTCAATTAAAATATAACTCTCATTTTCTTTCTATTTTATAATAAAAAATTATTTCTTATAATACAGTGAGGTATATAAAAAGAGCATGCCTCTACATTTCTATGGGCATCTTTAGAGAGTACTGAATATTTAAAAGATATTATAAATAGAAGTGAGATCCATATGGCAAGATAATAAATATTCATAAAATTATGGATAGTCTGATGCTCTGACTCATTTTTGCAATTGCAGTGCTGTAGGAAACAAATATACCTCTCCTCCATTCAGCTGCTGGATAACATATTGATCTGCCTGCCAGTTCCATCTAGGCACCTTGCATAAAAATAATCTTTTTTCTCATTGCATCTCATAAACAGCAATGTCTTTTAGCCTTTTACTTTTTGAATATTAAGGTGTAAAGTTTCAGAGTCCTTGGTTGGATGTGACAGTGTGTGTAATGTACAACTTAGGAGGAATATTCTTTGCAGCTTTCTTGAAGAGTGTACTGCATTAAAATGTATAAATTTTGCGCAACTGACAGAAAAAAGAAACTCCATGTTGAGCATCAGGTGGGCCATGTGAAATTAATAATTTCTCACTCAGTTCATTTCCCAGAGGAAACATATCTAGCATACACAAACTCCAGCTTGGCATTAATTACCACGCTTGTTTAAAATCTCAGTTCCACAAATAGGTACTTTCTCTAAATACGCACTCCAGTTTCCACTAAAAGAGCTTTGAACTGGGCCAGGGATGCTCCTGTGGGGTGGTAGGCTGCCTCTGGAAAAGGAGGCTTGTAGTCTAAACCTCCCCCCAGGAAAAGCAGCCTCCTCCAGATGGGACATGTAGATGCCTGGGGAGCAGTGGGTGCAGCACACGCTCCGCAAGCAGACCTGGGGCTGCCTGTTCCTCCTCTGGGCTGCAGAAGGGAGTTCTGGCACCTGCACACACCCTGATGCCTCAGAGCAAACAGCAGGAAGAACTCGCTGGTTTTGCCACACTTGCTCCTGAAAAGTCCATCCAAAATTAGTGCTGGAGCCCACAGATTTAACCCAGCAGAAACTGAGTCATGGGGAAAGGCTCCCTACTCATCTCAGGTTTTCCTTATAAAAGCTCAAATTACAGCAGAGGAAAAAAACAAGTACTAATCCTGCAACAGGGTCCTGGTCCAGTGCTTTGGAATAATCCTCTCCTTAAAATGCCTTCATCTCATATTTTATGCACTTCAATAATTTTTCTGCATTAGGCAAATGCAATAGGCTGTCTGATTCTTATTGGCTGCTGCTGACATTATTTGTGATTACATCAAACTTATATTCGTCCTGGTTGTTTTTTGTCATGTTTGTGTCATTATTGCACAAATAATAATGTTGTTTTTGATTATTAGTGAGAAATCAGAAGTTTTAATTTAGTAGATAATTAAGCCTTTGCTTTTCTAGTGGAAAACCACAGTGTAAATGTAATTGCTTCTGAGTAACAACTTGTTATTACATGCATTTCATGCTCATAATTCTTTTGCTGATACCAGGAAAATACTTTCAGCCTAAATTTTCCCTGCATACATTTTGACAACATTATTTAGCCCTGAGGATGCACAGCCCTCTATTATTAACCTTTAAGAACCAGTAAATAATTATAGTTTACTTTTGTTGCAATTTAGTTGTTGTTAACTGAGTGATAATTACCACCTTCTCCATCAGCCCAAGATATAATGAGTAAGATGGATTTCCAATGGATTATATAATAGAAATAGGTATGAAAAATTAATTAGGGAATGCTGCCATATTTTGGTTATTACATGCATACTAAGAAGCGACATAGTTAAACTACTTCTCAGTTGAAAGGACATTTTGAAGATGAATAAGCAGCCTGTTTGAAAAGAAATTATATTCCAGGTGTCACTTTTCATTGCTCATTTCTGGGAAATTTTGTCACTAACATCAGCTAATTTTCTACCATTCCTCACACTGCCATGGTCTAGGGGGCTAAAATTAGTTGGAATATATCATTTGAACACACTGACTCACACTTAGCTGCTTTCTCTTTCAAACTGAGGGGAAGCTATATGCTTTGATCACACCACAGGAAGATGATGCTCATCTTCTGTTCTCCTCCTTTCTCATAGAAAGTATAATGTCATGGAAATCAAACCTTCTAGTTCCTTTCTGGCAACTTTCCAAAAATGAGAAGGAAAAAAGTACCCTTTTTAAATCCAGTTTTGAAAATGAAATAGAAAGGAGACAGATGATTATATATGTGCATTCATATTTCTACCCTTAAGTGTGAAGTTTCTACAGAATCCCTACAATTTTCATTTATGCCTGTTAAGGTCTTTATCTTGCTTCTGTGTGGATGAACATCACCTCATTTTTTACCATCTACTAGAGGGAGTAGAAAGACATTGGCAGGTATCTGTTGTGGACCTTTGTCCTTTTGTCTTTGGCTTCCCAGCAGGGTAATGGCTCTAAACAGCAGAGCTAAAGCTATGGATGGATAGCAGGAAAATGAAAGAAATATTTTAGTGTCTCTTTTTCCTTCATTCTTCACCATAAAATGTGGCTGTAAGAGGATTACTAACTGAACTAAGATCATCATCAAAAGGCAAGAAGTTAGGTTAGAATATTAAAAGTAAAGTTTAGGAAAGAGAGTGTAGCTGTGGTTTTTTTAGCCCAGCTGGGCCTGATAAAAATTATTATAAGATATTTAAAGAATAGGCTGAACTAATCTCACAACAATCAGAGATCATCTTTGAGAATGCCTGCTGAGGACAGGTGATGCTTCAGAGGTGGAAGATGAATGATTATAGCACCATCTTCCACCAGGAAATACAGGAACTGCTGGAGAGTTTAAGATGCTGTGCTCAACTTCAGAGCCAGGGAAACTATTGGGATGAATTACTCAACAAACAACTGCAGGTGCTGGGAAAATAGCAAGTATTTAAGAAAAGGGCCAAGATGAAATTCTAAATAACATATTATATCAAACTATTGATTTCCTTCCTGAGAGTGCAACAATTCTAAAGAACAGAGAAGGATCAGTAATACAACATCATTAGACTCCAGAAAGTTTATACAAACTTTTTGTCTGACTCTTGCAAGCTAAGTAAGAAACAGTCTGCATGAAGCTAATATAAGGGGGTTCAAAACTGTTCAAATATTTGTAGGGAATATATAGCAACAGGTCACCACAGCACAAAACAGAAGTATTGGGCAGGGCTTTATGAAGTTCTTGAGAGCTATTCATGATTTTCACTTATTATGTAGAAGATGAAAACACAAATGATGAAACAGAAAACCCCAAAAATCACTTAGTGACCCTGACAGGTCCATGCAGCTTCATAACAAGGTGATAACTTTGTACAGAGCAAAGCATAGTCACTCCCACCTCAGTATAATGGACTGGCCAGTTCTACAAAGTTTTTGAAATACTAATTTAGTTGAGGTCACATTTCTAAGGACAGAGATATAAGAAAAACTGGAAGAGCTCTTTTCCTTTGCCAGTGATTTTCTCTTGTCCATACTTTGTGCTCCAGTTTTCCTGCTTCAATTATGCAGCATCATGCATTATACAGTGCTCTTCAACTCATGGGGTCATCCTATAAATGGAGAGCATTAATTTGGTGTGTCACATAATGGGCACTTCCTCCTGCAGAGTGGTCGCTTCAGAATGGTCTCATCAGAAGCACCGTTGGACGTGAGCAGCATTTGTCAGGAGGCAGTAATGATGCTGTACCCATTTGCTGGCTGTTCCCTGAGAATATGAAAAGGTGAAGCCTCACTTTCCAGGAAGAACCTTTATTCCCTCAGCCCCTTCTACTAAATTTTAAAAATTCAGCTACCACATCTAGCTCCAAACAGTAAATATCTGGATGCAAGCAGAATACATTAAATAACAAATAACTCTATCTTATATAGTTTGCCATACTAGAATGGGTTTATTTTCAATCCAATTCCATGATAAAGGAAAAATGCACTCGTGTATGTGGATTTGCAAAGGCAGTATGGATTAGGGGGACACAACATAAAATATGTTTTTGTGTGGAGGAAATATCAGTGCTTTAAACTAAACTGAATGCAGCAGCTTTACTTCAACCTTTTCATGCAATCAGTGATGTGTTCTGCTAAGCTCAGCAGTTAGGTAAAAATATGAAAGCTTGGCACAAACCATGAAAATTATCTTAGAGGTCAAGTATGAAGATTTTTTCTTTTACTTTTTCTGTTATATCAGAGATAGAAATATCTCTGATGTTTTAGCATCTCACCTAGTAGATGACAGTGTCATGTCACCAAACTCTGTGTCTATCTGCCAGTCTTAAATCAGCAATCTCTGTCGAAAAAACTACCTTGAAAGATGGAAATTTTACATCCATGGGAAAGATTAGATAAGTGACAAAATCTGAAAGCAGCACTATCTGTACTTTTATCAGAAGATTCTCATCTCCTGCACCCATGTTTTTTCTTTCATTCAAGTTGTCTCCCACAAGACATGTGCATACACACTACTGAAAGTTATAGCTCGGGGTGTGCCATAGTTGTGCACAGATAAATTTGTCTTAACAGGTTTGAAATCGACTAGACCATAAAAAAAGAACAGCCAAAGCCATCCAGTAAATTGGGCAACAATTACTCTTGGTACCTCCATTTAAATTGAGAACAGTGCATTACACACTGTCACTGCAGAAAAAGTAAGAGGCTTGCTTTAGTAATGGATTATTGGATACACTTGCAGTGATGGTAAGGCAATAAATTAAAAAGTACATTACCAATTCTCAATTAGGTTTATATTCTCTACTCACCAGCTTTGTATATATAAGTAAAAAGTGAGACTATTTCACAGGGAGGGCTTTTTAACAGCATTTAGTCCAGGGCAACCTGTTGGTCACTTTGGTCACAGCTGAGACCCAAGCTTAGTTCACTGTCTGTATAAAATGTGTGTCTATAAAATACACAAGGACAGCAGGTCTTCTGCTAATCCTTCACATGGGAACTGTTAGTCAAATTCATCCTACATGTAAGTTCATGAAGCCAGTGAGCTTAACACTGGGGATAATTTTCCCCCAGAGCATTAATGGCAAGGTGACAGCCTTTCACAGACAGTCCTCACAGTTGCACTGAGGAGGGGAGGGAAACTTTGCCCTTACAGACACACTGCTGTCCAAAGGATGGGAACAAATGAAGTGTAAAAGCCAATTTGGGTCCTTCTACCAGATACTGAGTCTCTCTTTTAAAAGCATCAGTCAATCAGACTGACGTTTCCACTTAACCTTGTGAAACAAAATGGATTTTCTTCTCTTTGACATTTTAGCAGGGACATCACGTGTGCACTCTTCTGTAGCAGTGGCACAGCTTCATATAAGCCATTGAAAGAATGAAGTCCTTGTCTCTTTCCAAACTATTTCTGGTTTTAGTTTGTAATATTTCTTTCATGCTGGAGGAAGCCCTCATAGTTTATCCTGGCACATCTATGGCTCTTGATATAGAGTGCAAATAAACAGGCTTATAGCAGGCTAGAAGCCAAAGGCAGCTGCTGGCAGGCTCTGAGCCAGCTCTGGACCCCTCATAAAAGCATTCAATTTGGAGAGAAGAGAATGTTTCTAATGTACCTCCTGAGGGATTTAGAGAAGGTCAGTTGAAGGTGCTAACATCTACATTGTCAAAGTGGAAAAGCAAGCCATTTGACTGGGCTAAAAATACTAATTTCTGTAAGGTTAATGTTTGATTTCAAACTGGACTACATAGAAGGCAATCATGCCAAAGTCAGTAAAAGACAGGAGAGAAGTGTCTAATACAAATAATTTTTCTTTGCGAAAAGAAGGCTATATCTTTATGATATTTAATATTTGGGAGGGATCACCTCTCTTAGTTTCTGTTCTTCCCATGGACACAGAAAATTTGCCTACCGAATAGAATAGAATAGAATAATATTTCATTTGGAATGGACCTACAAGCACCATCTAGTCCAGCTGCCTGACCACTTCACAGCTGACCAAAAGCTGCAAGCATATTGTTAGAGACCTTGTCCAAAAGCTTCTTAAACACTGAGTCTTGGGGCATCCACCACCTCTCTAGAAAGCCTGTTCCACACTTGGTAAAGAAATGATTCCTAATGCCCAGTCTAAACCTCCCTTGTGCAGATTTGAGGCATTCCCATGCATACTCTCACTGCATCCCAGGGAGAAGGGATCCACACCTCCCTCTCTGCTTTCCCTTCTTGGGAAGCTGTAAAGAGAAACAAGGTCATCCCTCAGCCTCCTTCTCTCCAAACTAGACAAGCCCCAAGCCCTCAGCCACTCCTCACAGGACATTCTTTCCAGCCTTTTCACCAGCTTTGCTGCCCTCCTCTGAACCCATTCAAGAACCTTCACATCCTTCTTGAAATACTCTGTCATTTTTAATAAAACTATATAAACAGCTGGGGTTTGGCTGCTTGTTGGGGATTTTTTTGTTTTGCTGGGCTTTTTTGTTTGTTAGTTTTGTTGTTGTTGTGGTTTGGTTTTGTTGTTGCTTTTGGGGATTTGGGGTTTTTTTGTTTGGTTGGTTTTTTCTTGTATTTTTATTTACTGTTGCCTCAGAATCCATGAAAAAATCTATCTTTTACTCAGCAATTTTTTTCAGTATTGGTAGTTGAAAAGAAGGGTTAAAAGCACAGTATTTTGTGTTGAGCAACATTTATTCTTAATATTTTTTCACTTCTTTTGAACTGTTTTATCTGCAGGACCTTTCTTTATAAAATTTACTAAAACCCAAACTCATTTTAGATGGAAAAATGGAAATTAGTCCTTTTGAAAATGCCAAAAGAGAGAGCTTGGGTATACATGATTCTTAATTAAGGGTGATTTTTGTTTTATTTTGTTTTGTTTTTAAAGCCTGAGTTTGTAGGATCAATTTATTGAAATATTTTGGACAGTCTCAAAAAGCTTTTTTTTTATAGGGGGCTGACAGGAAAGGTGGAGAGGGACTCTATATCAGGGAGTGTAGTGCTAGAACAAGGGATAATGATTTTAAACTAAAGAAGGGTAGTAGATTTACACTAGGTATGAGATTTTTTACAACAAGGGTGATGAAACAATGAAACAGGTCACTCAGAGGGGTAGTGGATGCCCCATCACTGGAAACTTTCAAGGTCAGTCTGGGTGATGCTCTGAGCAATCTGATTTACTCAAAGATGTCTCTGTTTACTGCAGGGTTATTGGACTAGGTGACATTTAAAGGTCCCTTCAAATCTCTTCTAATATACTTATCCCTTCAAATTATTCTATGACTCTATGATTGACTGCTACTGTGTCACCATTTCAAGGAGTCACATCCAGGCCTCCATGGACACAGGATCAAGAACTAAAGTGTATCCCACTGTTGGATTTTCTCCATCCTCACTCACAGAAGGGGATGGCTGGACAATGAATCACTGCTGTCCTCATTAAAAGTAAGTTTTCTAGTGTCCATGAGAAAGCTCAGGTCTGTACAGTGCCACATGTCAGACTGGACGTAGCCCGGATCTTCGAAGAATTCCTTCTTTTGTGGTGCTCTTCCTGGGCTAATTTCCTGGGTTTTGGACCACAAAGACAGTGTGATTGCCCCATTGCTGTCCTGCTCCTTGTAGCCAAACTAGTCCATGTAAAGCTGGTTGAGGTATCTCTGTAGGGGCTTTAAGGCTAACTCCACAGAGCAGTAAGAACCAGCACCAGCAGCATTTCTCTGCTCCTGAAAGCTTCTCTGCTGCTAGCTCCAGCTAGTAAGTCACAAGTCTTACAAAATTATGACATCTTATTTGTTTCTTAAAGTTTCTGTTTCTTCCAATTGCTAAATGAGGCACTTCCTTTTGAAAGGGTAAGATTTTCTCCCTTGTGACTCATGTAAAAAAATCTCAAGCCATCTCTCAGCCATCTCAAGATGGCTGAAAACCATCAAAATATCCCAGCTGAGGCTGTAGTTTGTGAACAAAGGAAGTGTCAGCACTGCTTATCCGAAGAATACAGCTCACTTGCTATTTTATCAGCCTTTGTGCTGTCACAGTAAAAGGAAACAGCGTCCCAGTGAGCAGTGTAAGCACCCAACTCCATTGATCACACAATACATGCTCATTTGGGGTGCCTAAGAAGAAATGCCAGGTCGGAAAGAAGTGACTTATTGTAGTTCTACACACACAAGCACTCAGTGGGTTTAAACAACAGCCTCTCCTACAATAATTAGGGCTCAAAATCAATGTTTAAATCAGATTTGAAAAGGTGTTGCTTGAAATCCTGGGCACAGCTGCAGTGTGCTCTGTGATGTGTTGCTGGGCATTTCTAGCATTCTGGCCAGATCTCAGTCTGCTGTGGTGTTGTGCTGATCCATCTCCCAGATCACAGAGGGCTCTCCACCACTGGGAATCCACAGTGGGACCTCCCAGACTTTTCTCTCTACCTGATGTCTCAAACCTAAACAGCACCAAATTTATCATGTACAGGGGCTGCAGAGACTCAGAGATGATCATCCTCTCAATGGAGTGCCCTCACTCCTCCCAGTTTCAAAGGGGTAAACTCCCCTTCTTATGTCTCTTCCCAAAAGTAGGACAGGCACAGCAAGCCAGCTGGACTATGACCTCCAGCATTTTCTAAAGTCTTCTACTTCTTCCATACTGAATAGACTTAGCAAACTTACCTTTCAGCTGTCATGAGTATATGAAGGATCTTTCTGGTGCTGGACAGAGATCTTCCAGGGCAAACATTTCACAGTAAATTCTGAAGTTTCTGTTGGGATTAAATTCATGTGAAGTATTAACTTCATTTTTCCTGTTCACAGCTAAATCAATGAAGTATTTCCCTGACTCTTAGTTTTGCATCTGGCTATCTTTATGAAGTCTTATAGAGTCCTATCTCATTTAGAGTAAAAAGGAAAAAGGAAGAATAGCTGAAAAATAAAGATGTCAGTTTCCTTGTATCAGCATTTATATATGAGATTGCAAAGCCTTTGAAATTGCAGGGCGTTATAAAAATCTGAATAATGCCAAATCAATTGTTCTTCACATATTAACAAGAAATTTCATGCATTTTATTGCACTCACTTTGATTTCACACTGTTTGTAGAGAAGAATATGTGTTCAGAAAACTGAAACACGTAAGTAATATAGAAATGTTTTTCAAGTTTCCAGTCACATGGAATGAGAATCTAAAGCACTTTCTGAAAGGGCCTATCTTTGATCTTGTTTATTGTAAGAAAATACGAAACTGATCTCTTCCAGCTAAAGCCTCTGTATATCCACAGGCAGGAGCAGTCGCCTCTGGCAGCCCATGCAGCCTGCAGCGTCAGAGCAAGGGGGAAAGACAGAGAGAATACTGAGCATATTCATCATATTGTACTAATAATATAATCTGTGAAAGGCTTCACAGAAAGTATATGCAGGGGACAAAAAAAGAGCTTTACTATCACTTGTTCCCATCTCATTTTAATCAGCAGATGCTGCTGTCTCCCTTGGTGGTGTGCTCTGGGCTGATTTATTCATTCATTAGTGCTTGTATCAAGTTCCTTTTGTCTTCTGCTTTCTCAGTGCAAGGTACAGTCCCCTGTTCACAGAGAAACTTCTGACTTAGAGATGGTGTTTGAAGTAGAGTTAAAACTGATTCTTCTCATATTGCATTAAGGAAAAAGGTCAGGTTTGCCACTAATGAGAGTGAAAGAGCATATGTAGATCATCACTGCCTCCACAGAAAGCCATTCTGTAAAAAAATCCAAAACAGAAATTAATATAAATGTACATATATTCTTATATATCTCAGAGTCTGAGGCAAAGGAAAAGCTCTGCCTCTTTCTGCCTGCCTCTCTGCTTTCTCCCAGCCTGTGCTAAACCACTTCTTGCCACTCTGTTCCCTGCTGCTGCTGCCCCAGCATAAGCTTATAAAGATGTGACAATAATATTTAGATGCTTACGTGACAATCAGAGAACTGCTAATGACAATGCCAAAAACCTCTCTGTCACAACATCTGGAAGTAAATACACACCAGATCATGGGGAAGTATCAGTGCTGAATGCAGTAGGGGCTAAAGACTCAGGTAATTAAATATAGCCTCAGGTAAATAATTTTAATAAAAGTGAACAAGAGCTCTCTTGAATCTTAATCATAACACTTTGGCCCAGAAAGCCTATCTAATCTGTGTTTGTAGACTTTGTAGTGAGATGGGTACAGCACATCAATCTTCAGTGTTCATTTTTTAAGAAAGCCATAAAACTGGAACATCAGTGGCCCCCTGGGGTGTCCAGCTCTCAGGGACCTGAGCCCAGGCACTCAGCCTTTGAGGAGGTGGCATGGTCTCAGGTTTCAAGCAGATTTTTTTTTCTTCTTTGTTTATATTATTTCTTCTGCTGTGGAGCACAGCACCACAGCAGAAGAAAACATCAGGGGGCTCATACTTATATGCAAACTGGCAAAAATTGGAAGATTTCCCACAACATTCAAGGATTTTTCTTATTTACCTGTTTCCTCATGCTACTTTTATCATTGTTGTTTTGATTTGTTTTCTTGTGAAAAAGCAGAAGTTATCAGACTGGGTGGGAAAGAGGAGGTAGGGAATGGAGACACTGGAGTACACAATATGGGAATTGGGAATAGATAACTTGTTTTTTTCTGTTTTCAGACTTAGTTCTTACCTTGCTTTCATGTTTTCTATTTCATTTCAATTCTATTTCATTCTATTTCTATTACATATAAGTCAGCTGGTACAATATTTTGATGTATCTGCTTAAAAATAGATTTTAACTGTGAAAAATGTGATCTATTCCATGTATAATGTGTAAGCCCCATTGCAGCTTAAAAAAAGAAATTACAAAAGAGGCATCTTTCCCATGTACATTTGATAGGCTTTCAGAAAGTGTCCTTCAAATGTAAAATTTTTGTCCTTAAAATCTTATTCTCCAAGCAGTGATAAATACTCTAAGTGTAGCTGGGAATTTGGGGGATTTTTTTTCAAATGCAGGCCTTTAAAATTGTTTGGATAATGGATGAGCAGTTTTAGGTAGTTTGCAGACCTAGGCAAAGGCAGACCTTGAATTACTTAAGAATTGGTTGTAGTGATTTTGAAAAGAATCTTGAAAAGAACTAGGTGATTATATGGACATAGACTTCATCTAGCCGCAATGCATGCAATATTCAAGGAGTGCATGTAGGAATTTTTATTAGACTGTCTTCATTTCTGGCTTTTTTCTGCAGTGAAGGGATCCAGCTGTGTGAGCCTGTGGGGAAAGAGTGTATTAATCTTCCCACTTTCATAATCAAGTGACCCATGGCTGCCACAGCATCAGCTACACCCTGTCTGTGAAAGCTGGCATATCAAAGGAAGTACATGTAATTTTAAGGGATTATTAATTACACTTTAACTAGGTCTCGAGTGATCAACAATGTCTACATAAGGTTCTATTTAGATGACTGAATATCTTTGAGGATATAAGCCACATAAATTGCATAATTTCAAGATCAAAGCATCAAGGTGTTAAGTTGAAAATGGTGATGCTCTGCTGGGGAACTGAGCAAGAGGTGAGGATTGTTGTTTCTTACCACTCACAATTTAAAATAAGTCGTGATGGGAAAACAAATCTCCATGCCAGCTTTTCTTTCACCTGTGTGGGTGTTGCCTACTTCTCCAAAAACTCCAAGGTTTAAAACCTTTTAATCATCTACCTAGTGGATTACTGTTAGTCTAGGAGAGCATCTGGACATAAACAGAGTGTGAGCTCTGTTCCAGATAGGGAATGGATCACATCTGAAGTCTCAGTCCTAGACTGATGGATTTCCAGGAGGGCTCTTATGTTAGAGACCAATCTATGGTGATATTTCCCTTCCATCTAAACTGATGAAGCACCTGGGGACTGCATGAAGCCTTGCCCATCCCTCAGCACTCCAACTTGTAAGCATTCTGCCAGCTTAGAAGACACTGAGCACATGAGGATGGGCTGCCCACAGGCACTCACACCACCAGTAAGTGGACTGCCTGTCCACCCCTGCTGTGGGGGGAGAGAGGGAGCAGCAGAAGAGACTTCCAAAGACTCTTGAGAGAAATGCAGCCACTGTGCTGGCCTGAGGAGGGAGCAAATGTGTGTTGAAGCACTGTGCTTGCATGAGGATGCTGCTCTGACTCAAGGTCTGTGTGTTGAAGGAAACCCCTCTGACAGTGGGACATCTTTGCTGGGATGATCAGCCTGAGGCCCAAGGAAAGACTGCAGAGGGAAGTGTAGATGCTCAGGAGTCCTTCAGGGAAAGGGGCACACCTTTCACTTCCTCTTGCCTTTTTGCTGACCAAACCCTATGATTCTTGTCTGAGCAGTCTCCAGCCTCTTGAAACCTTCTTACATGGAAGTTCTTCTGGCAAAGTGTAAATTTCTAATTTGGTTTGAATCCCTTGAATTTTTATCTAAAACCTTTGCTCCCCACAAATACTACATGTAATTTCAGACTCAACAGCAAAGTTTAGTGATGAGTGAGCTTTAATACAATTTTTCTTTTAGACTCTGATAATTTTTTCTTATTTTCTAACAGGCATGACAAATCTTACAAAATCTCTGTTTCAGGCATGATTGATGCAGGGATAAGAGCAAACTACTCCAAAGATTGCCTTGTTGTTTTAAAGACACTGAGTTAATTAGAGAGATAGTCTTGTTAGTGGTGATTTATTAAAAGATCCTTCATGCAACTGAAATGTTAATTTTAGCAGAAAGGATCTAGGGGACTCAAATTATTAATTGATGCATGTTTAATAGTTTTTTTTTTTAATTAGTAGCTTTAGCAGCAGAAATAACACCAAAACTGCAGTGACTGTCACTAGATTTTTAAGAGTTTGACTATACAGGGTTGGATTCCCTGACTGCATTACTACTGCCATCTTATTGCCATTCCCAGGCTGCTTTCATTTGTGCCCAAATTGCAGTGACTTTTTAAAGTGCATTTACTTTGCAGCCTGTGATTAGCAGGGCAAGGTGCCCTGTAAGAAATACTGGGGAGTGAGTCAGGGAAGGAGATGAGAAAGCCAGTAGGTACAGAGGCAAAGCTCTGAAAAGCTAATTTTACAACAGGTATATGTGGTTTATGGAGCTGAAAAGGGTGGGTCTGTTCAATCTTAAGGAAAAAAAAGGCCATGCCCAAGCCATGACAGTAAGCTAAGAGATGGATTGCAAATTTACTTCCCAAGGAGCAAACTTTTGGTTACAAAGAAGAGAGGTCTCAGCCACAATGATCTGCTTCATGCCTTCTTTGGGATCCCACATTACACAATATCCTAATCACATGCTTAAAAGTATGTGTTTGTTCACCTGTTTTGGTCACTGGTCGTCTCTGCTGGTGTTTAGACATCTGATTCTTAAATGTGCAGGCAGTGGACTGACAACCACGTCAGCTCACTAAAATATCCTGGGGAAAAAGAAATAACAAAACAAAACAGAAAAATGCGGTAATATTTTCTTGGCTGATGAGTTCAGGAGCAATGACACAGTTTCAGTTCCTGTGGCCTTGGAAAAAGTTGTCAAGGTCTAGGAAAGCCCTCTTGTAATGCAGTATTGAATGTGATGTGTGCAGCAATGAGATTCGATTGTGTGGCAAATATATTCTTGGTAGCTTGTGTCTCCTCTGATGCTGAATCAGAAAAAATCAATGCCTGTAAGCCAGAACTCCTGTGTTTGTCCTCAAAAACCTTATTTTCAGCTTTCTTCAGAAATTCATATTAAAACAGAGGTTTATTGAAAGGGAAAAAAAGCAAACAGTCAAATCATTAGTCTTGTATCACTAAACTGAAATTAGGGTTGAACCACATTATTGATTTTGCTGTTTATTCCTTCTTTTTCAGGGTACAAGCAGACATTGCGCATGACTGTGTTCAGAGTATGCAGGACAAAGAACAGGTCTAACATTAATCTCAAAGGATGATTTTAGCAGGCTCAGAGGCTAGAGAGAGTATGACAACTAGCTCTGTTATACTCAACAGGATACGAGATGGAAATACAGGAAACTGCTCTAGAGGAAAGACTTGTATCCCAGTGGAGAATTTTTTTCCCCAACTGAAAAACTGTGGTCTAATTAAGGAACGGATGCAGATGGTTTCATTCAGACTGTGCCCAATATTTGCAATTAGCAAATGAGAAATTATGTTAATTTCTAAATTGGCACTAGCGTTAGGAGAGGGGGCTGTTTGTTATTCTTTTTGCTGTGCATTTTTGCGGTTGCCACTCTCAACTATCTGATGGGATGGCTTTCTGAGACAAGCTGAGTGACCTGCCTGAAGGGGTGGCCGTGGGGGCAGGACACAGGTCCTGGGTGATGATGTGGGGTCTCTCACATGCTTCTGGCAGTTTTCTGTGCTTTGGCACAAGCTGTTGATGCGTTTAGGTGTGTAAAGACTTTTGGAAAGCACAAAGGCCAGTGCTTGGGGCACATGTATGGGATCAGACCTCTTCACAGAGATTAAGGTGAGGCAGTGGTAACCAGCCCTGCCTTCCTGAGCTGCTTCATGCATGGTAAGACCTAAATTTTCAACACAGATCTGCAGTGCTTGGCCACAGAATGGGAGGGTGTGTGCTGCAGAGGCATGGGCACTGCTGGGGCCAGGCAGGGATGCTCTGGGCTGGCACACTGAGCACCTACCCCTGGTGTGGAGCAAGCAAAGCAAATATCCTTTTCTCTTACCCTACCTGAGCCCACAGCAAGATTGTCTCTGCCCAGCATCTCCCATACCCCAGGCCATCACAAATAAGTGAGACAGAGGTACCTGTCCCCAGTCCCACCCTTAGCTAAGGACAGAAGCTCAGCTCCTGTGCTCTCTCCCTCGCCTTCACAGATTGCCTTATCTTGTGCTTTTGCAGACTAACCTGAACACACTCCCTGTAATGGCAGAATAACAAAACCAACAAGGGTGTCAGCTGATTAAATCCCAGTAAACTCCAGGTAATGATGCACATAAGAATCAGACAACATATACTTTTGTTTATCACTCTCTGTATGTCTTATGTGGCAGATCAAGTTCTACATTTTACTTGTAGCTAAAAGAATATTTTTGCAGCAGCCAAACTTGGGCATTGGACTGAAACTAGCAGCTGAGGAAATTATTTGGCAATAAATAAAAAAGCTATTCCTACACCACTAGTTAGCAAAGGAATTGATTCAGTCAGTCAGGGAACATTTTTCCTCCACTGGCATCAGAAGGTAAAGCTTCAGACTCATCTGGTATTTTTCCACTAAGACTTCTGAACTCAGAGAATTCCATTTGCTGATCATTTTACCAGAAAATTATCACTTCTGAAGGAAAGTTATTTACTCCAACTGCTGTTTTAGCAGCTGTAGCACAGACCAGGTGTGCAAAAGAGCTATGAAACAGTGCCATCTCCTGGGCCTCGGGCTGCTCTGGGAAATCTGCATTTGCCCATCCTTGCATGGGCACATCGAAGGCAGCTGTGCAAAAGCCACTGTGCAATTAGTGGATAATGCTGATTCTAGGAGGGGAAGGAAAGGAGGGCAATTTGTTAATGTCATCATTTAGTAGTGTGTTCACTGGGCAGATAAGCTCTGAGAGTGTCTCATTTAGAAAAACAAAGAAAAAGAAATTAAAAAAACTCCCACTGTGTTAATACTGCATAAGCCTGAAGAATTGCAGCAATTATAGTGGTCATGCAGCTGCCGTGTTAGGGAGATGGGTTGAATGGCAGGTGAAGGGATAGTTTGCACAGAGCTATCAGCCCACCAGCATCTTGAAGGATCTGCAGCACCAACACCAATCAAGCTGCAGGGAAGGCAGATCCCTGCAGCTTCCTGTGGGGCTTTTGGGCTTGGGGTACTTTTTTTTTTTTTTTTTTTAAATGCTCTTTTTGGTTGTTTTGCTCTCTTCATTTCTGCTAGCTGGTGATCCCCTCCCACTTAACCTGGCTCAAATGCCCTTTTTCAGTAAATGAAAAGACACACAGATCTGCTTGCCCTCCTTTTAAAATTCCTCAGATGACAGAGCCAGTCTGGAGAGGAGTCCTGAGAAAATCTGCAGGGTTGTGATTTGCAAAGAACAGCTGAAATCTTCTGCCTTTTGTCCTAGCTCATACTGCTGTACTTGTGCAGAAACAGCTGTCATTTTAACCCCAGTCTTAAGAAAATGAAAAAATATTAAAACCAGAGGGAACTATTATTTAATGAGACCCAGCTGCAGCCAGGGAGCATCTCAGTTTCCAGGGCAGTTATACTTTGTCCTGCCTGTAGTTTGCCCACTTTGTCTTGATGAGGGAAAGCAGTTTTCTGTCCCCATTGTTCCTAGAGGATGGTGGACTTCCCTTCATTAGAATTAGTCATGTCATTATTTGAAAATATAATCACCTGCATAAAAAGTATCTGGTGCCCAGTAAGGACCATAACCTATGTTTAATGCTTCACAATCCTTTCCCTTCCTATTTATACCACCTGTTATCTGAACTGTTGTTTGCTTGTTTTCTTGGATGTCATGCCTTAACCCTGGTGAGCATCTCAACCACACACAGCTGCTCCCTCACATTCACCCAGTGGGATGGGAAAGGGAGTCAGAAGGGCAAAACTGAGAAAACTCGTGGGTTGAGATAAAGACAGTTTGATACATAAAGCAAAAGCTGCACACAGCAATGCAGAACGAGAAGTTCATTCATCACATCCCATGGGCAGGCAGGTTTTCAGCCATCTCCAGGAAAGCCAGGCTCCATCATGTGTGAGGGTGACTTGGGAAGACAAACTCTGAACATCTCTGAATATCCTCTCCTTCCTTCTTCTCACCCAGCTCTGTAGGCTGAGCATAACACCATGTGGTTTGGGATATTCCTGTGGTCAGTTGGGGTCAGCTGTCCTGGCTGTGTCCCCTCTCAGCTTCTTGTGCACCCCCAGCCCTCTCACTGCTGGCTTGGGGTGAGGAGCAGAAAAGGCCTTGACTGTGCAAATGCTGCTTATCAATAACTAAAATATCCCTGCATTATCAACAGTGATTTGGTCACAAATCCACAGCATAAACCCCTATCAGATACTATTAAGAAGATTAGCTCTATCCCAGCCAAAATCAATATATTGGACTAAATCCAGCTTTCTCTTTATTTTTTATCCAATTTTGGATCAAAGAAATTATTGTGAGGGATTGCAGTTTTGGTGTCTTTACTGTGTCTTTGAATTTCGAAGACTTTTCCCTTGCAACTGATGAAAGATCTTAATTTTTTTGGTCCTTTTTCCTATTGCCATTCTGCTTCTTTTTGTCAGATTTTTCCTAAGCCTTTAAGATGTGTGAAGTAGGAAAGAAAACTGATAGACCCTCATGTGCAATAGGTTTGATAGCAAATTGGGAAGACTATTCTGTTTCTAAAATTATTCTGTCTCTTCATTAAGAAATTCAATCACAGTCCATTTGTCACTGCACTTGGCATTCAGGACGTAGTGAAAAATTTTCCAAGATTCTTTACATTCTGCACTCTCACAGCTGTGCTCTACCCAGCAGGTCCCAGAAATGCCACTAAAACAAATCATGGAGTATTTTATTCTTAGAAAATATAAAACAGTGCAGATAAAATACTATTAAATGATAGTATTTTCTGATACATGGCAGTGGTTCATAATAAGAAGACAAACATACATCTATTCATTGGTATATATTGGATACACATTTCAAGTACAGCCTGATTAAAATTTGCCAGGACAGATGTAAGATGTTTTTGCATTTTCAATATTGAAAGCAGCCTCCAAAAATCTGCATAGTTACAAGTACATCCTCTTCCTGTGAAACCAGCTGGCAGGATCTTCAATTTCAACAGGAGGATATTTCAATTTATTCCTGAACTACACTGAGAAGTCAATTGCATTTACTTTTCAGTCCAATGCCTTACAGTCAGTGTTTAGTTCCTAGAAAAACTATTTGGGCTTCTCAGTGTAAGACCTGTCCAACACTGTCCAGTCTTGCAGTACTGTTACACTCATGTACTTACATCTTTTTATTCTTCTGAGAATGATACAAGTGGCTTGACTGGGTGAAATAAAACAGAAAGTACACTTAATTAATACCAATGGATTACACTGGAGTTCATTTCTAAATACCTGTAAAGACTTGTCTTATGGTTTTTTTGTACAGTGTCACCTCTCTTGAAATTTATCTCTAAAATATATTGCTCTGTTGAGCAATTAGTTTTATTGGTGATTTTGTAGAGTTTTGTAACAAAAATATTAAAATTGATGTGTGTGCAGCAGTAATTAAAAGTTTTGTGTGTAAGCAGGCAAAGAAGCAGCTGAATGAGGATATTTAAAAAGGTCTGCAATGACAACAAAGGGCACTATGCTTAGCATGCCATGCCCAGGACCCTGTCAGCAGCAGTAAAACGGGGACACATTGTTACACCAAGCACAGAAGCTCTGCACTATGACAAGACCCCAGCCCAGCTGCCTCTCTCTGCATCCCAGCAACAGCAGGGTGACACCAACATGGCCACAAATCACATGTAGCACTTGAGCCCTTTCCCACCAGCCTAGCAGGAAAACAGATATTTTCCAAACAAGGGAAAACAGAGGATGAGCAGCAGCCCTACCTAAGATTTATAGTCCTGAAGCCAGAATCACACTGGGGTAGGCACAGCTCCATAAGAGCTCATGGTTCCTAAGGGCTGTAAGAGGTCTGTCCAGACTGTCATTTGCTTTCAGTAGTCAAAAGAAAGCCCAGAGGCAAATTCAAGAGGACCTGACAGCCACAGTGCTTCCTGCTGAGGGCAGGCCACTGGCACACACACCTTGCTGCTCACTAGGAGGGGGTGTGGGAGAGCAAGCAAATGAGCTCTGGAAGAGAAGGAGTGCCAATTCATAAAGTTAACCTGAATTAAATGTTTGTAAGTAAATATCATCTTCCCTTCTGTACCATCTCACACAAAGCTTTTCCCACAATTCTACCTGTTTCATACTGATGTTACTGGTTACCACATCATGAAGAGTGAGCTCCTGACTGAAGGTACTGATCAGAGCACCTGCACAAAAACTCCAGGTTGTTTTCACTTTTTGAGTGCTGATAGCTTGGGAAGGAGTGCCTGTATGGACAGTTGGCTACAGGAGCCTTCACAGCATCATTTGGGGTCAATGCACAGTGGGAGAGCAGTGACTGTTGTGTCTCCAGGGATTGTCAGGGTGGAGGATCCAGTGATAGGACTGCAAGGATCATAAGACCACTCCAGGGGGGATGTTATCATGAACAGCAAGAAAACGTGGAGAAAAAGAGGAGAGAGGAAGTTGTACCAGTGTGGTGGAGGACACAAAGAATAAGGACGTAGAGAGGTGAAGGAGGTGGGGAATCTGAGGATACAAGCAAATATATCACATGAAAAAGATTACAAATACAAATATTATTAGAGGAAAGAGAAAAATAACCTAACATAATCTTGGATACAAAGTCAGAGCAACTGATAAGGAGAAAGAGTAAGGAGTGGAAACATAAGTAGCATATGTCTAATAATAAGAAGTGCAGTTCGTGGCCTGTTTATAAAGTCTGTGCATTTCACAGGAGACTAGGCAAACGGAAATAGAAAATAACATCTCACCCTGTGTAGGTCATAGACTCCTTGGAGGATATTTGGGGGTTTATGCATTTATTACTGTTGAATTATGAGGCTGAGTTGATAATTTTTGAAGGAAGAAAAGTAGGAGAAAAAAGAGAAGTCTGACTGATTTACTTTCTCGGTTATAGGACAATTCAGTGAGGGAGAAGGAGAATCTTGAACTCTGAGGGATATGGGTTTACAAATTTATGTTTTACCCTCAGCTGATGCAGTGAACCAAAGCAAGATTAACCCTCCATCTAAACAAGGCAAATAGCCAGGGTAGGGAGGATGTCCCTCAGCCCTCACTCAACTAATTTCAAGCTACAGGTAGATAGGCACTGACAAGAAGACCTCCCCTCAACACAGCATCAATTCCTTTCTGCTTCATTTCACAGCACAGGCACAGGCAGAAAGCAAAGCAAAAGGCATCAAAGAGCAGATTTTATTCCCATTGGTGCTACCAGGAAGCTTATAAGGGGCCCCTATGGCACATGGAATCAGCATCCTCCCACTCTGGAGGGGTCATGCTGGGACTTTGCAGAAGTTCATAGTGGGAAGATGCATCACCTACGAAGATACTTCACCTATGAAAATGCCCAAGATACTGGGAGGGATCTGGGTACTGCCCTCCTGCCAGCTCCCCTGCAGGGCTCCTGCAGTGTCTGGGCTTCTGTGTGGTTAATCCTGGCTCAGCCAGGCTCTGTACTATTAAACTGCCCCAGGGGACATGTCTGGTGGGAAGCAGGATGGATGTGCCCAGGGCCAACACACGGTTTGGGAGCACTGAGGTTCCCAGTGGTATCAGACTTCCAGGTTCCCTGCCATGTAGCTGGGCACCTGTGTGTGTTTTGGCTTTGCTGTTCCAGGATCAAGGCTGTTTCAAAAGAGAGCATGTCCTCAGACTTAACTTCTATGTGTTTCTAAAAGAATATTTCTTGAAAGAAATTAATGTTTTTTCCAGTTCAGAACAAAAGGGCAACCTGCCTTTTAACTAGCTCTGGATAGATATGTGTAGCTCTGGCAGACTAACCATGTCCAGGTGCTTGCAGTGCCTGACTGAAAGTCTTTGTTATTGCCATGTTCCAAACCTATTAAAGTAAAGGGGTAACAGGGTTAGTTCTCATTAATTTTTCATCAGGTAAGTAGACTACAGGGCAATCTTGTACTCTGTCCACACAGAGTTGTTCTATTCATTCCTTCCTGTGATTCA
Source organism: Lichenostomus cassidix (assembly GCF_008360975.1). Lineage (NCBI taxonomy): Eukaryota > Metazoa > Chordata > Aves > Passeriformes > Meliphagidae > Lichenostomus > Lichenostomus cassidix. Next base: position 16,740,487 of record NC_139479.1, on the reverse strand, counting down.
TTCTCACTCTGTATGAAGATCAATATGATGGAGATATCAGCTGCTTTGTCTAAATCAGAGCTGTTCCCTTTGAACACAAACCTCATTTCTTTCATAGTGGACTTGAGGAACACTTGGGAAAGCTGATACAAATTAGTAGTGAGGGTAAAATTAAATTGGAATTTAAGCTGGCTGAGTGTAATCAGACATTCTCACACTGGGGTGATGCCCTCATTCCCCACTATGGAGATGAAGCAATTACAGCAAAGAAGCAAATCTTCAGAGTTTGACGACTGCAGAACTAAACTTCATTAAACACCAGTTGACTCTCTTTCTCAGAACTAAGGGGGTACATTTCCCTCTGCCCAAAGTGTTGGCACACAGAGTTCCTCTGCCAGGCCCACGAGCCAGCAGCAATATTGCACTCCTACAGCATTTTCTCCATGCTAATGGATGCTGTTTCTCAGTGAAGCTAATCATCTGGGACAGAGCTCCATACTGATATGATTACATATATTCCAGCACCCAAGTAAGCTTGGATACCCTAAAGTGCCACTGTACTGCCTATAGTACTAACGGGCCTAAAGTAGAATTAATTTAGTTTAGTATAATACATTTTGAAAGTGACTTAACTAAGTCCATTGGGATGAGTTCCATCCTGAAGGAAGAATATTTGCATAGGGATTTACTGAAATTGAACTAAATTTGCATGAACTTTTGAAAGAAAAACTTTCTTAGGTGATCTGTGCTTAACAAAAAAAAGTAAACAATAAAATGAAAAGGCCACACTAAAACAAACCAACCAACCAACCAACCACAATAAAAAACCCCAAAACCCAACAAACAAAAAAAAAAAAATAAACAAGACCAATTATCCTTTTCTTTGGAGTGTGTAAAGATGGGAAAATATATTGGAATTTATTTAAAATGTACTGTCTCTACCTGCCTGCCTCTAGAGAAGATGAAATAAAAAAAGTTGGGTGAAATATTCGGGATTTTCAGATTTCACAGTTCACATCTTTGACAAAAACATACCTTCTGCTATTCAGCTTATACTCTCTTTATATTGTTTTGTGTTTCCTTTGAGACAAAGGACTTGGTCAGTGTTGATCAGTGAGGAAGGAAGAAGGCAGGAATTTATAGGTATTTCAAGGAAAACAGCTTTTGATCCCTTCAGATTGTGGGAGATGCTCCTTCCAATCCTCCATTCAGTAATGATCCTAGGCACTGAACTTTAGAGATTTAAACCAAACTCAGAGGTCTATGAAGTGTTTAAAGAGTAAGGGGAAGGTCCCCAGGATACAGATTGCCCTAGAAGGCTAAAGAGGTTTTATAAACCCTCACTCACAACTTTCCCATTTAAAAGAACTGAAGAATTCACAGGTAAGACATAATGAAGTACCTTGCACTGAGGCAAGATTCTCAAGCTTGCACCTAAGCAGCTTCACATGCAATCTTTATTTCTCCCCCAAAATAGATGTCCTTCAAATTTTGTGAATAAATATTGACTTTTTCTTTACCATTAAGCATTCCTGGGTTGTTCAGAGCAGGGTGAGAGAGGAGGGAAGGGGGATCACTGTGAAATTAGTGAAGGTGAATGCATTGTCTCCCAGTGGGCAGAGAATGAAAACAAAGATGTTCTCCTGGAAGGAGCTGGAAGTCATTAGCTGCCCATCTACAAAGAACTGGGTGGAGGGCTGGTGCTGCTGAGTGCTGACCTGTGGGAAAAATTATCCTTCCAGCCACCACAAACTAGCATTTATCCTGCAAAGAGCAGATAACAGAAATGCAGTGCTCCAGTATCACCTGAATTGAAGCCAGTTATAATCCTTTTCACTCTCAATGTACTTGATGGGACAAAATCTTTGGAATTGTGGTGATAAAACCTTTCAGACTTGATAGAGTTCTTCATGAAAATTTACAGTGCAATTTACAAGTTTGCTGCAAAATGCAAACAGGCTCTTTGCTTTTGCATCACATCTTCCTCTTTCTCTCTCAGACTGTCTCTAGGATACACTGGTGGATATCTAGAAAGAGTTTGTCTAACTGCATGTGTATCTTCAGCCTAGACGATGCCCATGGTCTGAGAAGGACCTGGGCATAAATCCAAAAAGTGCAACAATAACCAATGATTTATGGGTGAGTGATGTAATATGTAATAAAGATGTAGAGTCAGGTGACATAATTGATTTGGACATTGAATGAGGAAGAGGGATTAAAGGCTTAATATTCCAAAAGGTGAAGTTAGGAGATGGACATATGCATGACTGAATCTTTTCCAGTAAGGTGATATAGACTAACAGAAGGAAGCTGGATTGCTTTTGTTATAGGGTGTCTCTCGAGAAAAGTTTATGTTTGAAACTAAAAATGTGTGGTATGCAAACTTGGTGAAGCATTTTGCTGGAATGGTTTCTTATCAGAAAATACTTTGGTTTGGCAAATAATTTAACCTTTTCATAAGAAGAAAAAAAATAGAAAATGTAAGTAACCTTTGATTGAGAAACTTGTTTGTATCAAGTTTACAGGAGAAAGGGAGAGTCCCACTCAGTAGTTACATGATCAGAGAGAGGACCTACCTGCTGATACATGGAAACTCTGTGCGCAAGAGCCCTTACCTCTACTTTTTCTTGTGAAGAAACCATCTGTTTCTTTTGTCTGATCTGAACTTCTGAACTTTGTCTGAATCATATGGAATTTCACAGACCTTTTTGAATCACAAGCAAAAGTTTTTATTTGCAGTTCCTTAACACAGGTTAAAAGATAATTAAAACTCTTGCTTCTATTTTGGATCCTATTAATTGAAGAAGCAGATAACTATTGCATATAGATTTGAGGTTTTTATCTCTTTTCTCAAATCATTGCTCAGGATTTTCTCCTCTTTTTTTACTGCAGCAAGGATAGCCCTTGGCTAGTTCCAGGCTATCACTTATTCCTTTCCTTTCCTTTTTCCTTCTAAAGCCTAACCACCACCTGTAACTGTACTGAATAGCACTATCAAGAGTTATTTGCAGTGCATGGCAATCCCTTCCTGTATAAACATGTCTGACTCACTCATCATTAAATTCCATCTTCTGAATCATTCAGCCAAGGGTCGCAACATAAATGAGTTCCTTCACCCAGGAAAACTCTCCTGTGTGTATTGTGTTGTGCTGTACTCTGTAATCCTCTCTCCCACTGTCAAGCAACATTTTCACAACCCAAAAACATGTCTTGGGGTTGCTTTGACAATGTGCTCTGGCCATAACAACATATTGCCAACCTTGGCATTAGCACTGACTGGACAAACCAAGTATTAGATAGGGAGCCTGGGAGAACTCCTCATGCTTCCAACACCAGAGGAGACACTCCTAGTGATGCAGCATGGACATGGAAGCTGGAATATTCATCGGGTAATAAACACATCATTTGGAAAACAGGTCTCTCCTGTCCAAGTGTACGAATTTGTTGCTGATTTCTGACTCTGGCTCTAGAAAAATCACTGAATCCTGAGGTACCGGCAAAGTTTCTATTTGCCAACTTCTGCTGGCTGAAAATGTGCACCCAACAAAAAGGACCTTCAGTGATAGGAGTGTCATGGGGACACCAAGAGAATAACACTGATTATTCCCTTCTTTGCCCTCTTAGTGCCTTCCCAGACTCTCTCTGCCCTTGTAAATAATCTCAAATACAGATAGATAGATAGATATAGATACAGATTAGATAGATAGATATAGATTATATAGATAGATATAGATATATAGATATAGATGATATAGATATAGATATAGATGATAGAGATATAGATAGATAGACAGATAGATAGATAGATAGATAGATAGATATATAGATAGATATAGATAGATTATATATAATGAGACATCTCCCCATGGGTTTCATCTGTATCTGTAGATAAGTTTCACTGTCTATCTTTGTATCTCTCTCTCTGCTACAGCCCACTGAGGGGTGTGTTTCTGAGATGCAGGGGACTTAGACCTAAGTCTTCATTGTGAATCCCCTGATTTACAACTATTGATTCATTTTCCCTGTGCTCAGGGGAAACAAAAGTACCTTTCTCCTTCAGTCAACCAAGAGGTTATATTTAGCAAGAGATAATGAAGTAAATTGTTATGAGAACCATTAGTCAATGAATAAGAGCATGAGTAGTTTAATAGTTTTTCTTTACTTTCTAGAGAAAGCATCCATCAACCTATCTATACTTACATTAAGTGGTGATTACAGGATGAATATATTATAGAGGAGTGAGAAAATGATGAGCCATGGTTGTTTATGGGCAAGAGATTAAAAGAAATGTCCTGAATGCCAAATACTCAATATTTTTTGCCTTTTTGGACTAAGATGAAATGGCTTGATCACATCAAATTACCTTGTGAAAATGTGTCACTGCTGATTGAGATAACGAAAGAGAGGACCAGAACCCATTTTCATTCCTCTGACCTTGAACCTGTTTTCATTCAGAGGTTCTCATCTGCAGATATCATCACCCATATTAATTGTTGAAGCCAAATAAGAGGCATAAGATTTTTGCCTAAATATATGTTTTGTTTTGTTCTTTTTAATTTCTTAATCATGTATCCCTGCTTTATATATCTATTTTTGTCCTTTTAGGATTGTTTTCATTTTCCTTCATTATGCACATCATTATTTTTTAATATTTTCTGAATATTGTTGCAGAACCCAAATTTGTCAAATCATACAAGCAAAATTATTTTTTCTGGACAGAAAAGCCTAGCAGGGTGAAGAAACCTCTGTGGGGTGAACCTATTCTTCACCAGTATTTGAGTGTCAGCACTGAGCAAATATGCTCAAAAAACCTTGAAATGTATTGGCTGGCAAGGTAATTTCCATTCTAGCACTGATCATTTAATGTCCATTTTTTTTCCCATATAAAAGTCTTTGAAGTCCAAGAAAGATACCAATAGTCTGAAAAACAAATTTGTAGCTCTGCAATGTGTGTTCTTCAAATGGGGCTGCCAGAGTTTATCTAGTATTGAATAGATTTACTGACCTCTTTTTACATCTTCCAATGATCCTTAACCTCTATTTGGAACAATGACTATCTGTTATTACTTTAATTTTTATTTTATTTCGTATCTTACATGGGAATAAAACCAAGGAGTTTTAAAAATTCCTATCTAAGGTTATGCTTCCTGTTTTAACACACAAGCTCTAGAAATTCTAAGAACTGATTTAAAACAAGTACAGTCAGAGGATTGAAGAAAAATTAGAACAGAAACCTATAAACTAATTTGTAAAACTCCATTAGGAAAGCAGCCCAGGAAAAGCCAGAGGGGCTGCATGTTAGTTGACAGTGATAAGAGAAATTGAGTATATTGAGAGCAAGACATTATACAGCAGAAGTCAGAGAGGCAGCTTGAGGGGTAGGAAACTCATTTTTTCTCCAACAAGAGTATGCAGCAATTATAAAATACAAACATGTTTATTTTTTCAATAAGTTCTCTTATTAAGAGTGTAACGTTTCACATGAATCCCAGATCAATAAATTATCACACCCCTTCACTGAGCAATAGCTCAAATCTTTCCCACTTTATTCTCCTGCAGTTTAAAGTTGACATCCATGACAGAGGCAAAGCAAGCTGTAGCTAAGATGAGAAGCAGATGTGTCTGATGCACACATGCACAGGTAGTCATGCACACAGGAACACACCAATCACTTTGGCAGGTATTAACAGCAGCCATGACTTTTAACTGAAAGTGAAGAACTCTAGAGAGAGTAGGTCAGAATCTGCCCACCACATCAATTTTTTGCACCAGATACTGCACATAAGTACCAAGAAGGCAGAACTTGATTACTCCTATTGTCTGTGCTGAACTGTTGATGGGATACAATATAATTACAATATGAAATTCCTTTTCCTCTGTCCACAGAGTGAAATTACATGACAGAAAATCCATCAAGACTTGGGTCACTGTGGTGGTTTGACCCTGGCTGGATGATAGGTGCCCACCAAAGCCACTCTTGTCACTCCCCTCCTCAGCAGGACAGGGGAGAGAAAATATAGTGAATGTCTCATGGCTTGAGGTAAGAACAGGGAGAGATCACTCACCACTTCCTGTCATGGGCAAACCAGGTCTGACTTGGGGAAATTGATTGTATTTATTACCAATCCAATCAGAGCAGGGTAATGAGAAATAACCCCAAATCTTAAAAAAAACCTTCCTCCCACCCCTCCCTTCTCCCCAGGCTCAACTTTACTTCCAAGTTCTCTACCTCCTTCCCTGCAGCAGTGCAGGGGGACAGGGAGGGGGTTGTGGTCAGTTCATCACATTGTCTCTGATGCTGCTGCTTCTTCATGGGGAGGACTCCTCATGCTCTTCCCCTGCTCCACCATGGAGTTCCCCTTACAGGAAAGTGCAGTGATAAATTCAAATGCAAGGGACATCAGGTATCAGATCAGGGGAGACAAATTTCCCTCTGCTCTTCACTGGAAGTGGATTTTGAGGAGACAGTTTATAATTCTAGTTGCACATCCGTACTGACACAGGCATTGAAACACAGTCTGTGAAACACAATCATGGAAAACTTTTTTGAATCTTCCACTATGAACTTTTAGAAACTAAAGTTTCTTGGGAAGGTGTCGCTTTCTGCCAAAGTCTAGTTTCATAGCAAAAGAATGAAAAAGAAGAATCAAAGATACCAAAATAAGCATCTTAAATGTTTTTAAATGTCTTTTCTTCCTTTCACAGTCGCTACAGATTAATTATAGCAAAAAATTTTAACTTTAAACTTAAACTAATTTGAAACTACCACAAAGTATTTGTTTACATAATGGAAATACAAATTTGTTGATTAGACTGACTTAAATATAATCTAATACAAATAAAAATAAAATCTGATTTAAATAAAATTTGATAATAAAAGTTATTATTCCAGTTTTGGATGGAACAGAGCCTTCTCTGGCAGTATCAATGAATGACAGCAGCAGAGTTCTGCCACATTCAAGTTTCCAGAGGAAAAAGGGCAGACAGTTTGGTTTATTTGAGTGAGAACTGAATTCAAGGCTTCAGTGGATCTCACAGGTAGATCTTGTGATGTCTCACACAGAACAGCTTCAGCTGCCATTCCATGGCACTCATCAATGCCCTGGACCTCAGCAGTGACAGACAGAGCAAATGTGCTCCACTCCAGCACTGATTTTGGTCATAGAGTTAAAACTAGACTCATTTAATGCCTTTTCTTCCAGCTGTGTATTCAGCTGTTGCCAAGAGAGCTCTTAGTAATTCTTGAGATATTTTAGCTTTCATGAAACTTATCGAGATTTTCTAAAGCGGTCCTTGTAACACAAGTAGCATCTTGTAATTCATGGCAGTTTGACACAGTCATCTAAAACTGATGGTGTTAAAACATCTGCAAGTTATTATCACATCTGCATGAATATCACACTATAAATTAGGATGAGGCTAGTATTATATTAAAATAATTTAAATAACAGGTATAATAACTGGCATTTTCTTCTACCTTAATCTAGAAACCTATAAAAACTGTATGTTCTTTAGTATGTGATGAATTTTTACTTCATCAAAACACTCTCTAATCAACCTACGCTGCATGATTTATCTGTTATGCTTTCCAGTGCTTTAATACAGAGCAGTCCTCTAAAATAACCTGAAACAACGCATACTTCCTACTTATGTTTTATTTAGGAAATTTATTTCTATTCTTTGCCCTCCCCATTCCTCACAAGCATTTCCAAGCACATGGCAATGAGAGATCTCTGTTTAATGCAGAATTCCTCTGGGATGTGTTCCCAACAAAACTTGGGAAGTGGAGACCAAGTCAGTCTGCAGGTGAGATTGGCATTCAGAGAAACAAAGACAGAATGATGCTTAGTTTTTTTTCACATCTACAGTCCTTACTGAGAGTGATTAATGGGAAACTGCTGACCTTCTATATATATCCTCTTATACTCTTCATTTTCCCAGGAAAATAGGCAGCTAATTACTGCAAATGACTTGGGAATAGAGTCACAAAAGGCTTTTAGTACTTAAATCATGCCTTAGTCTGAAGTTGTGACCCTTTAAAACCTGTCTCATCTAGTGCAGAAAGCCTGGAAGTGCATATGGATATCTAGTGCAGCTTTCATATGAACTCTAGGTAGATTTAAATATTCCAAGTAGAAACTATGTTTCCAGGCCTTGAGAGCCTGTGTCCTGTTCTCCTAGCCCATGCTTGCATCCTCCTGGCACCCACAAGTTAGATGCCTCAGTCTGTGCTGGTGGGAGAGCCCAATCTGTCATGTGTCTTTACACCACTTCAGCCCAGGACTGTCCCTGGACAGTGACAGTCAAGCTGTGCTCATTTGACTCATCCTATGCCCTCATTCTCCTAAACCAGCTGTCCAGCTACTAGATCCCACATCTGCTACAGCTTCCCAAACATGGAGGAGTTTCAACAGGCATGTGTCCCTCATGTCCAGAGCACATCTCAGGTTGCATTTAGCCTTTAGCTTTATGAGTAGAACATTCGGGTTGGATGGTCCAACAGATCAAAATGAAAAAACAACCCCAATATCTTGAATAACTTTGAATACCCTTTAACTGAGAACAAGAATAGCCTTAGTTTCATTGCCTTGAAGAAAAAGACTAAACCTTAATGATCCAGCTGAGTTCTTATAGCAAATCTTGGTTAAGCATTTACCTGTGGAGAAGGGAGGAGTGGAGGGGTGGGTTCAGTGCGAAACTTCCAGATGGAGATTTGTGACCAAGAGGTAAGTGTCTATATCCCATGATAGGTTGGGATTTAAGACCTAATTCTCTTCCTTTTATTTCTGAGTGGTGATATTAAATGTCTAATTGTTCAACCTACTAATTTCTGATCATCTGGCTCTGAGACCTCTCATTTTTTCTCTCTTCTGCTTTATGGAGTAGTACACACCATTCCTGTGATCAGGCATACAAAACATCGGGCAGAGGAGCACACAGCCCTGAGACACTGAAATTTTCCCATTTTTTCACAGTTGGCATTTTCACAATACAGAAACTGAGGTGTAGAGTTGTGCTGCATCCACCCATGACCTTGGATGCAACTTGATTGAAGGTTATCTAATAAAACATCATCTCAAATGAACACAGGCTCACAAATCACTGATGTGATTGTTTAAATAGATGAGGAAAAGACAGAAAAGGAATTTTCTGAATCTAAACAAAGTTATCCATTTAAACAAAAAATCCCAGGAGGAATTTCTCGTATTAAACACAAGGAGGCTCCTATTCTGGACAAAACCCTTGGCAGCATCTTTCTGAGCTTAATTTCCATCGAAGTTGGACACCAGCATGTGCTGGAACAGGGCATCAGCAGAAGAAAAAGGATGTGTGTGTGCCTACATAGCAACCCTCAGTGGAGATTTCAGTGGCTATCCTCAACCTGGCAGACTGAGACAACTCTGGTTAAGCATGCAAAGACACCTGCAAGGGACAGTTACAAGGTTCTTTACAAGATATTGTCCATTTTTTCCTGTTTTTCACTATATAAGTAGAATATTCTTGGGTAGTTAGACTCATCATAACAAATAATCTACACTGTCCTTTTTTGCCAATACAATAGCCTTAAACAAACCTCTTTTATGTGCACTTACAAGAACACTTATCTTTGAGATCTTCACCAGATAATAAGCTTGAGGGAAACCATAGACTGAAAAAATAACAACACTCAGGAAAAAAAAAGGATTAAAGACAGAAGAAGAAGGGAAGAGAAGGACATCACAAAACAGGTCAAAAAAAACCCCAAAGAAATATGCAGCTGAATTAGTTCACACATGGATTCATACTCGTAATAAGAAAAGCAGCTAAAGAAAAAGTGCACTTTCCTTGGGGATTATAGCAAGTCAGAGTGTCATTGATCATGACACCAATGTAACAAGGCTAGGGAGATGCTCATTCACAGTGGAAAAATGCTGTCCCTGGCTCAAGAGTAGGGGTAACTTTTCCAGTTGGACTGCAGGTCAGTCCTTGGTGTAACTCAAAAGACAGGGCTCTGTGCTGGGAGCTGCATGGCAGAGCTGGTTAGACCAGCCCTCCAGAGTACCCTTCTGTGGCTGGCACAAAAAGCTTCCTGCTGTGAGAGCAGGCTCAAGCTTTCCCTGGGCAGTGCTCCCACACCACTACCAGCCACGGGATTGAGCACCCATGCCATTAGCAGTGGGGAAGGTGCCCATGGGTGGAACCTCCCCAGTTACTGCACAAAGAGGGAGAGGCAAGAGTGAATGTCCCTGCATCCATGGAAATGTGAGTGCTGCCACAGCCCTGCTGCTCTGCATGCAAGGATCCTTTCATGCTTTGATTAGGGATATGAAAAAGTCTTTGGCTTCCCTCAGAACATAAATTCTCATTTTTACCTGACTGCCAGTTCAACAGGGTAATGTAACCTTGATAAAACAGTGTCCTGGGGACAGACATTACCCATTCAATTAGCAGTGAATTAAAAAAATGTATCACTCAGATAAAAAGTACTGATGCCATTTTGTCAAACTCACATTGTACATATGTGATATGATTCCATCTTCCTTGGATTAATCTCTTTCTGGAAGCTTCCCTACTTTCCTGCTGTTTAGCCTGGAGGAAGAATGAGTCAGATGTCCAAAAGACCATGTCCTCCCTTTGCTCTTGATGTCCTTGGGTGAGGGTGAGAAGTCTGAGTATCTGTGTAACCCCAAGGTCATGCAGGCAGTGGTTTTTGCCAGCAGAGACCATTTTATGTATAACACTCAGGTGTTTTGTCTGCACTCTCAGCACTGCTCCAGAGGGCAGCCAGCTGCACGACTCACACAGCCTGGGGAAACCAGAAGTGCCTCAGGCTGGCCCTGCACTGCTGTCACACTGAAGGGCACAATAAGCCCCACTTAGGAAACTGAGCTGTGTGGCCTCTCTCTATGTCAACCCCAGGGACAGGGATGAGGGAGACTGCTTCAGGTGTTGTTTATCAGGGATGAATTCCCCCGACATACCTGATTCAAAGCATTAGGCTTTGTTTCCTGCATGCAACACCAGAAAGAGTAACAGAGACATACCTTGCAGGAAAATCAGATGGCAATGACCAGAGGCTTGTAAGCAAATGTTATGTGCTTTAGACAAACTCCACAGAAAACATCAAAAGGGCAGGGAGGAGGTGCTTTCCTGGTTGTCTTGTATCTAAATATCTGTCAGAGAAGGTTCTCTCAATCTGACTGAACGACGGGATTTGAACACAGTCCTTAATGATCATTGAGAAGTGCAAGGCTATGCAGAGCTGTAAATAGGAAAAAGAAGCCAAAGCTGCAGTTTGCAGCTTTGCTGTTGTGTAGTTTTCCTGGGAAGGTTTCAGAGCAGAGGCTGCAATTTACTGAAGTATTCCTGAGGCTGGAGATTATTTTCCTCCCAAAGCACACAGTATTGATTGCTCCTTGTCTCCTCCAAATCCCATAATTTTAAAAAGTATTTTGCATTGTTTCCTAAAATAAGTAATAGATGGTTTCTGAAAAGTATGGGGGAAGAAGGCATTGGGAAAACACATTCTTCTGAAAGCAGAAGCTAGGCAAATTCAACTTGAAATTGAAGTCCAATTAAATATCAGCGAGACATTGCAACAACTCAGACAGCAATATGGAAATTCTCTGTAATTTGAAATTTTTCTCACTGTGTTTTAAATCTCTCTGGAAGGGCCAACTTAGTGAATTCAAGTCAAGATTTTTCATGCAGGAGTTGTTGAGTAAATACTCAATATGGTTTGTACTGTTAAATGACTATGGATTTTGAAGATTTAGAAATTATTATTTTTCTAAAAACAATGCAGGAAATCCCACAAAGATTTACTCTGCAAATCAGAGGAACATCAAGGCTGAGAACAATGTGTGTGTGTGGTCAGGCAGCTCAGAATTACAGCCACGAAAGTGTAAAGCACTCTAGACACTCATGAACTCTTGCTTTACTTGTTCGCCTGGACTTAACATGTGGTTTGCAACCTTTTTTCTCCTGCAGTTCCCTACATAATTCTCAGTAAGCCTCTCTGTCGTGTACTGCAGCTTGCTTAGAAATGGTTTGCTCTTCTAATTACCATATCTATATGCTGTAGAGATAGCCATGTGAATGGATTTAGGGATCTGAGAGTCCTCAAAACCACTGAATGGCTTTTTTCTGATCCCCTGACTGCTCATGCTCTGTTTCTGTTGTGCTACTCACTTTAGCCTTCAGCAGGCATCTCTATTTGCCCACATACTACAAATTTAATCCAAATCCTGTTGGATTCTCCAAAGTCATAAAGTTTTATTCATATAACAGAGAACATTTTGTAAAGAGAGCAAAAATATCCCAATAAGCCTGCAGAAAGAAAAATCAGGTGATTTTATTCAAATTGGAGGAAAAATTCACTCTGCTTAACTCTGCTTGTCAAATTTTATATGTCTCATTTCCTAGCTCTATAAAAGCTCTAGTGTGTACTGAGGGTACTTTGTTACGTTTTCTGCCAGACTGATTTAAAAAAAATACATTCACTAATTACTTCTTTTTTTGGTTTGGTGTAACTCCTGCCAACACAGTGATGCACCCTTGCTGTCTTCTCTCTTTTTCCTCATCATTTATATCTGTGTAGAAAGCTGATCTTTAGGGTGGCCAAGATGTGGTAAAAGCATAAAGCAATTAAAACAATGTATCCTGTCTCTTAGATTTTTTGCCAGGAAGCCAATATTTAATGAAGTTTAGCATTATCTGACAGCCCTTCAACTTTCTTCTAATTAGCTTGCAGCTCTTCGAATAAAACCTTTCAACACAGTGGGACTGCCTGTGAATGCAGTATTTTGCTGCCACTTCAGAAGACATTGACCTCTTTGGTGTGGCTGGGAGGCCAGCTCTTTAGTTTCTCCATCAATTGTTCTTTCCCCTGAGAGCTGCATTGGTGCACTTCTCTAAGTAAAAAATTATTGTCCTTTCATGGAAACACTTAGCAGGAAATTGCATATACTCCATAATTCAAAATATTAATGTGTATCTTTCAAAGCCAGATCCCTTGTATTTGCCTGCTATAATTAGTGCTCTCCCTTCCAACAGTGACCAAAATAATGCTGACCATCTTCAAAACCTAGCTGGAATCTCTGGGATTCCGTGGTTTTTTCCAAATGTGTGTTGCTCTCTTGTCCAAATAGAGCTGAATGACAACCCTTGGATGATATTTTGAGAGATAAAGATCCTTCATCCCTGCTTTGCCATATCCTATATGTGAAAATAGGATATGCTTCTTCATAGCAAAAGGATCATTTAGAGGAGACTATGCCCAGCAGGTGCCCCCTGCAGAGCAATAACTTTTATGCTCCCTCTTTGTGGGCACTTCTTGAATTTTGCATCTAATGTAGAGGTTAAACAATCTGGTGAGGAAGGACTGAACCTCAGCAGATGCAGTGTGCTACCTATTTTCAGCAGTGAAGATTGCTCATCCCTGCCAGTTACTCCATATTTCAAGGTAGGAACAACAATGTACATTCCCAAAAAAGTGTGGTTGCCTGACACCACTTACTCTCACAGCATGTGCCACTTGCTGTAACAGACAGGTGAGGCTCACTGTAAAACTGTTTGCTTAATGGCTTGTTAGCTATCAGTTATCAGTCATGCTTCTCTTCAATATAGCCTAAAACCCACACCAAGGCTAGCTTTAATGTGACAGGAAAGAAGCTATGTTGATAGTTATTGTGTAGTTGCCTGATACCACATTTGGCAACACATTTGCCAGAACAATGCTTTAGTGTTTTGTCAGTCCATAGCCCCTAACGTACAGCTCAGCTGGGTAGATTTTTGTGTTTATACTGGGGAAAAAACCCTTCATGGATATTTGAAAATTCTTTTTGAGGTTGTTCCAGTCTCTTATTAGGATATTGGTTGATAACTCATACAGCTCTGTTTTTCCTTCTAAAATTCATCCTACTTTGTCAGCTTTATTGCCAGTGAGACACTCAAATTCTTGAGCATACAGCTCAATTTTTAATAATTACAGCCTTCTTTACCATCAATATTCAGTGTTAATTTTCAACTCCTCTTTTAGCTTCTCAGGGTATTCCTTTCCAGGGAAATATTTCTTCATTTGTCATCTGACAGCTGAAGTCACTATTAGACTTCCCATTCAAAACATTGGCATGCTTCAGCCATTTTTTGTTTTCTAGAAATTTGTTTTGCCACACAGTAGACCCCATTTTCTTTTTCCCTCTTCTTTTTTTTTTTTTTTTTGGTTGGTTTTTTTGGTTGCTGTTGTTTTGTTTTGTTTTGAGAAAGGACACTGTCTCAGAGCTTTGCTGGAGTCCCCTTGATGCAGGTTATACTCTCCCCTGCTTTCACAGATGACTATTCATGTGTAGGGTAAGAAGGCAGAAAAATAGATCCTCTGCTAATGAGGTGAAAAGCAGGAAAGTAAAACAGGCCTGATACAAGGAAGTTTTCTGAATACTGAGGTCTGTTGACTCACAGAACAGTCTTCAAAGACAAGGCTCAAAGCCATGACAAATGACACATTTAAACTATTTAGGAGTAGAATTTACTTATGAGAGTTTTTCTTATGGAAGGCAAAATGTGAGCCTTCTGAAGGCAGGATTCCTCACAAAAGTGCATCAGCTCTAGGTAGGCTGGGGTTTCCACTCAGACACTGCTGGGGAAGGTGTACTATTGACCTCCTTGAGGTTTTGTGATTAGGGTGCTCATCTGCAACCACCTTCACATATACTAGATGTTGGTTCAGAGTTAAAGAAGGCCAGGAGGAAAGGACACTCTGGAAAACTTGGACCTGAGGCTCAGGAGATCAGTGTGAGAGATGACAGGAAGTCTTGGTCTGTTTCAGGCATAGCCAAGCCTTGAACAGAAGCACAGAATGAAGGATGTCTGGAGGTCATCTGGCCCAACCTGTCTGCTCAAGCAGCACCACCTAGACCTGGCTCCCTGGACTGTGTGCAGGCAGTGTTCAAATATCCCAAATGCTGGAGACTCCAAAGCCTCTCTGAGAAGCCTGTACCAGGGCAGGGACATCCACACAGTAAAAGTAATAAAATATGTATTTCTGACATTGTTTTCCCAGCTTGCCACTGCTTTTCTGATGTTTCAGTAGAAGGGTTTCTTGTAAAGACACTATCCATCTAGCTTCCATTTTGAGAAAAGGACTCGGAAGGTACAGAAAAGTAATTTAATTCTCCTTGTTTTCAGAACTCCAAGGACAATTATCTCCACAGCAGTGGCATACAGGTGCTTCTTTTAATAATATCCACCTGGCCATGCAAAAGAAGAGCCTGGAAATGAAAAAAAAGACCAAGGGATCAAAAAGAACAAGCATTGCTTGAATGGGCACCTCTACAACATATTCCAGGGTAACCCTGTTTGCCCATAGCTCTTTAGCCTCAGATACTATGGATTTTGGGCTCTTTGTCTGATTCTCAGATGAGAAACTGGGTTGTGGAGGGTCAATATTAAAGTAAATATGAAAGCATGACATAGGACATAGGATCCCATGAAATAGTTGTCAAAAGCAGAGGATTCTTCACCTCCTATAGAGAGGCTTGCTCAGAGTAACTAATAATCTGTCATTAATGCCTAGTTGCATTCTGTGTTGAAATCTAATAACAGGAACTGTAAGATTGCTTGAAGGCATTTATAACCAGCAGCCTCTATAACATTTGATGTGAGTTCATCAGCATCACATCCTGCAGCCACCTCCAGAAAGAGCCTTTACATTATTTTCACAGTCCATATACACAGCATTCTTTTGGAGATGAACCTAAAATCTTTGAGTGAAGAACCAAGAATCCAAGCATCCCAGCAAAGCCATCAAATACATTTGCATTCATATTCCAAATCTGAATAATAAAATGGAGAGAAAATGCTGAGGTGGCTGTCCTGCAGGAAATCCTATAATAAGAACAGAGGGCATCACTCAGAAGAGAATGGCTCTTGCCATTGGTACTAAACCTCTTTTGGCCAGAAAGTATGCTGAGAGTATGAGAGAAAATGAGCACCAAGAGAAATACACTGTTAAGAAACAATTCTGACTGGCCATATTTGTTTAACCTATAACCTTTTATTTCCTAGCTTGCAATGAGAAACTTCACCTTGAAGTCTCAATGTACAATTGTTGGGGTTTTTTTAGTATTATGCCATGGCTGCAGAGTGAATTATGGATCAGCATATAATTGTCTGTTTACCAATAACAGAGAATGCAAAGAGTGGTGTGTGCAGGCACTGCAGGGTGTTCCACACCCCAAGTATTTTGTGTTTCCCAATAAATTTCAAAGGAAACCTTTGAGTACTGGTATTAACAAATGCAAATTTTGGAAATTCCCTTCTGCTTTTGCCTTAGTTGTTGGCATTATGTATGTCCCCACAGGAAGAAAAAGAAAAAAGTCATCTCACCTCTTTGAATAACACCATGCCTCACACTTGCCTAAACAACAGATCATATTTCCAAAGTGGTGTGGTTATGATATTGATATCACCAGAGGAACCAGTGTGACTCACAATTTGTCTTCGGGGATGCCACCTTCAAGAGCCTCTTGCATGACTGGACATCTTACACAATCGCAGTCCTTTTCCTACAAAGGATGCCCTTTAGACAAGATGTTACACAGCAAACTCCTAATCCCACAGGATGACTCAGATCTCAGACTGCTTACAGAGCCCAAACTTCCAACCAGTAATGATGTCACCTGATGGCCAGGGAGAAGAAGCAATAGTAGAAGAAAAATGTGGTCACAGGTTTTTTGAGACAATCAATATATATTTATGATTTACCTCCTCAACCACTAAAGCATCTCCCCATGCAATTTCAGGGAATCTCAAGGACAGTTGTTTGGAGGGAGAAGGACATGTCAGTGCTCAGATCACACTTTTCTGCTTTTTGAAGTAGATGAAGTCTCAGCAATTCTCCAGTTAATGACTTCTATCTATCCTTGACAGGAGTCCTACAACTTCTTATGGTGAGCTTTCCAGTCTATTAAGGTACAGGTGATCTGCCCCCCTGACATGAGGATGTTAATGTCTCTGAGTATTGAGATCACCTTAGCCCAAATTTTTTTCATGTCATCCAAGGAGAAAAATAAAAGGAAAGCTGTGAAAAGGTTGGAAGGCTTTTGCTCTAATTTCTTCAAAGTTTACCTGCATGGGAAGTAACATACAACAGACTTACAGGATTTACAGACCATCTGTCACTCCTTCCTGACAGCTCATCAAAGTGACAGAATGCTACAGAAACACAAGTAATGCTTTTAAAGATTTAGAAAATGAGCTAATCTTTGCAACAATCATCACAACATTATTGTGAATTACTTAATTGTTAACTGTTAAATTAAATAGCATCTGAAAGATGCCATATGTTTTCATCTATTTCAGAAGTCATGGACTGCATGGAGAGTGCACATCCTTGCAATACCTCAGGTGCCAAAACAACAGAGAAGAGAAGTCAAGAATAAAGAAAGGAAGGGACTGCAGGCCATGAAATAGAAGTGTTGAGGTTCTCCTGCCCTTCTCTGTGATTAACCCACCCAGCCAGGCAGGCACTGGGTGCCAGTCACCCTCAGGGCTGACTGAGTCACCCTTGGTCCTTTCCTTAGGAAAGGACCCCGTTCTAGAAGATGTAACTGGGTAAGAGCTTTGGATGTTAATGGTGGGTAATTTACTGGACTTAACCTGAATACTACTGTGAAAGGCAGCACCAATATTTCAGTATGCTTATTCTTTCCTTTAAGTATATTTTTTTTAAATGCACATGAAGCAGGGGGAAATAATTTGAAATAATTTATTCTTTTTTTCTCCTTTTTAGTGCATTTCTTACTAAGCCATATCAACTAATTACAGCCACAACAACTAAAGCTTCGTGATGAATCCCTGTAAAGCTGGGCAGTGCTAGGAATAATGCTGTCCCTTTAGCTTCAGTTCAGTCTCCTTAGACCTATGAATCCAGCTGTGGTCTTTAACCACAGGATAACTGTTCTTCCCCCAGATCCTGCATTGTCACTGCAGACATGTG
Organism: Lichenostomus cassidix; assembly: GCF_008360975.1. Taxonomy (NCBI): domain Eukaryota; kingdom Metazoa; phylum Chordata; class Aves; order Passeriformes; family Meliphagidae; genus Lichenostomus; species Lichenostomus cassidix. Next base: position 16,722,531 of record NC_139479.1, on the reverse strand, counting down.
GAGCAACGTGGTTCCCTCTCGTTGCTCAGTGTGTTGGCACTCTACCTCATTCCTTGTGGGCTATTCAAGCCATGCCCTGATGATAATGTCATTAATTTCATCCAGTGCTTTTCTTTAGGGCTGATCACTGCTGTGACACAAACATTAGTCAATGCATTGTTGTACCTCCTCAGCAAGGAGTCTCTGATGTACAATCAGGGAGCAGAGTCACAGCAAGATTCCTAATTCTGGATGCTCATTTGAGGCTTATGATATAATTTTCTCCCACAACTGTTTAAAGTTACATAACACTGTAGATACTTAATACACAGCTGATTTTCATTTCACTTGTAACTGTGAGAAATTTATTCATTCACTCGCCTATTGGATAAATAAGATTACAAAAATTTTGGACCCTTTAGATAAGTAAGGGCTGTGAACAATGTCCTATGATTCTCAGTGTTGCTGGAATAACATCTACAGCCTGACCATCTGACCATCCTGCTGTTTCAGATATACACAGTTCTGCCTCTTTGGGGGGTAAGATTCAGGTGAATACTATCTCCACCTTGTAACCCCCTTCCTCCTCATGGAAAAGACATCCAGTCACAGCAGTCTGAAGGGAGAAAAAGTATTCTCTAGTCTGGTCCCTGATGTTGGCAATGTGTGGAGCAGAAAGCAGGTTGTGCTGTGGCACCCAGATATTGTTCAGCCTCAGTGAAGCCAAATCAGCCATGGGCTTCTTTTTAGCAATTATGAAACACCTGCAGGGAATCCTTAAGTCCAGATTCATCATGCCCTGGGTTTGCATATGGATGAGATGCTGCCATGCAAGTACAGGTATGTGAATCTAAATCCTCAGGGCATCCCCACCTTGGAGGAAGGAGGTCCCTGCAGCCATGGAAGCTGTAAGGCATGCAGGGACTACCAGAGTGATGGAGGGTATGCTTGTACACCTTGTACTGTGGAGTAAGATGAGTGTGGGGGTTTCTTTGAAACTAATTAATGACATGGGTTTGAAAATGCAACAGGACTTCATAAGGTATTGTACATGTCACTAGACTAAGGGATGGCCATGCATGAGACCACAGGGCCTCTCACTCACACTCTGGCCCAAGCAAAATTTCTGTACTATGGCATCTGAATAGCTTTGAGGATCAGCTTGTCAAGGGAAGTTTTGTGACAGTGTCCTTTGGAACATCAACAATAGCTATACAAAATTACAGGTGCCTATTTTGGGGTTTTTTTTGTCCTGGTTATGGATGTAAAAGTACCTTTGAGCTGATGTATAATTCTCATCTTTGTGTAGGGCTTTTCTTTTTTTTTGGTGGGTTGATTTTTTTTTAATCTGCTTTTTGGACTCTTTCAAAAGTGTTTTCAAATTCCCTCAACAATGTTCACATTCATGCCTCATAATTGTGGTGCTTTAAAAATACTAATGCTAGCAGTCACCCTTCATGAGATGAAGGTTACATAAATGCCTCTTAAGTAACTACAAAATGCTGCAAACAAAGAGCTCCAAGTTTTTCCCCAATGAATATTTCTTTGGAGATTTAGAAGCTGATATTTTACTGAACTTTTTCTGCCTGTGGACAATCATAATAGCTCTCAAAAAAGTAATCCACACCAAAGCTTTATAGCTCAAAGCAGAAAGCTGCAGGAAATTAGCTTTATTTTGCTGTTAATGGAAAGAGGCAAAATCCTGCAATAACTTAACTGTTTTGGGTTTTTTTCCATTTGTAAATGATTGAAAGAGATTAATAAAATTCGGGAGACAGAATGAACTTGCACTTCCTATGAACATGAAAGGGCACTGTATACTAACAGCAGATTTCTGTGATAACCATAAAGCAGAATTTAATGAAATTGCTTCAGAGAAATGCAGCAATAAATACAAGTAATGAGCCAGCAAAAGAAGCCAGGAGGCAAGGTGCTTCCACAGATATGAGTCAATAAGTGCATTAGTGAACAGAACAATGGGATCTTGGAGAGAAAATTGCTTAAAATTATCAGAGATGAGAACAGAAGCAATTTGTACAAAACTCCACCAAGAAATCTTCTCTTTTCCCCTCTGGTTATATTTTAATATCTGCACTTTAACAGAAGTCTGGAGAGGTCAAAATGGTAGTTAAGACAATATGTTTTTCCTGTCAGCCAAAGCATCTTCAAAGGCTGATGTGTGATACGAAGCGAGGTTTCCACACCTTGTGCACTGCATTACTGACCAGCACACAAAATACAAAACACAGCCCTGCTGAGCACACAGCAGTCTCCAGATGACCACAGCTGGAGTTTAGCATTAAAATAGGCATCACTTTAAGATGGAATCCATATTAAATGAACTGGTAGCTCTCCAGTGCTTAGATCTTTGTGATGCATGACTTACATCCTTCCCCTCTCATAGAGGCATTCCACAGGCATACAGGTGGCAGAGAGAAAAGCAGAGCTGGTCTCCTTTCTTCATGGCTTTTGTGGAGCCAGAAGAGACTGGTGAAGGAGCTGTGCACCCTATATATTTACACTAACTAGCTGCAATTTGCTGCACAGAAGTAGCACAAACACATCAAGTTTGGGATGCTGTTCCTACCCCCTCGTGTTTTACTCACTGATAGTTGCAATTTTTTAGGCAGCTCCTGTAGGAGATTCAAAGTAATGAGAGCACTGTCAAAGTAGCTGCCTCCATTTGTGCAAAGGCAAAAGTACCTAAATTATCTCGTCTGGAAGGGTGTGTGAAAGGCTGCCATAATATTTCACAGCATATATTACATTTAAGAGGCCTAGGCAACATGCAGTCAGTATGTGAAGGCATTTATTTCCATGACATGGAGCTGAATTAGATCATCACATGTAACACATACATCTCTTGGGCTGTAGACTGTGAGAAGTGGGATGAACAAAACATTTTAGAGAGAGCATGGAAATAAGACATTTCCCTGAAATCAGAGTCACTGCACAGCATGGAGCACAGATGTGACAAGTCCTGGCTGTGACACCAAATGGCTTTGTAAAGTTCTGTGCTATGTGATTTTTAGGAGAAGACTCCAAGGATCACTCTCGCCCAAAATAAACTATGGGAAGGACTCTTGCTTAGAGCTGCTGTCTAGAAAGTGATAACAGCCAGCCTGTGAAATTAGGAAGCCAGCAACAGTAATTATTTCTTAAGAAGAGAGAAGGGGTTTTGAAAGGCCTTACACACTAGTAGGCACTCATTCTGAAATCTGAGACAGATTTCTGTTTCTAATTGGTTAATTATATATAATTTCAGTAGGCATGGGTGTTCCATTTTCTGGAACTGATCTTTTTTCTGCCAAGTGCTAATGGAGGTTAGAAGAAAAATATATTAAGCAAGCTGCTATGTAAAAAACTAAGTCCACGAGCAGACCCTTCAAAGACCAGGAATGCTGCAGGATGCCTCTAATTACAGGTCATTGACAATCAGTGACTGAGAGCATTTATGTTCATTTTTTTCAGAGACTTCTCCAGTGCTTTCTTCACAGTATGTATGAATGGTAAAAAAAGGAAGACAAGCATTAAGTACAGTTAATCTATCAATTAAGACAAACCCTGAGCATTGTATGCCTCCTGCCGAATCCCACTTTCAGACAATCAATGTAGAAAGTTTGGGCAATCAAGTAGGACAGTAAAAAACAAAAGTTGCATTACTCTCAGACGGCAGTGGCACGGATGGGAGACTCCCCAGTCCATGCGAGGCTGAGGCTGCATTCACTCCCAGCACCACCTCCTTTCTAGCTCGGTTAACTCCTCTCGCAAAGCTTTTCTGCAGAGATGTGTGTCAGCAATACCATCTGCTGGCTAAAGCTGGCACTGTCCGAGCAGCGAGCAAGGGTGGAGGGGCTGACAGTCCCCATGGCAGACACTTTCCTGCCCCAGCAGGGCTCAGCACAGAGCTGAGACAGATCCCCATCTCCGTCTTCTGAGCCAGAAATGGGTCCAGTTACTCCTATCTCACTGGTCTCTCAATGTTCTGTCTTTCAGTCCTGGTTCACAGTGTTTGGGGGCTTTTTCATTGTCATGCTTAAGGGAAAGAAATGCCTTGCCTGGCCACCTCTCTGCTGAGATGTCCAGGCACATGGAATAGCAGACAATAAGTCCAGGCTATGCACAGGGATCAGGCACAACCCTGTTTTCATATCACAGGAAAAGAAGAGCTCTCTCTGTTATGTCCTTTGTTGGAGTTTTGCATGTAGCAGTCCCCCTTTAATCCAGGATAGGCATTCAAAACAACTAAGGTAATTTTTATGGAATGAGATAACCGAAAGTAGAGAGCACATGCAAAACCCCTTCAGGAATTGAGCCGAGGGTGTTTTCAGTAGGTATTTATTTTGGACTAAGATGTCTGACTGTGGGAGCCCAGAACAGACAAGTCATCTCAAAAACAGTAAAAAGCATTCAGGGAAAGAAGCCATGAAGCATTAGGTAGCTCTGCTTTTTTTTTTTTTTTTTTTTTTTTTTTTTTTTTTTTTTTTTTTTTTTTTTTTTTTGAGGGGGACAGGTGTTGTACACACAGAATCACTCTTTTTTTGGTCACCCAGGTCTCTGTCCATGGTGTGGCTAAAGAGGCTGGGAGTCTGGTCTGGGAGTAGGAGAGGCTAAGAGGGAGGGATGAGAGAGAGGACCATCATGGCAGTAATGAGGAGAGATTAAGAAAAAATTATTTGGTTTTTTAGGTAAAATTAACTGGAAACTCTTGTAGAACAAATGGGGAGGGGATTAGGCATACAAAAAATATGTCGTGGATTTATAGATATATCCTGCCATGTTCATGGATACCTGAGGTGCTGAGAATTCACATGGCTTCCCAGATGTCCAGGCCCTGAGGGCACCATCAGCACTTAGTGCCCCATGGCAGCCCCTGGGACTCCCCCTGTCCCATTTCAGCCACCTGGGGCTTCCCCAGGGATGCCCTAATCCAAACATCTCGTTTTATGCTCTTATGTACTGAGGCACAATCAGTGAGAAACTATTAGTGAACTGAAGTCATACAGCCTTGCTGGAGAAATAGGGTGAGAGGAAGGCTTAGATTCACAAAAATCAAGGAGGAAATATCTCCAAAGCACCAGGGATAGCAAGATACAGAACAAAATTATTTCATTCTTGGAGGGAATCTGAACTTGTTTCCATCACCTCTAAAGAATATGTCCCAATAGCCCAACTGGTAGATCATATTTTTCATGTGTTTTCTTCTGTTCCTGCAAGAAAAATGAGCAATTTTCTTTATTTGGATTGAATTGTTTGGGGTTGTGTTTGTTTGTTTTCTAGTCTGAGAAATAAAAAAAGTAATTATAGCTTGAAAGAGAGAAATTGCTACTTCTCAACCTTTGCTCTGTGAGGAAAAGGTTTTGTGTAGGGTTGTTTGGCTGACTGAAAAAATGACTAGGAGCTAGGACTGACCCTTCTAGTGGTCAGTGAATAAAGAGACTGAGCTGCCTCTTCCAGAAGCAGAGCAGTGCTCCATCTGTTCTTTGGGACAAAAGAATAGAAATAATCCCAGTGAAGTCAGGATATGCTCACACCTTGTGCTCACCACTCTGATTGTCTGAGGAGCAGAAATACACTGGTCACCTATTCTGAGCCCATGGGTATGAATTGAGTTATTTCAGAAAGGGATGTTTACAGACCTCATTGGAGAGACTTGGAAAGGCAGAGGTTCTGTTTACCAGCTTACAGGAAATGTTATGTATGAACAGCTGGAAGGGACAAAGAATTTGTCAGTCTCAGTCAGTATGCTTGGGCCAAGAGTGAAAAAGCTGAGCCAAGCACAGGAGTAATTCTCCTTCAGGGATGCCTGGGCAGGGCAAAGCAGCTACTGGGAGCTTTGCCCCATGCAGAAATTCCCAACACAAACTCCTCCTGTTGTGGTACAATTATTTAATCAGAGAAAAAAACAAACACAATTATCTTTCCTCAAAATAAGATAATAAAAAGTGCAGTCTCGATGACAATGAGACAGCCCTATACTTGTCCTATTCATAACATCTTTCCAAGGTCTGTATGAACCTCTGTGATTCAGAGTCAGTGCTTTCATGAGACAAAAAAGCTGCTTTAGCTGCTACTGCTGCATTTTACAAACCACAGAAATAAAACTCCAGGGATTTCAAAAGCCATAGATTCGGCAGAGACGCCACAGTTTAATTTGTGAAGTGAGACAGCTCACAGATTACAAACTCAATTTTACTTCACAGTCATTAAAGCCATGAATCTAGTGCTGTGTCACTTGAATCAGTGATTATTAATGAGTTTCAAGACCTTTATAAGTGCAAAGGTAGGGAGTTTAAAAAGCAAAGGCTTCACCTGGCATAGAAAGCAGACAAGACCTTGTTGCACGATGACATGGGCCAGGTATTCTCCAGCACAGAGTTAGGGCTGGAGTAAGGGTTACTGTGTTGAATCAGGATATAGGAATTTGAAACATTTCTCAGCAATAGTTCACTGCTGTCATTTTAAAGAAAAGTGGACTCCCTTAGGCATCCTAGAGAGCAGTTTTGCATCGAATGTTGCCTGTGTGCATGGAAGTGAGTATCCCTTGGAGCAGTGAGCTGAGCAATGTGTCAAGGAATGACAAATAATTGCACACTATGCATAGAAATAACTCCTGGGAATTTTTATCCAAAGCCAGCAGGATTCAGGCTGGAACTGCAGAGCAAGGCAGTCTCCATTTTGACAAATGCAGTGCATGTGTTAAGCAAGAAAAAATGGATTCAGGAGCATCAAGTCTCAGACCCATGATTCTCAAGAACATGAGTCTGATAGGAATTGAGAATATCCCATATTAAGCATAGAAGTACTCTCTTTTTCACCACTAACCTGCTATTTTGCAGCCAGTCTGACCCATTTTGTTAAGCTAGTAAAGTAAAATTTATTTCCTTAGTCATCTCAAAAAGAGTTTATATTAGTGGACAGGGAAGAGGACATTCTCTGCATATGCTCCAAAGCTGTATGTTACATTTACATGTAGATTTGCATGTCTGTGGTTTCCAGTTAAGAGGAAATATAAAACAACAGGAAGTGAACAGGACATGACAGCTGCAGACCTTTTCACACAACTGCAGAAAGAACTGAGACCTGGGATGTGGCTGATCCCACCTAGCAACTGCAAAGATTTATTGCATCAGACATATTTCAACAAAACAAAAGATGATTTTCTTGCTTAAATCCATTGTTTTCTTTCATTGAGGTGTTTAGTTCCACAGTTTCCACAAGCAGCTCTGTATCCAGCAGAAACAACTTGTAATGCAATTTGCTGGCACTGCCCTCACTCTTTGAGCTGATCTTTGTGGGCAGAACTCTCAGAGATACATCTCATGGAGAGGGAATGACTGTCCTTCCACACCTCCCAGCCTAACCATGTGCCCAATGGCACTGACAGACACCTGCTGGACTTCTGACCACACAGGGACCTCCACACCTCCAGTGAAGGGTTCCTGTCATGTAGGAACCCACAGCAGCACCAGAACACTGCATGTGCCTTTTGCTGAGGTGGCACGAGAAACAAATTTATGCAAATCAGTTGAAAACTCCAAGCTGAAGACAGTAACCATCTCAATTTACATTTTTTCCTATTTTGTGGAATCTCTGTCTCCTTTTCACTAACCCTCAAGTGAGCAAAGAAGGAATTTCATGAGTCCAGCTCTACATTAAAACACCAACAAAAGGCAAGATTTACACAGTATTTGCATTTTAGCCTCATCTTTACTGTAGTTATACTATTTGAAGGAATAGTTACACTATTTGAAGGAACTATTCTGTACAGTACCTGCCTGCAGGTGGGATTGCACGCAGTCAGAATTCAGAACTCCATAGTATCAGTCAATCCACAAAATTAGGGCTATCATTTAAAAAAAGAATGAAAACAAACAAGCAAAAGAGTATAAACTATTTATTTCTGAGAAAATATCCTACAAAATTGTGTCTTAACTACCATTAAAATGTCAACAGAAAAATAGGAAAGATTCTGATAAAATATATTCCTTACGGTCATTAAAGTCCTGCACTACATTTTAAATTGTTTCAAACATAGAAAAAAATCCAAACCTCACCTATAATGAGCTTATTCAGTTTGCATCTTGTACAACTTTTACAGTTTATAACTGGGTAAGTGTTGATGCATAAAGCTGTAATTCACCAGTGTTGATCACAATTTTTATGAAAATAAATAAGTAAACACACTGAGATAATAGAAGCTGAGCATACAGAATTCATCCTAATTACACTTGGGCAGAGGTATTCAAGTAAACAGAGTCATACCATGAAATTTTCATAAGAAAAGCAAACTGGAAGCAACACTCTTGCCTGGTTCTCAGAGCAATTTTCTCATGGTATCACTATTACTTCTATAAACCCATTGGCTGAAGTTACAAAACAAGATGCCTAAAGGCAAAAGTAAAATTAGTATGTAAAAAAAAAATGTTTCTGCATCATCTAGAATATAATAAGATGGATCTCCAGCTTTCCAATGTGCCACCAAAGCAGGGATTTTTCACATTTTAATCTTCAAAAGTTAAGCACTAAGTTCATTGTCCATTTCTTGCCTGGTCAATGCAGATTCAGATTAACCAAGATACTGATTTTAGAAGGATCCATCTTTCCCATCCCAGATAGCTGCTTTCATCCAGCCTCAATGAAAAGAGATCTCTAGTTTTCTTCTTGGGCATAAGGGAAACAAAATAGAAGGCCATCTTAAACCAGCCAGTAAATTTTTACATGGCTCAAATATATGTGATGAATTGGGTCAGGAAGTGACACATTTCCATGTATCTCTATCAGCAGAGGAGTTACAGACCTAACTGTATTTATCATTTTGTTCCATTAGGGTACCATTTAGTGTCCCACAAACCCAACAGAAGTGTGCTGTGTTTGGTCAGCACAAAGGAATCCAGCCATCACACTGGATACCTACAGCCAGCAGTCACGTTGTGCAGACAAGGGTTTGAATTGTGATTTACATCAAATACAAGCATCCAGGTAGAGCTTGATCTCTCTTTAACTTGCCACACGCAAAAGGAAGGTTGGCACTGCACCCACTGGCACAATGGTGAATATCAAAATAAGTTTTCATAGATTTGAAGGCTGTCAGGTCTCTGCCTTTCTGAGATGAGCACTCTATATCATTCATTGCTGGTGTTAGTGATGCCATCAGTTTTTGCACACCCAACCTGCTCTTATGGATTCTCCACAGCGAAGTGAAAAAGGATCTCCACAAGCACCCAAGTGTGTTGCTGCCTGTTCAGCTCAGGGGGGACCTGGCAGCCCCTCAGGGAGGTGGTGGGCATGCTGCTGCTCACAGGTGATGCAGATACACTTTGGTTTAGAACTCAGGAGGAAAAGAGCAACAGGAAGAAGAGCTGGAGTCTCAGCACCCTTGCTCCCACAGGTATCAGGCAGCTGATATTCCCATGGGAACACACAAGTGAGCAGAGTGGCCACAACTGCACTTTGGTTTGTGGCAGCAGGACCTGCTTCTGAAAGGGAAAGAAAAATGCCCAGTGTTAAAGTTTAGCCAGAGGAAATATTTGTTCTTATGACCTCAGTGGAATAAGAATCACATATGTCATACACTGAGCCAGCTGCCCAGCAACTGAGCAGGGGGCAGAAATTGTCCACTTTTAAAAAAAATTTATTGTTTGTTTTATGACCACACATTAGAGGCATTATTATTACCACTCCCATGGAAAATACTGTGAATGAAAAAAAATATTATCTCACTCCTAATTTTTTCTTGGGTGGAGAAAGGGTGAAGAAGCTGTTGTTTTTCTGATGCATGCTGAAAAATGCTTAGGAAGTATCGCCTAATTTTCAGGGTGGAAAAGGGGAGCACTCAATGCCTGCTACTGATAGCCTGTTAGCCTGTGTCCTTGAAAAATAACATGCTACAAGGACAAAATGTGTAGTTCTGAAGTGTAGCTCCTTTCTGTCTCAAAGCATCAGGAGTAATTGATTTTAGTGGATGATTAAAAACTTTCACCCCACTATTATTGCACTGTGGGGAGCTGCCATCAGCAGTGACCTACTTGCTTTCTATGGCAGAAATGCTTGTTTCAGATGCTGGCCTAAATGCAGATGATTGTTGGTTGGTGCTGATCTGTCTGCAGTGTGATACCCTTAGAAAATAAATAACTTCTGCCAGAGGGCATCCCTTGCTTGGCAAGTGGGTTCAGCAGGGTTCTGTCCCCTTGCCCTTGGTGGTGTGGGCATGGCCCTCACAGCTGACAGGCACATGAGCACTGCTCACAGAGAAAGATCTCTGTAGCTCCCCTTGGTGTGCCTAGTGTTTACATGAAGGGCTTTAGTGCTGGGCTGGGAGATTTCTTTGTAAGAGGTTCAACCACAAGACCTCTGAAAGTGTGCCAGAGAATCAGGAGATCTATTTTAAAATGTTATGCTAATTTTTTGTGCTTTCAAGGGGGCTCTCACATCACATTTCCTAGCTTCATCACACAACCAAGCAGGATTGTTTCTTTCCAAATGGATTTGGTGGGGGTGATGGCAGTGAGGACTGAGCAAGTCGGTCAGTGCTGTGCTTCTCAGACCTGGGCTTTATTAGACAACAAAAATTGCCATAAATTAACATCACAAACACTGGCAACACTAGTGATGAAAAGAGTCAACAAACCTTGCTGTGTTATTAAAGGCACCATTTTGAACATGAAAAGGCTCAAATGTGGAGAAGGAAATGTTTCAGCTCGTCTGGGAGGAGAAGTCCAGTTATTTTTTGATGCTGCTTGTATCCAAAGCACCTCCTGATGCACAGGCGGCACAACTGCATCAAGGACAGTGGCCCTGGAGAAAGATCCAGGGAAGAGGTTACACACATGGCTTTATAATGCCAAAACAATAAACCTGAAACAGCAGCTGTTTCACTGCTCTCCCCACCTCCTGCAACCCACCTCTCACCAGGTTTTCACACTCAGCAGTGAAAAGTCAAACCTTCACCCTCCAAAGGACAACAGCCTGCCTGCAATCCAGTCCATGCCTAGTCCTTCTGTCATTACACAGCTGCAGTTGGCATCAGCAGCACCAGTCTTTCTCTTTTAAGCAGCACAAATGTTTGTACTGTCTGAGAAGACATGATTGATGCTACCTTAAAAGCCCTTTCCTCCTCTCACCCTCCAGTGAGATCAAAGTTTTCAGTCCACTGCTTTCTTGAGGCATATTTCATAACAGTGACGAACACAAAGCAGAAGAAATACTATAGAGTTCTTTATTTAAATGGTCCCACGTTGATAGATGTGAGCCCTGTTGAAGAATCTTTGTCACTTTGCAATAAATCTAAGTATAATAGCATTATACACTTGTTTGGGTCACTCATCCTTTTCAGGATGAGGAAGATCCTATGTGAAGTTTTACCTGCAGCACCTGACAGTGTTCCACCCTCCAGGGCATCGTTTGCACAGGGGTGATGAGTGTGGAGGGTGGTGGGGACTGTAGGAGAGCAGGAAAGAAGATGGGCACTGATGAGGGAGGGGGTGGATGCTGGGAGTGGGGAGGATATAAGAAGAGACACCTTAGAAAGTGAGAGGGAGGTGAGTGAGCTGGGAGGGGACAGTTTAGGTGCCCTCCTCACACAGAGCAGAGGGAAGGAAGGGAGGCCACAACAATAATGAGGTGAGGTGGCACCTTTGATCAGCTTTTGGGACTTCCCTGGTGTAGGACACCACATTTCCAGCAGCTCTGCAGGGCTGAAAACTGCTGTGCTATCAGAAGGGCTGTGCAAAGGGCTACACCTTTCTGTTAGGAGCCAGCATATGAGTTAGGTACCCTGTTCTTGGGTACAAAACAAGGCAAGCTGATACGAGGCTAGTTAAACTACTGCAGTATCACACTGCACCTGTGCTTGACTCTGATGATACCACAGAAAAATGCTCTGCCTGCAAACAACTCATTAAAAAAAAAAAAGCTTCCATTAAAAGAAAATACAACCAAACCCAAAACATGAAAACTTGTTAAAACATAAGCAGTGACACTACAGTGGAAAATATTTAGCAAATGCAAGCACACTCTTCGAAAACACAGTGCATTTTTGCACCATTCACTTACTCTCTCACCCACAAGTAGGACTGTCCCTGAGATGTAAGCAGGGTGTGGGGTGGTTCAGCAGCATGGTGAACTGCTAGGAAGGAACCATCACATGTACTGCACCTGCTCTAGGGTGGTCCTGGGAGGGTGACTGGGTCAACATGCTCACCAACTCATCTCTGATTGCCAAACACACTCCCTGCAGCCTGCCTGGCCATGGTCTGGGGGCTTCAGCAGCTGTGGTGTGAGGGGAGAGGAGCCATGCACAGGAGCAGGGCAGGAGGGCAGAGTTTGCACCATTCTCCCAGACTGCAATTGTTCAGCCAGGCAAAGAAGCCAGAGATCAGCTACCCACAGGCATGACCCCACTCAGAGAAGGGCATGTTGGGGAATATCAGAAAAACACTCTTCCGCAGGAAAATTCCCTTCAGGTATTTATTGTTTCATATTTGATTGCTGAATTTCACTTAGAAAAGCTGCTCACTGCCCAAGCTGTCAGCTCAGCCCAAGCAGTGTTTCTCGGGCCAGTTTCACAGGGTGTGCCTGAAATGTTTTTCTATCTTGAATAAACAGGACACATGCAGTGCAACAGGAATCAGGAGCTGAAAGCAGCAGGGACTGGAACTCAAAAAGATCTCGGCTCTGTGTGCCACAGATTAGGCTGGAAAACTAAATATCTGTTGCTTATGCATAACGTGCACTGCACAGTTGTTCCCATGCTACTTTCACGTTACTATTTCAAGCAGGGCCTGATTCATCACTGTGTTATTCCAATTTTACTTTTGTGTAAATTTTTCTATGGCACCTATCTCATCAACATGTAACTGGCATGGAGCACACCATCACCAATTTGTTTAAAACAATGAAAATCCAGATTATTTAGTAATATGTATAGGTTGCTGACTGAATGAGAAAATCTAAAGAAGAAAATCTAAAGCAAAAAAATGAGTAGACACTGGAGATCATTTTCAAATTTCCCACAATAAGAGTAAGCAACCTTTCCCTCCACACTTCATTAAAGGCTTCATAATCAATAAAATAAAATTACCTGGAACTATTTAATTTTCAAGCACAAAATAGACACTTCCTGAAGTTCAAGCCTGTGGTTTGATACTGCTGTATTATTCAGCACATAAAGTTTGTCTTTAAAGAAAGACTAGTGTACAAATATATATACTCATTCATATATACTCATATCATTCCTGTGCAATTTTCCTTTATGCCCACCAAAATAAAAATCAGGTTGTCTTTCATTTTAAAGATACTTTTGCACCTATCTAAGAGCTTGGCCCAAGAATAAAAGTAAAGAACCAAGAATTAGATAAAAGGATCTTCAATATGCTGGTTTTTTTTAGTATTACATGCTTTAAAATGTTTTGGGTTGCAAATCTGCATTTAGGCATTTGTGCTGAGACAAGTAACTGGCACAAACCTGACCATTAGCATACTGTGTAACCAGAGATCCCAAACCTCACCCTCACCACTTAGCCTCAACTCCCATCAGAGGTGATTTGCTGCCTGCATCTGTCAGCACACTCCACAGAACACTCCTGGGTCTACTGCTGTCTGACACAATGCAGCTGAGAGATTCTCACTAAATTCAATGTTTTAGGTAATGAGAAAAAGCTACCATTAGTTTCTAAGGCGTATTTTGCTTGTTTATTCACTCTAAACTCTATTGTGCATTATATGGCAAGCTCCATATGATTGCTTCCTAATGCAGCCAATTCAAAATCTGGATGTTCAAGATGAGTTTTATTTTTCTTACCATTATCACTGTTAGTGCACCACTGTATTCTGACACTAAAAAACAATGTCTCTATGTCAGCAAATGGAGGCAAGCTTAGTTATTCCCAGTTTCCTAGTGCTAGCAGCCTGGAATAACATAACCTTGTGCAATAGTCAGTGTGGGTTTTCCCTAAAACAAGCTCTTAGGGGCACCTTCTCTCTGCAGGAACAGTTGGCCCACAGGGCAGCCAGGTGGCACCAGCTCCACTGGCCTCTTATTTTCAGCGTTCTTCACCCAAATGTCTGCTCCAAAGTCCATCAGCAGCTTCACCAGCTCCACACTGCAATTCCTGGCAGCCATGTGCAGAGGGGAGTCCAGGCCCTTGCCACCGTTCACATTTGCTCCTGGACAGTAAGAGAGGACAAAGAATAATGACAAAGAATAATGACTACACAGTGGCCTATTTTCATTCACCGCACTAGCTGCTATTTCTCTGAATAACACATACATGCTGAAGCCTCCTCACAGAGGTGGACTCCTTTACTCTGGGGCTTGGTGCTACAATTTGCACAAGCACAGCTCTCACTGGTTGAGGAGGAGAGGAGTTGTGACTAAGAAAATGATCCCAGAGGAACAGTGCATGAGGAGGTCCTTCATCCACTGCCCAGCCCATGGATATCCTGGTGCAGGATAAAGATGTAGTTCCACCTGTGGCCCACCTCTGCTTCACACCCCTTAAAATACATGCAGGATTCCAACATCCTCTGTACCAGAGGCTTAAGCTGGTGGGATCTCCAAATGCCAAAGTCTCTGTTAGGGAAAAAATGTGAGTATGGAAAAGGTCCAGAGGCCCTCGGTAGAAGAGGACATAAGCACCCCTGATGAGAGCTCCTTCACTGACTACCCTGAACTAATGGTTCCTGGGACACCTTAAGAAAGCTGAGCTGCAGAACTAATTCAAAACCATTTATAATGCTTTTATAGTACATATCTCCAAATTTAGGAGGCAGCAAAAAACAAATTAGCAGAAAAAATAAAGTAGTTGCAAAACATTTAATATTTAGATTAATTTGCATTTGAATTCTTCCCCAAAAAGGTCACTGTAGTAAATAGTGACCTACCTAAAAGCTGATAGACATTTAATTTTCAGTTGTTTTTCCTAAAGTAGCTCTGTTGGACCATCATTTTTGTACCAGCTATGTGTCTACCTTAGGTTACATGGCCCCTTTGGCTAGAAGAATTGTACTACTGTAGATAACAAATCATTTTGTGTAATTATCCAAGCGTTTAGACTTACAGCTAGGTTTGTCTGATGCAAAGCATATAGTGCTGAGCCTTTCTCTGTGTTTGAAATGTCTCAAACGTTTTATTAACTCATTGGAAATTAAAACATGTTTGCAGAAATACTATGTAAAAGTGGCTGAGTCAATTGTTTTGGGTAAAGAGGGAGTAAAATTAAAAAATTAAATTTCTTCTTGTCCACTTCAAATAACTGCAGCATCACATGTACAGACACCAGAAGGGATAGTTTGGCCCCAAAGCAGGAGCTCCCCAAAATCTTTTATGCAAAGGCAATCCAAAGATAAATGTCACAGGAAATTAAAGTATAAATGAAAGTATACCATTCTTTATTTTTCTTTTTACCTGACTCAAGCAGCTTCTTGGCACAGTTCAGTTGCTGGTTCTCACAAGCTACATAAAGTGGGGTACCCAGGTGCTTGATGTCGTGATCTATATTTACCCCATGGGATGCCAGGAGTTCGACACATTGCATGTGACCTTAAAAGGGATAAAGGAAGAGTAAACTCACAAAGATCAGGCCTTTGGGGTTTTTTTTCCAGCACGTTCTCTATTGCAGCAGTGTAGTTTGGCAAAGACTCAATGTTTTGTCAGGAGACAGTAGTGTAATACTTTCATCCACTCCAGTGGATTCAGCCAGCAAAACAGGAGCTGCAAAGCCACGTTCAGCAAAACAGGCTCAAGCCTCACAAGCTAAAGCCCTCACATTTTATCTGACTCATTTGAGATGTCTATTGAAGATGAGATGAATCACTCCATGTTTCTCTCCACAGCTTTTGTAGATAGCCAGATGTCTCCCTCAAATGTGCACATTGTAGGCAGCTGACATGGACAATGCATCCCCTTCCAGGTGTCACCATGTGAACTCAGAGGATGTGACAGCTGAGCTGACCTGCCCTTGATGAGCAGGAAGAACTGTGCCTCTCACAAGGAGACCAATTAGCAAGGCATTTTACACGACCCAAACCAAGCAAATTGTCTTCTTTATCTATCTCCCACTTCAATGCACTGCTAGCAACATGGAAAGCAGGGCTGATGCCTGTGGGGTTACCTCTCTTAGCAGCTTCATGGATGGGGGATGCCAGGTCACAGGGTGGTTGTAGGCTGGCTCCATGCTCCAGCAGTAAATTCAAGCAAGCCACACTGCCACTGACACAAGTGTTGAACAATGGTGTGTGCCAGTCAACAGTCACTCCATTCACCTGGGGGGGAAATAACACAATCAGGAAATTGTTTTTGTCTTCTTGGTATTTCAAAATTGATTACAATTAACTAGTTTCTCAGCAGAAAATAGGGTTCTCAATATTTTTATTTAATTCCATGCCAAAATTCCCTTGTACTTCTGAAGACAATAACTTTTTATTAAAACAATCATTAAAAAAATATTTTTTTTAAATTGCCCCCAAGTCTCTCCTCCTGCAAAAACAAATTTGATCAGTCCCACTCCAGGGTCTCTCACGAGTTAGCAAATTACCAGGCTAAATATATGCCCACTAAGTTATCTTAGGTGAAACAACCTGCCCATAGCTCTCTCCTGAAATAGTCCATTTTTGGCTGAAAGTGTGAAGCCCGCTTATTTTTTAAATTTTTTTATATTTTAAACTGAAAGGTAATATATGGTAAGGTAATATATGTAAGAATTAATTTTCTTATTCATTATAATTTTGCCTTGAAAATTAGTGGCCATGAGACACCATTTCACCATTTTACTTGCATTTTGTTTTCATTTTCTTTCCATTTTATTGTCAGTTGATCCTAACATTCCTATGCTTTTACTTAAGACTCTGCATGTTAAAACCAATAAGATTAATGTGCATAAAACAAAACACATCCTTAACTGCTGCAGGATTATAAACCCTTTGAAAGACAAACTTCCCCCTGTTCTTGTAAAATATGAGAATATTTCATCCTCCTCTAAAGAACAATAACTGCTGCTTATATCTGTGCTTTTTGGATTGCTTTATTAGGAAGTGCATTTCATAAGTGCCTTAAGCAGAGCTAAGTACAGAGGGTAAATCACAGAGATATTGTGCCATGACATCACCTGGCATTAAAGAGTGGCAATACATCATACTAACACCAGAGACAATGGTCTGTTCATCCCATACTCACCTGAGCACCATGCTTTAACAGCACACTGGCACAGGCAGCATGACCCCCTAGGCAGGCTTCATGGAGAGGAGACACCTGGTCCGCTGTAACAAGATTAACATCACTCCCCTGATAAGATAATGGAAAATGTCATTACAACCAACTACCAAAACCCCCAAAACAATTTAAAAAAACCCCTTTCTCTCTTTAAAGTTTTATGTAATCAGACCTTGCTCAATTGCCTGGAGCTATTAATCTCAAAAAGTAAGGAGATGAAGGGGCTGTGATGTTTTGGCTGGAGTGGATACTGCCACATTGTGCCTGAGGTCATGCCTTCCACACACTGATATCCAGCACAGAAAGCCTGTTAGGCTTTCTGTGGACTGTCCAATGGGACAATACACCCTGTTAGGAACTCAGCATGATTTGATTTCTACTACACCATGGATAGCAAAATCTGAAATACAAGAAAACAATGAGAAGTTGCTACTAGAGTTCTTGGCAGGATCCTGACTGCTGCCTTTTTAAATCACTGCTCAAGCCTTCTGACCTCCTGGCCACTGAGTCTGTAATTGTTTGACTGGGTAGAATTCTGCAATGCTCTTGAAGTGTTCTCTGATCTTTGTCTCAAGGCACCTGCTGAAGGAAAACCAGCCCCTGCATTAGAAACCTTGGTTTGATTCTACAAGATCTTTGTTTCTAGCAATCTCAGTGCTCCAGAAGGTTAAGCTGGAAGAGCCTCCAATACCTCTTCCCTTTCCATCAACTCCTTCACAGGTTAAACCCAAGGATTTTGAAGAGACAAAGCAGTGAGGTTCAGAAACCACTTCGTCCTATCCCTGACCTTCTGGAGTGGGAGCAGGGCCCTGGGATATGCTCAGGCACTTCAGAAACAAATGTGTGGGCGACTGAATTGAAACCTCAACCAGACCCATGCCTGGCTCCAGAGCTGGCCCTCAGCTGGCACACCAAAAACTGCTCACAGGCATGCACAGGAGCTGCCCTCAGCCATCCAGAGATCCCAGTGATCATGGTCCCCTTACCTGCACCAGAGTTAAAGAATCACCCAGGATAGCTAAACACATCTTCAAATTAGTGCACAAAGCCTGTGCTGGGCAAGGAACTTGTAGAGAAAAAAAAAGTCTGTTACATGCAGATTTCACTGTGGCCTGGTTAACATGATTTTCTCACCCTGGAAGTTTCACAATAAAGCACAGACTGCATTCATCCACTGAACAAACCCTGCAGAGACCACATGAACCCAGCAGAGAGGTACCTGTTCAATGAGTTTCTTCAGAGAAAGAAGACGCCCATGGATGGAGGCCTCATGTAAAGGAGACCAGTCTGAAACAAAGTCTGTATAAAAAGAAACACAGGAAAAAGACTCAAAAACTCTATTTCACCAGCATACTTTACTTCAACAGTGTGACCCCTCTTCTACTATATTTGAGCTGCCAAGCTTTCCTTGGAGCAGATGCTGTGAGGGAGACAGACAAAAGGATGGTTTCTCTCTGGGTGCATTTTTAAATCAACCCGTGTTTGCACTGAGCAGCTGTGCTCCCCTTCAGTAGAAAGGAGAGGGATTTGCAGAACATCACCTGGCTCTGACTGAGCTTGTACCTCTCTTTGAATTATTTCCAGTGTCTTTGTTTTCACAAGCTCATTACATTTCACCAATTATCTCAAACGACGTATGTTTTGAAGAGGGTTTGGCTGATCAGTCATTTACTGCTGTTCAGAGCTGGGCTAGAGTCAAAAACACTTGGCAAGAGAAGGGACCAAAGTACAAGGAGACAAATTGTGTTACCTGTTAATTTTGCCTTTCAGTTTTCAGTGTCTGGTGGGAGTAGTGCATTCTAAGTAACAGCTGTGTCCTCTGCATTGTTGAAACACAAAGTGAGGTACAGCATGTATATGTAATGTGCAAATATTAATAGAGGGAGATCTCCAGTAGCACAGATTTCATGGCTCAGAGCCAACTGACAGCAATAATCCCTCTGGGAGACATTTATGTCCCAGCATTCAAAACTCAGCATCTGCTCTGTGCCAATGGCCCAGGCTTTCCCTGGGAAGGAAGGGAAGCTTTTACAGAGGGCACTTCACACAGCTTCCTGTGGAAAGACATTCTGCTGCTCTCTGGAGATGTCCCACTCTTCTTCCACTAACTACAGAGAAAACTCCAATAACCAAGTTGCTGGCAGAGGTGCTGAGGTTCTCAGGAACTATAATAGAGCACATGCATGGAATGGAATCCTTGACAATGAGAAGTCTGCCTTCAACAAAAAATCCTAATAAGCCACTATAATTCTTTAAAATTCTTTAAAATAATGTTTACATGTAAGCTGATGATGATAAAGGTTTTAAATAAAAATAAGGTATATTTAGACTAGATATAAAAATTAGGAGGTGAAATAATGGAACAGGCTGCCTAGGGAGGTGGTGGATGTGCCATTCCTGGAAAGATTCAATGTCAAGTTGGATGGGGCTCTGAGCAACCTGGTCTAGTGGAAAGTGTTCCTGCTCATTGCAGGGGTGTTGGATGAGACAAACTTTAAAGGTCCCTTCTAACCCAAGCTAGGCCAGGAGTGTATGAATTTAAAGAAATTGTTAAAGCAAATTTAAAAGAAATTTAAAGCTTTTAAAGAAATTTGTATTCTTTGTTATTAGCATTACTTGAGCTCTGCAAGCCTCTTTCTGTGTTCCATGGGCTCTGTCCCACAACAGCTACACAGTTTCAGTAAGTTCACAAACATCCTTTGGCTTTAGCAAACGGACAGCCAATTCCAGAAGCTGTGCTTCTGGTTCGTAAGGATAGTCAAACTAGGCTACAATTATTAAAGCATAGTATTATTAATTGACTAAAATAGCTTTGCCCTAAGTGATGTGTGTCAAATTGATGCTTATCTGACAGTGCTGTTGTTCTTGCTGATCCTGCTTGTGTTACAGTTGGTTATTTCCAGGGTATGTAAAAAGCTTTTCTCCATTTAGAAACTAATGCCATTGCTCAATTTGCATGGGTTGTAAGGGAAGTATGTTTGCAGAAATTCTAAAAATCTAGATTGAAGAACCAGTTTTTTGACCTGCAACTTGAACTTTTTTTGCTACACAAATATAGTCAGACGTTTGTGCAATCTACCAACTTGTTATACCATCATGTCAGAATTCTAGTTACTAAGAGGGACTTATCCATGTGTGGATTTTACCCATTCAGTCCTTGCTTGAGAAAAGACAGACTTCTACTGAAACTCTAAAAAGAGCCAGACCAGCCACCTGTGGACTGGCCATTAGCTTGCAATTTTCCAAGTCTTAAAAATGAATTAAAAGAGTGACAATATAAGCATCAAAATTAAATGTCAGTGAAAAATAAAGAGGTAAGTGCTGACACATAATCGAGCTGGGAGTTCTGTAAGTGAGAGAAACTGGGAGTTTTATCCTAGGTGGAAGTGGAGTCCTATGGAGTCCATCACACCAGCCTCAGATACCTTGGAAGGAAGGGTGTTAAAGGCCTGACTGATGACTAATTGCCATGGCATCATTCCAGATCTGCTGCCATGAACTGCACCGCCTCAGGCTGATGTCTCTCCTGCCCTATCTCCATCTGCAGCAAACACCTCTACCCTGAAGCAATGCCAGGGAGGCACCCCCATCTCCCCATAAGAGAAAGTGAATTTCCCCAGTTTCTGCACCCAGGGAATCACCTTCTGGCAAATGACAATATTTCTCTTTTCTGCCTGCTCCAGGCTGAAAAGGAGGCTGCAGTGGATTTCCATGTCTCACTGCCCATTTCTACATTTCACAGGAGGCACAATGTCAGAATATAAAAGATCTGTATTTATATTTGATTAAGGCCTAAGCAAATGCCAATTCCAGCTGACCATGAGCTTTTGAAATCCTGAACTAGTGACTTCCATGAACGTGCTCAAAACACTCTGTCTACCAGAGCTGCTCATGAAGTACCAAGGCCAGTGTATGGAGGTGACACAGCTGTGCTCATTGTATGTACCACCACTGCAACAAGGATTCCTGATTGCCAAAAATATCTACAACTGCTCTTTCATAGAGAAACAAGACCATTTGTCTAAATTTGAAATTTACCCACCCCTTAGTCCACAGGGAAGCTGAGTCAGACTCCAAAAGTTCAGCATCTAGACATCCAAGTCCCACTGGCTTTCAGTGGCATTGGGTCACCTGGCTTCCCTTCCACTGCAGAAAACCCCAGCCAGGGCAGAGGTTACATTAAACTCTGGTCATATTTGATTACATTGCCATCACTTGGGCACATGACACTGGCAGGGTGGTGTGTACAGAGGGAGCTTTATAGCACTAACCACACACAAAACACAAATTCTGACTGCTCCCTGTGCACAACAGAGCTTTCACAGGACCCTTCTAGAGCACTGGTTTTTGTGGTGATGGCTGAAGCAACTTTTTCTAACCTCTGACCATGTGAGGGCATTGCACCCTCTGTGCCTGTCCCCAGGCTGGCTGCCGTCCATGCCTGTCACCACAGAGCAGCTTGAAAGGGCTCTGAAGTCCTTCCAGTGAAGGTATGCTCTTGCATTCATATTTGCAGACACAAATGCCTAAGGCATTATATAGAACAGTATTACAAATGGTATTTTTCATGTGCAAAGGCTGTCCCTTAAAGTTGTGATATACATAGCCTGAGCCAAATACATTGCCAGCAGAGCTACTTGACTCTGCTAAGGAACATGCAGACACAAAAGGAATGGACTGAACTCTGATTTTCAAAGGACCAAATGATCTGAGTCCAGCAGTGCACCATGTGGGATTCCCCTCTTCCATCCCCATTTTGCTGGAGCTCATCTTCAGTGTGGACTGGTTCCATTCTCACTGTTAACATTGCTGTGCCTTCCCTCTCACCCCAGCCTCACGTTTTACATAGCTGACACACATGAGGAGAGGCAGACGACACAGCAGATAGACTGATCAGCCTTTCACTGTGGTTTCATGGTCTTAATTTTCGATTTGGTATTAATGGAAACATCCTGAACAGCCCAGGAAAGGAGTGAGGACAGCATAAAATCACATCCTCTCAATTTACCACATTCCCTCTGCACTCATCATTAGATGAAGGAGTAACTTCACAGAAATAGAAACATGGAACCCATCCAGCTAAACTGTTATGTGAACTTATAAGTAACTTACTTGTGTTTTTTTACCATGTCATATTTTCAATGGCTCTGGGCCAGACACAGAGCAATGGCCAAAATGAGGCCATTTCTCTGAAAAACTGTTCACTATTATGTCCCCACAACAATGCCATTGCAGAAGAACCCAGTAGGGTTGGTGGCTCAGCCTGGACAACAAAACTTAGGTCTGCTCATCTTAAAGACAAGCGGAAGGGATAAGAGATAAAGGAAAAAAAGGAAAGAAATTAAAAGAAGAAGAAAAAGAAGACAAAAAAGCAAAGCAAAAACTAAAATAATCAAAAGAATGGAGAAAAGAAAGAAGGAAAGTAAGGACGAAAGGAATGAAAAAGAAAACAGGAACTGAGCCAGTGCTGAGTTTCTTGCTGGCACTAATTTATGTAAAACATGCCACATTGCAACTTATTTTTCAGTGTGTTGTGGTCCAAGTTTGTTTCTGCTTGCACAAACTGCAGTATAAAATCAAACACTTTTCTATGATACACAAGAAAAACAACCAAAATTTCAGCATCAAACAGAAATACCTTTTTTAAATCCCCTCAGAATTTCAAAGGCGTGGGGGTGTTTTGCGGGACTGACTGTGGACCTGTGCGGGAAGCAGGACACAGGGAGCAGAGCCACTGCAGCCCTTTGGATTCCCAGCAGAGCTGCGGCTGGTGGCGAGGCAGGAGTGTCACTTACCCCTCATCTGCGGGTTTGATGGAGACGCTGCAGACGCCTGGCCTCCCTGCGATTTGCTGGCATTTTGATTTGTTCTCTCATCATCCATCTCAGCCCTGTCTGCCCAGCTGCTGTTTTTTCACTTTGCGGTCGGTTTCCAGAGTTCAAATTCCATGTTCCGCGGTGAGCCCCCAGCGGCCGCAGCGATCTCTGGCACCGGCTGAGCACGCATGAGTCGAGCAGAGCACCGGGACGTGGTGCCGCCAGCTCTCCGGGCAGAAACTCGAGCACCTGGGTTGGGATTTAACTACACAGCTCCCGGGCTGCCCTGGTCGGCAGCCAGCGCTCCAGCCGAGCGAGAGATGTGCCTGATGTCACATCCTCTCCAACGAGGCGCCCAATCGGGGCGCCCGCCGCTCGTTTTTATCAGGAAGGAAATTCTTCTTTTGCCAAAAAAACTAGACAGAAAGAGCCAGTTCAACAAGTTGGGCAAACTGTGCCTGCAGGGTATGCGCGGAGAGCCCACAGAGCCACGAGCACACACAGCTCTGCCCCGCTCCCGGGCCGGGCTGCGCAGGAATTTGGCTGCGCCCGTGCGGGACTGAGCGCTGCTGTGCGGAGCTCTGCTGAGTGAGAGGATGGCAGAGCCGATCCGCTGCTGTGCGGAGCTCTGCGGGGCGAGAGGATGGCAGAGCTGATCGCTGCTCCGCGGCACCGAGCGCAGCCTGTCCCGCAGACCCGAACCTCATCTCTGCGAGGCTGCGCTTCCTGCCCGGAGCCCCGCGCTCTCTGCCGGGAGTGGAAATTGCAGCCCTGTGCGGGCTGTGTCCTTTCCCCATGTGATTTCACCGAGTCACAATCACACCAGGAGTTTTGTACCAAAACAGTGTGCTTTTATTTTTGAGCAATTTCTCAGCCCAAGCAAACCATCACAAACCTAAGAGAAAACAAAAAAAAGAGGCAATTTCTTTTTCAGGAGGACCTCCACCGCATTTCTCTGGGTCTGTTTGCAAAAGTTCGGTTCTGACTGATCATCTCTATTTGCACTGTTTTCCTTCCCAATTTAGTATAATTTACAAGCATAAAATCCTTTTTCTGTCACTGAATATTTGTCCATTTGTGCACAAGTGCAAGTAGACAGAACTTCCGTGAAAATTCTAAACCATGTAATTTTTTTCTTTTTTTTCCTGTATGGCTACTAGAGCAAAGTTTGTGTTTGTGTATTTGGGGATTCAAAGTTGTGAATGGTAGTCTGATTCCGATCCTAACTCATCTGAGCCTAAGAAACCTGGTTTCAATTTAATTTCTCTCTGTAACACATGCAAAAGATCTGGAATCATATTTAGGATTTCTTTGTCCATATCTTTAAAAATAATAATTTATACGAAAAGATGCAAACAGCAGCTGAACACCATCCACAGACCTTGCCAGCAGGGAATCTGTGACAGCAACCTGGGCACAGGTGAGGACAGGGCCAGCCTTTTCCATGGCTCCCTTTGCTGAATGCATCTTGGCATCTGAGTTTGGCCTCTCATGCTGCATGTTATCTGACACTTTGATCTGCCTGGAAACTACATTTGTGTCTCAGCCATTTCCACACTAAAACTGTTGTGGAGAAAATGTGTAAACGGAGAAAGTGGTGCAGGTATTGGTTTTGAGGATTAGTATGTCAAAGAAATGGAATAACAATTTTTCCCTTTTAGTGTTGCTTGAGTTTAGAGGCTAGACTGCCACTTCTTATGGAAGTTTGCAGATTACATGAAGTTGAATGGTGCAGTTGACACTCCTTAAAGACACCATGCAATCAAGGAGAACCTGGACAAACTTGAGGAGTTGGCCTGCAGGAGCCTCATGAAGTTCAACAAGTCCAAGTGCAAGGTGCTGCACTGGAGTTAGGGCAATCCCAGACATGAGCACAGACTGGGAGAAGTCATGGAGAGCTGCCCTGAGGAGAAGGAGTTGGGGGTTCTTGTGGATGAAAAGCTGGGCGTGAGCCAGCAGTGTGAGCTTGCAGCCCAGAACACACGGATCAAGAGTTTGATGGACATAAATTATCTCTTGAGCTCTTGCTTCAGCTAGCAATCCAGACATGCCTGCAGAGGCAGTGTGCTGGCTTTGGTCTAGTGGAGCAAATAGCATTGTTCACTGTATTGTTGTTTTACCATCTAGACCCATTTGCTTCTTAAGCATCATTTTGATGTTAGTGGCATCATCAAGCTAAATTTAACTCCCCAAATAACACATCCCAAAACCAGGGGATTACTATAGAGTGTTCTCAGCCTTGCTGAGAGCTAGAATATGCAAGAAGGCTTTGATTCATTTCACCTCCTTTGTTGCTGATCTTTTTTGGAAGCAAGCAGAAAATTCTTCTGTTAAAAGGGAACATGTTTTAACATCAACCTGGATCTCAAGATAAACAGCACAGAACTTCAAATACAGATTAGAAACAGCTTACACAGCACAGAGACAGACCAGAGCTTTTAAGCATTACAATACTGTTTTCCATTTAAATCACAAATACACCCCCAAGTTCTACATAAGCAGGCTTAGCTACAGAAATTATTTTATCCAAGTGCAGCCATCCTTGGTGGATAAAAGTGCACAGTAAAGTGGAACCTACAACATTTATTATTACTTTTTTTTCTGTTTATAGCATGTTTTATAAAAGGAATCACTTTCTTTTCCTCATTCCAAAATGTAAATTTTTTGTAAGTAATTCAGTGGAATGTTCTACTATTTTGGTTCTTTTTTCTTCCACTTACTTAAGTTTTTTAAATTGTGCAGATAAATTTTATTACAATTTTATTATTATTAGCGTAAATATTGCTACAAAAGTGAAAATGCACTGTTGGTAAATCTCTTTTGGCATGAAAATTCAGCATTGCTTTCTGAGGATGCAAACCACAGAATTACAGAAAATGTTTGGAAAAGTGGACACAAAACATAAGATTTGTTCAATTTAACTTCAGAATCAGGGACAGAAATCCTAGCTTTTCCTTAGTGCTAATGAAGAAATACAGGCATTTTCAAGCCATGATTCATCTCACCTGTTTTAGATGTCTGTTCTGGGACAACACTTATTGGAACTGTAGAGTCAGCCTTCACCAGCTGTAAAAGGGATCCCTAAATCATGAGCAGAGAATTAGGTGTGTATATGTAAACAGCTGAAACCAACTTTAAAATATGGCTAAATTCCCAGCCAAGTGTCCCAGCTCTGACAGCCCTGAGCACTGTCATGTGCCTTGTACTGCACAGCCTCGGGGTGCCACAGCTCAGGGTGAAACATCTTCACTTCAGACAAAAGCCAGCATTGCCTGATGCCCAAACCACAGAGCCTCGACTTTGGAGTGTCTGTACTCAGAGGGCAGGGTTTTGACAGACAGCTCAGACAGATTTATCTGCACTGATCCAAGCTGTTGCTCCCTGCCTGGCTCCTGACTTTCAGCACAGATCAGCCAATACAAGGGACAGCAGCACTGGCCAAAAACTGCTGCCACAAACTGCTGCCACAACTGTCTCAGTACATTGTCCACTGTGTCAGCTCAAAAACCTGCAAAAGCAGTTTTCTTCTCCAGCCTGTAAACTTGAGCCCTGAGACACTAGCACACGCCACATCCTCCTCTAAGGCAGTAATTTCCAGCCAGCGAGCAAGGCAAACATCTGGGACAGCCATGTTTTAAATCACAGCAGTTAAATCTGCCAGAACTTGCCCACAGGAGTACTAAACCACTGGCATCATTTCCAGAGGTACCTGGGTTTTCTTTGGAAATCTGCTGTGAAATCTTTGAGCTGACACGAAGTGGAGAACTTCTCCCTTGGAGAAATTAATAATACTGTCTGGTTCTTGTATCCCTAATTTCCTTTCCTCAAATCAAGTCTCTCCTCCAGAGGCTTTCTTTCTTTTACAGTTTTTCTGACATGAAATGTTTTCATTTTCCTTCCTCTCACCCTGACAGAAACTTCCCTTTGCAAACATCCCGTCAGCCTGGCTGGGGACCAGACAGACCTCTGCAAGTAACAGTTCCCTTCTGCAGGATGGCCAATTTGCTTAGCAAGAGAGACTCTGCATCGAAACAAACAAACCCTGAAGAAAGCAGCAAACACATCTTGGTATCAGTAGCACCTGGATCTGTGCTTTAACTCATTGCAGGTGTGCAGAAACACCAAGATTTCCCAAGGAGCAGGACAAACTTTGCATGAGAGCTTGCAAACAAGGTTATTGTAGTTTCTTTGTGGCAAAGATGGGATTAGGGGCATTCTCCTCACAGAGACAAAAGCAGCAACAATCCATTTTTCACCATCTGGTGTCAGTTGTCTTTCAATGAACATCTGTGTAAGCATCTTCATATGTTACAAAATGTAACTTGACATTGCTTTCTGAACTGGATTTAAAACATACACTCCTGATCAGGCAAAAAGAATCCAGACCCTGAAAGTTGGTGGGTTTAATTTTGTTTATTGTTTTGTTTTGATTTTTTTTCCCAAATCATTGTGATTTCTATCATTCTTGGGATGTTTTTTGTCCTGTCTCATGGGCTTCAATCATGGTTTGCCCACACTGCCAGGTGAAACATCTTATGTGGCAAGTACACACCAGCAAGCAGGCAATCAGTGTAATGACAGCAAAAACATCAGCCTGGTAATTGTGAGCTGTGGTAGTTTTTTAGCAGTCTGCCAGCACTTGGCAAACTGTAAGGTAGTCTTGTCCAATACCAACTTTAAGTGAAACCCAAATCCAGGCATAGAGCAGATTTCAATTTCTCTTTCTTCCTCTTTTTTAACTTCTCATTCTTAGTTTTGAAAAGCAGTGGGAATTCTTTGGTTTGCTGGCAAATCTTCTGGGTTCCCAAACTTTCTAGTGTAAAATAGCCATTTCTGAAAAAAGCAAAATTAATTCCTCAAAGACATTAATTTTATCAGAAAGTTTGCATTTAAAAAAAAATAAAATAAAAGTTGTTTGTTTTGTGGTGGTTGGGGGTGGGGGTGGGGTTGGTTGGGTGTGTGTGGTAGGTTCCACACAGAGCATGTTCCCTCTGTGGTGGGTCTTCCCAAACAAAGCAACTTTCCGTGCCTTCCTCCAGTTGCTTCTCTTCCCCCTGCTTATCAGTACCAGGAGGCAACAGCAGTAACAGCTGAGGAGCATTGGAAAGGCAGATGGAACACTGAAAGAAGGCTCATGGGATGGAGGTATCTAATTAAGGGTCTCCTCTGCCCTAGTGCTTCTCTTCCCCAGTTTCACTGGGGTTAGATGTTCACTTCTTATCAAGCACATTAAATTGCAACAAGCTCTTCCACCCACACTCACAGGCTGTTTTCCAGACCTTGGAGCTCACCTCCAGCAATTTGCCTCATGTGGCACATCTGTTCACACTTCTGCATGTGATGGGAACAGCCAACACATTCCACCTGTTCTGGAACTCCCCATGGGGAAAGCTGCCAACGCCTTATCACTTCTACAAAATGCAATATGTGGGCTTACTCAAAAGTTACCTCATAATCTCCTAAACCCTTGTGCAGAACTGGAACTTCTGTTGGCTTCCAAAAATGGGCTGCAGAAAGTGACAGTGCCAGCTCAACTGCTTGGGCAGTAGTAGCAGACAAAGAAAAAGTCTCCAGACCCTGCATCTGGTTCTGTTCCCTCCAGCATCCCAGGCACAGCAGGTGCTCCCATTTTCTTTTGGTAAAGATTGTTAGCAGGTTACTAAGGTGGGTGAAATCACTCGGCTCCCTGAACAACATTCGTGTCTCCCTGCCTGCTCCTGAGAATGGCCTTTGGTGCATCAGAGAAAAGGTTGTGTAGAATAGTCAAGCCTATAGGATATGAACTGTTCCCAACATTATCTTCAGTCCAGGAAATCCATTCACCTGGTGTTGGACAGATTAGCT
Organism: Lichenostomus cassidix; assembly: GCF_008360975.1. NCBI lineage: Eukaryota > Metazoa > Chordata > Aves > Passeriformes > Meliphagidae > Lichenostomus > Lichenostomus cassidix. The sequence continues at coordinate 16,693,683 of NC_139479.1, read as the reverse complement.
GCTCAGATCAGGAACTATCTGTATTTTTTTGTGTTGAAAATGCAAAGTTGGGACTGCAGTAAGCAGCCATCTCCAACAGTAGTGTGCCTTGGTAGAAGTTTCCTTTGCTGTCCCCAAGCACAGCTTGGCTTTTGTTTTGCATGAGGCTGGAAATCCTCTGAAACAGCCAACGGATGCTGATTCACAATGCTGATTGTAAAAATAAAATAAGAGTTTTATTCCTAAAAATAAGAGTTTCCCTTCCTAAAGGATTATGAGATGAGCACAGTGACAAATTACACAAGTTTTGTCTTAGTACTGCATCCAGCTTGGCTACTCATTTGAATATCTGATGTTCCAGGAGAAGGGAAACCACCTCTGGCAACTGATGTACAGAGTGCAGGGCTTACCTGAGGCATGAAGATTGAAATGTGTGGCAGGGCTGCCTCAGCCTCCTCTTCCTCAAGCTGTGGGACATCCCTGGTGCACAGCAGGCTCCAGGCAACTTCTCCCAAGGCTGCACCTAACCTGCCACTCCACATCAGGTCCCAGTGTCATCCTCCATGTCCCACCCAGGAGTGACAGACCCTCCCTAGGACCCCAACCCACCCAAACCACTTTGGGGGAGGTGGGCAGGGAAAGGTCTGCAGCCAGCTCTTGCCCTGGCAGAGCTGCAGGGAGGCAGGGAGGGCCAAAACCATATGCACCTTGCATCCCCAGAGCCCACACATCACCTCAGACTGCTCAGAGGGACCAATTCCCCACACACCTGCCCTCTTCAGAGCAGACCTGGGAGCTGTCTGCACATGCAGACCACAAAACAAGAGTTCTCTAATTCATTCTCCACTTGAAAAGCTGGTTATTATTTTCTCATCACTTCTGCTTGTGACCACACTGGGGCAGGAATCTGGAGATCTGGAACAAGCCCCTCACTCAACTTACCATTTCTTCATTTCTTCTGATGACAAAATTTGCTAGAGATTTGTAACAGCAAAGGGAATTAATCTGATAAAATCTACCAAGGATGAGCCTTTTTAGTCACATGCTTGAGGCACATAAAAAAAAAATCCCTAATGAGTAATTTAATGGTCAATGGCAAAACCATATTTTTTTCAAAGCTTCTGCAAGCATGAAAAGCCCAGACCTTTCTCAGCCATTTACAGTGGATGAATAGCAGACAGGGAAGTTTTCTGCACAGTAAATCATTTCAGCTCAAAGACTTTAATAAATATCAAATGAGGTGCCATCCTGCCAGGCACCCAGCAGAGCAGCTGTGGTGCCCTGCAACAGTGGCTGCACACAGTGAGTGTGAGGGGAGCATTTTGGGGTAAAACTGGAAAGCTTTTGAGAAAAAAAGCAGTGTCAGCTCAGGGGGAAACCTCTTGCCCTCTCTACACCAACAGCCTGTGGGAACCTGCCTGTGGAAACAAGCTGGCATTACTTTTACTTTTTGGCATTGTTTTAGAGGAAAGTTTTGATTGAAGTCTTGGAAATTCCCAACCCAAAAAAATCTGTTCCTCAGTCACTGTAATTCTTCAGGATGCCACGTTTCATGTATATGCCTCGCTGTAAATCTGTAGTGACCCTGGAAGCACAAGTAGCAAAGGAAAATTATCACATTCATTAATTAGGAGCTATTCTGGGATATTTGGGGATAAGTGGTCTTCAACAGATACTCAGTAATGAAAGGCACAAAGCTGCTGGGACGAAGCCAAAGTATTTTTATACAAATCAAGCTCCAGGCAGCAGGAACTCATCCTCTGAAACGGTTAAGAGCAAACATCTCCCTGTAGGAAAATGAGATACAAATAATACACAAAGTATGAGTCTCTGGGCCAATGGCCTTAAAAATATGCCAGTTTACTTACATTGTGATGGAGATGGAATGAAAAGGGAACACTAGTTTTTATAGTTTGAGGATTATACATTTTTTTGTTTTTAATACATAAAACATGAAAGAAATACGCTTTTTTTCCACTGTTAGTAAACCCAATCACCCTCACGGGGATTGGTAAACCAGCCTTCAAAGCAATTCAGGGTTACTATCACTGCCTATAACAATTTGTTCTTTGTGACCAGAGTAAAATAGGTATTTAGTCAGCATCTAGTGCAAGAAAAGTGCAGAGAAAAATAACTGCCCCCTGTCCCTGCCCAAAAAAAAAAAAAAAAAAGATAATTTGAAATCATGTTTGTGAAGCTGCTGTAGCATTATATGGGCAACATAAAATGAGCAAGTCATATAGCCTGTGGAGTCTTTAATTATTCTCTTCCTAAGACAAAAACCCCCACATTTCACTCACAAACATCCCTAGGACAAAAAAATAAAATTTAGAACAAGTTTTCTCTGGATATCTCTGCATCTCTCTCCCTTCCCATTTCTACACTGTTAAGGCATGTTAACCTCTGTAGCCGGCAGGCAGACCTAGCAAAAAATGAACTGTTCACACAAAAGTATACTGCTAGCAAGTCCCTGGTAACATACAGCTAAAAATACGTCAGGATGCTGCAAAATTCACAGAATCATAGAATGATTTGGGTTGTAAAAGACATTAAAGGTTGTCTAGTTCCAAACTTCCTGTCATAGGCAGGGGCATTTTCCACTAGACCAGGTTGTTCAAAGCTCCATCCAGACTGGCCTTGGACATTTCCAGGTGCTCTAAGGAGCTCCACCATTCCATGGTCACTGCAGCCAAGGCTTCCCATGAGCTTCACATTCCCCAGCAGCATGTCCTTCTTGGTGAGAACAAAGTCCAGCACAGCACAGCACCTCTCCTCATTGGTACCTCTGTCACTAGGAGAAGGAATTTATTATCAATGCATTCCAGGAACTTCCTGGTTTGCCTATGCCCTGCTGTCTTGTCCATCCATCAGATACTGGAGTAGTAGAAATTCCCCATGAGGACGAGGGCTTGTGAATGTAAGGCTGCCCCTGTCTGTCTGTCTGTCTGTCTGTCTCTCAGGGCCTCATCCATTTGGTCTTCCTGGTCAGGTGGCCTGTGACAGACCCCCACTCTAATGTTCCTACCCTCCCTTTAATCCCAGCCCAAAAGATCTCAGTCAGCTTCTCATCCACACCCAGGCAGAGATCCATGCACTCCAGCTGGTCACTGACAGAGGGAGGCACCTCCTCCATGTCTCCTCTGCCTGCCCTTCCTAAAGAGCCTCTATCCTTCCATTCCAACATCCCAGTCACAGGAGCCATCCCACCACATCTCCATGATGACAGTGAGATCAGACCCTGCAGGTCTGCACACATCTGTAACTCATCTTGTTTATTCCCAATGTCACACATGTTTGCATAGAGACATTGAGGTTGGGTGCTGGATGAAGCTGACACTGTCTGGAGAGGAGGGGAATTCCTTTGTGCTGCACTTCAAATGCTCTGCTGATTCATCTCCCTCCCCCCTTTCAAATTTTGTTCTCAACTGAATATGCAGATTATGTTTTATTCTGCAGTTCCTGATACTCTTTACTGAAGATTTTTCAATTCTAAACCTGACAAAGTTTTCCATTTGTTTGCAATGTGCGTCATGAGTTTCTACAAATAGTATAAAATTTAAGAATAAAGGAATTTTCAAGAAATAAAACTCAAATTAGATAGAAGGTCTGTGTGGAATAATCTGTATTTGACAACAATATATTATACATCTCACGCAGAGTGTTAGTAAAAAACAAAGTGAGGAGCAATTGGCATGTGGGAAATGCTGATTTCTGAAAAAATAATTACACAAAGGCATCAGGAACCATCCTCCTAGAATACTGGTCAGACAGATTTTTCAACTAAGAGTCAGTGAATGTATTTAATTTTCATTCTTATCAGACTTGCCCTAATGCCCTGCTGGGAAACACCACCAGTATTTTCAATCCAATAAAGACTGGAGGGATGTTAACTGCCAATAGCAGAATTGTGCTGCAGGAGAAGGTCAAGTTTGGGACAGAAAGGTGCTGGGCAGCCCCTGTGCCTCCTGTCCTGCAGAGCAGACAGCAAGTGGAGGGCAGAGAGTGGCACAGAAGAGACACTGACCCCATTTGCAGGGGTTTGCACAGGGGCAGCACAACATTTATTTCTACTACATGTAGAGAGAAGAAATCTAAGTGCCTTGAGGAGGATGCTGGCCAGGCTCAAGTTCCCTGGGGGAAGGCAGTCAGGAGGAGATGATCCTCCTGTCCTGCTGCCCCAAGTGGCACAGGCAAGTCCCAACACAAGAAGAAAGAGCACCCAGGTGGATGGACAGACAGCCTCCCCTCACAGCCTGCATCTGCCTGGGAAGGGGAGATGTTGGCACCTAAAGGCAGATGAGGGGAAGTTCAGATCCCAGTTGTTGTATAACAACGTTACAGCAGTCTAGCATTTCCCTACACTTTTTAATTTCACTCTCTGAATGACAGATTTAGCTGGACAGACAGAAATTCAGGGACTGAATCAGTTAAGTCCTGGAGAGGAAGGAGGATTGTTAAATGCCAATAGCAGAGTTGCGCTGTAGGAGACAGAGGTCACCTGGAACCTAACAGGCTGGTCAGGAGATAAAAACAGAGATCTTTTTGGAACCCGATCAGAATAAAACTTCTTTTTCTACCTCTCTTAACAAATATTGTTTATTAAACCCTCCCAAAATGTGTTGGCCTACTAATATTCACTGTTGTATGTCCCCGAGGACGTGGCCCATTGGCCAGAATGGTTGCAGAGAAAACTCTGGGAAAAACTACTCTCAAGCTACAGGGAAACCTGTGGAACCAGGTTTTGGGCTGGAGTTTGAGAGTTCAATAAGAGGGGAGCAAGAGAAAGTTCATCAGGAGAGACACCCTTACAAACAATAGCTTAGCTGGAGAAAAGTGGGGACAGGATACAATGGGAATTCAAAAAAGGACTGCAAAGATCTTTGGAGATGTAGGAATGCAGTGGAAGAAAGAATGTTGACATGAAGGCAGATTATTTCAAAGATAAAAATAGAGCTGATACAAAGCCCATCTGATTTGGTTTTGTTTTGGATTGTGAGCAATCATAGACTGCATCGAGTAATAAATGATGACTTGAAGTCAACATCTGATTAGGTGGAGATCTGTGAACTCCTCATCACTGGCATTTCTGCATCCATGCTGGATCTCTTGTAGCAGATGGCTAAGAAAACTGAGAAACTGAGAACAATACAGGAAGTCTTTTGGGTTTATATTGGAAATAAGAACCTATTTAAGCCACTCCTGCAGCAACTTTATGGCTAGGGAGCATGCATAGCCCAAGCTTGTGCTTTACACTGCAAGTCTGTACTCAGAATCAGTGAGTGTCTGTGCAGAAAAACTTCCTCTGCTGCTGAGTGGAAAAAATTTCCCAGTAGGCAGCATATTGTGTAGCCACTCCTGAAATACACAGCACTTTCCACTGCAGCAGACAGCACTGGCAGCTGTCAGGGGTAAAGTCATACAGATGCTGTATAGCTTTGGACATTGCAGCACATAAAAATGTCTGTGTCCCCAGAAAAATCATACTTTACCCAAAAAACTAGTTTCAGTCAATGATCATGGAATGACAGAGAAGACACCACTCATTTTGAAGAAAAGAAACCTTGTGAGATTAGCTAGCCCTTCTACCTGCAGAAAAAACACCTGACAGATGTTTTCCAAACTTATTCTGAAAACTCATCAACAAGATTCAATAGTCTCATAGAAAATTTTCCCTATCCAGTCTTTCCCTATCCTAACACGAGATGGCATGTTTGCAAAAAAAGTTAAACACCTCCTCCAGCTATTTCCTCAGTATTTCCATGCATTGTTACAACACAAAGCATGGTCAATGAGAATTAAAGGGATAACTTAATATTTTGAGATAAGAGCAAGAAGGTCTGGGTAAAGTTTTTGACGAAATTTCTTAATCTCAGAACTTCTGGGCTTCTCTTCTGATTTATTAAGGCTATGTTCCTGTCAGACTCTGATACACAAAATTTCAGGGAGAATAATGTCTCCAGGAAGAAGGAAAGGTAAGGTGATTTTTGTGATGGGAAGCTATTATCAGGAATAAATATAGGGCAGCTTCTCCTGCTTCTTAAGATAAACCTTTCTGAGAGGCTGAATAGACTTTGCATTTTCTTAATGGAGATATATTTTTTCAATCTAAAATCCTATGTAAGTGAACTACTGCTTTCATTGATGATTGCAGCAGGAAATCAATTCAGCATTCTGAAATAGATCCCATAAAATTGCCTTAGTGCCTTGATTGCAGTTCGAGTCTGACAGCTCACTCAGTTGAAGCTCTGTCTATTTAGATGGCAGATGGTATTCTCACTGCCACTTCATAAGCAGAGCAGGTGAGTTTGCAGTAAGGATAGAACTGAGAGGGATCTGCCGACATCAGATTAATATAGACATTTCTTCCTTGATAGTATTTGATTTTCAAAGACTCTTGAGAATTTAGTGTTCAAATTTCTGAGATTCATGATGCATTGTGCTATACAAGGTCATTGATGTCACTGACGACTTTATGGGCAATAGCTCTTGCCATCAGATAACATGCAGTATGTACAAACACAGACTGAAAACTGCATCCATTTTTGACTGTAATGTTGAAGGTCCAGTCTCATGAGCTTCTGAGAGCTCAATTTATCTTACTTGTGCTGAATTAATCATAAGGAAGTACAGGAAATGTTGGACCTTTGTCTCAGAGAAACTGTCCCAGTGACATTAAGGGATTAACTCTCTGCTGGAGCAGGGATAGAAGCTTAAATGCTGCTGGAAGCCAGTCCCCTATCCAGGCTCCAGCAGGCCAATTCCCTCTGACTGAGGATGTATGGGCAGTGATATTTGGTACCTAACTCATAAAGAAACCACTACAATTCACAGCCTGAAAATGTCTGAGCAGACTCTTGGACCTGTGAAGTTGAGAAAAATGGAGACAGACTCCTTTTAATTCTGCTTCCCATTTTACTACAACTATTGAAACACCATTGCCTGTCTCATTGCAGAAGTTTACCAAAACTTGGCTCTGAAGAAATGTTTCATCCCCCAGAACAACCTCCCATGAAAAATAAACAAACCTTTATGAAGTCAAACAGGCACTGCAACTGTCACTGGATCCCATATTTCTCAACTCAAAGAGGTGCATGCTTTCAGCCCTGCTGTTTCCAAGCTACTAATCCTCACATTATTTAAACTAATCTCACAATGGACAAAGTTATAACACTCTAAAAATCCTTTTTCCTAGGGAGGCAATTAAAACCCCTAGAATAGGGGGTGAAGAAGCAGACAAGCCTGCAAACTTCTGGTGAGGAAAATCCAACAAGGAGACCATTTAGGTGATGCACAATCATCTTTAGTGGCCCTGCTTCTCTCCAGCTCCACAGCCCAAGGACTTACCTTGAGAAATTTCAAAGCATGCAAAGCCAAAAAAAGCAGCAGTCCTTCCTTTCCTTTTCTTTAAACCTTGCAAAGGATGGACACTGAAATATCACCTACTATGCCTATGAAACTATTTGCAGTTCTGTCCTGGAACTAAGCTAAGAAAAATTGTTCATGTAATGAACACAGCCAGATCTCAGGTGATATAGCTTTGAAGAGATTTTTTTTAGAAGAGATGAAAGGTTTTTTTAAGACTTTCACACATTTTGGTGGGTTTACTCCAAACCCCTGCACTTGCTTTCATAATATCACTTGTACTGCCAAGGACAAGGTGTGTTAGCATTGGGGATAGAAGTGCTCAGGGCTCAGGATGTACAGTGGCTGGACAGCCAGAGCCTGCTGGAAATTGATAGGACTCCAGCAGACAATAGGAAGGAGATGAAAGGATGCAAAATCAAAGCCAACAAAAGATGAGCAGTATGTTATACACCTCTGATATTCATCACTGAAAGTTTTCATTTTCATATACTAATGGAAGGATAATATCCACTGCCTTGATTTTGACACTGAGATTGGGTAGACAAAGGGAAGAAGCTGCACAGAAGCTGCACAGATAAATATAGCCCTAAATGCAGGGGAAATCTCTGTGTGTATGTGGGTGAGTGGACATGTGCATATGCATCTACAAACGTGTCAAGTGAGCTGTTCATGTACTGGAACTTCTCAGGCTGGTGTAAGTTGATGTGGCAATAGATTGTGAGGGAACTGTGTCCATAATACCATTCACTGCCTGTGAAAAGGTGTTTTCAATTTACATTGTCACATAGCAGCTAATGTTTTGTAGCCACAGAAGACAGTAAACGATGCCTTTGATTTTTTTCTTTGCTATAATAATCTTGGAGTAAACAACCATTTGTTCCTCTTTCTTTTCCAGTCTAAAGACAGTCCCAGACTTATCGATAAAGGAGGAAGTTCTCCAGTGGCTCAGGCAGGTGCAGCTTGTGCACTGCATAGAGGCAGGACCGCCCCAGGTGCTTTCTGATACACAACCGGCACAGCTGGGCGAGGCTGGCAGGACCTGGGGGGAAAGACCAAAGGCAAGAGTGAGCATCCTCAACCCCACCACTGCTATGAGTGAAAGCAACAAACACCAGCAGGATTTGCAGCTCAGGTCAAGCACTACATAATGACTTGGTGAAGTCAGGGAGAGTTAGATATATTATTGTTCGTATTTAATTTGTGTTGTCAAAGTGGGCTCAGCATTTTGAAAACTGTGAGCATGAAACAGCTAGGCTTTTTGGCATCTTTTCTTGAGCAAACACTTAAAACACCATAGTGTCTGCACTGGGGAGAGAGCTCCAGGATTCATAGCCCTTGCTCAGTATATGAGGCAACTCCCAGCAGTTTTGTGAGGATAAAGATAAAAGATAAGTACACTTAGTTGTTCGTATATACAAAATGTGCTTCTCCCACCCACTGGTGTCTCAGCAGGTACCTGCACAAATAGTAACTGCAACTTAGCCTTTTTACATGACCATAGTCTCAGAATATTTATGTTTGTGAGTCAATCCACCAGTGCTCCTCAAAATATCTTCTTACTGTGTCATCTAATTTTAGCTAAGTCTGACTGAAGAGAAAACTTTTGAAGAAAGGTCTCAAAGATAGAAAGTCTCCAAAAGTTTTGTGCAAAATCACATTGAGGGGAAAAAAACCAACCAAAAAACTCCAAGATGAGAAGCCTTTTTGCCCTTCCTTTGCTGCATGTGAAAACTCTCATTAAACATCAGGGGGCAAGTGGTAGGAAAGCTGTCAGAGCACTCATCCTGGGCAGTGGCTGGCACAGCACTGCCCACAGTGGTGCTGCCCCAGTGTTTTCCCTGCGGGGTGACCTGGAGCTGTCCCACCACACCCCACCATGGGTTAGGTGAGGAGCACACCAGGCACAAACCCACTGGGTAAGAGGCTCCATTGCTTCTGCAACTGTGAGCTTGCATGTGCAAATACACCTGGCTGGTGAACGTGTCCTGCCTCCTTTTGCTTTCCTCTTGCCACAGCTGCTCCAGGTGAAACCTTTACGCCTGCCCGGAGGTGCTCAGTTTTTGAACCTTGTCTTGCCCTTCCAATCCAGTTTCTGTCCAAACAGTAGCAATCATAGCAGAATTTGGCAAGTAATGGGTAGAGATATGGGTTTAAAGGCCTGTCCTCATATTTTACAGGAAAATTTAAGAGATTAAACCAGCTGATAATATCCCCTCTGAGAAGAAATTAATAGAAAATATATGAGCTATATAAAAAAGAACATTGGAACATTTGTACTACTGTCACTGGAAGTGAAGAAAGAAACTACCATCTCCTAAAGCACTTAGGAAAATAGACACATTTTACATTTCACATCACTTAATAGCTAGTGAGAGGAGCAATTAAAGGGACCCATCTAAGTAACCAGAGTGGTGCAGTTGAGAGTAGAAAAATTCTTCAGCCTGGGCTGCTTCTTTCAAACAGAAGGACCTCAGAAAACAGAAGTAGGAGAAAAGGGTACTTGCATGTTAAACATAGCAAAGTTTCTGAAAGTGGGGCTGAAGGTGAGAACTTCATGCTTGGAAAAAAAAAGAACCAGCAGGAACTGAAATGGCCCTATAGTCCCTCTGACTGTAACGGAGAAGTATATGACAAGTTGAGAATTCAAATCAAAAGGAAAGCTTAGGAGGGGAAAATTATTGGATATTTCTTTATCTACTGAAACTCTGATTGACACAGGGCAATGGTAGCAGGACAATTTCCAGCACTGCTTCTGCTCATGCAGCCTGCCACTGCTGAGTCCTGAGAACTCAAATAGGAGCACAGAAGTCACAAGAGGTGAGAAGCATTCAAACAAAAGTCCTCACAGAAGGTTTTAGACCTGACAAATTAAATATCTGCATGAGAGAATCATTCATGGAGAAGAGGGATTAGGACAGAAGGATATAAAGCTAATTTTCTCCATAAAGCCCACCTGTGTCCAGAGGGTCAGCACAAAGGCTTTGTGCAACACTGATGGTTATTAATTTACTCTCAAAGAGCTGTTGGGAAGTGCACATCGTGCTGTGGTCCTTGGTGGGCTGTGAGCAGGCTCAGGAGGGTGGGAGGCTGCCTTGCATGGGGAGAGCACCATTCACCCTCTGCAGCAGCAGTGCCTCAGGAGAGCACAGACCAGCTAACAGGATACCAGTGAGCTGGGAAACATGGAGATTAGAGAACTGGGGAACTAATTCAGCAAGCCCATGGCACAGGGATGTTGCTACTGGATGCATCAAGTTCTGGCCAAACGTGGTGCAGGTGAAAATGGCACAAGAGGATCTTGATTTATTTCTGTTCAGAGGTTTCTTCCAGTAAAATTGAAAGATAATTAATTGCAGGAGGCCTGAAGGTAAACTGCAAAATGCTGGTCTGTGCTGGAATTGCAGCCCCATGAACCATATGGAAGAGCTGTGAAGCTGAAGAGTCACCTGGCAAAGATCTCTGCTTTCTCCTGGCAACTGAGGACACACTCACTCATTGAGCCATGGTGTGAGGCTGAACACTAGATGGTGGTACTAAAATATTATCTATCAATAAATTTCCATGGCAGTTTTTAACCCTAGGAGTTCCACTTGGTAAATATGTATGATTTTCCTTTAGTAGACAGGAAAAGAAAGCACAGAATAATTGACTGATTTAACCACTAAAACCATAGCACCAGGTGGCAGATCTAACAATGAAACAGATTTCTGTAACATGTGTTGCAGGTTTGAAAGCAGCAGAGAAAGTAAGAGAACTTATATAGAGCATTACTTATTAAAGCAGCTAAGAAAATCTACTTAGGTAAAGGATATAAAAACTGTTTTACCTAAAAAATGAGAAGCAGAAAGGAAACCATTACCTTCACGAAGCAGAAGTGACTGCTCCACTTTGCTGTTGGTGGCAAGATCCAGGGCACATTTGAGGTCAGCATTCCTGCATTTTGGGTTGGCACCATAGTCTGTGAGCAAGATAACGATCTCCACACTGGATTTCCTCGCTGCTGCATGCAGGGGGGTTTCTAGTAGCTTCCCCATGTTCACATTGGCTCCTTGAGTGAACAAGAGCTCATGGTTAGACCTGGGAGGCAGCAGGAACTGTGCAAACCTGCATCACACAGGCTGGTTTCCACCAGTAGCCTCAATAGATAAGGGGGATGGATGACACAGAGGACTCCCCCCATGTCTCAACAGCAGCTGTGCAAAGCTCAACAGGTCAAATACCTGCTCTGTCAGAGTCCTCTGAGCCACCAAACCCTGTCTGGGGTGCTCAGAATTGAGCAGCTCAACCTTCAACCCAATACATGTTCAAAGCCTACCATATGCTCTTTAAACTTGTTAATGCCATAAAATCTAACATGGATTATGTTAATTTAAGTGCCATAGGAAAAAAAACCCCAAACTTTTTAGATATCTCATTGTAATAACTCCGGAAGCACAGCAAGCAAACTGCTTGCCCCAGGCTGGCTGGGCACAGCAGGGTCACACTTCAAGCAGCAGTAAGTCAGCTAATGTACACTGACAGACAAAATTTATGCTAGTTCATAGCCTCTGCCTGGACCTGCAGTGATTATTCTTCCAAGCAGCTTTACTGCTGCCCTCATCATCCACTGAGTTGCAGGTGAATTTAATGGTTCTGATATACTACTGTGTTAAGCAAGAGTTGATTCTGGTCAGTAATATTAGCCAGCATTGTTTGTGCTTCCTGTTATCAGGCTACAAACCTAAAAGAATTCTGTTTTCATATTTAGATAGCCTCAGGGAGGATCTGTAATTAGAGGGCTTTTTACTGAGGAAATCATAAATTCTTCATCAACACAGGGGAAATTTTTAATGGCCTCAAATGAGTCTTACAGACTCAGGCTGCCCAAACAACTCTTGTGGTAACAACTGATGATGTTTGCAGTGGAGAGGCAGCCCAGAGAGACCAGCAGCACTCACTCACACCACCATAGCTCTCTCCCAGCTCACACCACCATAGCTCTCTCCCAGTCCCTCTCCCAGGTGCACCTAGCTCCAAAAGCTTCTTGACACAGTCTGTCCTCTGGTACGTGCAAGCCATGTAGAGAGGGGTCCCATGCTGGGGGTCTTCTTGGTCAATGTCAACCTCGTGGGCCACAAGGGTCTCCATGCACTCCCTGTGACCTGTGGAGGGAAGAGCTGTCCCTGAACTGCTGCAGGGCAGAACACACCCAGATACAACCGTGAGGCACAAGAGCTGTGACATGGAAATAATACATATTTTTTAAATTGCTTTGTCAACCATGAAAGAGGTATTTGTCACAAAGTTATTGCTGGCTTGGGTCACACCCTGAACATTACCTCTCTTGATGGCTTCGTGGATGGGCGAGGGCAGGTGGTTCCCTGGCTGTGCCTTGGCTCCGAATTCCAGCAGCATGCTGACACAGGCTGCACTGCCACTGCAGCAGGCATTGAACAGGGGAGTGATCCCATCGATGGTGACTGCATTGACCTGGAATGGCAACACACACTCGGGATAAACCAGTTTGACGCCCTTGCAACATTCCTCCTGTGCACACCACCAGTGCACCAGGGTAAGACTCTTGTCTTGTGCAATTTCAGAAGTTATTTTATTGACACCTCTCTGAGTGATGTATTGTGATATAACATATATAACATTCTCCTTTGATGTCTGCCCTCATTCCCAGGTATCTAGTGCCATACGGCAGAGACACTGCGTGATATGAAACCTTCTCCTGGAGCTGCTAAAAATGCAATTTTTTATTCTTTCTTTTTTTTTGAATGTGAAGAAGTTGGATATCTTCACAATCGTTTGGTTCACGGAAACATAATCCCAAATAGAAAAGGAGCTTGAAGGAGTTGATATGCATGTGTGTCTGTGCAAGACAGAAAATTTTCTTCCCTGACTTCTGATGCAAAGACCTGGCAAGAACCACTATTGCCATATTGCCATTCTCCACTGGGACAGCAGAGCGGTAGATCACAGAATCATAGAATCACAGAATAATGCTGATTTAGAAGGGATCCATCAGGATCATGGAGTCCAACCCTTGGCCCTGCACAGGACACCCTAAGGATCACACCATATCCCTGGTTATGCTATGTTTAACTGTGTAGCAAGCCCTCAGGGGCAATTTATGCAGCAAATCTGCATGTCTAACTCTGTGCCACACTGGAGAAGAGCAATGGATTATGCAAGCACGTGCCAATTTGTACCATTTCCACTGCCTCACCTCCTCCCAGTCTCATCAGGCAGGTGTGGGTGGAGCTGCTGGAGGCACTGGAGGTCTGTTGACTGTTTTGGTGCTGCTTGGTTTCTTGCCATGTAAATTGTACTTGAAAACCCAGCTGACATAAAAAAAAATTCTTATATATTTCATCCATTCCTTAATCTCCATTGTGAAAGTGTATTCTGCTTTAGGTCCAGATGTGGGAATTGTTATTTTATTAGCAGATAAAATGTTTCATTGCTTCAAGCACATCATTTTTACTTACATGAGACTCCCAAACCATCCCATAGAAAACCAGATGTAATTCCAGTGATCATTGCTGAGGGGGGAGGGGGAGGGTAAAGGCGCAAGTTACTTTCTTCAAGGTTATTTCATTTAGCATCTCTCATTCCTTGTCCATCAATCGTGACTATGTTTCACACACAGAGGGAAAACAAAAGAGAATAACGGGGTGATGCAAGGGGGAGACAAATCTATCACCCAGGGAAACAGAACACTGTCACATTTTTCCACATTTCTGTCTGAGATGTCCATCTGCATCTTGGCCCTGCCACATGGACAGTACAACAGCCCCACTGATGCAGGGAGCATCCAGTCTCCAGGTGCCCATGTCCCCACTGGCATCCCCAGGACTTACATGGGCACCGTTTTCCAGCAGCACCTTGGCACAGGCGACGTGGCCACCCAGGCAGGCCTCGTGGAGAGCTGACACACGGTCTGTCGTCACCAGGTTCACGTTGAACCCCTGCAAGGTGGGACCAGGGGTGTGAGGGGAGAGCCCTGCCTGAAACACAGCTCTGCCAGGACTGGTTTGGGTGCACAGGGCAGTGGGACCATGGCAGGGAGAGCTGTGTCACCATGCACATGTCCAGGGAAAGTGCTCAGGCTGGATTAGTGCTGTTCACTGATTCAGTTCTTGTCCCCACAAACCACAGCTGGTGATGGGGTTAAAGAGGGAGCAGCACAAGCTCTGCCTTCTGTTTCTGGTTCCTTATTATGCACTGGCAATTGCAGAAAAGACATCCCATTTCTTTAACTTGTAAGGATGGCATTCCCTTCCCTATTCATCCTACACTGGGAGCTACAGCTGGAGGGATTCACCTCCCTGGATGAGGATGCCTCTAGCACAGCTCAGCTGGAGCTGGCAGCTCCTTTGCTGGGGAGAAACTGGCTTCCCTAGGATATGGTTCAGCCCATGCTAAAGTAGCTGTTTCTAGTAGGGCACATGGGTTGTGTCCTAAAGTTCTTTCATTGACTACATGGTGTACCCAAGTGTGTTCCACTCAGAGGTAGTAAGTACCTCGTAAACCTACAAGACAGATAAAACAAATCCCACCCACATCAGTTCCTCGTATTTGACCATCCAGGAAGTGTTTTACATTGGAAGAAAGAACAGTGATTTACAAATGTCTTATTACAGATATTTCCCTAAATAACAGTTGCCATATCTATTCCTGCACAAAGACAAGCCAGACATATTCACAAAGGGGAAAACAGTTGCCACGTGCTTTTCCCAGAATACAACTAAATCTCCTGGTAATTAAGGTTTTACAGCCATGTGTGAGAGCAAGCCTGAAAGCAGCTATATTTCCCACTTGGTGCTGTATTTTGAAGCACAGTTGGTGCCTGCCTGGCGTGCTATAGACAGGGCAGCTCACGAGATGGCAGCAATGCACTTTTTGGAACACAGAACCCAATGCAAAGGGCAGAAAGGAGTACCTGGGAGCAACTCCACTCAGCAAAAAAGGCAGCTGTCCTGCCGCTGTGAGTATTAAAACCAACCATTGTAATCACTTCAGGCTAAGCATCATATTATGGAAAAATAATCTTTTTTCAGTCATGAAAATATTATTAATGTAAAAGTTGTTAAAATTTCTCATGCATTACAACAATGCCAAGGGAATAGATGAAACATTGAAAAGATAGAGATGATTCAATTTTCTAATTGTATGGTTGTTTCATCCTTAATGATCAGCATATTCCTTCAAGATGAATGTCTTCTAGAGATTCCTAATAAGGAGACCTATTCTCAGTCATTATTCATATGTATATAAACATACATATATATTTACATTTACACAGCAAATCCTTCCATTACAAAATGGAGAATAAGTTGTAGATCTTACAGTGGCTGTTTGCCAAACGTCACTCAGGCTAAACCTTGTTTGAAACGTACATGAAAAATCAAACACTTTTCTCAGGCATTGAAACAGGCATTGGTGAGTTTTTGAGCTATTTTAAATCTCCAATATTATACTGCCTCCACTGTCCAGGCATTCCCAGTGGAGCCAGAGCCTCCCTGGCTTTCTTGAAAGCTGTGGTCCTGCAGCAGAGACTTCTGAGTGTCCCACACATACACTAGTACAATCCCATATTTAATTTCAGGCTAGTAGTGTAACTGTATTGGAAGCAATGAGCGATGATTATGCTGCTCTATGAACAACTTCAACCCTACATTTATCAACCTGTGGTAAATCAGCTCCAGTTCAGGCTCTACAGATGTTGCTGCCTTGATCTCTTTTCATTAGCAAGGACCTTCATCCTTTACTCCAAAAATTAAATTACTTCAAGAGAAGGAGAAAGGGTGGATTCACTAAATTATATAACCACACCACGGGGTGCTTCTCCAGTATATAACCACGACCAGTGCATAACCAGGGCATCTGCTGAATAACCACACCACCAGGTGCTCCATGAAGCAAGTGGTGTAAGATCAATATAAATGGAGATAGAGAGGTCAGAAAACCACCAAATCCCTGAATGAGTAAACCCTCTTTCTTTTTATCTCTAACCTCCATCACTTACATTTCCATAAAAATCATTTTATATCAGCAGGTGAAGCAAAGAGGGATCAGGAAAGGGGAGGGTGAATACTGTCTGGGAACAGCAACTTTTTTTAGCTGCAGCTATGCCTCAATAGATGTCTGGAGTGGAGGCTTTCATACTGGCAGCTCCACACCTTGAGGATGTTGTTCATTCAAGATGTGGTCTCTCTGGTAAAAATTAGTTACCTTGACTATAAAAAGTCTGATAGCCAAGTTGCCAGCTTTACACTCAGGAAATTAATTTCCCTGCAGTTGCCTTGGGGGCAAGAGGGAGAGGGGGACAGTTGCCTATCCATGCCAGATGAGGATACTGAGTTTAAGCAAAGGTGGTAAGAAATATGGTTGGCAAAAAGAACCATAATCTATCCCTTTTCACAACCAGCTTCTTGTCCTTTCTCTAGTATTCTCTCCTCCTTCCTTTCCTTCGCCTGAACTCTTGATTTCTTTTGGAGCAGAAGGTTTCAGGCTAACAGCTCTGTCTTTATAAAAGCAAGATGCACTTTTACAGCTTGTTACTGGTTTGACTTTTTATAGCCTACACATATATATTTATTGTCCCTGCTCTCAAGTCTAGTTGCATAGTTCATCCCTGAGAAAGAGCACAAAGATCACTGTTTACTATATAGCAAGCTACAGACTGTGATGGTCTTTGTTCCAAGATTGTCCTCAGCTTCTTAACTAAGCACACTAATACATGCCCAGAGGTGTTTGTGCTGATACATAATTCATGCAGCCATATTTCTTATGCCCTGTTGCAGCCTATTAGCAGATCACCTGCCCATGGTTTCTCAAGCCATGTGAAACCACCCTGCTTTCCAGCCCTTTCTTTACCTGTGGGGTTTTACCTGTGCAATCAAGGTTTTCAGAGAGAGAAGGCGTCCCTGAAAGGCAGCATCATGAAGAGGAGATCGGTCTGCCCAGCTGCCTGAAACAGCAAATGCAGGGAAGCTAATTCAGGTATGCAGCAAAAGCAGATCTTGGGTGGGCAGGGGAAACACAGCCACATGTAAATGCAGGTCAGGACTGAAATCTATACGGGTTCAGCAGTGAAACTGTTTGATGAATTGATTCAGCAGAGCAGCTGAGGGCTCAGCAATCCTGAGAAAGTTGGCTGCTCACTAAAGGACCTAAACAAAAGCTTCTTGGCAAAACTTTTAAAAGAACAGCTAAAAACCTGTTTCAGCAAAGATCACAAGCTTAGTACTGCTGGGTCTCACATGCAGACCTCAGAAACCTGCAATTCTCCTATTCAAAACCATATGACCCTCCACCTCTCCTAGGGAGCTTTTGTCACAAATTGCATCCCAGCTTCTCTGACACTTTATTAAGAGCCTCATAGCAGCAATGACTTGTCCATCAAATTAATTCTGGCACATCCTTGGCAGTTTTATTTCCTGAACTGACAGTTTCATAAACAACATCCTCCATCTCAGACTACCATGTAACAGGTTTAATCATCCTCTTCACTAAAAGATTTTAGAAAATACATGGAAAAACAAATTCTGCCTGAGGCTTTACTTTTCTTCTTTAATAATTTTGAGATGTTGAACTGTTCAGACTCCTTCACGTAGACTTGCTTGCCCTTTTTCTTATCTTAATCTATTTATGTACCAAGAAAAATAATTCTTTAGCCTAGCTACTGCCTACAGGCATAGACAGTCAGCTCAGGTTAAATCCCTGCCACTCAAGTAGAGAGCAAATTTACTTGTCCTATATTAAAATTTATAACCATTCTGCAACACAGTGTAGTAAGTATTTCTCCAAAGACCAGCTGCCTTTCCAGTGCCACAGGATAGAAGCAATACCAGTGTTTGCATTCATGCTCTGTTGTACAGCAACCCCATAGGCACTGTATTTGAAACCTTTGTCCTGTTTAATTTTTTCAGCTATGCTGCACACCAGAGAGAATGGAAAAGGTGATTTATCTCCATTTCAGATGTTACTCAAGGCAGGGAGAAATCAGTGAGAGGCACAGACACATCCATAGGGACTTGAGGCCAAGGACACAGCAGAGGTTTCAGCCTTGGCCAAAGTGTCCTTTTGTTACCCAAGAACCAGGATGCACTTCAGCTATTGGGGTTACACTTTTAACTATGGTTGTTACTTTTGTTTCCATTTATTTAAGGAGCACTTCCTGGGCTCCTAAGGCAGGAAACTGGCATGGAAAGACCAGCTGGCACAATCTATGACAAGGCTCTGAATGACCAAGTAGAATGCATCAGTCAAAATGATGGAGACAGGAACCAAGTAGAGACAGGGAAACATCTCCCTGAAAACATCCCAAGTACCCTACGCCTCTCATCATGCTGGTGACTGAAACAGGTGAGCTCATTTCAGAAAGTCAGAAGACATTGCAAGTGACAAAGCCCAGAGAGCCTTTACACAGCAGGAAGATTCAGAAGTAACTCAGACAACAGAGCTACAGGGCCTTATTTAACCTTTTATGCAGAGTATAACCCGTGCCAGGGCGTGTTCTCACATGCATTTCCAGGGCATTTCCAATGCATGTGTTTGCACACACAGCCCCATGACAACACACACTGCAGCACACTTCCACCCCAGCCACACAACCTACCTCCCTGGAACGTGTGGCAAATATAGTTCCCATATGGGGCACCTCTTCCCCTCTCAGCTGTGAGTGACATGACTGAAGTGCTCCTTTCAAATGCCTACAGATAAATAAGGCAGCCCTGCTGCTGCTGTGCTGCTTCACTGCAAAGAGAAAAGGTTGTGGAGCTCTGACTGTAAAGTGATATAGTGCCCCAGCAACAACATCACATGATCTTACATTTTGTAAGATTACCCTA
Source organism: Lichenostomus cassidix (assembly GCF_008360975.1). Classification (NCBI taxonomy): domain Eukaryota; kingdom Metazoa; phylum Chordata; class Aves; order Passeriformes; family Meliphagidae; genus Lichenostomus; species Lichenostomus cassidix. The sequence goes on along the minus strand of NC_139479.1, from coordinate 16,674,499 downwards.
ATGGCTTTCTGCAAATGGCAACTTGCAGATAAAAATATGTCATGGCCTGCTGAATTTCAAAGCACCTCAGTAAAACCCTGCTTGAAGGAAAAACTGCTGTTCACCACGTTGGACTATAACTGTATAAAGGTGCTTGGGAAAAAATGACAGTAATAAATGATTGGAATTACATCCTAGAGAATAAAAAATAAGTTAATAACCAAGACATGCCTGTATATAAACAGGCTTCATAAAGGTTTTCTAAAAAATGCTTGGCTGCAGTATTTCTCTTGGTCAGATCTTAATCTCCCTGCTTTGCATGGCCATCCCACACCATCCCTGTGCTGCTCCCATTCATGATGGCACAATCCACCATGAAGTAAGTGCCCAACAAATGAGTCACATAGAAATGTGTGATGTCACAATGCTGGTAAGAATCTTTGGCTGGGAAAGTAAGCTCTCATTAGCAGTAAATTTAAAATACTGTGTCATTTTAATTAGTGGAATTAACAGGCATGCAAACACATGCCTATTCATTATTATGGCAGTGATGTGAAGGACCAAAATCACTTGAAAAAAACCAAAACCATGACCTACTAAGTAACATAAAAAATACAATATATTTTTGTGCTATGTATTTTTCAGAACAATTTTAGCTGCATTCATTTTTATCATCTGATTTAACAAAACAAGGATTCTTGGCTTGGATTCATAAAGTCATTAGTTATATCCTCCTAGCATCTCCTTTTAGATAACCAATGTGCTGCTAAAACTTTTCCCTAAAAGTTCTCTGCTATTAAAACTGGATGTTTAGTAAAACTATCTTTAACCACTGCTGAAGAACACCTTGCACCCAACAACAATATTTTTATTTACCATAGTGCCTTGAGCAAATGTTGTCTTCATTCTAGCTGGGTAATTGTTGGTGTCTCATATTTTGCACACCTAAATCATGCCAACAGATACTGACACTGCAAAGACCCCAGAAATGGGAGGCACCTCAGGTTAAAACATTTACCCCTATGTTTAGCAACAAATCCCTCATTTCATAGCAACTCACTGATTTAAATCCTCAAGTTACAAAAAATGTGGCAAATAAGCATTTAAATGTTAGAGTCCATATTTTTACTTTACCTGGGACTATTCCATAGATCTCTTCTGCTATCCTGGCAGCTTCTTTTCTGTTGCCTTTAACAATATAGAAATGGGTCAGCAAAGCCAAGGAAATCTTAATTAAAAGCTTGAAGCAAAACAAAGCAAAAATGGCAAAATAAATGTTAGTGAAAGAATGGAGTATAGAACTGTCCTCCATTTTGGTTTGCTCTTTGAATAGTTTCTCAGGTTGGCTAAGTTGCACTGGGCTATTCTTGGTATCATATGTCATCTATTTTAAACCCTTCAGGACCTGCTGTTCCTCAGTTACCAAAAATACATCCTGGTTTTATTTGGTATGAAGTATTTGATACTAAATAACAATACCAAGGATAAGATAGTTTGAACATCTCTGCATACAGGAAACAAATCAGAAAATCCTTTCCAAACCTACATAAATGAGAATAAATTTTCAGCCAGATGCTCTCCATACTACCTGAAAGCCTATATATCCACATTATATTTATTCTTTGAAGTAGCAGTTCCATTTACAGAGACTGCAACAGAAGTTGCAGAAATTGTTCAGGGGTGCTGCAAAAAGAATACTTTGCTGTCTTTCCCATCTTGATAACAGGCCCTGCTGGCATTCAGACACAGAACAAAGGCAAACGTCAAAAAAAAGTATTATCATGAAAGAATTTGAAATAAACCCACATATGTGCAAAGCCAGAGCTAAGAAATCAAAGCTATTCTAGGAGGAGAAAAATACATTGAAATTGCACAATAAGAAACACATGATAACATACTGGTTTTTTCCATTACACAGGGATAAAGAGTGGTGTCCATTGATATTTCTTGCAAGCAGCATTCTCTGTTTTGAAAAAATAGAAATATTTTTATGTTATCCACCATTGATTCAAAGACATAATATTTGAAACTGAGCAAGATACACCCTTTCTTTAACTGCCCTTTTTACTTTCTGAAGGCACATGGCTTCTATAGAGAACAAAGGTTTTCTTCTGCATGTATTTTATTTATTCCTATTTTCCTATATGCACCACAGGAGGAGGATTTCTTTCTTTCTTGATTCCCCTCCTAGCACAGGTTCTCTTAGCCTTCAATTTACACAGGAAATTGAAGGCTAAGAGGAAAGAGCAGGAAAGGAAAAGAGCAGGATATCTCTTGGAGATCCCAAAGAGATTGTGGATATGCACAAGGAAATTATACAGCAAGTTATTTCCCTGGGCATTTTAGATGTAACTTCTTTTGGTTGATAGCAGTACAGCTGGTTTAGTACCTTGCTGTTGTCAGTGCTTGGCCCTCCCAGGTGCTCTAAAATGCTATATAAAATATGTGCAGAGGCTGAGATAAAACACCCCAAGCAATTTTCTAAGTGAACCAATTTTTCTAAAATTCTTAATTAAACCAAGCTATGACATTCTTACCAATAACTCCTAGCAAAAGTATTACATCTACCTTTCCTTACACAGTAATATTCTATATCTGTAGCAACTATAATACCTAAGAATCCAAAAGAGGAAAATTTCCTCTTTTTAGTCACTTTGATACAGTTTGCCACAGGACAAGACAGCTGAAGATGCAAATTACATGACAAGAGAAGTTCAATTAAGGAATCACAGAAAAACAGTTAATTCTGCTCAGCTGAGAAACAAAGAGGAGAAATTAGCAAACATAGGTGGACCAGAAAAAGGGATGATCAGTCAGCCCAGAAAAATCTGAGATAATGAAAACATTCCTCCTGAAGCCAGAGGAATAGTAAAAGCTGTAAAGCACAAAATGTAGGATGCAGAGAAAAAGAACACATAAAAAATAACAAGACCATTACAAAGTAAAGTCAGCCGAAGTCAGTAAACTATGGAGAAATCTTTCTTATGTAGGATTTACAAAACTGGCTCTCAACAAGCCATAAGCAAGAAGGAAGAGCACCTTTTAAGAGAAAAAAAACAGAAATCCAGCTTTTGGTTGCAAGGGAGATTCATCGATTTCTTTAACAATCAGCCTGCTAGATGGTATGCAGAACTGTACAAGTCCACAAAACTCAGAACAATATCAGACACTGGAGATCAGGTGATTTCCACTGAAATTCTCTTATCCCTAATGCAATAATCCAGAAGAGCTCTCCAAGTGCTCTAAAATACCATGAGAAAGTTTGACCACTTGGAAGCAGTCACAGGAACATTTTTCCAGAAGGACAAACTATTTGTGCAGCAGCAAGATCACCCTCCTGGCTTCAGAACAAGACAAATAAAGACTTTCAGTTAAATTATGGGGTAAATCATTTGAGAAAACTTGTGTAATCTCTTAATCTGCTCTTAATGTACAAGAGAACTAGGAGAATTATTGTACTGGATTAAAAAGAAAATCATCAGTGGGAAGACAGCTTAACAGCATGGTGCAAAATATGAATACTGATAGTATTCATGAATATGAAAGGTGGTAGTCAGGTAAACCACAGCAAGATCAGGTGTGATCACTCGGAAATCTCTGTATTTTTGAAACTCAAGAGGTGAGCAACATAGTGTAGGCGTGAGAACAGGCAGAACACAACAGAAGAGCAATGACAGTGCAGAAATATCATTCCTCCCTCGCTCTTTTGAGCAGAACGAGATGGATTATGCAACTCCATTGATAGATTTGAGTGAAAAGTCAGACCTCCATAGAAAAAAACTGAGAAAACCCTCACTGAGAACTTCTGCAAGATGCCCAAACTACTCCATTAAACACTCTTGCATACAGCTAGGATAATTACTAAATTGTTAAATCAAAATATCCAAAAAATATATTAATACTTTAAAAAAATTGTCATGAGATGATAAATAGAAGCAGTTTAGCTAGATCATCCAAAAAACTGGAAAGGTAATATTTATATATGCTTAGGTTATAAACATGCAAGGAATAAGCAGAAAAAAAATAGCAATCCATTTTAGAAAACAACTCATTTTCAATAAGGTTCACCTTAACTTTATCCAGCTTTTAGGAAGAAATGTCAGATACGACCTGAAGAATTCGGCAAGGAAATAAAATTAGAGGGATCCTCGTCTCAAAGAAATCCTCATCTCAAAGAAAGTGACACTGGTCTATTCTTATGCTACATACACTTTGAATTACAGCAGTGTATTTCTAATGTATATAGTTGGAATTAGAATATCAAACGTATTCAAAGTAAGGCAACTAGGGAAAAAAAGGAGTCAGAAAGACTCAAACAGAAGAGGTGAGCACAAAGACGTCCATGTAGAGCCTGGCTACTTTTCTATCAGTTTGATCTAATAAATGACACTACTTCCCATACAAGCCTTGCCTCATTTGCATCCTTAGGTCAACACTTAGCTTACAACATTCCTGCTTGTAAGAAGAGATGTAGAGAGTGACTCAGCTCTCAAGCCAACGTGGAATTTATCTCCTCTATCTGCCACCCATTGCACCAGGTAGCGCCTGGTTATCGGAACTCCTGCTGCCTGGGCAGGGAAAGAGCAAATTCCAGCAGGCACTCAATTTCCCCTGTCTGCCCCCAGTGCCTGTGTGCACAGGGAATGCACCAGAGCCTCCTGCTTAAACAGCCAGCTTGGAGAACCAGATTGCACAAGACAACCAGTCATGCACAGTTAAAGTTCCATGAATCCCGCACGAGTAACATCTCCAGACTTATGACAGTGTTGGAGCCACGTCAGGATCTGAAAGCAATCTAATCTACCTGCTAGGTTTACAAGAAAAATGTGTAATTTTTGTAAAACAATAAATTCAGATGCATAACTACTTCCTGCCTTTAGTTTTGTTCCCTTAAAAAAGATCCACATTTTATTTGACTATGTCAATGCTCAAGTAATTAGGGAAAACTGTGGAAGTCAACATAGTACTGAGTGTCACGATGCACAGCAAATATCATGAGAGTAGCTTAATGAGAGAAAATAAACACTAAAAATATCTAAATATTTTTAATATAAAAAATTAAACTATTTTGAGATTATTCTTTTATCTATTTACATAAAGTCTTTATTTTCCTAAAGCAGAAAGCATCAGAAAGACTTTTACAATTAATATTTAAAAGCCTAAGCATATATGAAGTAAAGGGACTAGTGAAGAGAAATAATTATCAAAAAGGGAAAAATATATTTTAAACAGATGCAGAAAAACTTGACCACAAGAAAAGTAAATTACAGTGTATTTACCTTCTTACAGATCTATCCCCACCCACTAAAAGACAGTCTGAAAGATTAATCTTATATCCATTCTTGATGCTTATGTGGTGCACTGTATGGTTTAACCTACAATCTTCAATTATCAACACCTTAATTCACAGTGTCTGCACATAACGTGTTGGAATCATTTCTCCTTGTGCCTGGAGATGGAATTTCATTGCAGATTGGGGACAACCTTCTATACAGGTGGGGTTTGTGTGTTCCTTCCTCCTCCTACCAGAGGCTCTGCTCTGTGCAAGAAATTGCTTAATTAGCATCACTCTCTCTTTGCTAACATTCCCCTGCTATTTCACAGGGATCAAATGTTACCTGCAAGCACAACTGAAACATTTAATTTTTTTTAACACGTATGTTAATAATTTCTAACTACACTCATTATCTTAGTTGATTTTTTTTAGTATTCTGGTTATTTTATTTAACCTTTTTCATGTTAGCCATTGATGTTTTCTAAAACTGTAAATGTGTCAGTGACATCACCCTTTACTCTATGACACAAGGCCAGTGAGCAAATAATTCCCAGAGCTGTATATAATACAAGTGGTGTTGTTTGAGAAACCAGCCATGAGTTAAGTTTGTATGGCAGCTTGTACAGAATGTTTGTTAAAAATAATTTTTCTCATAAGAACTCCACCAACCAGTGATGGAAAGCACCATTATGCTGTGTAATTCTGTATTTTCTAATTATATGTTCCCACATACTAATGAAATGTATCCATTCTTTATGTAAAGGTAAATAAACTTCTAGATAAACTTTACACTGCCTTGTAAACAAGACTATAACAAGGTTTTATTATGTTATTCATAAGTACACAATGTTCCACAAAAGAAAAAAGTATTTTCAATAGATACACACAATCCTTTTGATTTGTGTTTGTAGATGTTGCAGGAAACCAAATAGAAATAAGAGAGAAGAAACAAAATATTATTAAAAATACATATATATATATATATAACATTTCCCTGGAGTGACAATCAGTATTTTCAAAAGGCTGTTAGAAATGTGAATGCTTGAATTAAAAAAAAAAAACAAAACAAAACAACCTTAGAAAAGTAAAATATTAGCTTAATCCCATCCATTTATCCTTAAACCTTGTGGCACCATTTTAAATGACCTCCACTTTTAATGCAGAGTTTGAAAAACTCAAAATTGTAATATTACATGCTGTATGTTAAATATCAAAGTCTAGAAATTCTAGTAAAAGAAAATAGACTTTATATATGGCAATTATTTTACGTTATCTTTCTGGGTTTCATGAAAATATGTTCAATGAAATTATAAAATGCTTGTGTTAATTACATCTCTACTCAAAGAAGATGATTTTGGCAGAAGTGTGTTAAATACTCTCCCTCAAGGGTTTAGAAACAGTATTTTCATATTGCACAGTTTTAATATTAATACAGTGTCCAGCAGCACACAATACTCCAGAGTCATAAAATAGTAAGCTTGTCATCATTAGTGATGCTTGAAAAATAAATTAACCCAGTGCATCAGACAAGGGGCAATTTTAGAGGTGGTTGGCACAAATGAAATAAATGCCTCCTCTCACACACACACTGGCACAGTGCTGTGCTGTCTCTTGCCCCATGTACACAACACTCAGCACTCAGGAATCCTCATGGATACTCCTCTCTTTCTCTGTCTCTCCATGAAAAGCACAGCCATTGGTTATTTCCACTGAAGGGATACCTTCCCAAGATTTCCCTTGCAGAACCTGCCAGACAGTGTCTCTGACGTGGATGAGGTGAAATCATTCACACTGAACACTGTCCCTCCCAGAGATGGACTGAAATGCCACTTTGGTCATAAGTGAGGGGAAGGAGAAGCAGGGGGGAAAGGGATGGGTGGGTGGGAGGTGGGAGAGAGCAAGTAAGCACAAATGTGCTTGTTAAGCCCTTCACAGATTTTGCTCTCTCACACACACGTGTTACTTCACACTTTGGCACAGTCTGCTGGAAGTTTTCAGGCCTGAGATGTTTCTGAAGGCTGTATTATCTCTAAAGAATACTATTTCTTCACCTATGTACTGAAAAACAATAACCAAAACACTATAAGCTTTATGTCACTTTCACACATGTAAAGTGAACAGGACAAATTTAGCACCTCTGAAAATATCAGAAAATCATTTTGGAATTTTGATTTAGCAACAGGATGAGCAACTAGGGAAGAACTTCAAAATAATAATGTTATGCAGGCAAAACACTGTCACCAGGACACAACTGCTAGAACTAAGTCTCTGAAATTTACATGGTAATGGACTTTATGACTAATTTCAAGTGCCATTTTCATCTTCAGAGAAAAAAAGGTGTATTTTGTTGGGTTTTTAATTATTTTGAAAGAGTCTTAAAATAAAAATCACAGTAAATATAATGGATTAGCAGGGACTACTGTAAGCTAATAATTTTTGTATTTTGCTTTCCCAAATACCTTAAGTCCCTTTCTGCAATGGTCAAGTTATCAAGAAAAGACTTGTATTTTTGTTTCCAAGGCTTCTGACACGTATAAAAACCCATGTTCTCCTCTCAGCTTTAAGTGCAAAAGAGATGCCTATAAATTTGCATGAATCCAAAACTGAACTAAAAATATCATCCTAAATTGAGGTAGCACATTGAACTAAGTTTCTTTCTAAGAACTTCAGAAAGAAACTAAAGAATTTTAAGAGTAATGTCTCTGTCAGCAAGCATTAAAACCTTTAGTGACTGATGCATTCTTCCCTCTCCACTTGAGCAATTTAGGAGTTGGGAAGTTCTTCTTTAACTCTTCTTTTTTTCCCAAAAAAATACTCTTTAGTCCATGCACCCTTAGGTCCTGTAGCATCTATTGCAACATCAATAATGGAATCTGGAGTCATCCACCTCAGAAACACCAAGAGAAGGAAGTTCAGAACAGCAAGCAAAGCAAAAATACACCCAGTCACTGGGCCACAGTGAGTCATGAGTCTGTCAAGTCGCTCATTCATTGGTAAAACCACTTCATCTGCAACTCTGTCATACACCTAAACAGAGAGGAAACAGAAAGAAAGATCTTAAAAACATGTTGCTTCTACCTCAAAAACTGGGCAGTACTTTGCCATCATGGCGCCAAACAAATTCTCTGTTCTTAGGTTCCAGATGGGACAAATATTACCCCCAAAAAAGCTTTGAAGATTTTAAGTGCTGATTTATGAGTCCCTGTTCTAGATATTTCATTCATTTATTTAAGGAGAAATATAAAACATTCTCTTTTTTTACAAATTTCAAGAGTATTTCATTAACTAGGAAGGCTACATAATTTGTCTCTCATGTAACATTATATAGAAAGGGTTGGGGGTTTTAATTAATTGAATAGGTCCTAATCTCATATTCATATCAGTCATAGGAAGAGTTTGAACATGCAATTACTACATTTTAAACACAAAGACAGATGAACCAGTAGGTGATCTTGGCAATATTCCAAATCTCTGTATTTGAACAATGAAGCAAATCATAATGGGCTCCTGATTTTTGTTTAAAGAAACACTAGTTCAATTATTGCATGAAGCAAATACATGCTACTAGTGACTTATTATCCATGTCAACCACAGCCAACTACAAACCCATGACGAACCACTCCAAAAAGGCTTGAAGGACACAAGAATGTCTTTCATGTGAGAATGTTACAGACTTCATCCTACTTAATTTGCTAAAAAACAACTTCTTCTGTACAATATAATATCTGTGCATAGGTCTACCAATTTTATGAGCATTTTCCTTCATGCAGTACTGGTGGGTTTTTTTTAAGAAAAGTCTATCTATATAAAGGAAACTCAAATGCAGGCTAACGCCTATAAAAACTTTGCAATTCAAATGTTGCTTGCAGTTACAAAACCTTAAAATGAATGGTACTGATGGCACTTGAAAATAATAAACTGGTTGAACACGGCACTTTGAGAAGGCTCACAAGAGAGCTGAGTGCACTACAATACCAGTAAGAGGCCTAGGGGTCAGCTACTCTCTCCCTCCTAAAACACAGGAGGTGAAATCAGAAGTGACATCTCCACAGGTGTTTGTAACATCACTGCAGCCAACATTCTTCACTAAGGGCAGAGTTTTTATAACAAAGTGCAGTTCTAATTCTGAAACACAATTTCAAAACTATGAAAATTAATTTTCATTACAACCACATCTTATGTAAACTCAGCTGTGTTAAGCCTTCTGGCATTAAACTACCTCTCATAATTTTAAACCACTTGCTAGCATGTGGCAAAGCTTTGCCATGAACTGTCTTTACCTCGTCATACACCTTATGCAGCATGTTCCAGTTATGCCAGAAAGTTACTTTGTGTGAAGACCTGAATAAATGAATGAGTAGAAATCTAACTAAAGGTCTAAGCTTTTCTTCACAATATTTACCGGCAGTTTTGGCATGTTAGGAAATACAAATAGAAAAAAAAATCACCTATCTGGGGATATATTGGGGGAAACAAAAAGCATTTTCTGAACCTTTTAATACCATGTGTGTTTGACAGGAAACACACTGAAAAATTACACTGGATAATTACACAGAGAACATGCATAGTAATATTTCAAAGCAACAGTTGTTTCAGAAATGTACTATCAGAGAATTTAAAAGAAGTGATTATACATACTTTCTCAGTCCTCTCTGCTACGTTCCTCCACGTATAAAATGTCTTTACTTCATTATGAACAGTTTCTGGAGATGGAAGAGTTCCTGATCTGAGCTTGGCAATAGCTTTTTCTAGTCCATCACACAAAGATTTCACAGAAGGCTCACATAAAATAATAAGATTTTCTGGAAGTACCTCCGGAATCCCACCGACTCTTGTACTCACCACCTTTGAAACAAACAAAAGAAACAGCATATATACAAAATAACAAATGAAACTGTGTGATGACAATGCTGTTACATTGTTTCAATGCAGCAATTTAAAATGGGAAAATATCATACTTTGGGAACCCAACCTATACGTGAACTAAAGGCGTAAGCCCCAGAGAAGACACAGCACAGCAGATGACCTTTAACTTTGTCCAGAATGATTCTTTGGTGCCATGATAAAACAGAAGACTTGGTCTAATGAGTCACCTTTCCTGAAGGTGTTTGCCACAGTACAAAACTAAACCTGTGTAACCAGATTTTAGACTTTTCCTCCATAGGATGCCAAAAAACCTGTTACCCCTATTTGGAGAGGACAATTTTACCACATACTTAAACTCTCAGTTTCCTAGGCTACTGAACACTTGCAAACATTTATCAGTTATTTTAATCTGAATTATTTTTAAAGGGATTTCAGAAATTAGTAAGACTCACATTGTGCAATCATCTCTAAACATTGGGCAATAAGGAACTGCAGAACTTCCTCACCTCTAGAGAAGAAAAGAGATGACAAGGGAATAACTACAATTAGGTACTAACTGCGGTCAAAGGGTACTGAAATAAAGAAAAAACTGAAGTCACTCACATTTTCTATACTTATAGTAAATTGGGTACTCTTCTCAGTCTGTCTTTTTAATAAGGTTTCTTTATATTTTAATGTGAAACCCTAAGATCTTTATGGCTATTGATTCAACTTCTTTTTGAGTTGTCAGTCTGGGCTCTAAATTAGTCAGAAAGGGTTTTTACTGTGTTCCCTCTCTCCAACACTTATCTTGGATCCCTACATACTAAGGCAATTTTTCTGCTGCTCCTTTCAAATACTGTCAAAATAAACCTTTGTGAACATCAACTACCCCAAAACTCTGTAAAGGAGTACATACAAAATAGTATTTTGGAGAGGCAGTCTGGCTAGTTCAGAGAACTGAGAGCAGATCTACATGTAATTCCCAATCCTGCACAAAATTCTTCTTGGAGCTTAAGCAATTTCAGTTAACCTTTCTGTCTCAGCTTCCAGGTGATCTGTAAATGGGGATAATATTTGCTTACCTCTGTAAAGACAAAGCCTCAGATGAAATCAAATGTTAAAAATCAAATATTTCATTGTGAAACTCATTTAAAATGGAGACATGCTATCTAGATATTGAGTTGTATTTTTTTTTTACCTGTAAACCACAGCTTGCTGCTTCCACAATAGCCATACAAAAGGCCTCAGTGAGGGAAGTGTTGAGAAAAATGTGCCCCTGGACCAGGACATTTCTAACATCCTGGTGTTCCAAGCCTCCTAGGAGACGCACCCTGCATACAAAAGGGGGAGAAAAAGAACAAAAACCCAGAGATAAACACTAGATTTGGACCATAATAATTCTGTGTACTGTTACACATATTCTGAAAAAGGTACCAATGGTTCACACTTACACAATGAGAACAAACAGAGGCACCTTGGTTTAGTTTTCTCTAAATTTTTCTAACAATGGAGAAATAGAAGATTCTGCTTTAATGATTTTAATGACAATTGCCTCCAGAACATTGTTACTAAGCCATCTAGTTCTGCAAGAAAAAATGTCTTCATTCAGTAATAATTAAGTTTTGTCAAATGCATTATCTGAATTTTCAATGTCAGGTCTGATCAATCTGAGTCTGACAGGGAAAAGGTTTTAAGATACAATGATCAGGACCTATCATTTTGAAGAGATATTGGAAAACAGTAACAGATAAAATGAGAATGATCCTGACAATTTTAATTGGGGGAATCACTGACTAAAGTACAAAACAGACAATGAAAAACCTAAAAAAGAAAATGAAAAATTAAGAACAAGAAACTGTTCTTGATCAAGAAAACTCCAGAGAAATACATAAATGCCTGTGTACCATGGCAACAACCTGGTAACATGGTAGCACCAGGGAACATGTCTGTAGTGCCATAAGAATACACACGAGATAAGCACTATGCTTAAGTGTTTCATACTGAACTAAAATTAATTATTAGTAGTCATCATCACATGCAGTGGCACAAATGAGCTGTTAACACCTGATGACATAAGTAATCCAAGCATCATGGTTGCAGAGAGGAGTATGATGAATTTATACCTAAGTCAGCTTTTCTATGACTTGAGTGAAGGCTCATTTAGGGCTTATTCATAGAAATATTAATTAACTTGCAGGATCACAGTCCAACTTTCACAGACTTCAGTGTCTGGTTTATCTGCCTTGCCTTCAGGCCTCCAACCTGCAGTTTTGGGTTTTTTCTGGGGGAGGAAGGCAGGCAGTTTCTCACCCCCGAAGTACCTTGCAGGGTCAGAAATCTACAGAACAAACCTGTCATGTAGCTGGTATCTTTCCCGGACTTCTTCCAGAATGATTCGTTTTGGTCCTTCTCCTCCAACTAGGAAATGTAACTCCGGGTATTTCTGACACAGCTCAGGAATTATACCACTAAGCAAATCAATACCTAAGAGTAGAAAATTTAGATTTGATTTCAGAACTTCTCATGATGCAGCCCACTGCTACAACTCTATTCAAGAGTAAAAGAAATTTTTAAAAAAAAGTCTCTTGAAGACAGTTAAAACTTCTGTACACAAAATTATGAAAAAAACTTCACAACTTGTGACCTTTTAGGAGACAAATATGGGAAAAAATCACTTAAGTTCGTGTCACTTGATTAAATAAAAAACAATTAAAATATTTCTAACAGCATATATAGATTAGGCCCTAAATCTCATGTCTAAAATAAGCCAAACCTTCCATTTCACAAATTGCAGTTTTCAGTATCGTCAGTATCACAAAGCAAACACATCTCTGAACCCAACACATGCAAAAAGAAATGTACATTTCTTCTACTTGAGTGCACATACACAAAAGCTTGGAACAACCACCTCACCACTCCCAGTGAAAATTCCATCCATACCACAGATACAGCCTAAGTGATACCTGACCAAGACCTTTCTAAAGAAAGGAAACAACCAGAACCAGCTTACATTTGATCTCCCATTACCTTTTCTGTAAACAAGTCTGCTGACAACAACAATCGTTATTGTACTGTCATCCCTCCTCGACGGGTCTGGGGTGAAGTCGGTGGGATCGACAGCGTTGGGGATGACAGAGACTATGCGCGGGTCCAGGGCTGCCCTCAACACCGTGTTCTCCTTACTCGTGAAGGAGACGCAGATGATGTGGTTGGTGTCGCACAGGGACACCGTCAGCAGCTTGTTGGTCAGCACCGAGCTGACATCGGCGAAGCCGAAGAGGGAGTGGTCAGTGAACACCGTCCGCAGCCCCATGGTCTTGGCGTGGAACAGCGCGTCGTGGGCCATGGCGGAGAAGGAGCTGTGCGCGTGCACGATGGTCACCCGCTCCCGCACGAAGATGTACCTGAGCAAGGGCAGGCTGTGGAACAGCGTCGTGGCCGTGGACTGGTTGTACATCACCTTCAGCGGCAGGTAGTAGACTTTCAGCCCGCTCGTGAGGTAGCGGACGCCCCTGCGGTGCCCGTAGGCGTGGGTGACCACCAGGACCTTGTGGCCGCGCTCGATGAGGCACTGTGACAGCTGATACACGTGGCTCTCCACGCCCCCCATGTTGGGGTAGAAGAAGTCCGACACCATGCACACGCTGTGCGCCGCCGGGCCTCCGCCCTCCATCCCGGGCCCGCTCCTGCCGGGGGAAGGAACCACAAGGCGCCATCACTCGCCGGCGGCCGCCCGCGACGACCCCCGGCCCCCTCCTGTCGGCGGCGCCGCCGGGCCCGGCCACGCGTCCCGCGCAGGCCGCACGCAGGGAAGGACGGTACCGCGGCCCCTTGAAGAGTCCGCTCATCCCCGCGGCCGCCCCGGGGGAGCAGGGGTGTCGGTGAGGGCTGGGAACCGTGCACGTACCTGCCGGCGGCCGGCGCTCCCTGCGCGCTGCCCGGCGCCATGTCCCCATTTCCCGGTCACCGCGGCAACCACGCCCGCCTGCCGCGCTGCCGCAGCCAATCACCGCCCGGCCGCGCGTCACGCGGGAAAAGGAGCGCCAATCGCTGCGCGGGTGGGCGGAGCGGAGAGCCCCGCCCCAGCCTCAGCCCCGGGGATCCGCCCCGCTCCTGCCAGCGCTCCTGCCCGCATCCCGGGATCCGCCCCGCTCCTGCCCGCATCCCGGGATCCGCCCCGCTCCTGCCCGCATCCCTGCCCGCATCCCGGGATCCGCCCCGCTCCTGCCCGCATCCCGGGATCCGCCCCGCTCCTGCCCGCATCCCGGGATCCGCCCCGCTCCTGCCCGCATCCCTGCCCGCATCCCGGGATCCGCCCCGCTCCCTGCCCGCATCCCGGGATCCGCCCCGCTCCTGCCCCGCCCCAGCCTCATCCCCCGGGATCCGCCCCGCCCCAGCCTCGTCCCCCGGGATCCGCCCCGCTCCTGCCCGCATCCCTGTCCGCATCTCGGGATCCGCCCCGCTCCCTGCCCCGCCTCAACCCGGAATCCGCCCCGCTCCCCGCCCCGCCCCACCCCGCCCCACCCCGCCCCACCCCGCATCCCGGGATCCGCCCCGCTCCCTGCCCCGCATCCCGGGATCCGCCCCGCCCCATCCCGCATCCCGGGATCCGCCCCGCTGCCGGCACCAGGCACCGAGGGGATCGCGCTAATACAGCAGCGATGTCCTTGCTGTGGTGGGAAGCCCATCCCGGGGCATTGTTGTCAAAAAAGTGTAGTCCGGAGCTATTGAAAGAAGTGACCTGAATGCCGTACAGGGATGGGATTGCCTGGAAATTCCAAAGGCTTTGCTCTACCCCCGGTGGAGAATCTCTTCTGATGTGTTTAGCTCAGTTACAGCTGGAGCTCCCAAAATGTTCCAGACTCTTCTGCCATAAGTGCTGAAAGATTGCTGTCTCTGAATGAAAATAAATTATAAAAACATGATTTTTGCAGACAGTCCAGGAGCTTGAACACTGTGAAAAGTGCTGGGTCGGCATCACTTGGCTGTGTACTCCTGGTCTTCTCAAGGAGCATTACCATCAGCCTTTCTTGCAGCTCCAACACTGTCCTGACTGCTGCTGGCTGCCAAGAAGGGGGTTCATGCCTTTCCTGCATGTTCCCAAAATTATGTTTGGCAGCTCCTTCTTCTTGACCATGTTTCTGATATGAATTTTCTTAGATATGATTCTGTCATCACTTCTGTGCAGAGGTGTTTGTTGTGAGTGATAGTACAAGCTGACCTAGGCTGGAGTGCTGGCTGGATTCCTGTTAGACTGAAGCTTGGACAAACGTGGTTTGGGGGCACTGATCCCAAGAACGACTAAGGAAATCAGGTACTTCATTCTGGGGACTGAAAGGTGTGAGAGTCTACTGCATTTAGTATGAAAAACATTGCTTATCGATTGTGTTCAGAAAGGCGGGACCAGGATTGGCAAATCTGATTTCATCATCAGGTGCTTCTTAGCATGGCAAGAACCTGAATTTCAGGATGAGAGGCTGCGTGTGACGCCAGAAGAGGGGAAGCTTCTTACCAGCAACAGCAGGATGTGAAAGAGGAAGAGTTTGAGAAGCAGGAGGCTGTAGGGATCCTAGTTCTCAGAAGAAACTGTAGCCTGAGTGTAATGCAGTGGCCTTTCATTACATCTAGGAAAAAGCCACCAAAGTAGTGCCAGGGGAAAGGAGGAATGTACTTGGAGTTCTCTGCTGCAGCACCCCATGATGAGAGCTCTGGTAAATGAGGTGGTCATTACCTCCCTTGCTGTCACACTGCCCTGAAGAATCAAGCCATCAAGTCACTCCAATTTTAGCTGTCAGGAAAACAGTGCTTATGGTTTTAACTATTTGAAAATATATATTTTTTAGATTAGTTCTTCATTTGTGTTCTCTAGGGAAGTTGTAATTCTTAGTATGCAAGCTTAAAAAATCCAAAGAGAAATCATAACTGGTATAGACATAGCAGCACCTTTCTTTACTTTCCTGGCAGTTGGTCATAGGCTCTGGACATCTTTCTGAGGGAGATCAGGGATGATGGCCAAGCCCTCTTGCCTTTGGCCTGGCATGTTGGCTTTGGCAGTCTGACATCTGTGTTCTTCATCAGATGTGTCTAGTTGAGCTTCATGTCACACCTGTCAGTATCCAGTCAATCCCCCTGTATCAGAAGCCTTCTTCTGCTGTCATGTTCAAAGGACATTGAAAAATTTGTCTAATAAGGAACCTAGGAAAAACCTTAATGGAAAGGAAAGCAAACGAATCTTTGCCACTGCCAAGCTGGAAAAGGTGCTGCTAAATTTTCTCTCTGCATCTCGTTCACAAGGATGGGATAACACACACTTTTCACTGGCTGTGGTGTTGTGTTGTTTATTCACAAAATTGCCACAGAGCCTGGGCATATCCAGAGTCAATCCTGCCCTGATCTGAGGTGAAGCTGATATTGAAGGGACCAACAGCTGAAGAAAGAATCATATTTTCTTACTTTGTAGATCCTGCACTCAATATATTCTCTCCCTCACTTAAAGCACATACAAGGTCAGTGTGAGACTGTAGGATAGAGTCGAGAGTAAAGATGTAAAACCTGTGACAGCAGAGTAATTGCCACTTCCAAGCCTGGTCCTTGAATGCTCTCTAAAGCACCTCATAAATTGAGTTAATGGAGAGAGAAGACAGAGGACACTTAAAGAGACTCCTGTGTCTCTGTTCAGGTAGCAGATGCCATCATGCCTCAAGGAGACCACTTCAGTGATCTTGAAAATGTAGAAAAACTTTCTGACAAGTACTATGTACTTTCATCTTCCACTCAGCCTCCTCTGAGGCTGAATTTCTATCACTCTATCACCCGGCCTGGTGCATGACATTGCTTTTGTTCCATGTCTGTACAGAGCAAAAACTGTCACTATTTGGTGAAGTGGCTTTGCTCTGTATTATTAGCTGGTGTATTAAATTAATGCATTTATTTACACTTAATAAGCCTAAAGCATGCACATTTATTATTACAAAACAATATTAATTGGCAAAAACAAGCCATCAGTTGTTCACAAAGTAGTTCACAACAGAGATGTGAAGCAGTGCTGCTCTAGAGCTTGATGCCATAACAAGGGAGCCATAGTACTCCTGGAAAAAAAATTCTTGTGACATAGAATAGTGGTGTGAAAGTGGACAACAAGCTTGCAGTGAAGGACATTTTCTTTGCATGATTCAGGAAAGCAGAAACTGTTGGGAGCCACAAATGAAGAACAGCAGTGAAAAAATAGTACTGCTGAATAGAGAATTATGGCCTATAGATGCAACATAAGCTGAGACTGACTAGCAAAACCAAGCAGGAGAAAGCCAGAGACAGCCCAACAGCTTGTTTGAAAAATGACACTATTTGCAGTTTTTTTTCCTGCTGGAATTAAATGGGCTCCAAAACAAGGAAGAAAGCAGTATTTGGAATTGTTCCCCTGAAGAAAGAGGACAAATTGTTCCATTTAATTTACTTTTACAGGGTAAGACTGGAGAGCCTGACACTTCTCCTAAGATTCCTGTATAGAGGGAGTGAGGGTTCAACTGTTTACCTTCAGGAAACAGGAACAGATCGAACAGATTTCTACAGTACCTTAAAAAGGTTGATTTTGCCTGGTTTCTACTGCATACAGCCAATCTCATTACCTGGCTGCAATACCTCCCATAAAGCAGCCAGGAAAAATCATGGTTTTCTCATTCAAGCACCTGGGTTTTCCTATTTGTGGAATCCCAAAGAAGCTGGCTGAAATTAGATTTTAATGTACTTCTAAAATAAAGATTTCAAGTTGCAGGCTTAACAAACTGCAGTGCAGCCTGTGAAGGAAATTGCTATTAAACACAAACTGGAGAAAGGGCTTCTTTTCTTGAAACCAAATTTCTGTCTTAGATGCCAGAAAATAAGTTGGTTTTCCATTTTACAGTCACTTATCCCTTCCAAGGAGTTTGGAATTCATCTGTGGGAGATGGATTTGCTAACAGAAGGGAGAAGTTGGTTGTCAGGGTTGTGTTTGTTAGGCGTCACATGTGTGTAACCTGTGCCTCTCACTCACACCCTGAGTCCTCAATCACGTGCTCATCCTCTGCACACTACAATGCTTTTCCATCCCAGATCCCAGGGCATTCCCTTCCCTGCCAAATCAGGTCAGTGAAGGTGAAGAAGAGCATGAAGGCTTGGGAGTAGTCAAAGGATATATTCCAGGAGTAGCTTCCAGTCCTCTGGGCATTCAAACAGGTTACATCTCTTAGCAGGACACAGGACAGGACAGCTGCTTGCAGTGCATTGACTGTTGCTAACAATAATCCTCTTTTTCACCACTTGTGAGTGAGTCATTCACCACTCCCATGCAGGATCCATTCCAGCACCAGAACACTTGGTCTCTGGTCCTTCCTGGTGCCTAGCAGGAGCAGTCATGGCAACCAAAGCCTGGATGGTGCCTGTCTTCTACCTTCCCAGCCAAGGCAGTGATCCATCTTAACTACTCCTCAAATAGGGCAGAAAAAATTTGTGGGCACACAGTGCAAAGTGATGTCTGACCTTTTTAGTCTGTCAGAAGGACTGGTTGCTTTTGTACTGGCAGACCTGGGGGATATCTGTCCTGCAGCCAGTGTACAACCACTATCAACTCTCTAATAAGCCATCTGACCAACTTGACAGAAATACAATTCTGCCTGTGTCTGATTTGAATCAAATGGTTTACAGTACCACACAGATCTGAGGTCAGTTACGAAGCCACAGCATGTTGACCACACTACACTTGGTTCTACTTTCTTTTTTTTGGTCAGCTTTATTAGATTTTACTGTCTATTTTGTTGCTGATCCGGTTCTGTTTTTGCAGCCTTGAGGCCACATCAGAGTACTTTAACACTTATGTATCAGCTGTGCTGGAAGGGGAGGCTTGTCCTAGAATTCTTCTGTTTGTATCTTTAAGATTGTACTTGACAAACTCTTTTAAAAACTCCTGGCAATTCATGTCATAGAGTTCTACATTATATGATTCTATGAGTTGATACAAACTGGAGTGGCAAAACTGTCAGGTGGATTTCAGCTTTAAAATGCTAACAAGATGAGTTTTGCTGAAAGTTGAATGAGTGTGGGGACTTGAAGGTGCAGTGACAACAGTAGATGGAGCTATTGGAAACTTAAAATGTGTTTGTCGTGGTGGCGATGCAACAGTGCAAAGCTGAAGAGCCTGTGCCTGGTGTGTTTTATTTCCTACAACTAATGTCCCCACCACACAAATGCTCCAGAGTGTTTTCAGCACTTGTTCTCTGTAGTCATTATACCCAGTAGACTGCATTCTACAGTTCGAATTTTAAGAAAACTGAGTTTCTTGTCAAAACTAAGCATGAGCTATCCTATATATTGATAGTTTATATCCAGGTAGTTTTAAACTGTAAAGCAAAAATAATTAGTTTTAATTATACTTTAAAATCCATTAAATGAGACAAGGGTTTCTTTAAATTTTTACTGTTACTGTAGCCTTGAATATCTACAAATAAAAACTAGGTAAGGTCTGTGCAGGAAGCAGTAATTTTTATTGGACTGTTGGAATTGAGAAGACTCAGAGAGGCATGCAAACCTTTCTTGAGGTGTGAAAAAGAAGCCACAGATTTCAAGCTTTGTGCAGGTTGGAAAGTACTGCTCTGAGGTTAATTTAATGGATGTGCAGCAGGCCAAGGTGAAAGGTGATTGTATTCCAGGGGACAGGTAGAGAGGTGAAGGCATTCTTTCTTAGATGTGAAAACTTTTAGGGGTGAGCTTTGGGTATACTTAAAATGGGCTGCTCAGGGAAATGGAGGAACAGAGAGACTTGATGATTTTCAAGGGATTTTCATTATATACCTTCATAACTGAGCTACAGGAAAATATTGATGTTTATTGCAAAGACAGTATTGATAAAAAGTATTGCATAGCTCTTGTGGCTGTGTTAAGCTTTTCCTTGTGATTCATCATTTGTATTGTTGATTTTATTCTCAGGATTGAATCAAGATAACTGCTATGCAACTGTAGTTGAAAGTTTAAACGCAATTCTGAACCATTATCCATTAATAGGGATCAAGATACACTTTCCCAAGAAAAAAGCAAAGAAGGCAGATGGGTGTGCACAGACAGTGGGATCTGGGGTCAAGGGAAAGTTTTGGGTAAATGCCTTGCCAATGAGTCACCTAACAGAAACTGATGGGTTGATCTGGGTATCTTGCATTACTATTTCAGCTGGACTTGTGATCCTAAGACACACATCAGAGATAGTCTTCACCAATTGAAAATATGACTTAGAATAAAAAAGTGTGGCAAAAGACTAAGTGAAATGCTTCCTGTTTTGTTACCTTATTTTCTTAACTCTTAATTTGTAATCACACTCTGTAACTAGATGTTTTTTATATAATTGCTGTTATATTTTTAAATAGATGGCACGTATTAATGCAGACTAGAATAAAATCATTGATTATTCAGCCATAAACATTTTAAAGGTACCTTTAGATGTTTAAGAAAGGAAACAGTTCATGCTAAATTACAGATCCTCAATACTCTCAGCCTGGAAGGACCTTTCACATTGAGTAGTATTGTTAAGTATGATAAAAGTGGAAACAAAGAAGGGTGTTAATGGCATAGAAGTCAAAATGCAGACCAAGCCCTGACAACACATTTTGTGTTCCCATTTTGTTTTATTGGTCAAAGAAGCACTTTCCTTTTATCTTAATTTGAAACAGACTTTTTACCCCTGAGTTGAAAGTTTTTAGTGAGGTTTTTAAGGAACTGCTGATGTAGGAGTTTGATAAATAAAATTAATGGTAGTGCATCACTTGTAACCCCAGCTTGTTTGTTTTTTTAAATGTAGACTTTAATAAATGGGAACATAGATTTACTTGGCCTGGTATCCACCTTGTAGTTCCAGAAAGAACAATTCACTCCACAAGTCCAGAATTAGAAGATGACAACGTCTTTGATATTTTAAAGTTGAAATGCATTTACCAGTTATTAAGAAAATACAAAGGAAACAGGCAGCTGGAGGAGCTTCTACAGATTCAGTTTTGGGTTCTCAAGATTTTTACTTCCTTTTTTTTAGACTACTGTAAAGCAAAATAATTTTAATAGCATAAATCCTGATTTCTGGTGGTACAAGAAAACAAAAAATAAACCCAAGTAGATTCACATTAGTTTTCGCTGGAATACAGGAAGGGACCTTACCAGTCAGCTGGAATTGATGCCCAAAGGATACATCTAGATTTATATGTTTGCAGTGTATATGAGCATGGCAGGATTTATATGTGCTCTGTCAACCCTCCCATGAATAATTCTTGCTATAAGCAATGTCAGAGCACATGACCTATGATGGCTTTTGAAGTGCATGAGAGCAGTGCTTTCAAGATGTGCTTGCATTTCTTCCATGTCATCAGCATTTGGTAAGATCACACGTACCTCTGTCCTTCTGGAAGTCAAGTATGGTTTTTGCAAGTAGATAAATATTTCCTGACTCTTTCAATGCAGTGTGCATATTCAGCTATTATTCTGATTCATATTCTTCCTTCTCCCCTTCCTGCAAAAAAGCACATATAAGTGGAAGCTAGCTGCTCATAAAAACTGATGGTTTGAGAAACTTCATGTGTGTTTATTTAGAATTAACAATTATTTAAGTACTGTTATTTCTATTACACACATAATACAAATATCACATTAAAGACATCCCTCACTGTATAAAAATTAAGACACACTGCAACAGAAATTTTTAGCATTATTATTTTGGCCATGAAATCTGTAAATCATGTCCATATGCCTAAAGAGCAAGTCATGCTGAACACAGTAATAAAAGGCCTTTCAAACTTCAAAGAGAACATTCCACTGCTCAATAACCTTCTCTCTAGGAAGGTCATTTAGTCATAGGTTAAAAGCTAATGACACCAATCAAAGAAAAGGATCTGCTAGGAATTTTACCTCATTTAATTCTTCTGAATTGTTATATTAAATATACTAATTAAAAGTCAGTCTGATACATCAGTATGAAAGATGACATAAAGTATTTCTATTTTAAAGTTTGTTGAGTATTTTCAAATGACAAATCCAGAATTTGGCCAACAGAATAACATTGAACTTTTATAAATCCTCACCAAAAGCTAATTGTCTGCATGTGTTTGCATCTTCACCCAGACCCTCCTTTTAGGCGTGGTGTTCCACATGAAGGATTTATGGCTATGTCACAGAGTTGATGACATCCAGATCTTCTTGGTGCTGTGGCAGTGAAGACCATCCCACAGCACTGGCATTGACAGCACTGTGCTTAAATTCTTGAGCTTTTCCACAACGTGTTTCAGTGAATGTTACAGATACACACCACATGCTTTGTTAATTTTCTAATTATGAGGAGAGTAGGGTGGCAAAGAGCAGCACCTTGTAATACAGAGGCTGGCACAAGGCCTTAGGAACAGATGATCTGCTGTAGTAGGGATTTATTGTGAAAGAAATACACTGTAAGATGCCTGTAGGTTGCACCAGAGATGACAATCCTACTTGAAGAATGAAGAAGTACATTCATAAGGCTTCTAGAAATTAGGGCTGAGAACATCTACAGAGCATGGCAGTTATAAACTAGATAAAAACCTCTGTGTTGGCTGCTTAGTGAAACAGCTGCCACCACGAGCAGTTTCCTTTTCCATCTTCAAAGTTAGCCTTAGAACTGTTGTAACCCACAAGCTTTCTGGCACACTGCTCCTGCAAAATGGAAGCCCTTTACAGGTAGAACAACCTGTAGGTGGTTAAATTCAGTGTCAATTACACTGATTTTTACATTGACCTCCAGGTGTATTGTTGATGATTACATACTCGTGTTTGTTTGAGCATGCTATCTGTCCTGGTTTGGCTGGTACAGTGCTGGGTTATGTATTTAGTATAAGAATAATATTGATAACACACTGATGTTTTGCCTATTGCTAAGTTGTGCTTACTCTAAATCAAGGACTTTTCAATTTCCAGTGCTCTCACAGAGAGCAGGTACACAAGAAGCCATGAGGAGTCATCAGCCATCATCAGGATGGCTGACCTGAACAGGTCAAAGGGATATCCCATTCCATAGAGCGCCATGCCCAGTATTATTACTGTTGTTGTTGTAGCTGTTATATTTTATTTTGTTTCAAAATTATTTCAATTACCAAAACGTTCTTACCTCAACCCATGAGGTTTACCTTTTCTTTCCAGGTCTTCCCACTAGGGTGGTGGTGAGACAAGTGAGTTGTTTGGTACTTAGTTACCACCTGGGTTTAAACAACAACTCCATCAAAAATATTTGCCTAAGTGTTTAACCAAGTGATCCACAAGATTTAATAGCAAAATTTTGAAGCTAAAGGTTAAATTCACCTAGAGGCTTAGACTGAAAGAAGCCTATGGATGTAGTGAAATCTCATCTCACTACACCCTGTTGGGATCTTCAGTCCTGCACTGGACGTCCAGGCACAGGTCTGTTTTTCAGTGGAATAGGGAAGTGTGGAAAACCTCAGAGCAGGGTTCACAAGGATGGTCAATGATGGTACCTTTCCAGCTTAGGTATCCTACTGGCCATTGTAATCTCCTGGAGGTTGGGTGGTTCATATTCAAATCCCTCTGTATCTCTGTGAGAAAAGCTTTGGAACATATTTTTCAGCCCCTCAGTGACAACATCTAAGGGCTTTCTGGGCTTGAAACAGATTTAATTGTGTCTCAGGTAAGAACAGCTCAGTTTTGAAAAATGAAGTTAATATATTTCTTGGTCAGGATAGAAAACCAAGGAATCCTCTATAGATCAACACTGACAAGACACAGATGGAATTAATACAGCATTCCAGTTGCTAAACTCCAGGTTAAGCTAGGAAATGTAGAAGCTTGATTTCTTTCCACAGGAATTAGCTTTACAAATACTTTTGCATGTTTTTGCACAAAGGTGTGTTTTTACTCCATACCTCTGGTGCTACCAGTTAAGTGTCAGGTTTGCCTCTGCAGCTCCCTGGCTTTCTGAGGAGTGTGCTGATGGTGTAGCTTATTGGCAGCACAGCCTTTTGGTCAGGGTGCCCCCAGCTGAGATAGAAGTGATGGGGCAGTTCATTCCTTTTATGGACCCCTGTGCAGCTCAGGGACCTCACCCACCACTCACATGGGCTTGAATTTAGAGCCTCTTGGAGGAGCAGGAGAGGTGTAAGGGTGTTCTTGTGCTGCCAGGCTGCTTCACCTGCTGTTGCACTGGGGTTACGTTCCCCTTCTTGGCCATGCAGATTTCACACTAGTGCCATGTGTCCTTCTCTCTTGAGAGCATCCACACCAGGTGAGCCCAGTGCAGCCCAGGAGGTAATTCCACTGCAGGGGCTCCACCCAGGATGTTCACAGGTCAGGCCATGCTGCTTGGTCAGAGGACCCCAGGCCAGCTCACAGAACAGGCAGCACAAACAGCCTGCAGGTATGTTTGCACAGACCTAGATCCCAGGAGGCTTAGGAAGCACTCACAGCACTCAGGATCAAATCCTAAATGCCTTAGTAAAACTAAAGGCATGTTAAATTGTCTGGAGCTTTGTCCAACCATTCAATCAATCTTACAGGATTTGGCTCTAATTTTATTTTAAAGAAATCTATTTTTCCTATACAAATACAAAAAACCCTTAGTTGCACATCATAAATCCATTTCCTGTTCCCTGTGTTGTGTCAAGCATTCCATCTCTGTAGCATTTGTTTCATATACTCTATTCCCTTTGTTCACAGTGTAGAATTGGAGAATTCAGCAAATGGGAAAAAATCATACAGATGTCAAGAATATCACTTTCTGTTCAGGATTATTGCTTGTAATATTTTCTCTGGACTAGCTCACACCAGACCTCAGTGGCTCAGAAAATAATACTGTCCTTGTACTTGATCTGGTTAAAGAACTGTTACTCAGACCTCACACTGGTGAGAGGAATTTCAGTGTAAAGACGATATTTTCATAGCATGGTAAGCTAAAACAAAAATCAACTTCTAGTGAATTGTGCTTTTCCAAAATTCACTGAAGAGTTAGCACTAGTGCGCTGTTATCCCCTTAGGAAGATTAATGCATTATAGCAGGAACAAATAAATAAATCACACATTCTGCCAAGAAGACATGGAAAAAAATGCTTCTTTTTTACTGAAGTTATTGGGTCAAGTGACCTTGTTTTGACCTGGGTTTGGGCAGAAGCCAGTCCCTGTGGAACAAATATAAGAAAACTGTACTTGAAATTATTTTGGGGTTTGGCTTATTTTCTTTTTGTTGGGCATAGTTTTGAAATAACAGAGAAAAATCAAAGCCACTCGAATAACTGATGTATTTATTTTCTTATATACACTTAAATATGGCACATCTGACAGTAGTTGTACAATAAACACAAAATGATAATCAAAGCTGGACAGTAGATCAAATAACTCAGTGCTGAACCTATTAGAAGCCAAATCCTGTACACTGAATTTCTGAAGAAAGTTTTACCCAGGAGCTGCATTAGCTAAGTATTCAGAGGCTAAGATTATCAAGTCTCAATTTCTGAATGACTGGCTGGAGACTGTGACTCTATTTCCAACACACAGCTTCATCTTCCATCACGTTATATTGAACTGGTGCTTTCCAATCTTTCTTCCATGCAGCCAGAAATTCATCAGCTGTTGTTACCTCTTACCAATGTCCCAGAGGATTCACCTGCAGTTAGTGATTACTCTAATAAATAAATGCAGACTGGATTAATTCTTCTGCTATTAATGTGGAAGATGTTCATGTTTACTATTGTTTGAAAGTCAGTGACATCTACTTTGCAAAGCAGTGGATTTTTGAAGAATAGGGGAAGCTCAGTCAAGGAGTTTCTCTGCTCTGGGACCCATGAGAGCCTCTCTTCTCCTTCGGACAGCGACAATGCCTGGAACACACTGGTTTGGCTGTTGGGCATGTTCTGGGTTGGGATGGACACCTGTCTTCACAGCTGTTTGATGAAGGAGAAAGAACACAAAAGAGAGAAGCATTTTAATATGATAATTCTTCACTCTCATATTCCTCAACTGTTTCATCATTGAACACTGCAATGCTCCCTAGACACTGGAAAAATGTTGACATCCTACAACACAGAGAAAAGAATTTGCTGTCTGACAGTTCTTGTCTACAGCAGCATGTCTTTCACTGGTCCATTTGTCCAGAGTCGTGACTTAAATGATGCTTTCATTTCTTGAGAGCAGTGAAGTCCCAAGGGTGAGCACTGGATAGTGCTGCCCTCGAACTCTGCCAAGTAGCTTATCTCACTTCATGATTCAGCTTTGCTCCTCCAGAAATACTGGCCATGGAAGCCTGGCATTAAAGTCCTGTGTCCAAATTACTGTCATTTCTATAAGCCAGATTAATATAAACAAATTATTACATTGCTCCCTTCCTGCCTGTCTGAAACACATAAATAACCAATTCTTTTGTGCTTACTTTCAGCTATGCTGATTGTTTTAACTATTTCTGTACTTGTCAACTATTTTGTGTTTGTCCTCATTTTCAAAGCTGAACATGAAGATGCAAAGTTTACTTCTTCCACAGCATCTTCCCTGTGAATGAACCTTTTGAGGCCTCTGAGAGTGGACAGTGAGTGACCACTCAGTGAACTGCACCTCTGCCAAGGTACCCAGGGAAACTGGATGCTGACTGTCCTTACATAAACTTTGAGACTAAGCTACTGCATGCTCCTGGGTCTCTACATGGGACCAAAGCTTTCTGAAAAATTAAAACAATTAACAAATGCATTGAAACAGGTGTTTTAAGAGGGCATTTTCTATCTGTGATCTAACACGGAAACCTCAAAACTAATCATACAAAAAGATTGGGGAAATTCATTGAGTATAGAAGCCCCAAAACAATTTTCCTGCTCCTCAGTGGAGTCAGAGCTGGTTGAGTGGATTTGTATGTGTATAAAATTGCATTAGGTTTAGAAAATTGCTTTCACTGAGGACAAACTGGATAAGGCATGTGCTGTGTGCTCTGTGCTCTGTGTGCAGATTTAGGGAGCCTTTGTCCCTAACCATCCATGAGATTGCCTTCAGCTGCTGCAGAGAACAGCTGTCACAGGATGTGTTCTGCCTACCTACAAACACAAGACTCAGTACCTCACTGCAGAAAATAGTATCAGTTGTAGTACAGTTTTAATCATCATTCCCTAAAGATTAGTAAAAAATAAAAATTAGTAAGTATTGACAGCTGAATAGCAGATAGCAGCCTTGTCCAGATTTCTTTAAAATACAAATAAACCTTAGATTCCTTTTATGAGGTAAGTATTTTAAATATAATCTCCATTATTATTATTATCCTTGTCTGCCAAACTTCAGGAAGGCATTTTATCCTGAGTGGACATCCTATCCAATTCAGCGCTTGCAGCTCCATCTAGGCATGTTAATTCAGGTCTTGCTCTGTAGACACTGAATGACAAGGATCACTTACCTGCAGGTTTCAGCATGAAATATCTTGTGTTTTAGAGCACAGCTCTCCTGGCTCTCCCTACACAAATAGCAGCTGCAGTTCTCTTTGCTTTGAAAGAAATCTGTGGGACACTTATGTCTACAGATGCATTCACAATTTTCTTCATCAAATTCCATATGTTGTCCACACATAGCCAGCTCAGCAAGAGGAGGGAGTCCTGCAATAGCACATACATCTTTTAGCAATAAGCTTTACATGACCAAATCCTGCTTTTGAAGAGACTCTTTCTGTTCTCTATTCACTAGGGCTCACACATGTACTTTCTGATCGATTCTAGACTTCACAATTTCTGTTGTAACTTCCCATGCAGAAAAGGACTTGAGAGGATTGAAATGATTATTTCACTCTATTCTAATACTGCTATTTCTTGTGGATTGAACCAGCAAAAAAAGTCTTGGGGGATGTATATTACAAGAGCCTAATGTTACATTTTGGAATGCACAAATCTTTACTTGACAGCAAAATTTAAAAATAAAATCTCCAAAAGATTTAGTCTATACCCATGACAAAATGGGACATCCATTCAAACTACCACACCCATCACATGTGTAGTTCACTGCAGAGTCACTGTAGAAATTTTTAAGGAGTAATGCACCTAGTAAGGTGCAAGCTGGCCTAGTACTTCAACAAGGAGCACATTCACATTTGTCAAAGATAAAAGAAAATAATTTGTTTGGGGAAAAAAAAAAGCCCAAAGCAGCCAAGGGAACTCACTGTCTAATATCTTCCCTCAAAATACACATCTGGAGTACAATATGAAGCTAATCCTAGCAAAAAGGGAACACATTTTGTGAAAGCTTTATTAAAATGCAAACAGCACATCCCCAGTTAAAGGTCATGTCAAATAACATGTCACTGGGAAGGTAATTTCCTGTAGCTTTACAATTAGCTGTTGGATTTAACCTATGGAATGTGAAATGCACCCTTCACCTCTGCTGGCTGATCCCTGATCTCAGTGGCCAGAAAAGGCTTGCACATTACTTGAAAGAAATCTTCATTATTATTTACTCAATGCTGAAAAAGCAGTATCTAGATAGAATAAAACCCAAGACCTTTTGAAGGGAGGAGGAAGTCTACCCAGAATTCTTGGAAGACAAACCCCTTCCTTGGGGTGATAAAGCTTGGCATGTGTGAAGTGGTGTAGAGTGTTTCAATCTCACTTTGTTTCAACCTCAAAGACAGATTTTAAGTTATTTTGTCCCAGCCACTTGCCAAACACAATGTACTTCAGAGAATGATATTTTTTCTGAGGAAGTATTGAGTCTATGTCAACAAGGGCCATAATTCAACAAGCCACAAATTTTAATGCTCCAAGCTGACAAGACTCAGAATTGAGAGGGGTCTGGCTATTCTCGGTCCTTCAGACTCACTCTGAAACACGGAGTATTAATTCTTTCTTGAGTGAAAGTCTAACCTGAGTTTGGCTGCCTAATCTGACGGTCAGGGGATCTTATCCAGAGTGAGAAAAATCCAAGAGAAACCACTATGAAAGTTATTTCTTGCATATTGTCATTAGGAGCTTGTAATCAGGAGACAAGTTGAGAGGTAATTTAGATTTATTTTAGTTTGCTAGTCTAAGAATTGCTCTCCAGCTTGATTTATTGTTGCCTTGCATGGTTTATTCTTTTTCTTGCTTTGTGCTTTAGCATGTAGGCTAAAGCACAAAGGCAAAATTTCCTTCTCTGTCTGTCTGCTCCAGTGCTTTCATCATGTTATTTTGACCAGTACAATTTCCTGAGAAAAACAATTTTTAAAAACCTTACACAGGACTTGGAGACAATTTAACTTCTCTTAATATTTATTGCTGGTAAGTACGTTTAGACTTACGCAGTTGCCGCCCAGAATATTGCCTGCAAATTTCTCTGACAGATGAAAATTTTACAGAAGCAGAGGAAGAAGGGCAGTAATTACTCTTCTACAAATTTTACCCTCTTCCATTTCCTTCCACAGACCTGAAGGAGTATACATATGTAGTTCTGAGCATGTAGGGTGTATCAGTTTGAAAGATTCCTAAATTACTTAAGATTATCATTAAAAGTACTCAAATACCTTGAAAGGTTATATATTTTTTGCACTGGCTACAGCTAACATGAAGGACTGGTTTTGCCTACTTTATTTCTTATTAATTATTTCCTTAAAAAAAAGAAAAAATCAGTACCTGCCTCATGCAATCTATTAATGTATTCGTGGGCATTTATTTTTGCTACACTTAAGAAATTTTCCTAATGCCCATCATACAATTTAAGGCACACATAAAATAAATATTTGTACATGGTACCTACTTCACAAAATCTTATAAATACTTTCCTGTGTTGTATTGAGGTTGTTAATACAGAGAGAGTAAAACATCCAAGCAAAAAAACATGAGATGGGGGGAACAGCATATGTGTGTTTATTTTCAGGCAAGTTTCCACACCTTAATCAAAGTCTATCTAGGTATATGGAATAAAAATTGTAACTCTCTCAATGAAAAAATAGCAAGAAGACCAGAATGAGACACAAAGACCTTCAAGATTGTATACAAAAGTGTCTCTTTATCATTTCACCTTTACCTTCTCTTCTGTTGGAATGCTCTGTGTCTATAACACATTCACATTTGTCACTATCCCAGATCCATCCATTATGGCAAAATTTGTTGGCAAAGGGGCATCTAGAAGATAAAAAATTGAGATAGGAATTAAAAATAATACTCCTGCCATGTTACTGTATTCATGACATTCATGCCATGTAACTGTATTCAATTTTGCCTTGCTGCCAGAAGGTTCAGCTCCAGTTTAAATTTGCCCATGCTCATGGATCCACATGGGACTATTTCAGTGTCAGAGGGACAGAATGACTTTCAGGCCCTTTGCTCAGGGAGGGGAACTCACAAACTGAAAAAAGACTGAGGTTCTTCTGTATTTGTCTAGAAAGAGGATTTGGAGTGGCCAGCAGGCTGAGGGAGGGCTGGAGTGGCTTTGCTGAAATGACACCTCTTCCCAGCCCCATGTCCAACTGAAGGGCAGGGATGGGGACAAGCCAAATGCAGGGCTTGACAGAGACATTCAGGGTGACTTCCAGTGAGTCACTCAAGCTATTTGAGTTTCTAGTGTTTAATTTATGCAGCCTTTTCCCACCAGGAGTACCAGTATTTTATGCCATATTTTGGAGTGAGGTGTGAGGCCACTTTTCTCCAGTCCATGAGCCTGACAGATGCAAACCAGGACTGGATCAAAAAGTGAAAAGCCATGATTCACATTGTTTCTGACCTGATGTGCCATAAGGTATGGCAGAGGGCTTTAGCTTGAGCACAGAACTCAGTGTGCCCTGGCTAAATAATGCACGAGCCAAGTTGCTGTGTGAGGTTGAAAGTGCACAAATACCCAAATAGCACAAATACCCAGATAGATCCAGTGGAGCATAGTGCCAATGTGTGCCCTTTGAGTCCCTGCTCAAGCACCTAAGTGTTTTAGTGACTCCAGATGCTGCTGAACTGGCCTGCAGTTTGTTAGATTCTGATGTCCATTCACTTAAAATTCACACGGTTTAGGTGAACTTTCTAACCCTGAGTGATAACCAAGTTATTCAGAAAAACTTTTGGGATGACAGAAAGAGAATGGACCATTATAACAAGCAAGTCAGAACAAAACTATTTCAACATATGTAGAAGTTTGCCAGTGAGGGAACTTACCCATCCTCTTCTGGGTACTGGACAGATCTTCGTATGATGGTGTACTGCTGGCGCTGGGTGTTTGATGTACACTTACAGGCTGTGTGATTGGCAATTTTGATGGGCACAGGCTCAGGGACACTTGTCAAGGGAACTGAGATCTCAAAGAGCTAGGTGGGACAAATTACATTTATTTTTCAGTTTCCATTACACGGTTAATATTTGGAGTTTTAAATAAAAATCTCATATTCTCTTCCACCATTTTTCCCACCCTTGCTTTTTTCTAGAGATAGTTACCATACATATAAATAAGCAGGAATGCACTCAGGGTTTTGAAGAGTAAGCGGTGCCCACCAAGGTAGGAACTTGCCAAAAGAGGCATCCTAGTGCTGTATTACAGCTATTAAACACCCAAGACCACTCAAAATTGTTTGCAATCAAGCTGAAAAACATCTACGGGATGCTAGGGCCAAATGGGAAAGAGGCTCTCCTAGGTCACAATATAGATGTATTTAGTATTCTATTACCACCAGCTGTGGGGCATTAGCTGTTATCTCCTGCTGTGACTCACCCCTGATAACAGACAATGGGCCATCAAGAACCAACAGCACGACTCATGGAATTATCTCATCCTATTGTGAGATGCTCCACCCAGGAGGGAGGAGCCAAGCATTCCCACCTGGATATAACCTGGCCTTGGAACTGCATAAGGAGCCCTGTCTACTGGATTCCTAGAGGACAAGAGCTATCACTGGACCTTCAGCTGGAGACTGAACCTTCCACAGGATCACTGCTTCAACCTAACCCCTTCAGTTGGACTGCTACCACCACCCTAACAGGGTGTCAGGTTGTATCTGACTTTGTCAATGTTTTTTCCTTGTGTTATTACACTTTTTAAAATTTTCCCTATTAAATTTATATTCCTGACTTGTGATCTCCCGCTGGTTTGTTTTCAAACTAATACAAGGCAGGTGTTGAGAACTTTGTTCTTGGTTATATCATCAGTTGAATCCTTATCACTTACAGAGACAGCTTCTTGGCTATAACTACAGTATGCATCTTTAGGGACCTAACTAACCCCCACAGACTCCTCAGAGAGGGAAGAAACAGGACCAAATAGAGGAAAGTTCATTCTGCTTCATCTGGGTTTCTGCAGGGAATCATCCTGTAAATGTCTCTCTGTTGACTATAGCAGGAGCTTAAGGAACAAAGCAGCCTGCCTTTAGCGCATTCAGATTGTTTAAGGGTGATCTTTGAGGAGCCCTGTGGAGGCTCTGGCTCCTTGGGCAGCTATGTCTAGGAGCTGTTGAAGTGATCCACACTCCCTCTGCCCCTCAAACCAGCTTCCTTCTCATGGAAACCAAAGCATTGGGCTCATCTTGGTGTGCCAGCATGTCTTGGCTTAAAGCTGCATCCACCTGGAGGGACTGAGTATTCCCAAGCCAGACTGCTTAGACATTAAAACTTCGGTGTTGCAGTGTCTAACTTTAGGTGGCATTAATATCTTTCAATGGATATTTTATACCAAGGGGGAAAAGTGCCCTCACTAACATGGAAATATGGGAATAATTCCATTAGAGGAATAAACCTGGACTAATGGTGGTATATCCAGGAGTGGAACTTAGCTGGGGACTTTTGAGGGAATGCTTATTTTGAAGGACGCTAAAGGAATGTTACCCTCTGCAAAACTGCAGCTTTTCAACAAACTTATGAACTGTTGCTCAAAAAACACATAAATAAATAAATACCTTTTAGCCTGACCTAGCTCCCTGAACTGATCAGATGTCTTTTGTGTGTGGCCAACAGCTCATAACAGCTTTCTCCTTCTGGTGTGGAATGAAAGCAATTAATGAGCATTGACGCAAGAAGGACAGGCCCTGATTTATTTTACTCCAGCTATATTCCAGTACACCCAGACACAGTGGAATTATATTCCAACAAACACAAAATAAATACAGAAGTGAATTGGACCTGGTCCCCATGAGGGCTTCAGTTTTCTTTTTGAAACAATTGCCCTTGATCTTTGTTCTGACTTAAAGAAAAGCCTTTTTCATAAGTAGAATTTAATTTATTTCGCCAAGTGAACTAGGAATGCACAAGGTGAAGGTTCATCAGAGAGGACCAGTCTCCTGTGCTTCATCTGTGGGTATGGATCACAGAACCATGGAAAGGCTTGGTTGGAAAAGACCTTAAAGATCATCTAGTTGCAACCCCTTACCCCTTCCCATGGGCAGGGGTGCCACCCCTGAGACCAGATAGCTGATGAATACAGATGGTTTTGTCCACAGAGCAGATTGAAAGTACTAAAACTGGAGCTCTGCTCAGTCACCCACTGGAGCAAGGTATCTCAGTACACAGCCTCTAGTGGGAGTCTACAGAAAAAAGTTGTCTGGCTACACCATGCTCAGGTTTTGGCACTTGTCATTAAAATTTGGGTATTGCCTGTTGTACCTAATTAGTAATTGACTATTGGTTTAAGCCTTTCTTTCCCTAAGGGATGTGTGATTTGGGACATTCTGATCCTAAGCCATGCTAATTCAGATCATCTGGCCTCTCCTGATGAATATGTATCCTTTTTTGGCTTGCAAAATTGCACATCCAAAATTATTAGCCAGCCTTCTTGGCATAGACAGTAATGTTGAAATGCAGCAGCCCAACACAACAAAATTTCCAGGGGTTAAACATTTGGTACAGAGGATTCCTATGAGATGATACTCTCAAGGGGTCCCCAGTCCAAGTAACAATATATTGAAGGATTAAATTTCTGATCATCACATGAGCCTGCAGTCACTTTCTCAGGGCCAGATTTTCCATTCCTACACAGATATAAACAATTTTTAATAATGCAAAATGAATGTAAAATGCTATTGCACACTCCTGCATTCACTCTGCATGGATAAAAAATTAATTCTTCTGTTTGTTATGACAGTGTAGACAGATCTTTCATAACAGGATCTCAGAAACCAAACATCCTCCTTCCCCTCCCTTTTTGGTGAGCCAGGGTAAAAAGAAAACAGATGAATAGCTTCATTTACCGTTTTCGACACGTAAGTTGTACTTGTGTTCATGCAGCTGAGACTCTCCTCATTGCAGCAGCCTCCACATCTGAACACGTTCACACAAGGAGGCTTGAAAAATTTGTTGGTCGTTGTACCCAGCTCTTTGGCAACTTCCACACAGGTTTCCCTTGGCACACACTGAGTCTTTTGCCATTCTTCATCTATGACTGAAGAAAACACTATATTTGTAAGCTATCATGGCAAATTTAAACCTCTTGATTAGTGAAGCAGAAGCATTATATAAGTAAAAATGAAGTACTGGCAGGCCATTTGCATTTACTTGGATCAATTTGCACTTACTTGGATCAATCTAAGGACCAGAGAGAGTCTGAGTGCAAAATTATCCCAGTAACTTACACCAGCTGCACTGGCAGAGAGGTTGTTGCATTTATCTGCCTTTAGCTTTCAATGCAAATTACCAAAATCTCTGTTAGTTTCAGCAGATTAAGTAGAGCTGCATTGATTTCCCTTAGCTGAGAGTCCCCAGCTCCACAGTGTCTGACAAAGCTGCCCCACATCCCGTTCCCCTTTGCTCCAGGGTAACCTTCCTTACTGTCATTTTATCCTCTCTGACTGTACCCCACCACGGACTCAGTAGAGCCTGGGCCTGAGTGCAAAAGCACATTAATGATTAACAGATTCTGGTCAGAGGGTATTAATACTCCTGATGGATGTCAGCCAGCGAGCACTGTTTCCAAAATGCCCAAAGAAATCCAAGACAAACAGTCTCACACCTCAACACCATCAGGGGGTTCAAGTCTGAATAACAGGAATATGAATTCAAGCATGAGTCGTCTATTCAAAACACCGTGGCATCTTTCAAATACTGAGTTGCTGTAGACTAGTAGACTAGGCTTGACTGATTTGTCAGATTCAGACTGTGAGAAGGAATAATGCATTAACTGCCTGAATCAGACAAACAGTGGCATTTACATAATATAATACAATATTGAGTTCTGTCAAGAGGTGGCCCTCCATTTTTTCCTTTTGCTTACTTGATTTAAGTTAAGGAATTGGTCATGAGTCATCAATGCTTATGCTTTAAGTTCTTCTTAAAATAATGAAAAACATTTTTCTTCTCTACCCGGTATATCAGGCTTCTGAAAGATCAAAAGCAACTTCTATACTATTAAAAAAAGTTCTCTCTTCCAGTGCAGTCCACCTCCCTACTATTGGAAAAGC
Source organism: Lichenostomus cassidix (assembly GCF_008360975.1). Classification (NCBI taxonomy): domain Eukaryota; kingdom Metazoa; phylum Chordata; class Aves; order Passeriformes; family Meliphagidae; genus Lichenostomus; species Lichenostomus cassidix. The sequence continues at coordinate 16,639,064 of NC_139479.1, read as the reverse complement.
AGTGCCTACATTTGCAGTGAAGGTCTGGAAAAAAAATTCTGGAATATTTTAACCTACATGTTATATTTTGCCATCAGTTGAACATCTATGTTTCTTATTCCTGACTTTCCTTTTGCTGTTTTTAACTTTTTCTTCAAATGACTTTGTATATTTAAATAATTTTGTTTATTCCTGCAAAGTCCTTCCACAGGATTGATTTACTCCATTTTTCAGTCATGCAAAGAGTACAGGAAATAAGAGTTTGATGTCTGAATTGTTAAGAAGCAGCATAAATTAAGAGGAGAATAATCATTAAAATTAATAGGATTTTCTAGAGTAATGTTAGACTACCAAAATAGCAATCTAGTCCTAACCTTAAAATAGAAAATAAAGTGATTGCCAAACTCATTAAGGTATGAGCCTGTAATCACTTCAGATGTCACTTCAGTGAGCATAAGCAGCGATGACCTTTCCAGCTACACACATCCTCACTTTATTAACCACTTCTTTAGCAGGAGGACTGTTACAGGGACTGGCTTCAAGTTAGTGGGTATCACATTTTTTTCAGAAACCCCATGGTCACCCTGATATTTTCTGTGACCAAGTGCAGGGCAGTTGCTGAGAAATTTGGCTCTGATACAGTCTCCAGCTTGCAAGTGCTGCAGTCCTTAGTGAGCTGAGCAGCTCAGGGGAGACTGTGGTTAGATGAAGTGACATGAAATTTCAGTGAATTTGTTGTTAAAGGTCTAGAAAGGAGGAACAGAGTCCTGAATTTTCCCTGGTGGAGTCTGGAGGGCTGTGGAAGATTCTCTAGTGAAACAGTGATGAGTGCTGACCCAGCCTTCTCATCAAAAGATTTTATTAAAACAAAACAGATGCCCTTGGCAAAAAGCTTAATGACTAAACAGGGTGTGGGAAAGAAATACATGTTTATGGGCTTGGTTTTTTTCTAAAGGAACTTTAGTACCTTGAACATATTAATGTATTAGAACAAAAGTAGTTTCTGCCCTGGGATAATTTCACTTTGAATGGAAGAATGGAGAAGATGGGCCAATGGGCTTTTTGTAATTTGAATTTCAGCAACTTCACTTTTAATGATAGAGCTGACATCTCTGTGTCTAGAGTTAGACTTTCAAAGGGAAAATAGGAAGCAACCTAATAGCTGTTCCAAGCAGAAAATTGTATCTATATATCCATTGTAATAGAACCACACAACAGTTTTGTTTGGAAGGGAACTTAAAGATCATCTAATTCCAACCCCACTACCGTGGGCAGGAACACCTTCCTCTAGACCAGACTGCTTAGTGTTCCATCCAGCCTGGCCTCACACTTCCAGGAATGGGTTATCCACAGCTTCTCTGGACAGCCTGTGCCAATGTCTTCCTAATACCTAACCTAAATTTATCATCTGTCAGCTTAAAGCCATTCCCATCACTACCTGCCCTTGAGAAAAGTCCCTCTCCAGCTCTCTTGTAGCTCCCTCTTAGGTACTGGAAGGCTGCAATTAGGTGTCTGTGGAGCTTTCTCTTTTCCAGGCTGAGGACCCCCACCTCGCTTAGCCTGACTTCATAGGAGAGCTTCTGCAGCCCTGTGACCATCTCAAATTAGTTACAGCACAGGAAATGGCATAGTGACCTTATTTCCTGAATGTTATTTATATTGCAAATAATAAGTTACATTATTCTGCCATTGAATAGTGCCAATTTCAATGTGCCCTGCCTCAGTAACATTTAATAACATCCTCTGTTGTCATGTTGTTTTGACAAAAGCGATATTTTAATTTTGCAGAAATGTTGGTGTTCACTAAATGAGCAATAGTGAGCAGGGGATTACAGTACTTGGGTACTCCTTTTAATTATTCTACAGATTTTTAATGTTACTGAGTAGAATTATAAAGGTATGTAAGGAAAATGTTTATCACTGTTAAAAGCCTTCTTAATTTTTCTTCATGTATCTATTTGATTTAGCTTTCTTTTCTGTACAAAATTTCTGTGAAAAGGGTAAAAACAGGCCTGTGATGTGAAAACCCTCCTCAGACAGGAATTGTATACACATTTCTGTGTTGTGGCTCAGAGGAGCAATTTAAGGCCTTTGCTCAGATATAATTTATCTGAGTAATGGTGTGTGAATATGGCTGGGGTTGTAAAAGTGGTATTGGAACAGGATCAGCGATATCTGATTTCCCAAAAGGAAAGTGATATGATAATATCACTTCAGGGTAAAGACAACAAAAAGATTATCTCAGCCTGTCCTTCATTAGGCTATGGTTTAGCTTTGCTGTAGGATGTCCATCTCCTAGACCATATAGTGACTGATCCTTTGTTTTACATCCATGAATATGTAATGTCTATTGAGTATTACAGCTACAAGATGTTCATTCTTGCTCCAGATGAGGGACTAGGTTGTGATTCTCCACTTTCAGTTGCTGGTTGGTTGCTTCAAGATCTACTTTTCTCTAGAGAAACTTCCTCAAACAGATCAATGTTAGGACAACACCTTCTTCCCCTCAATCCCCACACAGACACTGCTGCTGGTGCAGTGCCTTACATCAGAGCACATGTAATAAAAAAGGGATTTCTGTGCCTGCAGTAAAGTTCATTCATTTCTGCCTGCAAGCAAGTTCTTAAATGTAGCACAATGCTGCTGTCCAGCCCCTTGGCCAGTCACTCTGACCTGGTTTTTGTACATTGACTTCTCTTTCTTCTGTGGACTGACAAATTCCTGTATAGTACATCTTCCCTTTGGAGAGTATGCAGAGAACAATAAGCCTGATTTGGCACCAAAGGGGGAGGTGTTGTCTGACATTTTTTTATGCTAAGTAATTTTCCAGTAATGCCCTGTTGTTTCCAGTATGGGTTTATTCTAGGAACCCCCTTACTTACTTAACACTTTACTTCACAAGAATCGGGGAGGGGTCTTGAAGCTGAGATCAGACTTGGCCACACCTGCACCCACCTTTCAGTGTGTCGATATCGTAGAAAGCAGCAGCAAATCTGGTTGAGCGGTGTGAAGCAGAGCGGGAGTCTAAGTTGGCCAGACTCTTGAGTTTTAACCTGCATTTCCACAGCTTCCAGTCCTCAGAGTGAGTGATGTGAAGCAGCTCTTCCAGGCTGGATGCTCTCCTAATCTGCTGTTCTGATCTCTCCAATGCTGACAGAGATGTCCTCTGGAAGGAAAGGGGCAAGTCAGAAAGCCAGTACCTTACAGCCTGTCCTCAGTGCAGCACGTGGAGCACTTGTACCAACAGGCAGAACATCACAGAGCACATCTGAGAGTACCTGGGAGAACAGCAGCTTACAGAGATCTCTAGGGCTTTTACAGTGCCCAGCACCAGACTAATCTGTAGGATTTGTGCCCACATAAATTGGAAAGGGGAGATACCCATTTCTTCACCTTCTTCATCACAGCCCTCAGAGCTATTTAATAAATGCAGACTTTACTGTGTCTCTGGTCTGCAGGGAACCTGGTAGGCACTGATCACATCACAGCTGTGCCTGAGCTGGCCAGTCATGCCAGAGTGAACCCCAGGTCACCCTACAGGCAACCTGAAGAGTTCAGCTGGTGAGCCCAGCCCATGTGCCTCTACAACAAACCACCTTGGGTGCCAAAACTCTGTTTCCAGCCATGAGACATCACTGCAGGGCCAGGTGACACAGCTGGAAGCTGCCCTAAGTACAAGGGCCCTTCCACATGGCAGGCAAACACAACACTGGACATGCTGCAAAGTGCAGGGTGCATCTGCCATCTCCCATTCTGACCACCACGGGGGTCATGCCCATGTCCAGCCTCAGGGCTGGGGCTGTGCAGCAGCATTAGCACAGTCACTGCCTTTTCCACCTGTGTGATGTTTGTGACCACTCTGCTTCCTTTGGAGAAAACTCCCTGCAAAGACCCACCCCATCAGTTTGAAGTAAATATTCACTTTAAAAATAGCTGTTTAACACTTAATATTGTGCACCATCCCATAACAATACTGCTTTCTTTGGCTGCTGCTTTCCAACATCTGTGTTTGTGCCTTTATCAAGGCCTTGAGTATTTATTTCCACTGAGTCACCAGATCTGCTGAAAGCATTGTCTCCAACCCAAGTAAGAGGTTATCTCTGTGAATGACTGTGTTACACTGGGATGGTGATCTCTCAGCTGTACTCTCTGGTCATACAGTAACTGTATTTTTGACTTGAAAACAGAGGGCTGTAGTGCCAGCTGTCATAAATGAAATTGCAGCTGTTTAAAGCAAAGCTGTAGTACAGGAGGCTGTTGGTGAGGTGTGTAGCAGACAGCAGTCTGAACCAGCAGTGAGTGAGTGTTCTGTATAGGGCTGGGGAGGCGATGGGGGAAAGGGTCACCTATAACAGGAAGATTTTTAGATGAGATCTGAAATTCAAGCACTGAGAGCATCTGTTACTTGTTATAAAAACATCTGTGGCATTTATTCTTCAACAATACAGCTGTTAGCCTGTAAGTGTGGGACAAGTTCGTTTTTGGGTAATTAATTACCTTCCACTGACCAAAAATTCTGTAAGTAGTTAGCTCAGAAAAAGTTGTTTGCTCTCCTTTCATGCCCATGCAGAAGATTATATTGTGCTCTAGCAAGCTGCCATGTTTCATTATAGAGATGGCTGCTTCATAGGTGAATGATTTCTCTTGCATTTCATATGGAGTGAAAACTGGAAACCCCATCTCAATACTTATGGACAAATAGCTCAGAAGGAATGTGAATATTTAGCACCAGTAACTGAATTCCAAGACAGTTTTTCAAACAAGATTCCCAGAATTTTGATGAACCAGGAAAGCTGAAATCCAGCTTGAGGTCAATGCGTCAAGACTTATTTGTTCTAAGAACCACAAATTATATTCACTCTCATTCACAAACTGTCTCCTTGCTCTTGCAAAACATGTGAGTGTAGGACCAGCATTGGCGTGGTGATGGGACCAAAGATATCAAAACTGAACTCTATTGAGCATTAACTTTTCTCCTCTCTCTTTGTGGTTTAAAAAAAAAAAAGTTCTAGCTGAATCAGCATCCAAGACTTCTAAACTAGACTGAATTTACACAGAACCTGTAAAATGAGATGATAGCATTCTGTAACTTAGACGATATTATCCCTGCACTTCTTGTAAGAGTCAGCAGTTTGGGATGGCTGGCTTCTCAGACTGGCTTCTCAATTTCTTTTACTTATATATCAAGAGGTTTTATTAGTCAAAGAATCAGAATTGTTAAGGTTGGAAAAGACCTCTAATATCATCAAGACCAACCATCAATCCAGCAACACCACTGTTTTCACCCCTAAACCAAGCCCTGATTATTACACGAGCAAAGTAAGGTTTAAACCTAAAATGAGTGAATACAGAAAAAGTAGCAATGCCTCCTCATGGTCAGCAAAGATCACTGATTTTATCTAAAGCAAGGATTTGTACTGTTTTAAGGACTTTTTCATTTTTAAAGCTATACAAATTCCATAATGTGGACAGAATACAATTTAAAAATTAGCAAACCCTATGCCTTCACAAGTGCTATTGTGTAGAAGGGTCATTAGTAGAGATCATTTCTAAAAAATTAATCTCTAGCAGGATTTGAATTCTGGCAATTAAAAAATAACACCTCTGATATTGATGCCTAGTAGTGGTACTGACAAAACCTGCCTATGTATTCAGGTAGCTCCTTCTCTTACTGGTTTTCATATATCAGAAATTGGAATGTATGGTCAAAGGAAATGGAAGGAGCAGTGCTCATTGCAGAACTGCCTCTGCAGTCACCAGAAATATATCCTAATTAACTAAACCATGATCATCCAAAATTCACACAGAGTTACCACTTCTCTGTCAGATCCAGCTCTGCTCAGCATTGCCTGAGCTATTCAACCCTGAAGTGAATCTGTTGCCCCTCCTCTTTTCATGTTTTCTAACACTTATCCAAGCTCTGCAGTCTGATGGGATTACCTGTTGCCTACCCTGATAACACAAAAATAATTGTATTCCTTCTTCTTCTATTTGACTTCTTCCTGGAGGCACCAGGTTTTACAGCTGAATTTTTAACTTTTCCACAGGATTCCCTGTCCAGTACAGAATTGCCTTATGCCCTTTCCCATAACAATGGCACTGAGATAAAGTATGGTCTTTGAGCATTGCTGATACTAGATGGTGAGCTGAAGGCACTGCTGGTGTTTCAGGGAGGTCTGAATCTCAAGGAGTTGTAGGTTTTTACAGTGGGAACATCTATTTTGTTTGTGAGCTGGTTATCCTGAGCTCCTTCTGTAGCAAAGACAGAAAAATATAGACACTTATGGAGCACAATTCATTTGAAATCACAATGAAAGTTTTTTAGTGGGTGAGCAGCAAGGCCAGGCTCACCATGACACAAGAGGTATTGGTATGGCAGATCTTTGTTCAAACATATCTCAACTCAGCTATATGAGGTAGAAAACATCTGAAGAGAAGCACTTAATTTTGTTCCAGTCTTACTAACTGTCAAAACAGGAACAGTGAAAAGCCCCTTATGTGTTTCTTTTGATTCAATTGAGACTACTACAATGCTCTTATCTAAAACACTTGCTGGAGCACACAACAGATTGTTCAGCAAACAGAAGGATGTCCTCATCCTAATACACTATGACCATAGCAGGGGTTGTCCACAAGTTAAAAGCATTCAAAAGTAAAAGCTTAAAAGATGAAAAGTGTAGAAGGTGCATCAGCTCTATCAGCAGGACAAAGCCCTACAGCCTGAACTGCTTCTGCTGGGCACCCTCTTCCTACAGCACAGCAGCACCAAATAGAGCTCTGTCATGAAATCTTTCCAAATCTTTCCATTTCTGGTCATCCTACTTTGAAAAGGACAGCACCAAATAAAAGCACAGAACCCCTTATGGTCTCAGATAATGCCATGGATGAAGTGCCATGGGCACCATGCAGATGTGGAGTTCCTTCATATACTGCTCTTTCATATACTATTTAAATTCAAGCCCTGCTTAGATATAGACATACTCTGGCTGACTGAAAAGACACATTTAGAAGAGTGTAGCTTTGGACAGAAATATGAATAAATGTTTCAAAATATTAAGTTGGAGGAGAGTGTTAGATTCAACAGAGTCCCAAACTTACCTGTCATATGGTGATCTAGGACTTTATCCCCTCTCACTGTGATGGCAAGTGGACAGCAGTTAAAACTAGCATTTGAACGGAAGGGGAGCTCCTCACTCAGCCACAGAGCAGGGGAAAGATACACAAATGTCAAACTGATATTTCACTGACATTTCTGGGAGATCCAACTCCTCACAGAAAGCAAGTTGAACAGAACCATCGACTGTTTGTTTCTCCTGACTGTAGCCTTCTGCACATGCTCTTTCCCACTTTTCAGATATCCCTACCTCCTTTTTCAGTGTTTCTTTGATAACTACAGTCCTCCCTTTCAGGTTCCACTCCCATTCTCCACTCTGCTCTCAACATCTTGAACTGCTTGGATCCCACTGTGCTTTTCAGTTGTTTATTTTCACTTCTTTCCCCTATTCTGCTAGGTGGGAGTCTAATGAAACCTTTCTCAGGCTGAGTTGCTCAACCTCCTTGTCCAGAGAAATATATCCATTTTTTCCCTTCCATGCCCTCATCCAACTTTTTTTTACATTGACACAGATTTTAGTAGTCAGCTGAGGTGAGCTGTCACCATTGTGGAAGTTGTTGGTTGTAATGGTTGCAACCAAGACATGGAGCAGAACTTCACTCCACTTGGCATGGTACTCGTAGATAGCAGAATTATGAACTCTGGCCCCAGAAAGCTTAAAATATGCATTAAGACTTGAGAGAAAAACCAATTAGAGAAGGAGTCATTGGGAAAGGGTCGTGGCAATGTCATTTGCATGCTCTCAAAATGAAAAAATTACCTGTGGAGCCATATCACTGGAAAGATCCAAGTGTCCTAAATTTTCAGTCCCATAAATGCACACCCCATAGTCCACCAAAGGCATAAAGCTATTGCCTGTGAGAAATGTTTGAGTAGAATTTATCAATAACAAATATCAAACTAGAAGGTTTGAGTACTTCATTCTTATCTCCTCAGCTTGCTGCCATTCTTAATGTAATTTTTCTAAATATCTTATCTAAAAATGTATCCCATAAGATAAAAAGCAGATAAAAACCCCAAGATAAAAACCAGATTCATAATTAAATGAAGTCACATGTTTTTCAAAACACTGACCTCTTACATGTTCCAAAATTATTCTTCAATTCAAAGAGGAATATCTGTTTTCCTCTATTTTGGCTATGAACAACATCATCAGGAAATGATAACGTGGGTTAGCATTGTGATTTTTGGATAATTACAACTTTTGTCCTTCCAAAAGAAACCATAATGGGCTATCTGTCATCTTCCTAGCAATCCTAGATGCCAGAAAAACCCTAAAAGTAGTCAGCATTGGAAAGAAACAAGAGAAAAAGCAGTGATACATTCAGTGGCCTTTCCCGCCTTGGACACTGACTGAAATCAGACACTGAGTTCATTTCCCCACTGATTTATGTCAGTCCAATGTTTAGCTTATGCACCATGTCATACAGATGCACAATCCCACAGACAGCCTGCACTGTTCAGACTGGGCTCCTTCTTGACTAGTAATGTTGACTGTTAGTATTGACTACAGGGGCTGCAGCTCTGCAGTTTGCACCTTTACTCTATCTTTGACAAGCTCCTAGATTTCCTAGTTAGGAAAAATACATCAAATGGTGTCCAAGAAAGCCAGCAGAATGTACCTTTGTTGAACTCCTTTTTTTTTTTGCAGGTACTGCTCTTTTCAGCCTGACACAGATGGTCTTTGCATTAATGTGTTTCAACACCTCCTGGAGGTATTTTGAACAACTGAGGAAAGATGTGGAGCAAAACATCAAAAAAAAAAAAAAAAAGGCCTGCTGAGGTCCCAAATTTGTTTGGGGACCTATAGCATAAATACATGTGAAATTGTATATAAGAAAATAGACGCATGAATGATCTGCATTGATGAAGATGAATACTATTTTGAGTGTATGGGAAGGCAGAAATAAAGATTGATTGAAATCCATATTTCACTCAATCTGAGCAGAGTCCTGCTAGCATTTTGCTCTGTACTGAAGCACCCTCACCAACCCAGGAAATATATCCTGAAATCTTTACACAAGTGACTACTTTCCTTGTGCCCCAGCCTCACAGTCTTTCTCTGCAGTAGAACATAAACTTCTGCTTAAAGCTAAACACATGTAAGAACTCTTCTGATAAGGAATGTTTTCCTGAGTTAGGGTCACAGATATTATCATGGCAAGTGCTGCAAAAATATCAATGGAAATTTCAACATTACCTCTGTGTCTGGGGCCAGCACAAATGATTAAGGAACCTCCCGATAACCTTGCACTGTTTTATGATCCATCCTCTGAGCAGCTAAGCAATAGAAAGAAGGTAACAGATTCATCTTGCCAGCGAAAGCAGATTGTAGCTGCATAACACAGTGATGATCCTCTTAATGCCATTGTATCATAAACTTGGCCAAACAGGCTTAAGGTAAGGTGAGACTAAAACTTTCAAACCAATCTGTGGGATGGCAGCTTTGTCTCAAAGTGGGGGCACTTGAACACAGAGTACTGGCAGTATGTGAGGATATTTTGAACTTTTTTGCCAGTGTTGTCTTCTTTATGCAGCTGAAGCAACTGCATGCAGTTCAAGAGAAGCCATGTAGGAGACAGACTTGATGCAACCAGAAGGTGAATTCCTCCTGCTCCACTGCTGCCTGAAGGCTAATCTCAGAACTAGACTCAAACCAGTTTAAATACTAGGTGGATGATTCATCACCACATGAAAATACCAAGGAATTTTGCTTCTATATATGCTATACCTGAAAACAACCTCCTTTTCTTCCACGATGCATTCCCCAAGGTGTTTATACCACAGTGTATAAGCTGATTATAGTTGCAGCCTCATCTTGCAGAGATAAAGTGCTTACAGCTCCCTGCAACTTCACAATTATCAAAAATAAAAAAAAAAATCTGATTCCATCATTCTATTCTCACAACTGAATATGAGCTTGTTATCTGAGACTCTTCTTATGGATAATGGAGAAAAATAGGTCCACTGGGTGAACATTTGTCTCATTCTGAAGCCTGTTGAATTAACTGTGTCTCCAAACTGCCTCCTTCTCTCCACTGGTACTGAAGGATGAATTGGCATATCACCAGCTTAGCTGTAGTGAGGGGACCTGAATCCCACTCACTTGAGAATAGTCAAATGAGGTAAAATCCCCTCTCCTAATCCAAAGCACAAGCACTTTCTGAGGTACACAAATATAACCATGCAGGAAGTTCAACTGCACGAGGGTGAGAAGGACCTGGGACTGGCTGAAGGCCAGCCCTGGCAGGTGTTGGGCAGAGGAAAGCATTCCATTCCCTGCCTCAGGGCCATGGTGTAGCTGCCCAGCCATGCTGTGGCTCACAGCACACAGACTGGGAGCTGATGTGGCCAAGGAATTGGAAGGGAGTTCCCGTGGAAAACTTTTGTTCTCACTTGGCAGGAAAATCAAGCAGCTCCTGACATTGTGAAGCCAACACAAAGAAGTGCATTTTCCTGGTGAGAATGACAAGCTGGTGTGGAGCTTTTTCAGTAAGAAAAGCTCTTTGGAGGCTTTTCATCATTATTAATAGCATTTTTATCATTTTTGTGGCTCCTATGAGTTGGGAGTCAGGTACAAACACAAAATAAAGAGGTAGTACCTAACCAGGTGTATATAACCAAGGCAAAAGACAAGAGAAAAGAGAGGAAGGCATTCATCTAAAAGGAACACCAAGGAAACACAGAAGATTCTGCTCAGAGTGATGGGCCATGATTTTGAGGAAGCAGGGGCTCAACAATTGCCAAATTTTATCATAACAAATATTATCTATAATACAGCATCTTGTACCCTTGGGGTGTTGCATAATGGATAAAAAAATGGTGAGAGAATCGTCTGCAGCTTAAAAACATGAGGCTTGGAGGACTGACTTACTGCCCTATCAACAAACGACTGCATTACCCCATAAATATCTGTCATGAGGCATCTAACTGCCACATGTCTGACATACATTAGCTTGCAGTAATTTTATCATCACATTGTATTTCATTTCTGAGAAGAGAAAGAGCATTTACTTTTCAACAGCTCCAGTGAAATCATAATTTTGGTTCTCTGTCAGCTATGAACTTCTGATGTATGAAGTCGCATCCCTGACTCTATTCCCTCTGGAAGCATGATTGTACATTATTAGTGCACAAATAAGCTAGTTTTAATTGTCGTGAACATGACCACAGGGAGACAAAACAATTAGACATTTTGACTTCCTACTAAAATTTTTCTCTGAAACATGTTGGGCTTGTCGTGGGATTTTTATGTGGCTATTACAGTCTTTGTCATCTCAGAAGCATGGATGAAATTTCAGGAGCACGCAGAACTTCACTTCACCTTCAAATGTTGTAAACAAATACTCAAATCTCTTCTAAAAATGTTTCATCTCTCTCAGTGCACTGCCTTGTCCAGACTGAAAATTCCTTTGATCATCACAGTTATAGCATTAATAACCTGGAGGGACATTCTGTTTATGATGGGGACAAGTTTAGGCCCAGTGAAGCAAATTTCCGGCTCTCAGTTTTTAAAAAGGGTGATTTCTCCAGTAAGAGCTGTATTGAAACCATACAGCTATATTGTCCAAGTATATAGCAAAAAAAATATATGCAAAGGAACAGAACTTCTTCACTGAAAAAAGCTCAGGGTATGAAAGCAGTGTAGAGTTGCCAGAGCACAGAAAGAAGGACTGACAGGTATGTTACTTGTGGGCTTGGGAGGAACAGAAAGTGGTCAAACTAATAGTCTGTCCAGATGTTGTATGAGGTGGCAGAAGGCTGACCTGAGACTGTCACATTTCTCACTGATACATTTGTGATGTTTGAGAGCCTCTTTTGCTAAAACCTTGTCAGTCTGACTGAGTGTCTCAGTCATTGTGTCTCAGTCATTGTCTGACTGAGACACAATACCAGAGGAGGAAGCTCTAGACTGTTCCACCTCATGTTCTTTCAGACAGCCTTTCTTGAGAGTTTGTCTTCCTGGGCTCCAGTTTTACTGCGACTGAAGAAGAAGACCTAATTACCCATTTTCTAAACTTGGTGGTCAAGGTGGTGATGAAAGAGCTTCTACTTTAGCTGAAGATGATATGTTTTAACAAGTAAATCATACTAACTACGCTGTGGCTTCAAGACAACAGCTGTTTTATATTTTTAATGGCCTTTTGAACTAGAATAGATCTTTTGTGATGCTACAGCAAACAAATCAGACTTCTTGCACTTTAGTAGCGTGCTTACATTATAAAAATCCTCAGAGATGAGACATTTTGGTTGCTGTATTCTCTCTTGAATAAACCAAAATATTTAAAGCAAATAACTGAAAACATCAGGATCGGACATGGTTTTACAGAAGCATGAATCCCAGAATATTTCATATAATTTTTCATATCCAAAGCAGAGACTGATTATATTTTATCAAAATACCTCTCACAGCTATATACTTCTGGCCAGTTAGGTCTTTACACCAAAATGAGGCACTTTTTTTCCAACCAGCAAACATTTTGAGTATCAGCTACAACTCTCTTTAAACAGAGGTTTCTTCCCACAGCCAGGTTTTTTTCTCTCATGGAAAACATCCTCCAATTGTGATTCTGAATATAACAACATCCACCGTTTGTTGGCAGTTATGGAAAATCTGGAGTGGTAGATAAAAGAAAAGAGTTTGTCTGCTAAGGTATGGATTTTCTCCCTGTTCAAGCCTAGCCATCTACACTGAGGGTTCACCTTTAGTGATCATGCAAAGTATACTCACTTGGTAAATGAAAAAACACAGGTGATTTGTCATAAATGTCCAATGTGATAGCTCCCTGATATATCCTAAATTCTCCTGATAGCCTTGAGAGCATTACAGTACATTTCCTGAACTTATACTATGCTTGTTCATATGGTCATGCGTTGCTGCAATGTGTTGAGGCAGATGTGCTGCTTGATACAGAGCACAGCTAGAACATTATCACTCCACTGTACACAAGGTTAGGTGCTGGCCTAACACTATGACAGGGTGCACACATCAAAAATAGCATAATAAATGTGTTTATAAAGAGCGTGTCCAGGCTGTAGTCACTGTCTTTTGATGTTTGCCTGTTCTTTGGGAGTCACAGGGGTTTGGAGAGTGAGCTTGGAACGGCTCAGTAAGAGAGACCTGGCTGAAATCAGATGACTATGTATTCTTTAAATACTTGAAAATGTTTTTTAACGTGATGAAGGGTCCTTCAGTTAGTGCTTTCATTGGTTTTTGGGTTTGCCCCAAGACAGTTTAATAAATGTTTTGGAAGTGTGACTAGCCAATTGGACAGCTGGGTTTCAAAATGTCACTTCACAAAGCAAAGCCATTGCCAACACTAAATGAACTTATGTTACCCCAATCACATGCACACATTTTCCTGGAATTGTAGTTTTTCTTGAGTAATATTTCCCTAGCAATTCAGAAAAGTATCCTAACATGGTTTCTGAGTCACGCTGCTAATTAAAGTGAAAAGTTTTGCCTGTCCGTGTGGCACATTCTCTATGTGCAAAGTGACATATGATATTGTAACATGATGCAACTTTTTCGCAATTCCACATGACTCAAATAGAATTCCCTCCCCAGCTGCACTCAAACAGTGACCACACTGCAGTCGGTGACCATGAATTCTCAAAACCAACACAGCGTGCTTCCCATGAAAGCACGGCTCAGGCAAACCCATCCTGACATCCTGAGAGTGAGGAAGGAGGTCACTCCTTTCCATACCCATTCATGTGGTGCCCACATTGGATTGCCAAATCCCACGTTTGTGCTCAGGATGACTCTAAGGAAGCAGAACAACCCTAGATGGCGTCCTACCACCAGCTGAGTGGTCACACACGTTAAATCACGTTTGGGGGAAAAATATAAAAAATACGCAGCTGCCCTTCATAAAGGAAGGAAGCTGAATTTTTCTTAATGCAAGAAAACTAAAATAGCCTCTGCAATTGTTCTTCTGTTCATTGATACAGAAGCCCATATGTTGTTCTTTCGCAAGGATGTTAAAAAAAAATTCTGCTTGGTCTTCCCATGGGCAAATGGGGTCTGTGCAGCTGTAGTGGGAGCACTCAGTGTTTTGTTTCCATTCCTCAAATCCCAACAAGATGTGTGAAGATTTGCAAAACATGTTGGGGAGGTAGGAAGCAGGTGGAGAAGTAGATAAGGGAATAGCTCATAGTGAGAGAAATAAGAAATTTCTCAGGAATAAGGATTTCTGTAGGAAAGTTACCATATCAGATTTACCTCCCTGCAGCAGCATATCTCAGGTTGTTTTTCCCTCTCAGCAACATGGTCATTCTGGGACTGCATCTCAAAGCCAAGTCCAAGAAAGGGCAAAGGCCAGTTTAGTAACTAGACTTACTTGCCCTGAGAGAAAGGCCTAAGAGAAACGCAGATCCCACTGTGTGATAACTATAAAAAATATTGTACAAGTTTTTTAAGTGGGAATAAAAATAAATGAGTTATCACCTACAACATCCATACCGTATTTATTTTTCCCAAACACCAATATGCTGTCCACAGGAGATAAGACACAAGTAACTTAGTCTGGAATACAGATAGTGTTGATCAGAAAAAAATCTGCAGACGCCATGGCAGAAGTCTCACAAGCCAGAGTTTGCATCAGTTTGTTTTCAGGCAGACTTTTTCTCTGTTTGCCTCCTGTGGGAGCCTACACTGATACCACCACACCAGTGGTTAGAAACAACACAAATGCCTGTGGGAAGAAAGCACTAGCAGGCTGCAGAAAACAGAAAAAAGCCACACTTGCTGAGCCTGAGCTGATGGCTTGTTTTGTTTGCCTCCAGACCACTAATTAACAAAAAGATGGCCCACTGCCTTCCAAACCTGCCTTTTTGGCTCCCCTTGCTTTCACAGACTTTCAGATGTGAGCTACAACTGATGGCAAAGTTTAATTAGTGCTGTCCTTATTTCAAAGAACTGATTATTGGATTTCTCAAACGCTGCATCTGATTAATGTACACAGCCTGGAGTACTTCTCCAAGCTGTGTTCCATCCTCAGACATTACAATCCTAGCTGAGATGGACTGGATCGGATCTGCAGCTGGGAGGGATTTTTGTGCTATTTCTCATGAGTGAGAACTGTTCTTGATAAAGTAGCAGAGAGTTAGTAATTCCCTTTCCAAACTGATAAGAGCCAAGGACAGATGCTGTGTGGCATGATAACAATACAGGATTGTTCTGCTTTCCTTCAGTGTACCTTGTCAAGAGAGTAGCAGGTAATTCAGAACAAATTGGCTTTCCTCATGTCTTCCCTAATAGCTTCTCACTTCTGTAGGAAAAACACAATCATTTCTGCAGGAATGCAGTAAGTATATTTTCACACATTTTTGGCTCATCATGCCTATCAGAGATGGTAATCACAGAGAATCAAAAGCAGCAGTGACAAAACTGGGAGAATAAAATACTTCTGAAAACCACAATTTCATAATATTTGCTTAGAAGAGTTTCCTGACTTTGAAAGGAAGCTGGATTTGAGGATGAAAAGCCTAATTTAAACAGAGAAATTGTTTCCAATGACATTTCAAGTTGCTTTTTCTAGCAGTTAAGCAGTTTTTCAGGAGTTGCCTTTGAGGAAGACATCCCATGAGATAGAAGATTTGTTAGAATCTAACTTTTCTAGAAACTGAGCAACATTTGCAAGCAGGGTTTAGAGAGCTGGTTAATTACTTGTGTAGATCTCTCTGAAAACCAGTGTCAGTTATAATTACAGAGACAAAAGCTTACAGCCAGCTCTGCTGCTCAGGTTTCCTCACGGAGCTCTGTTTCAGCTGTACAGACAGACAGACTGCAGCTGGCTCTTGGAAAGGAGATGTAAACAGCTTCCTGATTCCTTCCACCCATGGTGTGATGGCTCTCCAGAATTTCCATGCTTCCCCAAGGGCAAAGAATTCTCCACTTAGGTGGTCCAGGGCCTCAGGATGATGGGGAAGTGCTGCTTCACTCTCACAGGTGGACAAGGACTGTGTTCCAGCTGTGTTTGGAAAGTGGTTTTGCCCTCTGTCCAGTTCCCAGTGACAGCAGGAGATTAGGAAGATGTGTTTGAGCAAGAACGACCACTCGAGGCTTTATCAAGGCTTAGTGCAGAAGTAAAAACAGATTTAGCTGTGGAAAAGGAGTGAATGTAACAGGGAGCAGCCATGTTTACTTCCCAGCTAAGTACATCTAATTCTTGGTCTTTTGATCAGAAGGCAGCTTTATAGTTCAGGGTCACTCATCAGACCTATCCACTACCTCTTTAACAAAACCAAAGGAGGGTTCCACATGGGGAGAACACCTCTGCAAAAAGAAAAGGCTGTGAGTCTGTTTAACCTGGGAGAGACCAGCTGTCCTTTCCTCTTGCCTGTCCCCCAACACTTTATTAATAATGTGAAGTGGCAGAAGAGAGCCGGGAGCAATGAGACTTAAATTCTCAGAGATCAAGACTTGCAGGCTCGTTAGAGAGGCAGTTTTAGTGTTGGAAGGCAGAAGCAGCTCTGATGGATCGTTGGCTTTTCTTGGCAAAAAATTTGTCGCAGCTCTGATGAATATAGGACATAGCTCTTCGTATCTAATTTTAAAATTCTGGAAAAAGTAGTTTATGTCTGTTGCTGCTCTAGGAGAGGAAAAATTTGAGGGGGAGAGGCAGAAAGAGAGACAGTGAGATTTGCGGTTCTCTAGCTGAGAGGTTCCAAAATGTAAGAGACTGTTGGGACAAAAGCTTCAATAAGGATTTTTTAAAGCATTTCCTGATGAAAAAAAACTTAGAAAAATAATTCTCAGTCTTCAGAAAACCCATGTGGAAATCTAACTCTTCCATGAGGACTTCATATGTCGGGTTGGCATCCTGAACCAAGCCACTGATGTGGAATGGCCAGCCTTGTCATCCATTCAGCTCTGGAGCTGAGCCTTGTTGGACACCTCTGTGGCTGTTCTGCCCCTGTCTGAGGCTGCCCACTGCTTCCCACATGAGCCTGTATTCCAGCTGTGCCTCAGACTGCCAGACATTTGATGTTCAGACCAAAACTTTCCATACCTGGTGCCTCAAAGTTATTTCAATGATTTTGGTTTTTTGCTTTCTCTGTCAAAATGGTTTGACCACAGTGGAGGATGAAGATCTTCCTTTGTCCGTGAAAAAAAAAATTCTGTTTCCCTACAGTGAATCACAGATGTGAAGTTTTGACACCTGAGGAACCTTTCTTGGCCCAGATGTGTCTACTGCTATCTTTGAAAGAAATCCACAAAGCCTCCCAGAGCAGCAGCAGCAGAGACGTCCCAGGGCTTTGCAGCAAACAGGTCCTGTGCTGACTCCAGTCCATCCAGGAGTGGAGCAGGACATGGGTGCTGGTCACCCATGGGTGCAAGTCCAGCCCATGGGGCTGAGAGCACAGGACCTGCCCTTCTTCCCCCTCAGGCCACAGGGGTCTGGCATCCAGGAATGGGGAGATGCTGGATTTGCCTGTGGGAGGGCAAGGAGATAGCTGGTGGAAGAGGGCAAGACCTGGCTGAGGAGGCTAAGATCATCTTTGGAGACCAGAACTGGAAATGGGTCAGGAAAAGGAAAGGTGGGGAAGTTAAGACCACAGGGACAAAGCAAGAAGCTATGGATGGAGAAGGGAAGGAGGAACCATGGTCAGGAATGACTGGAAAGCAAAAGGGTCCATTAGGGCTGACTCTGAGAAACTTGGACAGAGCTCCTGAGGGTCTGAGAGAGGAGAGGGACATCCCTATCCAGAATGAAAAAAAGCAGGAAGGAGGGTGGGACATGGATAGCACAAACAAGAGACCAGTGGGAAAACTGAGTCCCTGAGTCCTGGAGGTGAGGGAACACAGGTCAAATGCTGGGGGTAGGAAAGGTCAGGAATGGAGAGAGGAAGGAGTTAGGCCTGACAGGCAAGGAATACATGTACATGGTGGGGAAAAGGGATTCCTGTGCCTAGAAGAAGATGGTGTTTTTGAAGGGTGAGGAAAAGCCAAGTGCCATGGAGATACTTGCAGGATTACAGCAGTTTCTACATAAGCTTTTTAACATTCTTACCTTTAATCAGGATGCTTGGAGGGGAATAAGAGAGTATTTAAATCTTTAGCCCCCCAAAACTCAGTTGTATGATACCACACTGACACCACCTGATGGTTTAAAGCATGAACAGGTTTAAAATTTCAGGTGTCCTGGGCAGAGCTCACCTAACTTAAATTCATATATGGGGGGCAGAGCAGGTTGCTGGTGCTTAAGCCTTCCTAGGCCCCATTAGTTGTGTGTTACCTGCATCCTGACCTTGTGGGTTTTATCTAGGGAATGCGAATGTTGATTTTAAAGAAATTTACAAAAATGAGGTAGGGTAGGTGAATGCAATACATCATTTCTGCATACTGCAAATTCAATTTCAGGCACAAATAGTAAAAATAGTCATAACCCTGAGTACCATCCAACATGAAGGACTTTTTGTGGTGTAGTTCCACATATGTACACACACAGAAGCCCAGAGTTCATAGATTAGAAAGCAACCCAGAAACCTAATATCCTATGTAAAACATTAATAGGAAAACAAACAGTTTAGCCAAAAATCTCTGTCTAGATCAAAAAACCTCAACAAGCAGAAAGCCAATCTTTTCCCTTTGGCAATCAGCAGCCAATGCTAGTGAAATGCAGCCCTTTTTGAGTGTGATCTATAAGATTCCTTTAGGATAGTCTTGGAAACTATCAGTGAATTGTTTCAAGAACAGTAGCCTGTGGCTAAGCTGGCTGCTTGACAGCAGTAGCCAAATTTCAGTGAAAATAATCACATTTGTACATATGTTGGATGGACAATCCTATCACAGTGAATAGACTGTAAGCCAGTTTAAGCTAGCAAGAAGAAGTCTTGCATTTCCTCTAGGCAAAGTGGATATGGATTCAAAGTTTATAATTAAAGGACCTTCTAGTGGTATTACTATTGTGCTGAATAAACTTGGGTCCCACATGAGGACAGTATTACCACCCCTGCCAATTATGAAATGGTTACTATTCTGTATTAAAAAGCATGTTCTGGCTTAAATAAAGTGATTCCTACAAGTACAAAACCAGTGATTTGTCATGCAGTGCACGAAGTTGATGTATGAAACAAGGCTGATTACTCTGTCCTAATGTCTTCAAAGAATTGATTGCTGAGGTTGTAAATGAAAAGCTTGTGAGCAGTCAGCAGGCATCAGTCATCCTGGGGCACACATTGCTCACCACTGCTGACTGATTGGGCTGGCAACAGCAGTCTGCAATTAGGCACACAACTTAGCATTTCTTTTCTAAAGCACAGGTCAGCATGCAGCAGGCTCACAGACTGGTGTGTGGTCATGGCTTGCAAGCAGGAGGTTTTCTGAAGTGAAAACAAAAATATTAGCTTGTTTTGCTGTGCTAGTGAAAAACAAATAATTTGTTCTGGACCACACACTGAATTAATCATTTTTGGACAGACTGCACATGTAGATACTTGTTCCAGTTTTTGTTCTGCTTTTTCTAAATGATTGCCCTGGATATTCTCAGGTTGTCTCAAAGTCAGATCTCAAAAATCCTACTCCCTCGATGAGGCTTCAACTTAAATTTTGTTTCATGTATTATATTCAGAAAAAAAAAATTTCCAGGCAATGTGCTCTATTATTACAATTTGCTGTTTATTTTAAAAACCTATATAACTTCTTCTAATGAAGCAAAAGAAAAAATCTTTGATTTCTGGCAAACAAGTGAAACACTGATGAACACGTGTTTTACAGGGAAAATTTCAATGCCAGCATACTAATTCCCGCAATTATAAACACCCGAAATTAAAAAAAAGTATATCTAACAAATATTCAAAATGCTCTGACTCACACAGTTTTTTCAGATTTTTCTTTTATTTTTCATGATTGAAACTAGAATTTTAACTCCAGAACAAAGTATAAAACAGGTACTTAATAACTAGTAGAAAAAGTAATAAAATGTTAAACAGAGAATATGGATTTAAATTCCTTGCAGATTCATTTTCCTCTGTGGCTGCTAAACATCTCTGCAACTAAACCATCACCAAAGAAAAAACAACAACCCATTACCAAATCAGCAAGAAACCCACTACCTTGCACATTAAATGTAAGTAATTCTGGCAATTTGTATTATTAAGAATCACAGTAAATAAAGTTCACTTACCTTTACAGATCCATTCTCATAGTCAGATCCTTGCATCAGATGTAGAAAAGAAACTATGAAAATATTCACAGTTGCCCACGGTTTGTACATTCTGATGTTTAAAATCCACAGGTTACTACGCAGTTGTTGTACAGCTGGAGGTGTCTGTTTCAAAAGGCATTTCTCCACCACCAATACAGAAAAGCTTCCAGAAATTCTCTTATAAACTCACAAAGGATTCCAACATCTGAGAGTAAATATCTGTCTCTCAAAACAATTGTAAGTTCTTCTAGAGAATGTAATTTCTTAGAGCAGATCTTAGATACACTTGAAATAAAATCATGATAAGGTTTTAAATAGATATATATCTGTATGTATACACATACACACTCACAAGTGATCAGGTATGCATTCCAACTAATGAAGTTACTATATCTTCCACCAAGACACAAAGAGACATTCAAAATCCATCTGTGGTCCAGAAAGTGTAAGAAATCTGCTCGATTCTGTGCTCCGTGTTACAGCAGGCTTTTAAGATGGTAGTGCAATGGCCAGTGTTTTGAGCCGAGAGCTGTAATCCAACTCTGTATTAAAACTTTTTTCACAACCTTCATGGAAGCTTGCAGAAGCATGTGTCTTAAATCTGATACAGACTTTGGCAGTAACACAGGCAAATTTTGGCTCAAATCCCATTTTCTTCCTACCAATAGCATAGCAGTTTTTAAACTAACTGATGCAATCTAGACTCCCATTATTTTAAAGAAGATTACCTGAAACATGAAACTTCAGCACACGTTCTTACACCGCACACATATTTAAAGTTACTTGTCTGAAAAAAAAAAAAAGAGGGAGGCAAAGGAAAAGAAAAAACTGACTTTCTTTCATGTGTTCTATCTTATGTGTCATAGGGCTTTCTGAATGGATTTTAAAAAACGAAGTAAAAAACTATCTCTAACAACAAACAAGATTTTGATTTTTTTAAAAGAAAACCCATGAAGCTACAGATATAATAGGATAAAATCTGTTTTGATTGCAGCGAAACACAACCAGCATTTCTGCTGCAAGTTAAGTATGTATTTTGTCTGTATATCTGCAGTTTAAAACAGAAATTTAAAAACAGAGATTGATAATTTAAAATTATATCAGATGGGACAAAGGATCCGATAATTATGCTTGTTGAATCTATATTGCTGTACTCATATATACTGTGCTCAGGAGAATATTTCCACTCTCACATGTCTTAGTGTTTGCAGAATCAGACTCTATGGTTGTTAACATAAAACTGTCCTGGTTTCCTACCTCTGATGTCCAAGCAAGTGCTCTCTTAAATATAAGTCACACTTCTCTACCTACCATTAGGCTGAAGAATTTCTTCTTAACTATTCACCACAAATGTACATAAGAAAGAAAATTATTTTAACTTAGTCTTTCCAGTTGTTGTCTGTTAACCATCATTAGGTTTTAAAAAAATATATGTAACTCTATAATTTTTTTAGCTTTTTCTTTTCCCACTTGTTTTGTGAAAGCAATCTATTTCTCTTTCTTTTTGCTTCCTCATCCCCCCCCACCCCCACCCCACACTGGACAGTACAAGGACAGCAGGAATTTCACATTTTTGAAATGGGAGTGAAAAAGCTGCTTTGTCAGTGTACCTGCTGCTCCCCCTTACACCTCCTCTGCACCCAGCTGGCAGAGATGTTCACAGTTTTGCAGACCCCACACTACAAGGGTCACCCTGAGTCTGTGCTGTACTTTACAGTTAAAATACTTTAACCATTCCATTAATCATTTTAAATTATTGTGTTGTCTAATGCTTATGTGTGGTCACCTTGACCTCATTTAATGTTTCTGTTTCACTTCTGATACTAATATCCATCTCCTTGCAGGAGCTGAAAGTGTGTTAGATAAGAAATGGATCTGCCTTAGCCTCGGATGCACAGCTTCCGTGTAAGGGATCAAACCAAAAATAACCACTGTAGGCTCAGGACTGCATGAAAATAACTTTCTATCAACCTGCAGTTAACTGGAGGGAGTGTCTGGCCATACTCATCTCTCATTTATGGGATCATTTGGAGCACAGACCCAGAATCAAGGGAGAATGAAGGAGCAATTGATGCCCTCATGCCTGAAAGCCTGGTGAGTGGGATCCTCACACAGCCTGTCTGCAGCACAGTTCAGGGATGAGCTGCTCTGTTCCTGTGGGAGGGCTGATGCCAAATGCCCACAACCTGCCCTTAAGGGACTCTGAGCAATCCAGCATTAGAAAACGATGGCTGTTTGGTTTGGAAATGTTGGAGGGAAACACCTCAGTAGCATTTTCTGTATGTTAGAGTTCATCACTATTACTTACTGAGTTCAGCTCTGAATTACAAATGCATGTGGAAAGACCAAGCCTGTATCTTTCTCAAAGGAAACCATTCATCAGAAAAGGTCACCCACCTCTGGCTTTAAGGGGCTTTTTAGCAGGAAGACTGAACTGACCCTCAGGCACTGAATCAAACTCATTTATACAAGAGCAAGTTAGATGCAGGCAGAAGACAAAAGGTACCTAGTCTCTCCCTTAGGACCCTTTGGTTAACTGCAGAGGACTTTAAATCTGGCTCAAAGCTGTTGGTGAAAGCAAAGGCAAAGCAAGAGAAACCAGCTGATAGGACAGCAGAGCAACTCAGATAATGAATTTCTGGGAAACTCTTTTCACCATCTGTATTACTGTGCCCATCACATTCCCTATAGTTCTTGTCTCTTTCCTCAATTCAGGATAAGAATTGGTTCTTCCTTCAACACCACCTCAGCCCTGCTCCTTATATAGCTTTCTTATGATTTTTCCTGCCTACTGTTTGAGAACAATTTAAATGCTTTATGTTGGAGCTCAAATCTCAGACGTATGTTGAGATTATGTTGCTGACTGCCTGCACCAGCAGTGAACAGACACGCTGTCTGGCCAGACACCTCTGTTTTCATTTAATTTATTAGCACAAGTTAGCAATACACACACTCTAGTTTCTTCTTTTATCTCAGTCAGCTATTGTAGGACACCCTACTCTGCTCTGCGCAGGGCTGGGGTATGTATTTCTTGTAAAACCTAGTACTGTCTAAAAAGAGGCTTAAATAAAATTTACATGACTATTTAAATTACTCGAGTAGCTGAATAATCAGCTCCACTGACATCAGCAAGGCTAACTAATGCATAATGAACTGAAATTTCAAACATTTATGCCACCTTCGGGTAAGCAGCTAATTCATTAATATTGTGGCAATGAGTTATCTCTTTGCAAGAAGAGCTTAAAATTTTGTTTAGTTAAATCTGTTTTTAATACTGATCAGCACTGATGTCTGAAATGGATGAACAATACAGATTAAAATTTTAAATCTATTTATCTGCAAGCATTATGTACGATTTTTTCAATAATATTTGAAGTATGAGTCTTTCTTCCAGTCTCACATATTGCACTGAAACCCTGAATCACTGATTCCTGTGCTCTCTCTTTGTGATGGAAGAGAACATATAAATGACCCAGAACTTGGTAAATGAATGGATTAATCATCATTTCTCGGTATTTTCCACTAAGTTTTAAGATAGAATATGCAGACCAAGTGCAGCTTATTTAACAGAACTGCTCACTGTGGTGCACTGAGGGTTCTATACTTGGACTTCACAGCACATAAAGAGAAAAAAGACCAGTACAGATGACTAGAACTCAGAAAACAGCACCATATTTAACTCGAGCATTTCTTGCATGCGTACACACCCAAGGAACAGAAGAATTTCTTGACAATGCTGAACAACTCATTCTTCAAGCTGAAATCCTTTCAGGTGAGACAGTAAATTCCTTTGGTAATCTGAAAATAACTTAGGCCTGCAGATAGACCCATCCTAGTGTCACTATTTGCCAGAAAGAACTAAAAGGGAACACCTCAAACAAAAAAAACAAATCCTCATTTGTAAAAATGCAACAAAACACCAAAGGAAGATATTTCAGGCTTTTGACAGAAGAGTAAGCCATGAATCAAGAGGACTATTCAGAAGGTTTGTGAGGATATGCCCTAAATAAACTCCAATTAAATTGATCAGCTTCAGTTTGCAAAGGTGAAATTGGAGATAAAAGCAGTTCACAACCTTTACTTCCAATAAAGTATTGTTTCACCAGCTACTTCAGGCTTGAAAGCTCCACACCATTCCAAGTTTCAATATGGCACAATGTTCAGGATAATAACATAATTCCCAATGAAGGTCACTAAGTATTTTCAAGATGATTCTATAAGCAGATCTGTACATTCCCTCTAAGTAATCCATACGCAGAGGAACTTTTGTTTTCTTGAAAATTACATAAAAAAAGAAAAACTGGGACAGTTTATAAAATATTGCAAACAAGGATCTAACTTAGATTTTATAGAGCACTCATGCCATAGCAGTTATATGGCAATCTGGTCACCCAGAACACATTATTAACCAATTATCAAGTAATTATTAAATTTTAAACATTTTTAAAATAAAGCAGTGTTTATTAAAATGGCTACTGGCATCAGAAATTTCTGTCAAATAGCAGAATGCTTGAAACATCACACTAATGCTAAGTTGGACTGATAGAATTCAGGAAAAAAATATGGAAAATCCCATCCACAGAATCTCAGATTCAGTGCACAAGAAGTGCCAAAGCTGGGCTAGCGGAGCAATGGGGACAGCACCACAGAGCCAGATCCAGAGCCATCCCTCTCACAACGCTGCTTCATCTCCTCAGGTTATGCTTTAGCTGCCCTTAAATTAGATCATTTAATTGCCTTCTTGCTGCAGCAAACCTGGAGCTCAGAGCAGGATGCAAAATCTGCCGGGGAAGCGGGGAAATCCCGCTGGGCGCCTCTGCTGCGCTCCGGGCTGCAGTGGCTCAGCTGCTCTCCTTGCTTCACCCAGCTGGCTGAGAGCTCAGCGGGAATGTCCGCACAAGCTGCAAACACACCCTTGGCTGAAGGGCAGGCATGCTCCCGGCTCTCCACAGCATCCCCTGGCTCGGCTCTCCCTGCTCCTGGGAGGGACGCCCTTGCTCATGGAGGAGCGCCGTCAGCAAAAGGCAGATACAAATCACAAACAAACATTGTTGGTTGAGCTTCTGAGAGATGTAAACACCTTGGAATTGTTGTGGTTTTGAATAGCCTCTGCCCCAACCTCATGAAGAGCGCAGCTGCCTTGTTGCCCTTCACTAGTTCACATTTGTAATGGCTAATGCATGGGAAGATGGAAAAACCCCCTGGGGGATGGCTGCTGTGCTGAGCGACAGCTTTAGCTCAAGTGTGAAGAAATTTGTGCTTTTGTTTCAGTGCTTCCTCTGTGTCTGTGTAACTCCAACTCTAAGAAGTCTGACCTACACAGCCCCTGATCCAGAAAGCAAGAACTCTCTCTGGATTCCTGTTATTCATATTTATCTACAATTATGGGAGCTCTGTATCTGCTTGTCTGCACATCCATCTGTGTTTACATAACTGGTAATGAGGGCACAACTGAAACAATAATCAAACTTTAATTACAGAGGTGTGTAATAGCATTCACAAGCCTTTATTTGGCTTGTTACTTTTATAAGTTCTCATTTCTTTCTACAGAGAAGTAGGAGAAGCTGAACATAAAGATAAAACAGATCTCACAGCTAGGGAGAAGAAAGGGGGAAGGTGGGAAGATAGGGGATAGGAGAAAGAGAAGAGAGAGGAGGAAGGAGAGGAGGAACTCTGACCAGATAATATCCTTCACACCTATCACTGACTGTAGCCTCCAGAGTGACTGTGAAGCACTGGCTGGTGTTCAGGTACATCTGAGGATCACTACCTGTTCAAGTCAGGTGTCTGAAACACTTCACAAAGCCCAGGCAGGAAGCAATTTCCAGGAGGATGTGTTCAACATCCAGAGTTCAACGGGTACATTCAGTTTGAGCTTTCATCCTCAGCTACTGTACAGTAAGGAAGGGAAGTATAACTGCAAAGTGCAGTGAGTATCCAGATTACTGAATCCTGAAGGTGTTGGAAGCAAAGGAGATGAACTCGTGGGTTCTCATAACGAAGAAAATAATAATACATTCTCATTTTCTCCAGAACACGTGGCACTGTTGCTGAATTACTCTGGCACTTCAGGTATGCACAGCTTGCACCAACTTGTGTAACTGAACAGACATTTCTTGCACTGTGCACATCAAGGCCAGAATTTCTCAAGAGAAAGATGTGACTGCAGGTGATACCAACATCCTTAATCTTGCAGTCTCTGGTAATGTCTTGAGCAAGGTCCATGTGGCAGAGCAACTTTACAGCTTCTACTTCAGACATTTACTTTCTTCTCATCCAGTAGAGTCCCACAGCAATATAATTCAAGTGACTGCAGAATGGATGGTGGCAGAAGAGCAGCTACAAGACATCTAGGAGAAACATCTTTTACCTGAGAAAATACTCATTTATTCTAGTGACTGTTGCATTCTCAAAGGTCAAGAAGCAAATATGTGTTGTGGGCCTGGTTAGTTAAAGCTGAATTTGTGCCTGAACATCTTCTGAAGCAGTCCTTACCCCATGATCACCTTCAACTGCTCCTGGAGAGCTTCATCTGTCTGCACACTTTGAGGTTAGGCAGACTTTGTGACAGGAGTGGAAAATGTAAGATTAGTTTCACTTTTGCACTTCAGACACCAGACTAGAATTTGCCACAAGCTCCCATAAGCAGCTGGTGGAACTGTAGGCATAATTTAGTCTATCAGAATGGGACAATATAAATAGCCTTTCAGTCAAATGTACTTACAAATAGCCTTTTTCTGGACTTTGTAATCATATCCAGTCTGCTTAGAAAAAGTTCTTGGTTAAATGCAGTACAGAACACCTCAAGTTCAAATGCCTGGCCAAGTTCCAGGGCTCAGATTTTTCTTGCTTCCTACTTCTGATGTCCTGTCTGGGAGATGTGGCCTTGAAATAAGAAGAAACCACCCCCTGGGAACAGTTTCTGTGCCAGAGTCCCAGACTCTTGACCCAGTGGCTATGGCCAGAGTATACTGTGAAAATATCTTGCCCCTCAAAGCCAGCAAGGAAATCAAAGACTAAACCCCACACAAACAGCTTAAAGATACTTATAGTCACTCTTCCCGCCTCTTCCTGTCTTCATTGAACACAAAGTAGTTTTTGCAGGAACTTTCAGCAGTAAAAGATCTTAGGAACTGCTGCCTTTCCCCAGAATTTCTCCTACACCAAGACTTCTGCTCCTCATTTAGATATGTTCACAAATATAGGCTACTAGGTGATCAGAGGAATCAGGCAGAGAAGTTCTAAAAGTTCTAAAAGGTTCAGAGGCAGAAAATTTTGTTGCAAATCCAAGGAAAACTGAAACCACACTATGGGAAGTAGAACAGCAAGAAGGTGATAATAGAGGGATTTATACCTTTATTTTCTGCAGGTGATTTCCTTACTTCCTTCCATAGCACCCTGAAGTGACGTCCTTGGAGCAATGTATACATATATAGCAGATGGTCAGAGAACCAGTACAGGGTTTAGCATAGTTCTCCTTGCTGGGAACACCCCAAGAGAAACACTACAGGGTTTAGCATAATTCTCCTTGCAGGGAACACCCCAAGAGTGTGCACACTATTATAGCAAAACACTGAAACCTAATTTCAGGACTTACACCTATCTGAGGACACTTCAGAGTAACAACAGCTCAGTAATATGAAAATAAAACCCCTCTGGTGCAACTTAAAGTTTGAGGGTGAACTGCATATTTTTTGCATCTTGTTTTGCTGCTTTGACACTTACAGGCACTAGGCCAATAAAAGGTCAAATCAGCTTCCTGACATCAGCAGGGAGAATAAATGACCTCTCTCTTGAATGTTTAGAGAACTAAATGTATGCTTCAAAGTGTATATATCGCAGAGTTCATCTCTAGCTCTGATAGGATGATTTTTTGACACTTAGAACACAAAAGCAGTTCTGTGTTCTCACAAGAAGCCCACCATTTCCTATTTGTATTACATCCTATTGCTATCAGTAATGTGTAAGCATAAACACAGTTTGTCAATCTCACCCTATACATTTCCTGCTGAAGACAAAATAAAAGATGGCCTGGCTAACTGGCTCTTCTACAGAGTTTTCATCCCCACATTGTTAGTGCTGCTCCAGCTCTGACTGCCTGCATACAAGATCAAAGGAACATTTCAGATCCATCATCATTTGCTCAGTCACATGTGTGAAATTGGCATAATCTCTAATGCCCATTGCCTGCAGACATCAGGGTTCAGAAGATCAGGTGCCATCAAAGATTCTCAGAGGGAGGAGGAGTCCTGAAGCAGCTCAGAGAGTGCTGAGGTGTTATTCATCTTGGAACCTGCTGGTCTCACACCCAATGCAAACTTATTTTTCTATGGAGGAGGCTGCTGCCCCCACATCTGCTCCCAAGGGTTCAGGTAACACAGAAAGCTTGATGGATTTAAGGCAAGAAATTAAAAATAAATAAATAAATAAACAGAAAAACACTCACACAACAACAACAGCAACAACAACAAACACAAACAAACCTTAATTACTTAAAAGCCCTCTGGGAATAGATCACTGCTGTGACAGGTTAGAAAACAGTAACAAACTTAATACCGAATTTTCAACAAGTTTTAAAACACTGAAAAAAAAGCTCCCAAATGTGCTCTGTACCTAAATCTTCAGCTCTAGCTGTTCTGATCCATTTACTTTGTCAGAAACTCTTCAATAATAGTCTTCAAGCAGACAAGATTTTAAAGAGCTGAAGATGTTGCAAAGTCTTTTCAGTCTCCATAAAAGACACCAAAAAGCAGATTTTAATCCAATAAGCAGGTTTTATTAAATTTATCTTTTCAGGATTGACTGGGAACTAAGAATACCTCTAGACTGTTAAATATAAAAGGGACAGTGAGAGATTTGAATGTTGGATTTCTGCTTCTCTGCCATGTCATGGTTACCTTGCTCCATGGTCCTGTTTTGGACCACTCTAGTCAGATCACTCCAATACAACACCCAAGTATGGTCCTGGCAACAGATCATTCCAGAAATCTCTTTCCAAGGCTGAAGCAAGGGGATTCCCTGATTCCCCTCACACAGAGCTTTACAAGCAGGCTTTGCTTCTTCAAACGTGCACAAGTGTCTTCCTGCCATGCCCCAAGGCATGGTACATGCATAATTGTGAGCTAATAATTAAGCCATTAGGGATAATAATGCTTAAAAAGTCATAAAAAAGGGATAATTACTTCTTAAAGCCACAGGAACATCACATGGAGCTTAGAGGAGGTGTCTGGCCACAGATGATCCCCAAGGCTGGAAAAGTAGTCAATACACCAGACGAACTCATCTAGAGAATAGTTAGCATGCCAAGTGTTACTACAGACCTATTATTGCTGACCTTTTGTCCTAATTTTGGGGAAAGGGACTTTGTTCTGGGCTAGTTAAATTTTTAGAATTGCAAAAGACATTTGAAAAGAGTGATCAGTCCAGGTGAAACTATCCTGATGATGTCAATGAAAAGGTGCCCTTTACAATTCCAAGTTCACAATTAATGCAGAGGTTGAAGGGTTGATCATGCAAATTAAGAAACATTCGACCAATAAATAAAAAACACAAGCATTATAAAATATTTAAGAGCTTTCTGATCCAAAATTCTGAGAGTATGTTTGTAAATTTATACTTCAAAGGCTGCAAGGTGTCAGGAAGGTGATGAACCCACAGTAATGGCTTATGGCAACGTCAGCAACTCGCACTTTAAGTCTTATGAAGCAATCTCCTTCAGACTGCAATTATTAGGGCAGAAATACCTTATCCTAAAACTGAGCAGTGGTCATCAGTCAATACACAGTGGAGAAGTTCAAGTTTTTGTTTAGCATCATTAGGATCTTTGAATCAAACAGACAAATAAGAAAATAAATTACAAGAACCGAGCTGTATATTCTTTCTGAACACTTCTGAATTTTTTTTTGCTCAGATATATTTATGTTACTCTTATAATCAGTTTAAAATCCTTACAAAAAGTTGGTTTTTTCTTGAATACATTCAAATTCACTCTTTCTTAGTGTTGACTGAAAGAAGGCTAGTTTCTCTCTATTTTTAAGACAGATATGTGCAGCCAGCCTTTTCTCAAACACTGGATAATAAGGATGACCCAAAATATTTTGTTGTTGCATGGACTATGGGCCTTCACTGTCACTCTGTCTACATTTAAACCTTAAATACCATTTTTCAAAGCCACATACATATCAGATTTTTAATGTAGCAATCTGCATTTTGAATATATCAACAGTGTCCTTTTCATAAAGGATGTACGTATTCCTTGGAGAATTTATTTTGTCATGTCCTTTCTGAGAACTCCAAGTTGCACATCACTAGTACCAGTTTGCCAAAATATTGAACTTCTGACTTTATATGAAACCATTTTTCCTTTCCTCACTTTTCAAAGGGATGGATGGAAACAGCAATGTTGTGATATGAAGGATCATTTCAGATTACACATAAATGTAGTTTCTATGGCATGTTGCTGGACTGTCAATTTCTGGCTTCATGGTTAAATGGCAGAGCTTTGTCTATAGTTCCAGACATTGAAGTGAGTTTATAAAAATGGGTAAAGCTAGCTATATAAATGTAGATTACATCTGTAAAATATGTTGCTATTTATACATAAATTGCTTACAAAAGATTTGCAGAGTAGCATCAAATGTCATCAAGCAGACAATTACATAAATGTTAACAGACATTTTTTTGATACATTATGAACGCTGTTATTTTTTGTAACTCAAAAAGGTTTCAAAAGACAAAATACATTTAACATGTCTTTCACTTATAAATACAGCCAAATCAGATAAGAAATATTTTCCATTGCTAACCTGGGCCAAGAATGCTAACCAACAGCACAGTTCACAAGGGTCTCACTGAAAATAGCTGTTCTAAATATGTGGTTAGATTAGGCTGTCTAAACATTTGTAAGAGCTCAAGGAAAGCTATCTGGAAAGGCTATCTTTCATTTATAATTGTAATATTTTCATAGAGTATGACTTTTATTGGCTACCGCATTTAATCCCCATTGACTCTGCTTCCCTTCTTCTAGTACTGAGGATTAAGCAATAATTCCCACCATCTTGAGACACACAGACCAGACCAATTAAACTGCACCACACATACTGAAATTCTGATTACTGCTTCTTATTTTGCTTGGAAGTATTGAGCAGACTCACAGATTGCCCTAAACCTCTTAGCAAGGGAATTAGAACTGCAGACATGAACATGGAAAAACTGCATCCCTGTGCTCTGATCATCGTATTCATCTATTTACTACAAAGAGAGCACAGGAGAGTCCAGCAGTCAGATGCTGCAGTACAACATCTAGGTCACTCTGCTGGATTGGGCACTGTCAGGGGCACAGCTTTTCCCTCCAGGTTGCTCTCCATGGGTGGCCCCTGTGTTCCCCAACAATGTGCAGGCATGCAGCCCCATGGAGATAAAAGGGTGGAGAGCACTGGGTCCTAAATCAGTTCCAGCAGGTGGCAAAACAGATCTGATAGATGACATTGAGCGTGTAAATAATAATCTCATAATATAAACCTCTTCTGTGGGTATTTTTCTTTAAAGCACAGTGGTGTCAACAGTACTCAGACACTGAAGAGGAAATGAAAGCAGTAAGCTGTCAAAACACCAGCACGTTGTTCTGCTCGGCCACAGACTTGTGTTGTTTTTATTAAGTGCAGTATCTCACATACTTGCAAATCTTGTCATTTTGCCGTTTGCCACAAATCTTGTCATCCTGGCGTGCACCAGAGTGCTGCTTTTGGAGAGCTGAACAGAAGCTTCAAGGAGAGTTGAATACAGATTTACCAACCATACACCCTGCCAGGCATGGTGTGAATAAAGGGTATCAGCTCTGGAGTACAATGAGACACAAAAGCCATGTTTAATGTCCAGAGTTTTAGGAAACAGATAGAGAGGACAACACTGAGCTGAACTGAGGGGTTTCACTGACCAAATCAGGGAGCTGTTCATGCACAGATGGGTCTGTGGTTAAAGTCTGTAAGCCTTAGGTACATTGCCATCTCTGGGACAGACAGCAAGAACAGATTTAGAAGGATGTCTTTTCTCCTTGTTTCCAACCTCACAGACACAAACAAGTCAGTGTAACAGACAGGATGTATTCTTAATGTGTCTTCACACCTCACTTGCAGTCAGCAAGGTGATTTTTTGCAGAATTCACAAAGTATCCCATCTGGGGTTGTTACTTCATGCGAATTGAAATTTGTGTTCTTCTTTCCTCAAAGTCAAATGAGTTCTTCCAAAATTTTCTGCAGGTCCTTTAGGCTTTCAGACATTCTGTCCATTTCTTAAATAACTTCTAACTAATAACTGATAACTCTTTATGCCTTAGTTGCTATCCTGTAACATTCACCTCTAGCAAAAGATTTCCCTTTAGATCAGTTTACTCCCTATTTTATTCAGTCTCTTTGTTGTGGCATAGCATTGTTTTCACCTTTGAAAGCTCCCCTCCATTATTATTACCACATTTTTTTTCAAGGTGTGCAGGCTGCAACAAAGATATCTTAAAAGTAAGGAAACAGCTTTTGTTCTGTATTGAACAATGCTGCACTACTGCTGTGAGAAATGATTACACTCAGTAGAAGACACAGTTTACTACCTGATATGTATAGCAGCCTCACTGGAGATGCTATTCCAGATATTACCTACACATCCATTAAATTCCAATACTCCACAACTGGAGTATTTTTTCTAGCATTGGAACACTTTAAAAGTAGCTTCTTTTCAAATATTAATCAAATTCTTAAGTCGAGTGGCCTTTGCACATTTTTCCATGCTTCACCCTCCAGTGCAGGTGATTTAATATTGCAATCAAATTTTAACTTTGCCCTAAAAGGATTTTTGATGTGTCGTATTTTCAATTAGTACCACAGTGAGAAACATTCATATGTTAATAATGCACACACATTCACTAACTACTAAACAAGCCAACAAATAACCCAGTTCCATTTTGGAATCTATTTGGTATCAGGAATACATCTGCAGTAAATCAGCTAACAGGAATCCCACTATATTACACTGACCACATTTTCTTCATTCCCTTCACCTGCCATGTACAAGGAGTCATTTTTCTTGGTGATCATCTTTGACAGCAGGGAGAGAAGTGTAGTCCTTAAGTACTGAAATTCTCAAAAATGTCATCTCATACCTTTCACACCCCTATCTTTTTCCTTTCCGTCCTTTTTTAATGCTTACAGTTCATCATTAATAAAAATGAAGGTCATACCTCAGTAATCTTTATTCCTCAGCTCTCATACTTTTAAAGATAGATATACATAGAGAAACCTCCATGACCCTTTACAAACTACTTATCTCCATCTGCAGTTAACTCCTAAATCAAAGCCTGATTCCTAGATAGCCCTGCAGACTCTAAATCCCTCATTTGTGAATATCTGTTCACACTTCTTTCCTGCTTACCTTACAAGCTGACTTTGGATGCCACACCATGTACACCTGAAGCCAAACTACAGACTTGGCTCAGTACAGTGAGCTGATACCATCCTCCAGAGCTACTGCAGAGCATTTCAGCAGCTCAGATCTCCTAGGATGATACAACCCTACAGCAGAGTACTGCATCCTCCCAAAGGATTTATTCTTAGAAAGGTAGTTCAGGTTAAAGAAATATCTGCCAGCTTCTCTATCAGATGAACTGCTGATTGTGAAATCTGAGAGGACTTGACCTACTTGTTTTGCATGGTATTGCTTAATTTTTTTTTTCTCTCACCTTGATCAACAACAATACAAGAGCCTTATCTGGTTTGGCTTCTATTTGTGTTCTTATCTGCAATCCTGAATTATCATAAGTTAACTGCAAACTATTATATTTTGGCTGCAAAAAGGCAGGAAAGTCATCCTACCATAATTTCCAAAATTTATGGGATCATGTTCAGTGCTTTGAAAGGTTTAAAGAAATTGTTTTTAAAGTCACTCAAGTCCTGGAACTAAATTTTAAATTACATTGTCCACCAAAGAATGTTTGTGGCAAATGGAATGCAAAATGCTTCTCGTCAATATACCATGTCCACCATCAAACTAAGAAACATGTCTACAACTAGTGATAAAACACCTGCTGAAAAATTAGACCAAAGGTAGCAAAAAGCAGTAACCTTGCTGTGAAGCTGCAATATAAAGAACATTGGGTTATCACTTTTTCTTTAAGACATTGCAGCCAAAATTACAGTAGTTTTAGCTAGAACATGCAAGACAGTCTCATGAGAAATTGTCAACCAAATCAAACCTTACCCTGTTTTGGGTTTTGGCAAGGTAAGACACTACACCAATTCTCACTCAGCATTTTAAAGAAAATTTTAAAGAAATTCTCTCTTGTGGATATGGTAATATGCAGAGACATAAGAAACACAGGCTGACTCTTTAAAAAAAGATGAAGTGTATGTTACTGGATCAAAGTCCCCATGACATTGAACTTACCTGAAAAACAATGGGTCAAAAGTGACTTGTTTTATGGCAACTACAATACTACTCAGCTACATCCACTTAGCAGATTCATGCATTCACAGAGAGCTCACAGAGAGAGTTAGAAACTCCAGCTCTATTATACAAACATGCATGGAGCTGTCATCATGCAAGAAGAGGTAAGTATTTGTGATTAAAGTGATCTGCTAAATCAGAGCCACCATCTCCTAGCTCATTCACAGCTTGAGGTCATTCTTGGATCACCCTGTTACCCTAATCCTTTGCTAATTTAAAATATTTGCTCACCAGGTTCCTGTTACTTCACATGCCATGACTCTCTCCAGTCATTCTTCCAGCAATCCAGTGCCAAGATCCAGCATGCTGATTACAGCAATTGAATACAATCCTGACCACTCGACTACAGACCTATTCACACACACTTTCATGATGCTTTTAATGTGTAATTCAGGGTGATTCACTAGGCCCAGCTTCCCATCTTTAGTGGTCTTCTAATGTGGAGGTAATTTGTAACTAATCCCCTAAAGACAAGAGAGCTCTTTGGATGTGTGATCATCATGCTTGCAATGATTGAAATCATTTTATTCCTCGTCTGCCCTTTTTATTTGAAAGCAGCTAACAACTATATTTTGTACTGCAAATGAAATTGGTTTCTGGAGCAAATCAAATCCACTGCCATAGATAGTAAGGATTTCCCTTTTATCCAGCTAGCAGGAAGAAATGTGTTACCAATGTGAAAGAATTATGCAATGCTGAGATTCTGCTAATCCTGAGGGCAACCACTGACTGCCGAGACTGGTGCATGCTGGTGGGGAGCTGGTCCCAAGAGGGAGGCTTATCAGATGGGTGCAGGCTGCAGGATATGGCCTTGGGTTCTCTCCAACCCTTGCAGAATGTGCTGCTTTCAAACCCCCAGCCCTCCTTCCGCTGCTCTTGCGCTGTGCTGAAACATCTGTTTTCTATGAGACCAAAACCACTGACCAGCTGTTTAACTCTTAGATGTGCTAGTTTAAAGGAATCGCCCAGGCAGTTGAAACAACTTGATCCCTGAAAACTCATCTCTAATGGATGTGTGTCAACTTTTATTTATTTTTTTCCATTCACTCCTATGTGAATTCTCTGATGTTGATGGAGTGCAGATTCCGAGTGACATTTTCCCTCTTGTTCTAGGGCAGCTGCAACTCCCTGTCTCATGGGGACAGTAGGAGTGCAGTCCTACTGCTGCCCTCCTCAGTACAAGACTCTTAAGAGAGCCTCCCTCCCTCCCATTTGCAGTAAATTTGCATTATCACTTGAATAATTGTGAGCAATCTCTTCCTGTGAACTGGTTGACACCAAAAGTACACTTACAGAGTGACATCTTCCCTTACTACTTAAAAAAAATATATATATTGTCTGCCATACAATGTTTGCATACATTCCTAGTACTCCAGACTGAAGTAAATACACATTGCAATCTTACTGTTTCCCTTTCAAAGTCTGTCTGTAGTAAATTAATACATGAAAACATCTGATTACCATTAGCATCTGTAGTTAATCTTCCAGCTGCAGCCTGACAATTAAGAAATCTACAGAAGCCAAATAATGAAGGAACAAAGAAACAACACTCTTGAAATACCACATGAAAAATGGTACTGTTTGAGATGTCTAATTCCTTCTCCCAAATGCCTACTCATTCATCTGTTCTCACATTAATACAGTGGGTATGCATGAAGGCATTAGGAATGTCTCCTTGCTTACAAGTTTATACAGCTGACAACTACACTTTTGCATTTTGTTTTTTTTTTAAATTCACACCAAGTGGAACTGTTTAACTGATTAATCAGTGTGAATTAAGCAGCTTTCATTCACCAAAGGCATCACAAGCCCACACTCTCACTTGAAGGTGTTTTGAACCATCAAGTGCATGTCTTTCTACGAAGACAAAATTTCTTCTCTCATCCAGTCCATCATCAGCTGAGACAAAGAAATTCAGTCTTGCTGGTAAGCTTTGACCTTTTGTTATCCAGAAAGCAATGAAGATCTTACAAAATCAGCTCCACAGTTAATCCAGAGTTACCCTTCCAAGGAAACAAGTTCTTTTCACACACACCACTCTATATTGTAAAAAGTATCCTCCTATGCTCCAGTCCAACACCTCAAAGTCTTACTGAGTAGGCTGGGATTGCATCTTTCAATTCCTGTTGATTTTCTCTCTGTAGAATTTGAGCTGCTCTTGAGTGCTTTTTTACATCAATACAGATATTCTACTCTCATACAAAGGAGCCCAACTCTCATCAAACACTGTGCTGCTGTGTCCTGACAGCAGAATTTGGGAACAGATAACTGCCTTTTTCAATATGTTATCAAACACTCAAAATATAGAACACTGCAAAATTAGCATGTTTTTCACCCAGTAAAGGTGAAATACTTTATCTTTTGAATGACACCCAGTTCATTATATTCCTCTTCTCCCACTTTCTACCTCCCACAAAATTAGCAACATTCTTACCTGTAAGAAACTGGTGTGTGCTTGACTTTTCTGTCCAGGTTGAAGCCCAGGTACTTGCATGTGGCTAAGGACGAAGCAAGCAGGGAAGGAAAGTGTCATTTGTTTGATTAGAAATGAGTTTGTAGTTTGTGAGATGTCTAGGGCCACTGTGCAAAATCAGTTTCCTTTGCTCTTTGGAAGTCAGCTGTAATATCTTAGGTAAATGGAGTAGGAGTTGAGGAAGATTTCTACATTTGTAATACTATGGCTGTAGTAATAGAAGCTGTAATGGCAGCTGTATAAACACAATGTGGAAACAGAGGAAAAAATAGTTGTAGAAAGCAAAGCCAAAGCAGCAAACAGGAGAAAAAAAAAGGGGGGAAGATCTGGCTGAAGTTAATATTCAACACACTTCCTCATTTACACTGAATAGAAGTATACAATGTCCATTATGAAGAAATGAGGTCACAGACAGTAGTTGCATCTTCTTTCTTCTTGACAGCTCCTGTACTACAACATTCTTCTCTGTATTCTTGAAGTATTTATGTAACTATTAACTCTTCAGAAAACAACAGGGAATTTGAAACAAGAGACAAATTAATAGTATGTATGAAGAAATTACTCGTTGCCATCACCATTGAGACAATGAAGCAAATTAAGAGAAACAGAAAAAGTCAAACTCTAAGAAATATTACACTTCACTGAAAATGTTATGCTTGTCTTTAGAGATTACTGGCAAACTAGAGGAATCATCACCCTTGGACTGATATTCACTGGCAAAAATATTCAAAGTGTTACACCCCACAGTTTTATAACAAAAACAATTCTTTCTAGAAATCAATAGCAATTATGAAATCTCATCCATGGAAGTGATATGGCTAGAACTTGAATAAATAAATCAATTAAAATATCCATTCGGAATAGCAATGCACTAAAATATTTTTTCCAGTGCGTGTTTACTTGGCTTACCCTTATTTGGAAATATTTCTAGTTAAGAGGCAAGTCCAGATGTACATAAGAAAAGCCTTTTATTTCCCTCCCTCCGCCAAATAAAAAGACAGTGTAAGCACATTGAAGTTAGACACTGATGTTTTCCAAAATATACATCAGCCCTCCCCAAAAGAAAAGCAATGAGAATTCTTTGGAACTTCCTGCAGTATTGTATAACCACCCCAAGGCAGTCCTGCTCTGCAGCTGAATGAAAGAAGCCCAGGTAGTTGTTGGGAGGAACGATGGCATTATGAGTCCACTCAGCTGTAATGAACAGGGTTAGGAGGTCAACAGAAGACTGCCTAGGTTTCAATGCTGACAGACATTTCTCTGTCATCTTTTCCTCTGTGGAATGCTGCTGCGTTTGATCACCTTCTAATTCTTGTAGAGCTTTCTTCTTTCCAAAGTTAATGATTTAGGGATTATTCCTGGAAACGTTGCTGCTGAGATCATGTCCTTTTCTGAAGGCCTAGTGAATCTAGCATGCAAAGCAAAACCAAGAGCAAATCCCTGAGACAACCTGAAGCATCTTAATAGAGAATTAAATTTCTTCTTAAGAGTTCTAGGAAAAGGCTAAAAGCTATTCAAACCTCAAGCAGCTTTTCAGGGAGCCCCCAAGGCATTGCTGTTTCATCCCCATGCTATCCTGCCAGAAGTTTTCCTCATAACTTCTCACAGACTGCAGGACGCTTTACAAGACAGTGTTCTATCCATGCACAGCCACAATGAAGAGCAGATATTGAACTGACCAGAAGTGCCTGGACGATAATAAAGCAGGAGCACAGTCTTCCTCTGTGCTCATGGAGACTATTCAATATTTCATGGTCACAGACATGACCTTTCCAAGTCTCTGATGCCTGACTTCAGCTGCTTACATGTGTGTTTGACAGGAAAGTCAGCTGTCAATAAGCAAACCAACTGGAGCTGTGTGGATGCCAGGCTGCACAGCAGCTAGAGGATACATGTAAGAAATCATCCTTCAGCATCTGTGTTCTGCCTAGACAAGACAGCTTGGACACTCTAACCAGACAGTGGCAAATTCCTGAGCTAAGTTATGTGCTTGATCACATCACAGTTGCTTTGAATTGGCTTTTTCATCAACCATTTCATCAAAATACTGAAGTGATAATTTTAGAGAAATCACAAAACCAAAACAACTTAGTATTTATTGTAGATAATTTCTTGTATACCTTGCCGGCAGCATTCTTTTTTTATGCACATTGGATAAAAAAATGAAGTTAATTGAGTTTAAAATTCACAGTGGCAAAGCTCTGTAAAACAGACTTAATCTAGTACTGCAATCATACAATAAATGTATGAAATGAATTCCAGTGATCCTAGGTGGGTTTGTTATATTTCAAAATATGTAAACAACTCCTTAATGTGGGGAGATAAATACCATCCTAGTTTTACTGGACATGTTACATGTGAGCATAGCCTACGTGTGTTTAAATGGAAGTCTGACAATGGAAAACATCAAAGAAAACAGGAAAAAACTGAGAAATGAGACTGAACATCTGTTTTACAGCACAGAATAGATCACAGAGTCTTTGAGGCTGGAAGGCACCTCTGCAGACTGCCTAAGCAGGAGCAGCTACAGCAATGCTCCGGCCACATCCAGTCAGGTTTTGAGTATCTCCAAGGATGCAGATTCCAGCACATCTCTGGGCAGCCTGTGCAGCTCATACAATGGACAGTCCCACTGTCCATGTCTCCAGCAAAGATGTTGAATGGCTCTGGTCCCAGCAGCAACCCCTGAGGAACACCAATCATCACTGCTCTCCACTTGGACATCAAGACTGGCCACAAATCTCATTGGAGTGGGACCATCCAGCAGATTCCTCATCCACTGAATGGTCCACCCATCAAATCCATGTCTCCAGTTTTGAGACGAGGGTGTCACATGGACAGTCCCAAATACTCCAGGTAGATCATGTCATTCATTCTTCCTTCTAGCCAGCTCTGTAACCTCAGAAGAGAAGGCCACCAAATTTGTCAGGCATGATTTGCTGTTAGTGAAGCCATGTTGGTGTCACCAATCGCCTTGTTTTCCATGTGTCTTAGCACAGATTCCAGGAGAATCTGCTCTATGACCTTGCCAGGCACCAAGGTGAGGCTGACTTGCCTGTATTTCCCACATTTCATTACACACCCTAAGATTTAATTTTATGCTCATAGTCTTTCCTTTATGAGCAAAGACAGACATACATTTTTTAAGAGCAAAAACACCAGAAGAATAGGCTGTAGTCTTATAGATGTCCTTTTATATAAAGAGGTTTGATTCCTTCTCCTGTGATTTGTAGACTTCCCAGAGCATTTATTTTGGGGGATGGACATGATAGATGGACTTTCCATTGCTGACAAATTCTCCAGTCTATCTAATGGTGGTCTTGGACCATTCAAAACTGGAGAGTCTGCTGAGGAATAGAAGAGGCCACAGAGTACCCTGGGTCCAGCAGATGGTGAGCTCCCTACCTCCTAATAAAGTGTTAAATAATGTTAAAATTTGAAGCTCTTTGATGTTCTTTTCCTTCCTGCAGTTTTACCAATGCAATCTCTGTCACCACCACTGCATAGCTCCCTAATGAAGGACTGAACCAGCTGAGGAACTGGCCTTTAGCAAGTAGCCTCACATTGTAACCAAATGCACTATCTTAGGACAGAAAACATGCGAATCAGAACTAAACTAAATTTATAAATTCATTTTCTGAAATGAAGATTTTCCCATATTGTGCATCCTTCAAAGAGTTTCCATTCAGGAGTCTTTAATTTTATCACCCCTAACATTCTTTCCTTCCTTTCCTGGATTTTATTTGTAAATGTGTTTTTAATTATAAGGAAAAAAAACCACCATTGCCACACATAAGCTATGCAGCCTATTGAAATCACAGCTGCTCCAACAGGGAGGCACTGGAGTTTCTAGCACAAGTATGAGAAGCAGAAGTATGTATGTCCACACCAAATTCCCCTCCTGGAAATTAGAAATGATTTATGTACCTTTTTTAATATGTCCATTTTATTGCCAAAGTGAACCAAAATATAAAACATGAAATCAAGGAGAGGCTGAAACAGAGTGGGCTCTGCATACCAGAGCAGTCATAAATTTTTCAACATGTGGCTTCAAATGTATCCATAACTATTTTACAGTTATGTTTTAAAGGTATTTTTATTTAATATTTTTCTTTAGGCTTGCTTCATTTTTTAGATTTCTACAGAGTATTGTATTTAATTTCCTGGCCCAAGTATAATTTGCAACAAAGGTATGAAACACCATGTCTTAAGACACTATAAAAAATGAATTAGTCTACCTCACTGGATTTTTTTCTTTTATTCTAGTAATAGTTTCTTAACAGAACAAAGAAACAAAATAGTTTGCATATGGAATCTGTATTACAATCAAAGATTCATATAATGGTTTGGGTTGGAAGAAACAGTTATTCATAATTCCAGGAACACTATAAGCTGTGCTTTGCATGGGGATCAGCCAAGATTTTGTCCAGTTTTTCCTTCTTAAAATGCCTTGTATTGGACATACCCACTGTGCAAACAACTGTTCCATGGGGCTCACTCAGATCTAGTCAATGCACCTTCTAGAATAATTGCTGCTTGTTAGTAAACTATATGCAGATAACTATCTGTGTTTTGTTTTTATTCATATATT
This sequence comes from Lichenostomus cassidix, assembly GCF_008360975.1. Taxonomy (NCBI): domain Eukaryota; kingdom Metazoa; phylum Chordata; class Aves; order Passeriformes; family Meliphagidae; genus Lichenostomus; species Lichenostomus cassidix. Next base: position 16,597,263 of record NC_139479.1, on the reverse strand, counting down.
GCAGCACTAGCTTTGTTTTCCCTGACACCTTGCCTCACCCACGTTTGTTTTTCTGTTGTACATCTCACCCATTCAGTCTTTCTCCTTCTCCTTTTCTCCTTCCTTCAGTGTCAATGAACCATGACCCAAAGGTGCCATTCCACAACCATCCTCTCTTTTTCAATTCCTCTCTGCTCCCTCCCTAAATCCTTTAGGTCTCAGGGCCAACTTCACTCAAGCAGCTTTGTGGTTGTTTACCACCTAAGTCCCTCAGGCATTGACCACATGCCACTCTCCCATGACCTGTACAAACACAAACCAAAGTACTTCCAGTCCTAGAGAATTTAGGGATGATCTTTATGAAAAAAATCAGCACAGACAACTGGGGGAGTGACAGAACCAGCACGGCAATATAGTGATGACAGGGAGTGGACTCAGCAAAAACTCAGGTTATTATCAAGCTTGCTGTAGACAGCCTGGCAAAGCTACTTCTCATGGAGACATTTAGAGGTGCAGATTTCACAAAATGATAATAAACATAATAAACAAACATAAAATTTTAAATGGTGCACTGGATTGTATCTAAATATATAGCCAATATAGAAAGGAGAGCGGGGTGAAAGCAGAGATGGCCAAGGCAAGTCTTAGTTTTAGCCATGTTAGTTTTTATTTTTCTTAAGACAAATATTTGTAACCATTTTTTTTGCTATCATTCTCCTGTTGCTTTCTGATTTCTGCTCTCGCAACAGATATTCTTTCTGCCCAGGTCTATCCTTGTATCTATCAGGTATCCCTTGTTCAGAAGGATCAAAACCTCTTCTTGCACATAGAACTCCTTTCAGCTAAACCTAATTTCAGACCAGTTCATTATTCTTCCTGTGTAGATACAAATGCAAAATAGCAGCCTCACGTTATAGACTGTTTCAGGCAGGGATCACATTTGTGAGATTCTATGAAGTGTAGAAAACACTTTGGACAGCTTAAAAAACTTCTGGAATCAAGAAAAGAACTGCCACTGAAGACAGTATTTAAGGACTGCCAGCAGGATGGTAGGGAGAGTGAGAAGGAAAAAAAATATTTCATTTTTAAGAGCAATAGCAACCTCCAAGTCAATAATTTCCTGGCAGTTAATGACCAGACGGATTAAGATCTCCTCCAGATGGCCATTAACTGCCAGGAAATAGTCAACTCATTGGCCATTAGTGCTTAAAACACCATTAGGGTACTGCTCTTCATTAGTTAAATTCACGTGATGTTACTATTCAGTGAGGATATGAATGCAGCAGAAAGCCTTCGCTTTAATAGGCAACAGAACAGAACCAAAAAGAGAGTTGAAATAGATGGATAGTTTCACTTAGGCAGGGCTGTATTGCTGCTGGAACTGTAAGAATTTGATGCTCGTAGAAATCACTGTCAGCAGCGTATGCTCCACATACTAATCCACTTACATGCCTTCTCTTGTGTCCTGAAGGGACCACCCCAAGGGGTGAAAGGTTAGTCTCCGTGCCAAATCAACTAATGGTTTCCCTGCTAAGATGTCCAAAAAGTATGTGACTGTTGAGATTAAGTTACTTGACCAGTATTAAGCAGACTAAGACAAGAATTCCAAGTGTAGAAAGCACAACCATTTAGTTTTATGGTGTACACACACACACATATGTTTCTTCCAAGTAATCTCCAAACACTGTAGTTTGCCATAGTTTATATATAGTTTACTATATAGACTATACTATACTATAGTTTATATATACTATGATACAGTTCATATGTAATTTAATATGATTTATATGCAGTTTCCTATAGAATCATACTTCACAGAATCCTGTGCTGTATATACATGTAACTACTCTGGCTATTAACAGAACTATGTAGTAAGCTTAACTCTTCAACCCACAATTGACATGGGCCTTATTTATGACAAAATCTCCAAAGTTAAAACTAGATTAACCTATTTTTCAAAATACTCTTTTTTTAAAATCTTTATATGTGTGTGAACAAATGCATGAACATCTATGAACTGAAAAAGGAACAATTCATGAAGTTATCAATTAATTATGGAAAAATAAGTGTTAATGTCTCTAGTGCAAATAATTAAAGGGTAGTGGGATTAAGGACATCTGTCTTCAAAAAAAAAACCCCCCAAAAAAACAAACAGTGAACATATCCAGAGCTGCTTTAGTTTTACTAGTTTTAACAACAAACACAAATATTCCTTAGTCATTAGCCAATCCTCTTCTGAAAAAGATAGTAAGAACAGTCTCACCATCTCTTTTCCAAGATTAGTTAGTATTTTTGCAACACATTTTACACAAAGGGCATATTAAACCTTAACTTGGAAGGAGAAAGCTGTGAAGAACTCATTGGGTTTTCTGTAAAATAAAACACTGCTGATTTCTCATTTTGCTCGGGTGCTACAAGGCTTTCCCCTTACAACCTATAAGACTGATGCTGCAGCAAAGCTTCCCCTTTTTGAGAGTTCTGCTACATAATACTGTGAGAGATAAAATTTATTATCACACTCAGGTATGCTCTAGAAGAGCTGCCACCAAATTCTTCTTACCTGCACACCATGAACTGTATTTCTCCTGAGCTTACTATCCTGATTATGCTAAAATACATTCCCAACACATGCACAGACAAGCTAAAAGTTTGGAGAGGCCTTGTTTGACTGGGTCAAAGCTGTTTTCTTGGAAATGAGGAGAATTTTTTTATTAATGTCTGCCTTTTTCTTGCATTATTTTACTACGGTAGATTATATTTGTAATATGTTTGCTGATGTCTTCCTCAGGAAGAGATGAAATTCAAAATAAGCCAATGCATTAAAAAAAGAAAAACAAACAAAAAAACAAAAAAACAAAAAAACAAAAAAACAAAAAAAAACCAAAAAAAAACCCCTGAACTGAACTAAAGGTAGCAAAAGTAAAATCCCCAGAAATGCCGAAAATTCTTAGGAGTTTCTGAAGCACAGAAAAACACAAGAAATTCCCCAGAAAGGAAAATTCCCCACATTCTAAAAGTGCCTGAAAACAGATGGTTTATGAAGAAGGAGTGAAGGAGTCTGTAGTTATGTGAACATGTGTAAATTAGTATTTCTGGATACAACTATTGTAAGATCTTAAACTAATCCATCAATTAATGAGGAATTAAAAGTGTATATGAACAACTAGGGCTGGCAAGCAGGCTGGGTAGTCACTAAGTGTAGTCTTAGCCCTTAATTTAACATCTGTCAAGATGCCTCTCTTCTGAAAAAAACATAGTGTGGCCACAGTACACTCTGGAAGTCCCGTGGTGAATTATCACAGCATTTGGCTGAACTCACCAGTGCAGGTGAGCAGGGGAATCCAGGTTTCTTCTTTCAGAATGAGCTGCCCCTGAGCACGACAGAAAATCATGGATAACATCCTTGAAGCAAAATAAGTCAGCTGGAGAGGAAAGGCTTTCTTTTATTCCAGGCACTCTACATCGGTTTGCTAACATAAAAATAATTTCTAACAAGTCCTATATAACAATGACTTATCATGCCCAGATGTACAACACAAGCTTTCATTTAGCTACCTTTTCCTAGTGATTTTATGCTTTTCTTCAGTTTTTTCCATTCCAGGTGTGTTCTGGTGAGCAATCAAATGGATTTCCCACTACTTGATTACCTCACCCCATTTTTAGCAAACAGTGGTGCCTGGCAGTTCACTGCAAAGAATTAGAAAGTGCTCCTGCGTGCACATGCAAGAGCAATGCCAAAAACCTAATTTTTATACTGAGGAATCATGACTTAGTTTCCAACCTTGAACAAGTTAGACACAACACAGTAAAGCTGTATCTGAATGTCACCTTGTCGAGGCAGGCAGTACACACAGAACATTCTCTCCATTCGTTCATGGCAAAGTATCTGCTGATGTCCGAAGGGCCAGAACTTCACTCCAAAATTTTCCTATTAAAGTAATTTGTATCATTAGAAATTGTAATATGATAAAAACCTTCTAACAACAATACTTCCTCAATTGATTTTATTGACAATAACGTGAAATATTGATTTGTGTGTACTGTTGTTGTGTTACTGAGTATCCCTTTAAGAAAACCTGTGTGAAACTTTACAAAATAGCAAGATGGAATGATAGTGCAGTAAGAGGGTGGTTCTGGAGAGACAACTGCGGACAACAAATCTGAAGATCAGTTTTCATATCCAGCCTTTCTGCCAATTATCTTGTTGGGTAGACACTGCCTTATCTATTAGCAGACCTAATAATTGGTGCAGTGTCCCTCATTTACCCCCTTTTTTGTGATTTTTCCAATTTTTTTTTTCCATTAGTGGGTGAAGATATGGGAAAGACAAACAAAGAGGAAAAAAAAAAAAAGCAGAATTTTTCCTCCCTTTTTTGCTAGGGAGGAAAAAAAAAAAACAGGAAAAACATCCCAACCCTACCACATGGACCTATTACATTTTGCCAGAGGGTAGTAAATGTCAACACTGTAGTATATTTCCTGTTTTGAAAATGAACCAGTTTACTTCAGAACATTAACTGTCCCAGCAGTGGTAACCCTTTCCTGCCTGTTGTCTTCCTCTTGGGCAGCTCTCTTAAATCACTCAAGGCTGCTGCCTGCTAGAGACTGAGTCCTGCACAAATGAATCTGCCCCTGCAGTCAGATTGCTGCAATAAGGCTACACTTTGATCAGAGCCTTCCTTCTTTCCCCAAGGATGAGTTAACCTCATAAAAATGCATATCCTGCCCAAATGTTTGTTTGCTCTCATTTATTCCTTTCTTAATGCTACTAGCAAGATCGCTGAACAAACAAACCCCTGAGCCTGGGTATAAATACCCACCCTGCAGTGGCCATTTGTCAGAGGTGGTCAGGCCATCCCACAATTCATGCTCTAATTGTAGGCTGGGAGGCTGCTGTTTTTCTTGCATTGGTTCAAAGACACCCATTGAGAACAAGCATCTGGCCTTGGAAAGGGAGCAGGGACGTGAAATATGAAGAGCATAAGCAGGCACAAGTCTGAGGGGTTTTTCTAAATATATCTACAAATTCTTCTGTGTTCTGCCCCAGCATATATAATAAAATTCTTAGTGGGGGTGAAGTTATGTATGTAACCAGGACTGCCTACCATGGCAGGTTTTGTTTAACACCTGCTGAATTTAGATCTGATAGTGCAGACTCCTGCCCTTATCCATACCCTTCTCATCAGCATCCAGGGACTGTGGAGCAAGACATGGAGGGGTCATGCATAAGAGAGATTGGTGAAACATCATGGTTTTATTCTCTATTTCATATTAAAGTGCAATAGATGAAGATGCATGGACCATGACCATCTGAGAGGTAGGTAGCCAAAGTGCTTTTCCTCAATGTCAAAACAAATTATCTGGTAGACAGAACAGGAGACAGCCCCTAAATGTTCAACATACTGGAACTGCACACAAACACTGTTCCCTGATGAAAGACTGAGGCACAACGTACCTTATCACTGCCTTGGGGAAAAAAACCAAACAAAAAACAACACTATAAAAGAAAAGAGACAAGGCGAATGTAAAGCCAAGTTAATGCTATCTTTGCAGCCTTGCATGCTGTTATTTCTTCACTACTTTTACCCCTAGAGGATCTCTACCACAGAACTTGTGTTTTCTTTGGTTTTTAGGGGTTTAGATTTTCACTGGCTCAGTCAACAACGCTGGGTTTTTGAGGGTTTTTTTGGGCAAGTAAATAAAAGCAAGAGAGGCACCAACATCATCCAACCACTGTCAACAGGAAATGTGCTGCCAGCTTGACCAGGACTGAGCTGTCCCCACATCCAACCTTTCCCATAGTTCCTTTCCCTTAGATAAGGAAAAATATCACAGCTGCAGAACAATGAGAAGTGTGTGCTTAACCATCATACCAAGAGAACCAATAAAAAATCAAAGGCACCCGATCACAATGTTAGCACTAGATATAGAAACGTTATTGCAATATGCATTCACCTTCTCTTTCCCCCATAAAGGTTAATCTTAATAAAGATAATAGAACCACAGAATCATATATCTCTGCAAAACAAATAATAATGAAGGAGCTACATAAGACTGCCTTACGTCATGCAGCAAGAGGGTCTGAAAAGAGCTTATGTCAGAGGTAATGGGATGTTCAGTTTTAGGGAGTTATTAACTGGGGCTCGTTAGTTAATCAGCATTAATTCAGTCCTTTCCCTGAGACAACACCCTAAATTGCAGTGGCCTTTTCAAATATGAAAAATGTAAAAGGCCATGAGCACTTGAGTCAAAGGAACAATTTTCTTCTGGCAAAGAAAGGCTCCCATGGTACTTGTACTGAAAATCTGGCTTCATTCTGTTGGTAACAAATAGTTGACTCTTATCTTAATTTGCTGAATTCTTTATAAGCTTCAGTCTCTGTGGCCCCCAAAATATTGGCACAACAGTCAGAAAGCAGTTAAAACTTTGTTTTGGGTGGACAAAACAGCATCAGAAGTTTGGCATTAAATGAAAAATCAGGCTGTCTACACAGTCATTGTAAGGCTATACAACCTGGCAATACTGTCTGCAGAAGGGAAGGACCTAGAGAAGGCAGCAATATTCACCTTGGTGTTTAGGCTTTCTTTAAACTAATTTTTGGTGGCATCAACAAATCCACAAAGAATGTGGGTTCTCAAGCTTCACCTCTTGATTTATCCATTGTCATGAGAAATATTTTAAAGTGTGTTCATAGTGGCGGCAACAGCAGCTCCAGTTCTGTGTCCAAGACCTGTGAAAGTGTGTAGGGAAAGGTTTCCAGCCCTATCTCACACTTCTATATGAACAAGGAGGTGACAGCCAGGCCATGAACCATTCCATAGCACAGGAAGAAGCATTTGGGGAGCACTTTGAAGTGACATCTGCAATACTGCCAACAGCTGTTCTTAATGTGGGAAGTGACCTGTAGAATGGTATGTATAAAACATGAGAGCCTGCCTATCCTCTCTGTTCTGGCACAGCACAGCATAACACAGCTCCTCCTCTGTAATAACATCAGGAAACAGTTTCTTTTGATCAAAAGCAGTCATATAAAATGCAGACATTTGCATCTAAACTGCTTCCTGAGGTCAACAGGCCTGATTCAGATTGAGCTAAAATGGAAATCTGAATTTAAAAGAAAATCCTTATCTTCTCCAGTGATAGCTGGGATCTTCAAAACCAGGTGGAATAATTCCTCTCCCCCTGTTTCTAAAAAAGTCATACAGCATCAAGGCCAGAGTCCTCCTATTCAACATCCATCTGTGATCTTTGAAACTTCAGTTACACCCTATTCTTTCCCTTTCTGTAAACATGTACTTGCTCCATCTGGCAAGGGGAACCATAAATCTCCCTTGACTCTACTTGCTATTCTGGCATTTTTGCAGTAGTTCACACAGACGGAGTGTATTTAGACAAATGGCAGAGGGAAAACTCTTCTGTACACATACAAGTGGAAGTCTCATCTACAAACAGTATTTCTTCTGCATTAGTCTGTAAATTCCTGATGCTGCACATCTTGAACTTAGCTGCACCTTCTGTCTTTCAGCACTGCTTTTATTGTCTCTATGACTGCTTTCAGCCAGAAATACAAGATTAGTGGAGGAAAAGAATGCAGCAAATACCACCATTACAGCAATCTGCCTTAAAAAATCTCACTTGCAAAATTAATGTGAGCCAGCTAGCATGAAACAGACACATGGACTGAAAACCTCTACATATGTAAGCAGAAGGTAATGATAAATACCCAAGTGCATAGGTCAGGGGAGACAGCTAATGGAAGACTTAGGCATCAATGTAAATCTGGTTTTATTTTAAGTATGCATTTATGATCAGGAAAACTAGGGAGATATCACATAAATGTCATTTTTAAAGGTAGTTAAACCAGGAGGAATGTCAACCAGCACTTTGAAGGGAGAAATCCTGCAGAGTCTTTCATCCAAAGCAAGAGGGTGAGAGGTTTGTGAAGAAATATATATCTGGGGGAAAGGAAGGAGTCTGAAAAACTGATGCATACGATAAGAAGAGACCCAGTGACAGTGGTGCTGAATGTCAGGAGCAGGTAATAAGAACAGCAAAGCAGAGAGCTCTCCCTGTTACAGTGTGATAACCAAGATGACCAAAGGTGCAATTTGGAGTTCCCTGTGCAGAGAGGTCTCCACACAGAGCTCCCCAGAGTGCTCCCTGGGACACTGCTGGGCACCCAGGGGCTGGGAGAGGGAGGCAGGACAGGGAGATGGTGTTTTCTCCAGGTTCCTTTGGAAAATGATCTGTGAACACTGCTGTTAACTACCCTACGGACACAGCTGAAGGAAAGGCAGAGAGAGGTTGTGAGTACTCAGAAGCAGAGCCTCTTCTGCTTTGTGAACTTTGAGACTGTATTTCATAGGATTTTCAAAGCCATAAAAATGCACAGAACAATCTGAGGAGTAAGGCTGCACCTGAGGCTTCTGTTAGAAATCGTCAGTGTTGGAGATAAAATCAATCATTAAAGTCTTTTACACTCCACATTAAATTGTTCTCATTGCTATTTTCATTAGTGAGAAATTGCTTCATATAGCAGATGGAGATCTATGAAATAGCTGCATGCATACAATCAATAATTTCTCAGGAATTTGTTAGAAGTGGAGACAGAAGAAATGAGGGGCTGAATTCAGACAGACATCTGGATTTTGCACTGCTCTAATCTTTGCATACAAGATGAGCTCTGCTTTTTGATGTACTGTGCCAGTGGTCTGGCAAAGAACAGGATGCTAACAGGAACATCACAGGAGCATTACATACTCATATGTAAATGCCCAGAAAAGAAAAAATACTCAGATGTTCTGTCTTAAATTGTTTTGGGCCTCTTTTAAAATAAATGTATGTGTAGAGACATATGGAAAGAGAATTGTTAAATCAATCAGCCCAGAATCTATCCAATTGCTCAGAATCATTTTTTCAAGCAGCAACAATCATTAGGACTCCAGAGGAAACATTATAAAGCTTACATCAGACAGATTAAGTGTCTTTCTGTTTTCTGTCAGACTGTCTAAAACTGAGAAGAATGTGGTTTAATAGCATTTTGATTTTTTTTTTAAATAAATAATCACCACAATTCTGAAAGTTTATTAACCCTGTAATTCTGTCAAATGGTTTATGAATCTTGTTAAATTCTCAGCATCATCAACCTCCCACAGCCTGAGTTCTAAAGCCTAAATACATTTTTGGTCAAAAAAAAAGCATTAGCTTACATGAGACTTCAATTTGCAAACTTCAGGTTTGCACTGAATGGCCCCTTCTTGTCTCTTAACATCAGATAACCAAGCACTCCTGGATCCAGTAAGTGCCATATGCTATTAAAAAAAAAATTAGTTCCCAATATTTTCTCACTTCTAATAGCTCTGTAGATCAATTGTTAATTCCCTATACATAAAAGAAAGCTGAATTACTTTTCACTTTCCACTAACTCCCTTCTTTTCAAATAGAATGAGACATTCAGCATGACACGTGGGAGTTACCTGTGGTACTAATAACAACAGCAAAACAATTTGACCTGTGAATTCTCTTTACAAAAAATTATGTAACAATATAGAGAAAAATCATCACCAATTAATTTGCATTTTAAACACAATGGGGTTTTGTGTCACAAGCTATGGCCCTAAACATAGAACATTCAGGAACACGACCAGCAGCTGGAATTTCTCTTCTCTCAGAAGAGGTTTTGGCAAGCAAGCATTCATCTTGTTCAGCCTTCTGGGTGTAGCAATAGACTTCGATCCTGCAATTTGTCCTTTTAGCTGCCATTTGTCTATTATCACAATGAGGTGATCACTACATATTCACTAAATCTTTACTAGAAGACATTTAGTTTATGTCTTATTTAGACATTTAGTATAATTTTAAGTCTGTATAGTTATTTTTTCTCCTTAAAAGAGAGGAGAAGTAATGAAAAAGCTTGGTTTTTAAGACTGAAGTGACAGTATTTTTTTTTTCCCCCAGAAATACAGACATAGGTTGGAAGTACTACTTGGGGGACATTCAGTCTATTCCTGAAATCCTGATCTTTTCTGAATTTCTCTCTGTGGTTGAGTCTTCTGTGGTTAAAGGATTCCTCCCCATTCATCTACCAATAACACAGATGAAATCAAATACTCTTCTAACCAGCTTGCTTATTTCTAAAGGCACCATTAGTGCAAGAAATTCAATCACAGCATTTCATGTGACCTGCATATTTGCAAGCCTGAGACTCATTATATACCCAGCTGAGCTTTAAAAGTTAAGAGCCTTGTAACTCCAGCCACTCAACACAGGCAATAAAGAATGAGGTACTTTTTGGTGTTATCAAGGCTGCACAGTAGCTGGCAGGTGCTTCTTTATCTTAATTGAGAAAGGCCGTGGTGAGTATAGCCATTGCTAATTAGAGGTAGATAGGAGCTAAAATCAGATTGAACCCAGGCCTATCCTTTGTTTTACTACATGTTCAGAGAACCTCTCAAGCTCTTTCCCTTAGAAGCAAACTAGCAGCTACTCCCCTGCTGCATCTCTTAAAAGTAATTCTGGCTTCTCTCGTTTTTTTGTGGCATAACCTGACTGCAAATTCATATTTGTTGTAGCACCAGATTTGTAGCAGAGATAGATCTATTTTCGTTAACTCTAATATTCCTAAATAAGCTGCCACAGGTAATTATTCTATTTGGGATACAAGAAAAACAAAAAAAAAGGTATAATATTGGTAAACCAGGTTATAATTTGCAATCAAAAGATAAGGATCCCCATATCTAGTTATTTCTCTTTATAAGTACTTTTCCTAAGCAAATTGATTGGAAGGCATGATTGAGGCATTGGAAGGCATGCTGTGAAGCAATGCTCTAGAATCTAGTTTCTGTTTTTACTCATGGCACCTACATGTTGTTGCCTTTGTATGAAACAACTGAACTTCACAATTAAGGAGTGTGTTAGGATAGCATCCACTAGTAATAGAAAGACCTCTAGAGAACAAATAGAAAAATACAGCAACACTTTGTGGAAGATGCCTCAGGAGACATCTCATTCATAGCATGAATGCCTCTGATGTATTCATAGCACTTCCTTCCAAAGCTACCCCACAAAAATCCCTTCTATCATCCCAAATCCTCTTGATGTTGAGTGAAAAACAACTTGTGCATTTTTTTCTCTGTATACACTCTTATTATCCATCTTAGACTACTTGGAGAGGAAGGAGTATCCTGTCCAAGCTACAGTGTGAAACAGAAAAATTGGATCCCTTCCGATACACAGTCCACAGTATCTAGTTCATATGAGCCTATCAGAAACAAATGAGAACAGCCAAAAAAAGCTAAACATTCCTGAAATGACTGATGCTTTTTCTTCTCTTCATTTATCTGCCTGCAATTACAGATGGAACCCATTACCACCCACTTCCTCAGTTAGGAAATTGTGCCTCTGTACACTTTGAGCTGCTCCTCTGATGCTCTGGGTGCATTTATCCAGACAGTTATCATTGAATTCTGCCCCTGCTTCAAGAAAGTAAAATGCAAGCCAGCTATGGAGCAGATATCTTACGGATAAAGCCATGGATACCCAGTGAAAAATAGATTACCTGAGCCTGACCATAGCACCAAACTGCAAAGTTTGGTTCACCTGCTCCAGACCTGAACCAGCTCATACATCCTCTGGATCAGGAAGCCCACATCAGTCTGATAATACTGAGTAGATGTGCCCTTGATATCATTTTTGTGTCAGCAGAGACTTGCTGGATAATATGGAGCCCTGTTACTTACATGTATACATTCTATTTATTTCTATACAGTTCATTTTATTTCAACACTGCATTATTTACCCCCAGCCTAACGTTACCCTCCAAAAAATTACATCAGACCTGTGTTTTTTATATGAAAGGTTTTGCTGCCTCACTTTCTGTAAGGATAGTGAAAAAAAAAGAGAAGCACCTGGACACATGGTTTATCTGGTTTGAAGAAAGTGTAAAATAGAGAATCTTCTTTTCCTATCAATTATTCAGAGATTTACTAAAAAAAAATCTGTAGAACCCTATGAGCTTTATAGGAAACATAAAACCAACAAGCTCTCTGACTGGATAAAATTACAGCCTGGAGGTATCATTTGTCTGAAAAATACCTCATATCCATCCTCACTGAACTGGAGGCAGAACAGCAAGACACAGGCTGTTATTTAGGGCATTCAGAGTTATCACAGACAGCTTCATCTTCATGCAGCGGGAAGGAGGAAAGCAAAACAATTTATTAGAGGGTAAAATGTGATAAACACTTTTCCTTACACATGCTGTTTATTTTGCACAGATCCTCTTTGTAATTCTGCAGGTTCTCTCCCCTAAAACCACTGCTTGAATGAGCACCTGGACTGAACTCCCCTGGCTTGGAGACTGCCAAACATACACGTACCTCAGACAGAGATATTGGCCTGCCCTTGGCTTGCTATGGAGCTGTTGGGATAAAAGGAGGCGATGAATGCAGAGGCCAAGGCCAGGGCTGAAGATGGGAGTAGGAGGGTGGTGCAGGAGCATGGGCACTGCAAAGCTCTCCTGAAATATTTGTTTTTCCCTCCCAACTTTTTCTCATGAAAACATCCTTCTGGCTCACAGCAAAGAGAAAAATTCATATTTCTTTGGCAAGACACATTTCTGTAGATCACAAAGGCATTCTTTAGTACCTAAACCTTTCACCTGAAGAAAATGACTTTTCTAGATCTAGATCTGTGTGTTTTCAATCCCTAATAACACATTGCATTCTAATCCCAAAATTATGAGTGAAAATAATCATCTTGTCTCATTCACATTCAAAACCTCTTGCCCAAAAGACAGGAAAGATTGAATTCTTTGTTTTAATTGCTCAGAAGCAGCAAGTAAAACATGAAACAAAACCACTTTTTATCATTCCTCCTTTTTTTTTTGACAAAAGGCACACTTTTCTGCAAGAAAGCTACAAGGATAGGAAATTACATAAGCAGGTGAACTTAAAAGATTTTTTCTCTCTGCTATTATTTAAAATTTTCCATTTCATACTACCTTAGTACACCACTGAAATTTTTCCAATTTCCTATTTGACTAGACATTTGGAAAAATATGTGGCTGTTTTCCTTTTTTTTTCTACTTTTAACAAGAAACATAAAAGGTTGCTCTCTTTCTGATGCCCATAACTAACATTACTGAGAGTTGCAAGTGTATTGCATTTCATGCCACAAATATAGCTGAGGCTTTCACCTGATTTCAAGGTAGATTAGGTATATCATCACTTCATATTTATTATGTATTGATTTTTCTGTGTTGGAATGGTGCATGGAAAAATACTGAAAATTTAATCAGGTTTAGCAGATCAGGAAAGCATGACTGTTCACTGCTGGTGGACATTTAAGCAGCTCAAATCTAAAGATTTTCGGTAAAGCATGGCATGTTGAGAATTCATCTGGAATGCAAACATGCTACATTTGTGAGGGCAGAACACAATACTTAGGCTGACTTCAACAGCTATTTGCAACAGAGAGATTGGTAACAAAAACCTGCAATATTTTTAGGCTGTAATATCTTCACCAATTCACATGAGGCAGATGGAGCCTCTTAAATATCAAGTGCTCCTTTCTGTCAAGATTCTCTTACCTGTGAAAAGCTTAGCTTCAGTTTAGTCATATGCCCACAGAAATTTTTAAAAGCCATAAAGCCTCTCATGGTTAAGTAAACTTGAAGAACAAGGGACACAGATACACTCAATGAGTGCTACTTACATTCAGAATGATCACAAACTCAAATACTTCACACTAAGAATAAAAAGACACACTCTAATAGAAGAGGCAGGGTATAAAAGAAATAGTCTATTCCTTTGCAAACAGGTGAAGTCAATTTCTGTGCTTTTTCTATACCTAACATGAAGAATTACATTTTTTGGTTTTCTTTCTTTAGTCCTCTCATTTCCTCATGTCTTTTTATTAAGACTTTATGCCTTTTGTGCCTTCTTATTCTTACATCTTTAAACTTTCCTCCTTGTTTTGTTTCTAGGACAGGAGAAAGATGAGAAGAAATTAGCAAGGACCTTAAAAATTGCACACCACAGGTTTTGTTACAACATTAATACAAAACCCCCACATTTTCCTAAGGCTGTCCTCAATGAGGAAAGCAGAAGGAGAAGTACCACAGCACAAGCCATGGTCAATTTTTCCGGCAACAGTATATTGAAGGAAGCACTGCCAAGACATCTGCAGAGGAGTGTGCAGATCTGGCTGTTCCTACCAGCACATAATGCTCATTTTGAGGTTTTCAAAGAACTGCAAATTAAATCTGAGTGAACCAGCTGCCGAACTCGCTGGTTAGCTGGATTGTAGCTGCTGAAGCAAGGAATACTTTCCACTGGCTGAGCATCCTGGGCCCCAGTTGGCTTCAGCTGCCAGCTGGGCACAGGCTCACACATCTCTCCACCTGCTTTTGCTCACCTCAGATGAGTCCCAACATCCAAAGCTACAAAATGGTGTTCTGCTACCTTCTCTCTGGCTCAGGTTCACAAAAAGAAGTTGTAGTTTGAGCAAAACTTAGGTCAAATGAGTTACAGTGTGGAATCTCCCCGCCCGATGCCAGGGGCAGTGAGACACAGTCCTTGAATTGGGTTGTCTGGTCTTCGCCGCTGCCCAAGGGGCAGTGAAGGCTCTCGCTCGGTGGAGGAGGTTGGCAGAGCTGGGAGGCAAGGCCTCACCGGGAGGAACGGCACGGAGGACTGAAGGCAGTGATGAGAAATGCAGGCTACTCTTGAGCAGGGAAAGCAGAGGGTTTATTGAAGGGCACGAGGAGGGATGAGGCAGGTCAGAGGGGTGCTCGGAGAAGCCCCAAGCAGGGCTGTGCAGGGGTTTTTAAGGGACTGGTAAAAGGGGTGGAGACAAATGGAAGGGAGCCAATGGGGTTGGGAGAACATTAGACTGATAGATTTTCCAGCCAATGGGAACACAGGAGGGGAGGGTACATTTTTGAACCAACCAATCATACACAACTTGAGCTCAGAACAAAGGAGAACATTCCAGAATATAACCAATATGGAACAGGGGAGGGGGAGAGACTTGAGGCCAATCGCATGGCTCATTGGCACATATTCATGAGCCCTGCCCTGAGGCCCACTGGGAGCGCCCCAAAGAGTCACCCTAACTGAAGAGTCTCTTCACTCCCAGGACTCGTCTGGGGCCTCGGCTTTGCGGTCTGAGTTCGCAGCGCCTAATTGGGCCATGGCGACCACAACATTACAGATCTAGGAGAAGAGAGCCAAGAACTGAGAAAGTCCATGAGTATAATTAAATGGGAGAGGAGGGGATCAGAAGTCATATACAAAGCAGCAGATGTGGGGACTAAAATCACCCGGAATAAAGGGCCAGTTAAACCAAAGATAATCTCCCATGTAGAAAAGGACACAGAGAATGATTATCAAAAAGCCTTTGTCCACCTACTCCAAGTGAAAGCCTCAGTACAGCCCATCCAAAGCACTGATAAACCACAAATCAGGCCTCCAGGAATCATGCTGCTCTATTATATCCATATGTTTTTTAGACATTGTGCACTGTGTCCGTATATTTTTCCAGGAAGCTCCTAGCTTCAGTATGAAGGTGAACAGTTCCACAACAGTCCCACAACAGTCCCCTAACTTCCATAAGAGGAAAGCTCCAGCTATCATACCAAAATTCCCTACAGCAGGCAGGTGGGTATTTTAGCCAACCTCTCCTGTCTCCCCTAATCTCATCTGTACTACTTCATTGGCCTTCTCATGCCTCCATCTCCTCAATCTGTCTACACAATTGGTGTATTCATTACACCATCCTTCTCACACTACATCCCACCTATCACATCTCCAGAATATGTGGTAATTATTTTATTCCTTTGCTTGGTTGGGTTTTTCCTGTTTTTTTAAAAATAAGTTGCAAGTGTCTTTAAATTCAAAAAATACATGACAGCCATCTGGCCATTATGACTCCACTGAAAGTAATGGAAATATGGAGTTGTTTTGAATGAGGAAATAAAAACTGAGATGGAGGTCAGGAATAAGAAAATTTAGTGTAAATTAGTGACATATCTCAGTATCACTGGATTAAATTCAGATACGTGTCACAGATAATGATATGCTCACTGCTCACTTATGTCACGAGTAAATTTGGTCCAGAACATTTTTTTATATTTATGAAAATGGAAAAAAGTTCTTTCAAAATATTAAAAAGCAGTTTCTGCAGGACGTCTGCAAAATGATCACAACCTCAACAAAAGCATCTCTATTTTTTTACAGACATGCCTTTCTTTATGCACTTCAATGCAGCAATATTTTGTACAGCTATGACTTCATTTCAGCATTGCATGTAAAGGTTGCTGAAAGTCATATTTTAAGGACAGTTAATCCATCTCCAGAATTACATGCACATTAATATTCTTACTCAACTAATGTATAAGGTTATAGTAAAACCCTCTTCCCTTTTTATCAAAGAGCTTCAACTTGAATTATTTCTAACATTTATCCTGGACATACAAAAAGTTAAAGTATAACTCAATTGCAGGAGTGATGCTAACATTTTTAGCTCTCTAAAGTTAAAATTTTGTGGTTTATGCTGTTTTTATTATAAAATCCATCAAGTGAAATGCAATTTTTTCAGGATATTTATTGTTTTACATAGAACTTGGTGATTTCCATCTAATACTTCTCCTGGTTTCCCCACTACTTTACCCTGAATTATGTAGCAAGACCTAAAATCACAATTTCAAAACAATCAATCTGTATTTATCACAGTTGATGCTTTTTATTATGAATTGTAATTTGTAATATTACATCTTTATTCAATGCCACCCTAGTAATCTAAAAGTAGCATTTCTCCAAGGACTTTCCACCTCTTTTCCATCTGAATTTTGGATGCCTTGTCTTGTCCGCTATGTATAAAAACTTAATTGTCCTTAGATTTACTGAGCCGTAGTTAATATATGCTTCCTTTGATGTTTGAATTATTTAATCATCAGTTGTCAACTAAACCCAGCATTTTATTAGTTCTCCCAAGGCAAAAGGACAGCTGTTCTTTTACTAATGCATGGAACTTTTCAGTGAGAAAAACTCAGCAGTGTTACATCACTAAAAAACTGATGTTGTATCAGGCACTTCAATGGGCACACACACAAGAAAAGCTCCATAGATAGATCCGTGAAAAATACTTTTATACAGATTTTGTTTCATTCTTTCAATCTTGTCCTAGGTTACAATACAGGTGTATTTAGTATTCTATTACCACCAGCTGTGGGGTATTAGCTGTTATCTCCTGCTGTGACTCACCCCTGATAACAGACAATGAGCCATCAAGAACCACCTGCATGACTCATGGAATTATCTCATCCTATAGAGAGATGCTCCACCCAGGAGGGAGGAGCCAGGTGTTCCCACCTGGATATAACCTGGCCTTGGAACTGCCTGAGCTAGCCCTGTCTACTGGGTTCCCAGAGGATGAGAGCTACCACTGGACCTTCAGCTGGAGACTAGACCTTCACAGGATCACCACTTCAACCTAACTACTTCATCTGGACTGCTACCACCACCCTAACAGGGTGTCAGGTTGTAGCTGACTTTGTTAGTGCTTTTCCTTGTATTATTTCACTTATTTTTAATTTTTCCTAGTAAATTTCATTCCTGACTTGCGATCTCCCACTGGTTTGTTTTCAAACAAATAAAATCTGCAATATGAAAAGGTTTGGTTAAAGCTGCTTTAGAGTTTGCTGCAACACCTTTACACAGATTTTTCTTTAAAAGGCCTAGCTTGATTTTTAACTAAAGCTCACTATTAATCTAGAGATGTGCATAAATGCAAAAGCAAGAGCTGCCAGGTGTCTGACCTATGGGAACAGGCAATGCAGTTACCTTGGGTCACCTCCTTAAGGTGAGCTTCAGAGAGCTGCCACTGGCAGAGAGGGTGCTCATCCAAGTGTGAATGCTACAGAAGCCCAGAAAAAGACAATTCTCATGCCTCTGTGCAGGTGACCCTGGATCTCTTGCTGAAACAAAATACTTCTGAGATGAGACAGCGAGAAAAGCACCAACAGTAAGAGGCAAACATTACCTCTCTTTTGCAGAGGCACTCAAAACTTTATAAGGGTGTCATCAAGCATCCATTGGTCCTCCACAAGAATTAGCTCTGCAGAAGGGTTACTCCTGGCTGTGCTTAGGCATTTTAAAATGCAGTGTACAACTAGCACAATTTGCAGATGCGTTAGTCACCACTCACTCTTGGCAGCAAAGCATCTGCCAAGTTTAAAGCAAGTGCCATATGAAGATCAGATAGAGGAAATTCTTCACCCTGAAACAGTGCTTGGTTTTAACCATGGCATTTACTGCAATGAATGAGTTTAACCTCTGAAGGGAGACTGCTATTCATTAAACAGTTGAATAAAATTTTACACACAAATTCTGTTACATAAAAGCCAAATCAGATACAGACATCAGATAATAGTGTCCCAGGAACTCAGACTGCTCTGCCCACAAGATTTAAAGATCTAACCAGACCTTCCTTTTCTGCCTGGGAGATTCTGCCATATTAAAAAAGGTGGAGAAGGAGGAATAAAAACCAATAGTAACTAAAAAATTAAGTGTTTTTGCCAATGGAAAATATTTGTTTGGGGCAGTGTCAAGAAAAAAAAAAGAAACCTTAAGTCTTTTAACATAATTTGAAACCAGATCCTCCTCAGAGGAATGGAAAAAGAAAAGAAAGCTGTTGTCCCGAGGCAAGGGATGAAGGCACAGTGCAATATTTCCAACTAAGGGTCACTGCTCCCATGACCATCCTCCTACAAACACACACTGCTGCTCTGAAACAACACAAGGCTCTGGGCACAAATGAAGAGAGACGAATTCTGTGAGATTTATTTTCCTGTAGAAGAATCCAATCAATGTGTCTCACGCTAATACTGCTCTGCCCAGATTTGCTTTTAGAAAGTGTGGCTGGGACGTGGAGGCAAAGAGCAGGAGCCAGGAGGATTAGAGAGTCTGCTCTGATGGGTAACAGCAGGAAGGCCTTGCCACCCCAGGATGGGGGTTTGAGCAGGAGAGAGGAAGCCATCTCCTCCCTTCTCAGATCCTTATTCCTAACACTGCACCACATATCATGGAAATGCACCTTCTTTTTAGCGCATAGCCATGAGTTTATGGCAAAAAACACAGTTTTGTTAGTACAACTGAGAGGGTTGCAGGAATAGGAAAGAGCAGCCAGGAGATGAGAAAGGGCAAGGACTTCTTGTCTCCAAAGAAAACACACTGCAGAGCACCCTCCAGAGAGCTCAGCTGGCTTCAGCCAGGCTCCTGGCTCTCCAGAACTACTTCCCAGGCCTTGGCCCAGCACATCTGCTCCCTCTCAGCATCAGCTGCATTTGCCATAGTAATGTGAATTTCACAATACTGTTTTCTGATAGCCCTTCTGCTCTGGTATAAAGAAAAATTCTTGTACATTAAAAACCAAATGAAAAAAGCATTTGTGCTATGAAAGACAAGTTTGACAATGTGGACCCTGATGACTCAAGACATCTAGAAGCAAAAAAGCTGCATGAAATCAATCATTTGTTAATGCCTTGATTTCATGTCTTTGTGGACTGAGTCAATAGCACAAAGCTCTATACCTGCAATAATGCCATGTAAATTTGACTAGATAGGATGCAGGGTTGCTTTCCCTCAATGTGTCCATGGCTTTTCCCAAAGATAATCAACTTGTCCATGTCTATTTAATGTGAAAGCAACTCAAAGGTGCTTTTCTCTCTGTACACATGCACATGCCCACAATAAAGCTAAAGATTATGGAATTAAAAGGGTTGGCTTTACCTACTCCCAGACAGACAAAACAGGTTAATGAAGCATGAGAACACCTCAGCCATGCCCTGCCACCAGCCCTGTGTCGGAAGAAGTGTCACGACATGTGGTGAGCTACCCCAAGAGCTTGCTCCTGCCAGCTGCACCCTCCCTGCTGTCTTGTTTTTGCCAGCTTTTATGTTGTTCCTCAGGGCTCTCTGTGAGCCAGTGTAACTTACGCAATGCACAGAAACAGCCTGGCAAGAACTGATGACACTTCTGTTGTTCTAGTGAGTCAAAACAGTACAGCAGAAGGTGAGCTACTAACCAATAGCCTCTGCCAAGGAGAAAGCAGTCTGAGTGACCCTGCATGGATCATTTTGTCCTTTACCTCAGCTTCCTTTTTCATAAATGAGGGTCATTTAGAAAAAGGCCGGCTATTAGAAATGGTGTTTTTGTTCTGAATGTTCACCAGTTGTTTTGGCCAGACTTGTTTTTGTTTTCCCACGTTTTCAGTTTCCTGTAGTTCAACAGAAGCCAGTTGCTTGTTAAGTGGAGGCTAAGCAGGAGGAGGTAAGCAGCTTCTTCCTAGCAGTCTGTCCACTGTCCGTGACCAGCAGTGAGCTGCTCCAGCATACAAGGCTCCAGCCAGGATTGTGCAGCATCTGCTCTGGGGCCATATCAGCATCTGCTCTGGGGCCATATCAGCATCTGCACAGCTGGCTGAAGTTCTTCTGACACAGGGTTACTTCTCTGCTGTGTAAAACTGCAAAAGGTTTGGGCACAATGTTCCTTCAGGAGAGGGGAATCTGAGAACCAGCTCAGCATTCTCAGCCACCTGAAATTCAATGCCTTGGGCTAGATTTTGAACACAAATAAATTTTATGTACATGCTGCCTAGGTCTCAGACAGATGTTCCCTCTAAAACCAGCACTTTTATAAAGACAAATTTAAACCAATTTGGATCTTTGGAGACGGGATAGGTATGTAAAAAAAGTGGGAATACAGCTCCTGGTCTTGCACTCAGCACCTTCCTCAAGGTCCTTTGGCTTAAATTGGAAGCCTGATATGCTAAGAAACTTTGAACTTTGAAATTTGAAACCACCATTTGAAACAACCATTTTCCTGAAAAATGTGAAACCTTTCAGATTCTAGGAAGTATTATCAAAGTCTTTAGCAGCTACAACCAAGGCTCTCTCCACCAATGCTCTATGTGTTTCCAGGAGACATTTGCATCAGGAAGTGTTGAAAGCAGTCAATAGCAAAGGCTGCTCTCTCCACAGAATCTTGTTTTAATCTCCTGGGCAAAAATATTCCTTTTAAGTGAAATCTGTAAACTCCAGATGCAGAGGTATCAGACAACTACTAGTTTTGTCATATAAAAGCTGCAATTTGAACAATCATTGATAAGTTATTTGAATGATAAGAAGAGATCACACAATTCCACTGTAGTTAAAAATAAACTTAAGAAACCCTTTCCAGATTTTTTCTCGCTGTTGTCTCTGAATCTTGAGATTTAACATTTAGCCATACTGCAGCCCTTCACATAAAGCAGACACATCTGAATAACTAAGGCTGTCTTGGATACAAAGAATGCATGGCCTGATACATCAGTGACTGGCCCCTTGCTCAATATATCTTTCACAGTTTCACTGCTCTGAGTCATAAGGCTCATATTTGACTCAGAATAGGTCATAAAAGTTGCTTTCATTTTAAGTACTAATTCCACGTATTTCAGCATTTTGGTTGGAACACGTGCAGTGCAGAATATGGCAGGAATTCTTCCAAAGGATGAATTTACAAAAGCAAACATTTTGTTTTGACAAAGCCATTATGCAACTCAGTCTCAACTCTCAAACACAATTCAAGTTCAAATAAGCCAGCTAGTGGCATGTTGCACTTTCTTTCAAACCCCATTAACAACAATTCTGCAGCATTACATAGTTTCTATTTGTGTGAGATTCAGCACATTTTCTTCTCTCCACTTCATATGGGTTTGTACCTTCTGATCCTCATTTAGAATTTGAGTTTAACTGCAGAATTTCTTCCTAAATTTGCTGCACATGTCACGAAAGCTGAACATCTTTATAATATGCAAATACATAGGGAGGGCCTGGGTGTGAGGAAGACTCCTGGAACCATCAACACCAACGAATGACTATAAATAAACAAGAATGGAGAACAAAATCTGGTTCTTTTAAAACACTTCTAATCCTCTGTGAAATATTTGGCAGCCTTTTTGAGAAAGGACATTGATGTAGTCCAGGGAGCGTCAATGAGTATGATAACATTTGATTGTTAACATGCACAGAAAGTCTGGAAAAATATGAATACCATAAATTCAAATCTAAGCTTTGAAACTCTTCAACTGGTGTTTCATAAAGAAATGAAGCAAAACCAGCAGTATCACTCCAGGAATAGGAAAGTGCATTTTGCAGAGCAATAACAGAGCAATAATGGAATTCCTTGCTGTGATTTTAGGAATAAGAGCTCTGTTGGCCTACCTCTCTGGTTATATAATACCTCACCTAGCACTGAGCAGCCCTGAGCTCAACTCTGAGCTCTTTGAGCATTTTTACTGAGATGTCAGCATTCCCTCCCTCATTCATACAGATTACACCAGTTTCCTGTCTGCACTAATTTGACATACAAAGATTTGCTTCAGAAAACAGGGAGCACATCCAAACCCTTTCAATTACTTTGTCATTTCATGCAGTTTAATGATCAAGAAAACACAGGTAAATTAAAGGACAGGCTAAGACTTTTTCTTCCTCTAGGAAGGAGTGCTGTTGTGCACATGTATTGCCATCCTTACACGAGGGTACATGAAGAGTGTATATATCCATAGTGAGTGTGTTTCCTGTGCCCTGAATCACATCTGAGGATGTATTGCATTTCCCCTCCTCCCCCTTTTCTGTCCTTGCTCTGAGCCTTATTTGATGGCATTAGTGTTACTTCAAAGGGAATTTAGACTGAAAATAACCATATGTTTCTCTGCACAACCCTTTGCTATGGCTAGGTCCTGGTGTCAGAGCTCTGACATTATCAGGCTGATGACAAACAAACCTTTTGAAATTCCAGCACCCCCAGGGCAAAGAGCTCCCTGCTTCAGCACACAGTTAAGTGTTAAGTGACCCAACAGATTCTACAGACTTCATGATGAAGATAGACTGAAATGTTCTGTTCTTCTCCATTTCACCTCTGTTTCTGGCCACCAGACAGCCTCTGCTGCTGTAAATTTCCACCAATTCATTCAACTGATTGAATTTTAAAGCCCCACCTTGTCTGCTAAACTCAGTAAGCACTAAACATTAAGAGGAATGGGAGCAGTCATTTTCTTTCAGAGTGAAAGCATGAAAAAGACATAAGGAAGACATTAAGATGACTGAGGGCACCCTTACACTGAGCAGTGGAGTGTGGCACAAAAATCCTCAAACTGTCACGCAATAAATGAGCTCCAGAACAAGCAGCAATGTAACTACATCAGAACCTCATTATTTGTGGGCTAATTACCCTTGCTGAGAAGTACTGTGTTTAATGCAGTTATGGTATTTCCAAGATGCAAGGCCCCGTTTGTGGCTAAATCAAAACAAAATTTAATTTCTGTTAATATAAAATTTTAAAAATAGTACTTTGGCAAAAATAACATATAAAACCCCAGACACAATCCCCTTAACCATGTTATTGTGGGTATTTTCTGTAATACACAAGGCTAAACTCATTAGGATACAGAAACAAACCCAAAATCTCTCTAATGTTCTCCATAGCAGTCTTGGCTGCTTCGCAGAAGAGTGCAGCTCACTCTGTTTCACTGCTTCACTGTGAGTAAAAGTCTGAGCTACAGCTTTGTCTCCTGCTCTGAGCAAAGGAGGAGAACCATTACATTCATCCTTTCCCACCCCTTCCAGCACCCAGACAACTACTGGCCACAGAGAGAGACTGACACTGTGATGGTGATTAACAAATTCTTTGGGGAGGTTTTGGTTTCATCTCTTAATCCAGTACATATTTCACAGAAGCAGTTTCAAAGACCAGAAGAAACCACCCTGAATTCCCTGCAGCCCACAGCAAAACAAGCTCCACAGGACCACGTCTCAAATTCTCTCCCAAACCTGGCAAAGAAATAACTTAAGGAAAGGTACTCTTTTTTTCCCCACTCTTCAAAATGAATACTCTGACCACCTTGTTACAAGGGTGGGCTTCCAGGGCTAACACAAGGTCCTTTAAAATTTGTTTCTGAATTAATTTAAAACAAGTTTCATCAAATTAACGCCACTACCACCATAAATACCACTTCTGTCAGATCAGATTGTTCCCCTCAAATATTCATGCAAATATATTCTTCGTCATCATATTAAGTACCTTCAAACTGCTCAGTTTGGACCTGCCTCTTTGTCCTGTAATTAGAAGTGGCATTTCAATGCTATAAATCCATCATTAAAGAGATAAATCAGCTTTTACTCCAAACACTCAGCTGAATTTTTTTAACTGACAGTAATCCCAAAGCCCTCAGGTGGGAGTAGTCATCAGCTAATAAAAAACGTTTACATTACGTGTCTGCTCATTTCCGTGAGCTCCTTCTGAGATTAAAGTAATGTATCCATACAAGCTGGCAAGAACTTGGGAGAACCTCTCAGCTCCAACATTCACTTGTTTTGGATGTACCTGAGCATGGTACACTGTGAGCATTCACTCACTTTTTCATCCACATCTGTTTACCAAGGCAAATATTGCTCAACCAGAACTCCCTTGCACCAACAGAAATAGTCTGTTTTGTTCCACTGATTTTGATATATTCATGGCTTCTATCAGAGTACAGTAACCCCACCACCAGAACAAATCAACAATGAAATTAGATGGAGCTTAATCATCTCTAACAACCATTTCTGTTCACTTGGAGACAATCTTACACAGAGTGCAGCCTGCTCCCTGCCTCTGTGTTTCCCAGGGACACATCAGGAATGAGATAAGAGCTGAACAGGTAAGCAGAAGGTCTCAAACACCTTCTCATCCTAAAGCTCCAAGTTCTGCTCCCGTTGGTGACTGGTGACGCACCTTTCTGAGGTTCAGCCTAAAACACTCCTGCTGTGTTGGAGGACAATGCTTTGCATTCACTCCTCATGAATTATTTCATTTGTACATGAAACTGAAACTGCCTGCCTATAAAGCACTTACAGGCATTGTTAAGGTGTTCCTTCACCTGTCAAATGGCCTTCCTGTCAGGAAAGGAGAGCCAGGGATGGCCAGCAGGGTGCACAGATACCTGCAGGGTAACTGTGCCAGGAAGGGTTTTGAGAACAGGGCAGTGTTACGTGGCTTGGGCACACAGGCACAGAACATATCTTTAATATAAAATTGTCCAAAAAGTGAATTTTTTTTTCTTAAACTATGCTGACTTGCCCTCTTTGAAGTACAATTGGTTCGTATTGAGCTCCTTTTCTCTCAATCACCATGGTTTTTCAGCATTTGCTCCGGTATGAAGCAGCCCATAGAGCCCTGCAGAGCATTACTGCTGTTGAGCCGTGCCACCTTCTGGCTCTCCTGAGAAACACAGGCGGGCTGGGAGTCACCTCTGCATTCCCAAATTCCTACGGGAAAGGATGGCCCTGCATATGTCTCGGCTGTTTCCACCACAACTCTGGTCAATTGCAATAATAACTCTTCGTAGAGTTTTTTTCTCCTTATATACAGACAGAATTTCCCGAGGCAACTTGTCTGTTGCCTCTTGCCCTGTCCTTGTGCATCTTCGTGAAGAGTGTCTCCACCTTCTCCAGAAATACTTCTTAATATCTGATATTTAATATTTGATTATTTTAATATTTGAAGAATGGAAATAGTCCCCTCAAAACCTTCTCCTCTCCTCTCCTCTCCTCCTCTCCTCTCCTCTCCTCTCCTCTCCTCTCCTCTCCTCTCCTCTCCGCTCCAGAGGACAATCCTCTGGTTTCTGTGACTTTTCAAAAAGGACAACGTATTTTTGCAAATACATCAGCAAGTTTACAGCACTCTGAAATACACTCAAGCAGGTCACACAGATCTTTTTCTCACATAATTGTGTCTAGCATATACGGACAGTCAATTTGGTACTTCTGTTGGTGGTGTGCTGTTCCAGCCTTGCTCTTTAGCACAGAGCCAATGCTGGTAGCTACACACATACATAAGTCTGTCAGAAATACCTTATTTAAAACATTGATAGAGCAATTCCAAGGCACTGCATGGTTTGCTTAATCTTCTACTACTGAAACCAGACAAGTATGTAAAAATAATCAATTCTCATTAACGTTCAAACCAGATTTCAAATTTGTGTAAAAATATTTAAGTGATCTGAAGGTGATTAAAAAAAAGCCTTACATTTATATTTTGTTTTAATCTTATGGTCATTTGACACCTATTACTTTGATTGTTTGGCAATAATATGAAGATATTTTTTCACACCTGATGTCTATAAATGTATAGAATTGACATTGTTAGCTTTACTTGTCTAGGTGGCTGCTTAAGAAATACTGAGAACCCTCAGTGATCTAAAGACAGGTTAAGAGTATAAGAGATATGTTAAGTCCATCCTGCTTTCAGAGGGAGCTCAGGTCACAAAATCAGTAGAAAAGTGCTCATATGAGAGTACCAGACTGCTTCCTTTAAGCAGCATGGTCCTGCTTCCTAAATGTCTGTAAGGCAAGTCTGGTGCTTTTTGGCTTTTTATCCTGTACACATAAAGTTCTGTCCCTCAGCAACTTCTTAATTGCACAGAACAAAAGATTAATGGAATGGCAGTGCTTCAGGGGGAGGGGGGAGAGATGAGTTTGCTGTGTGGAGTGAAATTAGACTGCCACTTGACATACAAACCAGTAAGTATAATATTGCAAAGATTTTGCATGTCTTGTAATGTGAAGAAAATTGCCTAATACCCTTTTCACTGAAAAGTGAGGGTTGAAATGCAGAATAATTTAAAACACCATTTAAAATCATGTTCTAAAATTAGAAGGCAGAAAAGATTACGACTACTAGGACTATTTTCCATGCGCACTTGAATTGTGTCTTTCAATGATTTCCATCACACAAGGATCAGGAACCTGTTCCATCCCTTAGCCAAAATATGACTGGCTAAAATGTATACAAAGAGGATGCATTATAAATAGCTATACTTAAATACTGTGTTTTGATGTTCAATTTTTTTACATTTACATTTTTATCATATTAAAATTAATTGTGTGCCTCATTTCAGATAGCTTTTCACGCACTGCTCGTGTTAAAACCATTTTAATCATAAATTATAAACACCGAGACAGTATTTTGCAACTGGGTTAATTAACTAAAATATACTTCAGGTGTGGTGGATTGTAAAGGTCAGTTTATCAAAACATTCAAACTTTAAAATTTTATGATTCATCAGGAAGGCAAATAGAATTTCTAAAAATCTAGAGATAACGGATCTTACAGCTCTACAACTTGGAAGTTGTAGAATAGTAGCTCTTGCCCTCTACATCTACTTTATTTGGAACTGAAGAGAAAATTTGCATTATTCCAAGTTCTGTGTTGTTTCAGAGCTCTGAATGAACATTTCACTGGGCTGAAATAGTTCACCTGAAAGGAAGGAAACAGCTCACTCTGAACCTGTGTGAAAGAACACCTCCAAAAGGCATTAATAATAAAAGATGTAATAAAAATAAAATTTCTATGAAACAAAGTGGTCTTTGGCCATCTTTAGAATAGGGAATGCCAGCAGGCTACCAGGAGGGAAGGAACCAGGATATCCTTCATTGCCATCAGAAAATGCTTATGGTAGCCAGCATGTCTGAACCACAATTGGGAAGGAAACAGAAGCAGCAGCTGGAGTATGCTAAAGAAAGAAGCTCTAGCCTCCAGGATGTCCCAGACCCTTCTGCCTGTTTGTCAATTATTCTTGTGTGTTCCTTCCAGTAAAGAATATTCTATCATTCTATGACTCCCTCAAACTGTCTCACAACAACCCTTTTTCTGAAGGACAGGGAAAGTTTCCTAGCCCAGCTTCTAAGATCTCTTGGGCGAACAAATCTTTTACATTTGTCCCTGTGCTACAGAAAGCAAAGAATATGCAGCTCTCCTCAGTATGAGCACAATTTCAAGCATAGAAAAAAAAAAAATCAAAGATCCTTAGACCTTTCATGTTTCTTCAAATCATATGGAACAAACATTTACAGCTAATTCCACATGGCTTTTTATTTTGTTCCAGGGAGAAACTATATTTCACAGCTGAAGGAATTGAGCTACAGCTAGCAAAGAGGGAGGTTATCATACCTTGCAGAAATTTGTACACAGCACAAGCCACTCTGCACTTTCTGCCCTGAAGAATCATCCATCCCTTCAGCACAACTGTGCAAGCATGAACTGACTCAACACAAGAGACTCTGCTCACAGAGGAAGGGCAGCCTGCACAGGGAAAAGGCAGTGCAACACAGACATATTTTATTCCTGGACCTGTAACCTTGCTAAAAAAAAAAAAAAAAAAAAAAGGGAGAGAGAGAGAGAAAGAGAAAGAAAAAGTTGAGCGTTTCATCTGGCCTAATTTCCACTGTTGTGATTTCTTTTCCACAAGCAAAGAAAGAAGAGCATTGTGCAGTGGATCTGGACAGGAAATAGTTTGGTTTCGCTGTCAAGGGGTTTTTTTTTGTTTTGAGATTGAAATAGTTTTCTTTTTTGAATTGTAATGAGCAGTCAAGATCTGGATAACATTTTTTTAAACTTCAGCCAGAGCTCTCCAGTAATGAAGTGGCTTATACATGCTGCAATGCAAGCAGCTGCTCCTTCAAAGGCTGAACCCTCAGTATTCTATTTCAGAGAAACAAGGGATGTACAGGCTTTTCTGAGTCTTTAAGGTGTTTCTTTTAACCTGTACCTTAAACTTTCTATTTCACCCTTCAAATTAGGTCATGTGCTTGCCACTTACCCACAGACAAAGAGGCAGAAGGCACCTTTTAGATCACAGGCTGAGCCAGGATTTCTTTTACCATGCAAGGGCATATCCACATACATTGAGAACCTAAATTTAACAGAATGTTGTTTTCAGCTGATTAGCTCAGAACAAAGAGCATGTGTCTTTTCTCATATCAATAAAACAAAATTTTAAATATTATATTTAACTGTACTTTTAATTTTATTATAAAAATATATTTCATGAACCTTTTAGGAGTTTACTAGCTGTTTCATAACTCATATTTTATATATTTAATATTTCTCTTTGAATTTTATTACTGCATATTAACAAATAAGTGTTGCAAGGTACAGTTTAAAGAACATAAGTTTCTAATATTTAAATCAAATTACATTTTATGATAAATCCTTTTGTCTCTGCTAATTTCTTGGCACAGCTTTGTCAAACCCAGAGATTGTTTTGCGAGTGTTTCCACAAGTAGTGATGGAAGTACTTGGCCTATTCTCTAAGCCCCACTAAGTCTGGGTTGCAGTCACTCCATGTGGCTTTGGCTGATCCTGTCTGGGCTCTCAGTGGTCACAGTGTTAGAGCTGATGTGGATTACACTCTTGGTCTCACATGAGCAATGTTATCAGTGCTGGCAGTTCAGGCAATTGATCTGATTAATTCAAGCACCAGTAGGTTAAGGAATGTTGTAAAGATCACACAGTAACAAGACAAGGAAAAGGACCTCCAAATAGTGCTTCAAAATAAAGTCGCTGAGGTTCCACATCACCCATCCTTTTCCTGGCCTCCTGCACCCCTGTGAGCCCCAGGAACTTCAGTGGGAATGACAAGAGTTTTTTACATTTTCTATCAATCCTAATATTTTAATTGCAATGAAAGCTTCTCTAAGCTAGGATGAACTAACTTCTAACTTCATACTAGTTATTCCTGCAGTCAGTCAGGGCAAGTACCTGCCTTGTAATGCCCAAGAAATTTCCTGAAGTGGGGTTGCTAGTCCTCCTTTGCCCACATATAAAACATACAGAGGACAATGATCATACATTCATTATTACCATTTCTATAGTTGATGGTTTTATGTTAATACTGGTAATAAAATAATAGTAACAAATGGTGGTCATTAATAATAGTAATAAAAGTAATTGGGATGTTATTTTAGGGAAATATAGTGGAGAAGAAAACAATTCTAGAAAAACTTTTAAAGAAGTCACAACAGAAGTAAAAATATCACCAGTTAATCACAAGAAAAGATTCTTTGTGCTGACAAAATCAAACCCTTCTGATTATGAATATGACAAAGGCATATGAAATATATTTTTCAAACAGGCTATTTTAAGATTTTCGGTGCCATTCTCATTTTCTTCTTTGAAACTCGACTAGATACTATGTGTTAGAACAACAGGTGTACTTTGAGTTGAATTATAGGGTATTGAATCCTAGTTTCAGTTAAGGAAAACATTTATCTGCAGGCTTAAGAGTGTTTACATTCAAAACAACCCCTAGAGTTGTGGTTACTATTGAGCATCTGCTTGTGTCCTTCCGAGGAGGACTTAAGCAAGTAATTAACATTGACACATGTTTACACACTGCCTTGGATAGGGATGTTTTCCTTGCTTAGGCTTTGCTCTCAACTGATGTAAATAACTGGCTTCAGAATTTACCTGTATGTGGTGTAATCAGTGCAGAATTTCATCCCTCAGCTGCACAAAGCAGATTGTTAAACTATCCATGTTTCCTAGGGAATGACTGTATATCATAAAAGAGTGGCTTTTCACTCAAAAGGTCTCCCATTGGGAATATATGTTCAGGCAACTTATTTTACTTTTTTTGCTCCTTTTCATACTTTTCAACTCCAGCTGTGAGTTACATCCCATTACAAAACTGCAGGGGAGCTCACTGAGAATAAGCTCCATTACTTTACCAAAATTGTGAGTGCCACAGGTAGGCTTCTGGTTTGCACTTAAGGTGTTTTCCCCTTGATTCCTCCTTCTTTTCCTCCTAGTTGCCCTTCTGCACTGCACTCCTGCAGCTGAACCAGATGCTTTCTCAGTTGTAGGGCTGAGTCCTGTAAATCTGGTAACTGACTTTAAAAGGAATTTGATCCATATATTAGATACACGTTGGGTGTCAAGAAGATTGATTTTCTTTTAAAATTTGACAAACCTGAAGCTATGGGTTATACATCTTGAAGAACAGCATTATACAAAATCGTCCAACTAAAATATTTTATATTGTGTTAATTTCAGTTTACAATCTGCTGAGGTTTTTCTTTCTCAGGAAGAAAGAAGTGAAGGTGTGTCAACTGAGATTGAGAAAACCCAATGTGTTAAGATAGTGAATATTGAGGAAACAATGCCTCCTACAAGATAATATTCTTTTCAGATTAGCCATGAAATTTGCTTCATTTATGTTTCTTTTGAAATGTGGCAGTCATCCTAAGGTTACCCTTTGTGCCCCTGTCCTAACCTGACATTGCTGGGTGCTACTGACACTGATACTTCATGGTTGGACACCATGACTTTAAAGCCCTTTCCAAACTAAGTAATTCTGTAATTCTAGGATATTTACAGGAAAGAAAGAACCAGTCCCTATTATTGAATCTGCAATTTTCCTGAACTTTTTTTAATTGACTGTCATGAAATTTAGATCAAGTCTTGTTTCTTTCGTGTTCACAAACCTATCAGATACTTGCTTTAATTTCATCAGGAACATATCTGTGTGATTATCATGTATTTTAAAACAGAATTGAGTGCATAAAATTCTCATTTTAATTCTCTCTTTCTCATTCCACTCCTCATTTTTGGCCTCAATGCCAAGAGCAGGATTCTGCCTCCTGACTGCCTGATTTCCATTCAAATGTGCCACAGTCAGGAAATCTAAGCCTGTGCCTTTTATCAGAAGATGCAGCTGCCCAAAGCGTATTTGTTAAAAAATTCAATGTCATGAGAAAAGTGTAACTTCAAATTTGCTCCCTTTCATCGGTTTCAGATGCCCAGCTCAGGTTCCTCCCAGAGCCACTATTAATTCCAATTCTATGGGCAGTGGGACATGCAGATGTGAGAAGTGTTCACAAATTCCCTGCTGGATTTCCAGTGACAGACAGACTGCCCCACCACAAGCAGCAGGCTGCCAGAGTGACTAACACGTTACTGAGAAGTGCATTAATTCATGACCCTGCAATAATTGCCTTGCCCAAGAGCAAGCCTATGACAGATAAGTAATATTTAACTGCCTGGTTGATCCTAGTTGTCATTCCAATCTTCCTTTTTCCTTCTCTCTCCCGCAATGTTGTGGCACCAAACGACACATTTACATTAAATTAGTGTATTTATGTCAAGTGTGCATAATTCAGTTAAGTGGGGAAAAGTGTACGCTATAGTTTCAGAATGGGGGACTGGGAAAACAGTATTTCTAAAAGGGATTTTAGGAACATGATAGCTGAACACAAATTCCTGCTGTGCTGCTGTGGCCAAAGGAGCTAATGGTATCCTTGGACATGGAAGCAGACACATCTTGAGTAAAAGCACTTGACATGTTTGGACACTGCTGTGATCACCAAGAGAATATTGTGTCTAATTCTGGTGAGTGTAATTGAAGAAAGATGTTGTGAGCTGAGCAGATGTCAAAGGAGAGGCTTGACAATGAGTAATAGATTGGATGGATAACATGCTAAAGAGAAAAGCTCACAGGGCTCCACAGTGTAAGGAGACAGGAAGCACATTGATCAATGGGTGTGTATTCATCAGTGGGAATAAACATTTAACAAGAGCTCTTTGGGCTAACATACAAAAGCAATAAAGTGGCATTTGAAATGCTGTGCAGATGACTGAAAAGCAATGTAGACAGGGGAAACGAAACCTGACCTAACACAGACACACAGGGAGACAGACCAGTGCTAAACATGATCTAAAAAGCAAAGCAGATGTTAGTAATTATCAGGTAGGCATCGAAGGCAGATAGGCTGCAAACAAGCCAAACAAGCTGATTGTTCATATTTTTAGTACAACTTAAGTTGTAGGACTACTTGCTGAAGGATTTTATAGATACCATTTATTTGCTTTAAAAGGTAACAATGAATTCACAGATGAAATACACCCCTCAAAGGGTATTAGGTATAACTGCACCACCTTTGGATCAGGGTTGTCTGATACTGTACAGCTGCCTTGAGCATATATTTTTCCTCAGTATTTGTTACTGGATGCTGCCAGTGACAGGCTCCTGGACTTGATGAGCATTTGGTCTGGCCTTGTGTAACACAAGCCAGAAGCTGGAGAATGGATGTGGAAAAACTGAAGTGGAAAGAAAGAGTTTACATGTGGACTATAAGGTCTTTTGTACATAGATGATGGGAACATCCAGAAATATTTGATGCCACCCTTTGTTTCTGCAACTGTTCTTTTGGAACAGTTGGCTAAGACAGTACATATTTTTATTATTTAAATTTATATCTTTTCATGTATGTGCTGAGCCTTTTTTAACATCATAGCTGCTATACAACATAGCTTTTAGTGTAACTGGGGAAAATAATTATATGTGTTTGATCAAAAAGTTAGTGACATTTTTGCCTACTAAATTAACTAGATGGAATTACTTTTGTTTTTATTCTTAGTATCTCTAGTTAAATTCTGCTCTTTGGCTGTAAGACCTTCTAGTCATGATGTCCCATAAGCTGTATGGGTAGGAACAATGGAAATTGAGCACAAGAAAGTGTAAACAATACAGTTTTAGCAGCTAAACTATTGTATGAATATCTTTTTTCTAAACAATGTATTTCATTTGCATAATTTATTTTTAAATGCTTTTCTGATACAGTTTTTGTACAACTTAGTCACAGCAATTTCAGGATTTTAGTTTTTATCTGTACAGACTGAGAGAGGAACATTTGTACAACAGTATCCCCCTAGGTGCCACATTTTCAGAAGGGAAGTCTCTTGTGTCTTGTGCTTAACAGTGAAGCACCATGTTTGGTACAGGGAACAGCAGTTTATGGGTATTTGGGCTTCAGCCTTTTAAAATTTGATTATTTGAAATTGTAAACACTGGTAGATTGATTGGTCTTAAGCATTTACAGTCAAAAATAAAAAAGTATGAACCCAAACTTAAAAGTTAATCCAAAAATGTGGGTGTGAGCAATTTGGAACCTGATTTACGATTGTGAGACTGCCTGTGTCAGGAATTTGTTTTTGAAAACTGAAATTAATGATACAAGCTTATCTCCTATTACCACAGGTTTCATCATCATGGAATACTTAATAATGTACAGAGTTGTCAATTGATTTGTAACAGTAGTTTAAAGAGCTTCAAAATCACTTGTTCTGACAGCAAATAAGGCCATGAAAGCCCCACTCAGCTGCAAGGACAAGAAAATACCTCATTCCCAGTCATGGATGGCTTAGCCAAGAGAAGAACTAAAAGGAGACTTTTTGTACATTGAACACTTCAGTTATGCCAGCTCATAATGCATGCATGATAATGTGCTGTATCTGCTCTAAATTTGTTCCCAAACAAGTTCCTGTGTTGCTAACAGAGATATGTGGAGCACAGGGAGACTGTAGGGATGGCTCCAAACAGCCTCCAGCTTGTGACCACTGGCTATTTGAAAGCAGTATTTCTTAATCACTGATTCATGGACTAAAGAGTCAGCGAAAAAAACTTAAGCAAAGTTGAAGCCAGCTGAACATGAACCAGTGTATGGCCAAGAAGGCTAGTGCTGGTGACAGCACTGGCTACAGCCAGTGCAGAAGTCTTTACAAAGTAAAAGGCTTGTCTCCCGTGGGATCAGGGAATGCCACAAAATTAGCTCTCCAGTGTGTAGGAGGTCCCTATTCCTAGAGATCCCAAAATCTCATCTCCACCACCCTCCTCAGTGAAAACAGTGCAGGGAAACCCCTGTACCTGGCCTGTGAGTACCTATACTTGTTCTGCAGGAGGAAGGGTGAGGAACTGCATTTCTCCCAGGTAAGTCCAAGCTGTGCTCTTCTGGGCTTGTGTCAGTACAGATGCCTGCTAAGGAATGTCTGTTTAGCCCAGCCTTACAGAGGCAGCCTCTGAATTGGGAAGTGCATCTGAGCTCTCTATGTGTTCTTGCATTTATCTAGACTTTATATCAGACACAAACCCAAGAGTGTGGTGTCCCAGCAGCACCCTCTGGGCAGTGCTGTCCATCTGAGCAAGGCAGGCTTTCACAGACCCACAGAAAAACAGGACACCAGGATGTCAAAAAGTACTGCTCATGTTCACTTTGACCTGAGTCCTCCAGCACAGCAGCTGCTTGATCAAGAAGGTCAAGAGTTAAGAAAAGTAAACTGGGAGATTTGCTTCTTTGGTTATTTCCTCATCTATCTCCTCCTGGACAAATGATACAGCAAAAGTAATATCTTTGACCTTAGTTTTACTGCCCAACTTAATTGTTGATATCTGTAGGTGGGAAGGAGGTAACAATTACAAGAGACGAGACAAAAGTGGCTAAAGTTATGATGATTTATCTCTTAAAAAAAGGACTAACATTATGGTCTGACTGTGTATTCATACATCACTATACAGCCTCCAAATATTTAACCAAATTGTGTTTCAAATCATGGGATTTTTAAATCTGTATTTCCTACACTTGTTTTAAATTTGTCTTCTTTTCTGTATATTTAGATCTGGTTCTATTTCCCAGTTTCTCTCTGTTAATCAGAAAGCAACTTAAAGAAAAAAGAAATAAAAACTAGAATTTTTATTTATGCAGTGTATATTAACAGCCAGGGCTTTAAGAAACAAGTAGATTGTCCAGAGACAGAAGATAAAAATCACAAGAGCTGTAAAATGGAGTTTTGAGAAGAAATTATTATGAAGCCATAGAGAGAAGCTAAGAACAAAGAAGCTTTTGCCTTTTTTTTGATAGTGAGATTTGAAAGCAATAGCATTGTGAGCATGAAGCAGCATAACTTGTTTTGAATATCGTGGTCTGTTATGCCTGGGTTCCATCAGGAGATGCTTTTTGTCTATCTAGAGAGATCATCAGTCATGCAAATCTGCTGCTGAGCACTCTGGGTTCTGCTAAGTCTTTATGATTCATTTCTACTATCTGCCTGAATTCAGAAAAGATACTTTGAAAGTGAAATTTAAAAAGCAGGGACATGACAGTTTTTTGATGGGTGCTTCTAAAACAGGCTCAGTAAATGAAGATATAATAATTTCCACATCTGTGTAGAACAAATTGACTACATTTTCCCAATCCCTATGATATAATCAGGTTAAGAAGGCTAATATTGACTTCTTGTGGTGAGGAACACTCTATATTTAGTCACAGAGCTACTTCTATAAGCTCTCAGCACATTTTTACTTTATCCTTTCATCTCCTCAGTTTGATCATCAGAGGTGTCACCATCCCCCTGGCCTTCTCTCTGCCTTCCTCCCAGTTCATGTCCCTCACCTCTCCAGCCTCTGCAAGCCTTTCTCCCTTGCTTTCTTCCCAGCTGACCCGAGGTGTTGCTTTTGTGCAAGGATTACTTTTGCATGCTCACATCCTGAGCCCTCCATGCCTCTGTTTCTTTCATCAGTTCAGCATTATATCTCCAGACTCCCACAGAGGAGCTGGTGCCTAAAGAGGGATGCCATTACAAAGTATTTTGGGAACAAAAGGTCCCTTCATGGGAGCCAGAGGGCACTGCCTCTGGGCTTTGATAACCACAGGGATCAGGAGCTTCTTGCCTGAGAAACATTTTCACCTCTGCAGGTGCCTGGCATGCAGTGTGTTTGCAATGGACAGTGGTTCGTGTGGGTCAGACCAACACTGCAGCAGAGCAGATGGAAGCTCACTGAGTGAACTCACATATCCTCTCCTTGTTATGTATTGGACAAGCCTCATGGAAGCTGAAGTGATCCAGCACATGCTTCCAGATGTATAATGGGAAGGCAATTCTGCAGACAGTAATCATTCCTCCTATGCACATCAGAGCTGAATCTCAGACTGTCACCTGTGGCTCTCTCTAGATGGCACAGTCATCAGTATAAAAACCACAATAATGCCACTGCCAGCATAAAGGAAATAAGAAGATCCACTCTGTTACTCAGGAAATGCTCTGGGGCTTTCAGCCAGTGTTGGACATGGAAAGCTGGATATATGGACACAAATCAGGACATTAATCTCTACCAGGTTACAGATGAAGTCTGTCCAGAATATTGTAACAGTCAAATATACATCCAGCAGTGAAACACAGATGTGCTCATCTTGGACTGGTTCTTTTCCCTGGCAGATTGGACAAAGAAAAATTAATTTCCATTATAATAATTCTATACATCATTTACTTTTCCCAATGCTTTCTAGTTTCTTCTGCTCACACAAAAAGATGAAAATTCCATCAGAGGATGACACTCTGATCATGTTAAAAAAACACCACAGGAAATGAAGGAGCAATTTAATCTTCAAAACTCTTCAAAAATTACAAAGGCCTAATGTCAGAGGTGCACATCAGCTCATAAATATGATTACTGAATATCAATTTGCTCTAATGTCACTAGGTGCTCTAAAGAGACAACAGTTTAATCTCTGTACTTTTTTTTTCCCATCTTTCTGACAACTGCAGGCAACTCGAGTTCTGTCATTATTTCACAATGCCACAAAGCAGTCCAAGATTTGAGTCCTGCCTAACTCCTGCCTCAAGCTATAAGGTCCTTTCCAGCAAAGTCAAATGTGACCAACAGGAACCACCAAGAAGCATTACTTGATGAGTAACAAATCTACTTCTAGTCAGGCAGACTCTTCTGTGACTGAAAGAATGAGTATCTCATTGGAGTGAGATCAGATTGAGATTTTTTGTTTGCAGAAGAGATTATGTGTGTCTCTGGCTCAGTGGATTCAATCAGGTTCTGTGTTTTCTTCTTGTTTAAATAAGAAAATGTCAATAAATAGACAACAAGCAAACATACAATGCCATGGTCACTTGGGCTTGATTTAAAGGAATCACAGCCTGCTGAAGGACACTTGGCATTATTTCCTGACATTGCATCACAGTGGGTTTTAAGTGATAAATAAATAAATAGGTGGCATTTGCAGCCTTTTCTCCCAAGTCATTCTTATTTTCTGTCATCCTTAGCTGTCAAGTATAGTTTTCACTGCTCTTAATTAAAGAATTGTGATGTCTGACATTTCCCTGATTTCTAAATGCATTTCAATGCCTTCATTTTAGATAGACTTCTGCCCATGATTTGATTGATGTCACCTAACTTTAATGCCAAGCTTCTCATCCAAGTCATTTGTGCAGACATCCTCAACAATCCCTGATGAGAGCTAGACACTTCTGTAGGATGACATATTTCCCATGAAGACATGGGTTAAAACCTTGTAAGATGAACCCCAGAGTGACACATCACTTACATTCATCTCTGCCCAGGGAAAGTTGGGCACCAGGGAGTGAGATTGCTTATATCCAACATGCTTGGCAGAGAAACATCAAAAACACCTGTAGAGGAAAGGAAGTGATTTAGAATTAGCATAGCTTTTTGCTTTCAGTGATTAGTAATAAACAGTTAATTAATGTTTGATGTGCTTGATGATATTACTACTATTGATCAAAAGCCATTGAAAAAAAAACCCCCCGAAGTTATTTTTAAATTACTCTGCTGGGATCTTTTGATACAACAGTGCCCCATCACCTTCATATAAAGCACAACTTGGTCAAGTGATGTCCAGAGCACAGGAATTGCAACAGTTCAGAGAGGTGGCAGGATTGTGACACAAGTCAGTCTATCTCATAATTCTGATAATGAGAGCTTCCTACTACAGCAGTGCCTCCACTCAGGGTTAATTGTCTCTGGTGTCATTATCATGGAACTTGGTTCTGTCCTTGCCTGTCTCTCACCTGTGAACAAGAGTGGCTGGGCTGTTTTCCTCACCTGTTTGGGCTGTTTTCCTTATCCATTCTAAATGAACAATGAAAAAGCTGCATGCCTATGCCCATCTCCTGAGCGTTGATTATTTTGATTAATCATTATCTATGTTGAAGATATAAGTGATCATGTGCATGTCATGTGTTAATTCTCATTTCAGCCTGTGCTGCATTGCCTTATCATTTATTTCCTCTCTCTTTGAAATCAGAAGCATAGCAGCCTCTCCTGCCCCAGGGGCTGCCACCAGACAAGTCAGCCCTTAATATGGCTGTGGTTCAATGCAACATTGAGCACAGAGGAATTTCAGCTATCCAGCTTGTCAGAAGCAATAAATACTGTGTATCACAAGAAAATCATTCTGACTGGTGGAAAGTAAGGGATTTGGAAGGGTAAGTATGCCCTGCAGAATGCTTTTGTTCCATGACCAAAGTCTTCCACATATCTCATCTTCAAAGACAAGGCTGCAGACAGTCCTGGCACCTTTCAGGATCTATGTTAGAATTACCTCAGTAGATTTAAACATTGCTCCAGAAGCCTCGTTGTCTTCTGTACAACTCCATTTTCATTACCATCCTTGGCTGGCAGGTCGAATAAAATTTGCAGCAGTCACTGTAATAGCTAAGACAGTATGCAGTGGCCTTACTTTTTATGTGTGCCTGAAGAAGGGCTTGTGTACACAGAAGCTATACATTTTTTCCAACTATTTAATTTTACATGAATAAAAAGATAAAATCTCTCCTAACGCAAATGCTGCCTCTTGTGTGCAAACCAGTTTTAGATCAACACCACTACAATTGCAACAGCAGAGACAGCATAGGAGACCAGTGAGAGCTGCTGAGGCACAAATCCTCTATCACTTCAGTCTCTAATCATCTTTAGCAATACTTTTCTTTAAAGATAGGGCATCTCCATCTTGTGCAGGGTTTAAATATTCTTTTTGAGGCTCACAAATGGAGAAATTCCCATCAGCAAATTAAAATAAGATACTTTTCATTAATATCCATCAGGGGCAGAAAAGAGCACATTTTCCAAGTTATTAAATGAGAAACAGCTTCAGGAGTTCACTGGAGACCAAGGTAGTACAACAAACAGGAGTTGCCTGGAAGAGATAAGATTCCTGGTGTGTCTCATGATGGATACTAACTGAGTTTAATTTAATGTACTTGATAGAAATGTGGAAGGGAAGAATTTCTGAGCTAGGGGATGCTCATAATGCTTTGGAACAGACTGAAATTATTTTATCTAATCATAATTCCCTGACTAAGTTTACAATTGCAAGAAAACCAACAAATAAAGCAAATTTAACTTGAGGTAAAGTGTCTGCACTTCATAACTCACAAGATTGTGTACAGTCTTGGATGAAGAAAGCAGCACATGACCCCATCAACTCAAAGAAAATGATAAATTGGCAAGCTCAGATATGTTCCTAAATGCCTTCATTTATAGTTATGTAAAAACATATGACACAGGCAGCTTTGCTAATAGAGCATGAGTAGAGGGCTCTAAGATGAATGAAGGAGCAGAGAGAGATGCAGAAAAAGGGGGCATATTTACATGTTTTTTCCTTTGGGTTGAG
This sequence comes from Lichenostomus cassidix, assembly GCF_008360975.1. NCBI lineage: Eukaryota > Metazoa > Chordata > Aves > Passeriformes > Meliphagidae > Lichenostomus > Lichenostomus cassidix. The sequence goes on along the minus strand of NC_139479.1, from coordinate 16,557,170 downwards.
AAACTGAGAGTTTTGCAGTCTTGATTCTGTAAGGACAAGTCACATATACACCATAACAAAACCTTTAAATTCTGCTAGGAAAAAAAAGAATTAAGATTTTTCTTTCTTTTTTGAATGTAGTAGGAACATCAGGAGTTACTTGTTTCACCCATTTTTATGAGTTATCAGTGTTCTTGTACTAATGAGATCTGTGTTAAGGAAACTCTTCTCTCTGTGTCCACCCATATTCAAATAAGCAATGTATTCCCCCCATTTACTTTGTTAATGAGGACAACATCCAGCCCATCAGCTTGAATCTACAGATGCTTGTTGTCCCCTATAACTTAGATCTATTCTGCTAGCTCTCAATTTCACCTGGCATTGTGCAGGGAAAGGTTCTGATCTTACCTACCAGCATTCTGTGTTCAGCCTTGGGTAATCTGTAGGCACCCATTAGCCACTGCTGCCCATCAAAGAGACTGGGATGGGACACAAGGACATCCTTGGACAGCTGCCCCAACCTCCCACATGAGGAAACCAACCACAGAGAAAGAAACCATTTCAGTGACTAGCAAAAAGTACTTCGTTAAAATGCTATTTCCTATAACAAATTGCTCCTGTATTTTATGCATGGTAAGTAAAGCAGAAATGTTTTAACCATGAGCATTTCTGTTAGTGCTGTTCTAAAAAATGACTCTCTGATTAATCCCTTTTCCTGCTTTAAGTGACCAAATTTAAGATGCAGTCATGGGTGATATCTAAACTGAGAACTGTTTATTTTATGGGAATGAAGGATTTGTACCAAGTACTTACTTGAGAAAGCTGCCTTGGAATGATGATAAGCCAAGGATAATAAATATGCAGCCACCTACTGCTTAAATGTTTTAAACACCAGTGTAGTAAAGATTAGGCAATATTTCTGGAATATTTTTCTTTTTAAATAACCTTCTGAGTATTAAGCATAAACTTTCCTGAAAGGCTTAAAATCAGATAAAATTTATCTTCTTGACTTATACATTAATTCAAAAACCATGCTGGTTTCATTTAAATCAATAGGGTTTTGTCACTGACTTCAGTGATGCTGGGATTTCAATCTTTGTACTCTTATTTCAGCATTAAATCTGCTTTGCTAGCACTCCTGTGTTTTTGGAGGTATGTATGTGAGTAGTCCAGTGCAGGACAAATGGAGTCCAGATCTGTCAAAGAGATACATCAGATCCATCTTTCCCTTTTCAGTAAGATGACATGACATTTTAAGCATTAGATGTATGCCAAACTATTTGAATGAAACAGAACAGATTGTCTCATAATAAACCATACTGGACAAGATTCAGAGATTTCCTTGAAAAATCTCTACCCTTATAATATCCTGTGAAAAGAACCATAAAGAAAAATCTCTATTATTTCTGTACAAGAGGTTATTTTAGAGGCCTCTTTGTCATATGAACTCCTGTCCTCTGTCATGCTAAGAACACTTATTTGGAAAGTCTAGGGTTGTGCTGTTTTGGAAAGCTTCCATGTAATGTTTGAAAAGGTGGATGGAATCTCCTCATAAGGTCACTAAAGGGATATGTGATGTTGTTGCCTGCTAGAGAATGCACTGAGAATATTTGGCTAACACCCTGCACACTGGAGCAGTAAGATCTGTAAGTGTTTACCAAGTGATAAAAAATCTAGACAATTACATATGTGTCAAATTCTTTAAATGGTCACCTTAGACCATGGCATAACTACTAAAAAAAAAAAATATATATATATGTAGCTTTACTTACAACCCAAGAAAGGAATTTTTCACAGAGTCATTGAATCTCATATGGTTTGTGTTGGAAGGGACCTCTAAAAATGATCTAGTCCCTGACCTGGAAAGGGATGTTTTTTGCTAGATCAGGTTGCTCAAAGCCCAGTCTAACATGACTTTGAACACTCCCAGGGATGGGGCATTCACAGCTTCTCTGGGCAAACAGTTCCAGCATCTCACCACCCTCCTCATGGAAAATATCTTTTTTCTGTCCAATGTAAATTTACCTTCATTCTGTTTAAAACCATTACTCCTTGTCTCTTTACTACAGGTCTTAGTACAGAGTCTATCTCCATCTTTCTGATAAGCCCTTTTAAGTACTGAAAAGCCACAAGTTTGTCATAATTTTATCTTTTTTTTCATTGCAGGGAAAACTCCAGTGTCAGCAAACTGACACTGGCAGAAGAGCAGAGCCCTGCTAAGCATGAGTGAGTATACAGAGCCCATCTTCATGAGAACCACAAGATTTTTTGGGCAGAGATTGTATTTCCACTTTACATGTCCACTACACCTACAGCAGTGGTATCCTATGTATGGCTGTCATAATAATGATAATAATTATAGATATTGTCATCAATAATGTCACTGCCCACAGACTTCTGAAGCATGAATATATTTGCTTTCAGAGGAAGAAAAAGACATTTAGACAAATGAGTCTTGGAGACTAAAGTGGTGCTTCATGAAAGGGAACTGCTATTAAAAATACTTCATTGGTGCTCCCTGAACTGATCTGACAGAGCATGTTTGGTTTGTTTCCTCCATTTGGGAACTCTTAGTTTATTTAGTTTACTTAAATATTATGCAACCAGAAAGTTACATAATAATAATAAGGTTAGAGGAGGATTATGTACCTCCAGGTTTAGGACAGGCAGCTGTGTCATGGTCTGCAGGAGGCAGAGAAAACCATTTCTGATAGAGCTCCTGGCAGAACTTTAGGGCAGCAGGATCCTCCTCTAAGGAGTTACTGTAGAGTCAATGTCACAGCATGGTCAGAGATGTTTAGGGCAATGAGAGCCACTGATGAGGGGAATCAGATGAAAACTACTGGTTTCCCTGTAGTCTCATGGTCAATAATCATCTATGCAGGACTAGTCCCAGGTCTACTCTCTGACTTGTAAAGCATTTTGAAAATATTTACAATGTCTGGCATTTTTTGTGTGTCTGCTGTACTTTATTCAGAAGCCAAATATTTCTCTTTGTAGTTGGTATGCAGGCAGTATCTCCTCTGCCCAGTCTGAGCAGCTGCTCTTTTAGAAGGTCCTGCACATCCTTTATTGCTTCGTTATGAACAACCACAGCTCTGCCTGTTGTCTTTGCTCTGCTGTGTAGCTAGAGGATGCTGATGCTCTTCAAATAGCTGTAGAATTATAAAGTGTTACAAATTATTCTGCTGACTTGGTATTGATAGGCATATTTCAAAAGACGTCTCTTGTACATAAATGAACAAATTATGCACCTCTAAAATAGGCTTGGAACAAAGCCATGCTGAGTGCATTTCCCCTCAAGCCTTCTTTTTTTTTTTCACCTCTGGTCCTGTGTTGTTTGCTCCAGTGTGAATGCTTTCAGAATGAAATTCAAGTGTGGCCAAAAGACTGGGAAAGGCAGTTATGTCCCAGTCCCCAAAGATGCTGGATATCACTGGCTCCATTTAACTTTAGGGGACATTAAATTTCCTTCAAATTTCACAGCAATAAACATCTAGGTTTCTTCTTTCCTCCCTGCAATATAGAGGTGTAGCTGTTAAATGAACTCTGAAAACCAGAATTTCCAGCCCAGTATGGAAAACCATTAACAGAAATAAAGCTGGATAGCAAGAGTTAGGACTGGAGTACCACATAAAGACTAAAAGCAGTGCAAATATAGAGTGCAGCAAGATTTTTTTTTACTTATTCAGTATTTCAGAAGTACTTTGACAGTAGAAAATACATCAGTCTAATTCTTTATATAAAATAACTGAGTGTAGTGGATAGGGCAGTGTTTGGGTTTTATAAACAGTACAGCCTCTGGAGGGGACATGAGGTTAATAACTCTTCCTCTCCCCACTAATAAATCTGTATCAGTGCAACAAAAAAAAAAAATGCAGACAACTTGCTTCATGTCTGGGTTGGGGTAGAACTCATCTAATTTTAAATATTTATAGTGGGATACCACAACCACTTACCTAGATCCTCTCATTAGTGGAAAGAAATATTTCTCAGGCATAATTCATCTTGTCCTAATGTAGTCCTTAAAGGAGTTTGGATGAGTCATGTCTCCTTCTTTCTGGACATCACAGTGTAAAAGCCTAAAGCTCATTGAAATTAATCCCAACCTTGTTGCTTCTCTGCTTCTTGAAATTATTTTTTTCTTTTTCTCTTTTTCTTTTTCTCTTTTTCTTTTTTTTTTTTTTTTTTTTTTTTTAATTTGGGACAAGAAGGTGCTTTTCTGGCTCAGTGTAGCCAGGCAGGAACGTACACTGTGTCTGTGTGCAGCAAGGTTCATTACTGAGTATCCAATAAATGAGTGTGCCATGGACATGCAGCTTGGTGTGACTGGTCAACAACAAAACCTCTACATTGTGTTGAAAATGAACCTGGGGCACATTCAGGTCATACTTGTTCTTTGAATTTGAACATGACTGTGGCTCCCTGAATGGGCAAAAAGGAAACTGTCTCATCTAAACAATGGCATGCAGCAAGCACATAATCTGGGGGGATGGAGGGATCTCAAAAGTGAGACAGAAAGAAGGGAATGGGAATGGGAATGGGAATGGGAATGGGAATGGGAATGGGAATGGGAATGGGAATGGGAATGGGAATGGGAATGGGAGCTAAAATGGGAAGAAGAAGGGGAAGGGAGAAGGGAAGGGGAAAAGGGAGGAAGGGAAGGTGTTAAAAATTGGATGTAGAACTGTTGCAAGAGCAGGATATGAAAGTCTTTTGCTCCAGATATAACTGTTGGCAGACAGACACTAACCACCAGACTTCACTGGAATATGCTGCAGGAACCCCCAAAGGGCTGGGAGGCTGTGCTGCATATCCCAGGTGCTAAGGAGGGAAAAGCAGGCTGAGGCAAATGTAAGAGTTTTCCTGGTGACATCTACTACATATTTTGTTATTTGGCCAACTGGAGCATTGCAGCTCTTGAAGCAGCTAACTAGTCTATTAACACAAGGCCTGGAAGGCACTTTGCAAGGTTTTGACATGTACTGCATTTTGTGATGCTTTTAATTAGTAAAAAAAGGGCAGTTAAGCATTGTATGTGTGCAAACCTCTGAGAACAAGTACCACCACGCTGAAAATTACTGCTTTGAATCAATTCCCAAACTTACAGACTACCACCAGCACAACTTAGTATGTTATGATGGTTTTGGTGCTATTTCTGGAGAGCTGTCATTTCAGGCAGGGAGATTTTGTAAGGTATCTCACAGAAGTGGTGCTGGGAAGGCAGGGCATGACCTGGCACTGGTCAGTTCTGCCCCTCTGGATCAGCCACAGCTTCACTGCCTTTGCTGGCACTCACCCCAGGAAGCACAGTGGGCTGCTGAACAGAGACACCCAGCTGGCTCAGCACAGGCAGCTCTGGAGGAAGCACAATGTCACATGGAACCAGCACTGCCCACCGTGGTCCTTGTGGGTCTCTTCAAATTCAGGATATTCTGCATTCTAATGTATTCTGCTTCAGAGTGGAGTTGACACTCTGTGCTGCCTGCCTTTGTGAGCTCTAAATTCAGGAATTATTGTGCCACTTCACAGCACAGACATCCAACATACTTCCAGAAAGGCAAAGGGTAGGAAGGGTCCTTTCCCATGACTCCTTAGGTAGCTGACCAAACAGCCATTACACAAGTATTCAGTCAATAAGTAAATGGAATATAATTTTGAGCATACACTGTACATCACAAAATGTTTGAGATTATTAAGTTTCCTGAAATAAAGAAAAAAATAAAATAATCAAAGAGTAAAAAAATTATTGTACATTGCTCTAAGTTTTGTTCTTCAAATATCAATAAAATGTACTGAAAGAATTTGCTGAAACTCAATAGAGTCCCATCTCAGACTTCAAATAGTTCAAGAAGGATTGAGTGTTCTTCTGCTTGTTCCTTTGAAATTCAGTATTGATGGCAATCAAAAGAAAACTCAGTATTGATGAAATTACAGTGTTATAGCCAAAACATGAAATAGGATTTATCAGCAGAAAAGTGTTGTCTTAGTGTTGGAAAACCCCACATTTATGTCCCAGTTTACAAGCAAGTATTTCAAGTTGCTTTTTTATGAGGGGATCAGTCCTTTCAAGGACTTGTACATAAAGTTTATGCAAAAATTAGCTTTCAAAAATGCTATCATTCATTGGGAAAATAAGCTGTTCTTTTATTAGCTTAATAACAGAGTATGTAACCAAATTTCTGGGGCATTATGCCTCAGAGTCAGTAGCAATATTTTGCCTTCTAACTCTAGACAAAAACATGCTGCAAGGCTTTTGACAATTTATGTTGCAGGCTTGCTTCATTTTTCAATAGGGTTGCAGTCCCCCCAGGTAGCATTTTAGTTGTATTGTTGATGCTTTCAAAGAATTGTATTTATGTGTTAAAGTTGTTAAATCCATACTTCACCAGTTTTCACAAATATCAGGAATATCAGACAACTTAAGTAGAAAAATTCAAGCTGTAATTATAAAAGTCAGTTTCATGAAAATTGGCTGTGCACCATGGGAAAGCAGAAACAAAACTTGAGCTTGATTTCAGATTGAAAACTGTTGATGCAAACAGTATCACAGAAGTTAATGAGCATGCACACAGAGAATATAGCCTCAGATAAATGTTCTCAAGTGATCATTTGCAGAAATAGGCTTCTATTGAACTTTTCATAAATCAGGCTGTTTAAATTGCCTTTCACTCTGTTTGTAGTGCAGTGCAAATAATCCAATCAATGCTTTTCACTTTTTGATGCCTTGGTAAATTCTGAGACTACTGAAAAAGGCCTGGAGTAGGAAGCCTTTTAAAAGACAGGGTTTATTTCTTGCTCTGCTGCTGTTTTTCTAGATGAATGTGGGTTTCTCACCTCTGTTTCTCATCCTTCAATTTCCTTATTTTTAAAGCTGGAATAATGCTACAGAATGTTTTTCAATCAATAGTCAAGAAGTGAAACAAGAGAGAGACTTAGTATTCCCTTACAGTTTCAAACTTAATTGCATCAATCAAAGATGTTATTATTCACTGAGATGCTGGAGGACAGTAATTATTAGCAAACACCTGATGTTATTTGGTCCTCTTTGTGTTCTTTCCACTCATCTCTTTTCATTTCTCTATTAAAGGCTGCTAGGAACTGTTTGATTGACAGCAAACTTACTGTGGAAGTATCTGACCTTGGGATGACAAGGTAGGTGAAAGAATTGGGAGCCTGGTGAAGCTGTGATGTTGCTGTATGTGCAGTTTACTGGCATTGATCAGCTGCAGCTGGCTATCAGGAAAGTTAAGCCACAGGGTGTCATGCAGTTCTTTGTGCCTTCTTTCCATTAATGACCATAAGTCTTTCTGGAGTAAGAATAAAGAATAGAGAAGAGTCATTCTGCTGCCTCAGAAAGTTAAGGCTTAAAGGCAAATAACAGCTGAGAGATTTCACTAGTCATGTTTGTAAAGAAGTCTCAAAATACAAGATTTGCACCTGATTTGGGCTCCAAGCATCTTAATCAGCAGCCCCAATGAAGAGAAGCTGGAGAGATGAGCAGCCTACAGAGCTTGTCCTCTGAGAAGAGGCTGGGGGAGAGAGCTGCTGAGCCTGGTGAAGAGGAGTGAATAAGGGGATCTAAAAGCTGCCTTGAGCCACTTACAAAGCTGATGGAGCCAAGTGAGTGTTATCTGTGCCAGGTCATGCAACAGCAGACATTAGCCACAGGCTGGAGCTCAGGAAGTTCAAGCTGGATAGCGAAAGAAGTTTTTTTTCCCAGGAGTGTGGTGGAAGAGGGAAACATCCTGGTCAGGGAGATGAGAATCTTTAGAGGCTTTTAAGACATAGCAACACAGAGCCATGGCTGATCTGCTCTGATGTTGGGAGTAACCCTACCTGAGCAGAAGGCTGGACTAAATTGGCCTAACAAGAGGTGTTTCTATGGTTCTGCATTGTTTCTTTAGTGAGTTGAAAGCAATGATCTCTTCTAGATTATAGTTAATGCCTCTGTAAGGTGTGCTTTGAAAATCTGAGATTCTGCCTAGGCTTTCTTCAGGAACCTTATGATGTTCAAGGAAGAAACAGTAAATAGTATTTCACTGTAACACAGTCACAACCAAATTTGGTTCTTGCCTTTTGGTATGTTCTGGATAACCTGTATATAAGTTCTCTAGAAACCAAGTTTCCAGTGAAGTGGTCAGTACCAGAAGTTTTTCATCATACCAAATTTAGCAGCAAGTCAGATGCACAGGTCTTTGGTATGTATGAAATTTGATAAATTACTTTATATGTATATATGCCATTACATTTGGATTTCATCAGCTTATTGAGCAGAAATTCTAGACATTTAACACCTGAAGGACTATAAAAAGCTGTTACAGCTTATTTATATTCAGGTTACTGCTTGTATATATTGTGTTCTTGTTTATATTTTTTTACAAACAAGCCGTATCCTATTTGGACTTTTTTGCCCTAGGATTCTTTTCTTAGGCAAACAGAAACTCTGCCCACTCCAAATTTTCTACATATGTGTTTAACATGGTAAAGTAAACTTTGGCACTGGAGATCAAGTCGAATCTTTAGTCTGCCTAGACCATAAATCAGCTCTGCCCAGCTGTGGGAGAGTCTGTGTGAGCTGGGACTGTATCTCAGCAAAAAGTATATCTGTTTGCAGGTCACTTTCTGCCAGGAATTTCAAACATTTGAACTTCTACTTCAGTGGTTTCAAGCTGTGATTTCCAAATCCCTGGAGTCTGTTCAGTGGTTGTAAAAGTCTGAAAAAGGTGTCAAAGTAAAGGGAACCTTTTGTGAACAGGCTTGAATTTCACTTATCTGGGTCTGCTCCTCCAGTAGGAAAATTTTGACAGCTGTCAAACTGATGAAATATTGGCAACCTACTGTTCTTGGCATTGAACAATAGTGAATAAAGGACATAAAAGCATTTCTAAATGCTGGGCTGCTTCTTATCTTTAACCTCAGCTAGTCCCCCAGAGTTAACAACTCTGGCAGAAAAACAGCTCATTCATGCCCTTTGCAAGCTGTTTATAATATATACAATTAAATCAGAAGCTGGATTTTGTGGTGATACATTTTCTTTTTGCTCCTATTGATTAAATCCTGGCCCCAGGCTTTACTGTCATTAACTTCAATATTGGCATTAACTTCAATGAGAAATTTTATTTTTCCTTAGAAGATCTTTTTCTCATTTTAACACTATCCATTGATGCAGTGGAAGCAAAGGGAGAGTGGGATCTGTCAGTTCATGTTTGATTGTTTTTAACTAATGAGCCTTTAAAGGGCTAAAGAACAGAACTCATGTATTCATATCCCAAAAGCAGATGTCAGAGAACAAAGAATCTTGGGTTTTTAATGTTCTCATCAAGGAAAGCTGGGATTTGGATGCCATTTTAGTGTCACTGTGACACTAGAATGCTCCAGTTTTTAAGCTGGAGGGAAATCAAAGATCCCATAAATTTCTTTAAAAAAAAAATTACAGCCAATGTTATATATCGTTGTGAAACAAATATTTCACCTTTTTTTTTAGGCTGGGCATGTTTATCACATATGTTCAATTACAACCAGAATTGCTTCTTGCAAAGCTCTAATTATGAATTAGTGATTATGATATTATTCAGTGTTTCTGTTGCTTCTGTGTAATTCAATGTTTAAAAGTATGTTTTGCTGACACTCTAAAGTATTTGGAAATCTTTCTGATACCAGAGAAGTGTATGTCCCACTCAGAAAAAATCAGTAATCTTTTCCTTATTGTTTTATAAAGACATAGGTACCTATAGCTGTCACTGTTTTCCCTTCTCTCTGTGCACACACACATACATAGATAAGAGGATGTTTGCACGCATTATGTAGAAAATTCAGCCCATCATTGTCCACATAAAATATATTTTATAACTAACTTCACAACCTAAATTCATCTTCTTCTGCAGTAGAAGTTGTTTTACATTCAGATACAGAATCACACTTATCAGTCATCTCCATACTTTTTCCATGACAATATTCTCAGTCTGATCAGTTGCATGTTATGTTGCATGTGTATCTTGTTTCATGAAGAAAGACTTATCTTACATTTCTTGAATTTCATTTCATGTCTTAATGTGGGAGGTGTTCACTTTGGGAAAGCAGCCCTATGAACTTCATGAAAGTATGAAGGAAGTTTCTCAAGGATACAGATTTTATAGACCACAGCAAGTTTCAAACATCATCTACCAGACAATGGGCAATTGCTGGTATGAGGTATGGATGTACATCTGCACATACAAACTGGAGAAAAAAAAAATAATAGGAATCAGTAGGAGTCCTTGCTGATAGCTGAACTGATGCTCATAATGAAAATATCCTTTAATACAAGCCATTGCTTGTAGGTAATACATGTTATATAATCTAGTTCAGGACATGGTTAATCCAGGAAAGAGGGCACAAAGGCAGGCTGGCTCTCTTCAGAATAATGTATTTAAGCATAATACCCTTCAACATTAACAAAATATACAGGATGAGATTCCTCTCATGCAATTTTAACAGTTTAAAAATCGTGTGCTGAGCTAAACTAACTGTCTAAATTTCTTCCATCACTACTGGTACCTCCCCATGGTCACTTGCCCTTTCTCTCTTAGCCACTGCTGAATAAAAGATATTTGCCTTTCTGTAGAGAGATTTTATACAGCAGACATAGAGGAGACCTCCAGCTTTACAGACAGCTAAGTCTGTGTGAAATAACCCTGCCCTTAGAGTGAGAAGGATGTGTTGCCCCATCCATGAGTCTTCAGGAGCTCCAAGTCAAATGCTGATCATGATCATTTTATTTTGAGATCTGCACCTTCTGTGCCAAAAATTATCCTGATTTATTGCTCCTCTTCACCTAAATTTTAATCAGCTGTCTGTAGACTATGACTCGTTTCTCACCAGCAACAAAGAACTGTTTTGCACATTGTTGATGACACCATGAAATGACTGTGATGTTCTCTTGGGTTTTTTAATATAATTGTCAGAAAAGTTAGTAAAGTGACTTATATTTGAAGACATATTAATGCAAAGAAAGAAGATACATCTACCACAATGTAAGACAGATATAAAGAGTAAGTTAAATTTTATTTACCTCCTGTAACTTTATTTTAGCATGCAGAAATCTGTAGCAACATCACTGTCTATGAATTTCTGCATGCCAAAATCAAGAAAAACTAATGCAAATGACAATTCCTGAATTATTTTAAAATTAAATAACTGTACCTATCATCTTTGCTTCATTCAGCTACCAGAACAGTGCCCTACCTTTTATCAGCTGTTACCATTCTTTTGAGGCATTGAGAGAAGGCAACAGAGCTTGAAAAATAAGATTCAGAAACAGATGACTGTGCATACTGGCTCCGTGTCACCTGCCTGCTAAACAAGAGCTGAACCTGAAATCTGCCTGGCATCAGCCACCCCTATTATTCTGTATATTAGTGTTCTTCTCATTTAATCAGGGAGTTGACCAAGAAGCATATGGAAAAAGCATTTGTGACACTGTGGGTGACAGAATTTGGAAGCATACTGTGGAAGAATACAATTTATTTTGTTAGCATTTTTTCAAAAGACACTGAGATATAGATACCAATTATGTGCACTCCTTCAGTGCTTCCAAACTGTCATTACTTGGCCTTAACTGGAAATGTAAACAGGGAAATAAATGCTTGGTAGGTTTTCTGATTATCATAATTCATCTGAATGTGGTTTTTCTTCATAATCACTTGAAGCTGACACCTGAAGTGAAATTTAGAGCTACTGCAAATGACAGCAACATAAATAGATATAGTCTCACTTTCAATTACTTAGAAATTACTACAGGTAAAATATTATATCTGTTTTCTCACCAGTATTATTGACTTCAGTTTTGGCCCTCAGGGTGTATATTTGATTTGGAATTCATTCTAAGCTGCATATTTAGGATATTTTCAATTTAGCAACATATGAAGCATCTACTAGAGTGTTATTGCTTCCTGCTACAAGTAGAAATAAAGAAAATAAAGTTTTATGCAGAATTCTATAGTCACTGCAACAGTAAATGGTAAATTTGCTGATCTCTATAAAACTTGAGAAGCAAAAATTTGAAGATAAATGAAATGCTATTAATATAATTGCTTAGACAAATATTTTACTACTGAGGCACTGAAATTTGGCTTCTGATGTTAGGGCTTAAATTGGAGCACCCAACTTTCAAATGTGCACAGCACTACAAAAATTAGTGCTAACTTCAGCAAGTCTTGAGATACCAGATACATCTGAAGCTACATTAGTATAACAGAGGCATCTAAAGTTAGACTCTGACAGTTGTAAAATGCTGATCTAGTGTGTATAAAGCAGTTTTAAATTAAAGTAATTTCTGAAATAAATCCTTTTCTCTCTCCTCATGTCTGAGCTAGCTCAGTGTGTGATCCTCCAAGAGTCCAAGTGATGTCTGCTTGCCCTTTCCCTACTGGAGCTGGCCCAGCCCTGACAGGGACCCCTCTGCAGCTCTAGTGTGAGCTCACCTGAACCTGAGGAATGAGAAATGCAGGTGCAGACATGGGGGAAAGGGGAGAAATAATGAAGGTCTCTGGCCAGAGTGGCTCCCACACTGTGCTTGCTGGCATTGCTGGGTGCCAGCACTGGAAGGTGGCTAGGAGAGCCACAGAGAGCCTCCCTGTCTGCATGGGGATCTGCAGGGGTGCTTGAGGGAAAGATGCACTTGGGGTCATGCAGGGACTTTGGGGATCTGGGCAGAGCTGGGGCCCATGGAGGATGCACAGGAGGGAAGGGCAGGGCTTGGTATCATGCTGCCAGGGTCAGGAAGGAGTAAAGACACTGAGAAAGCAGGAGAGGGAGAGCCCCCAGCACAGAATGTGTGAGCTATTGGTGGGGCTAATGCTTGCAGCTGGATTTTTAATATAAACATATATTTATTTATATTCTTCCAACACCCTGCTATATTCTTTTAGTGGCTTTTTGTGTTGACAAGTCTGAATGGTGCGTTTTTGACTCACAGCACAGCTTTTAAAATTAATTGTATTGAAATTAAAGCTTTGTCATAATGAGAAAGTTAATCTTAACAACAGATCTGAAGATGGCTGGCATGGCTAATTACTTTATTTGATTGTTTCCAGCTTTGCCATTCCTTTTTTGTGTTACTGCACAGTTAGTAGGAAGACCACAGATAGTTGAATTTGTTACCCAAAAATTCAGCTCAAGTACTAAGGTTTGGGGATGTTATGGCAATGGAATATGTGGTATAGATAAGCAAATTTTAAAAAGAGTACTTTTATTCCTTCACATTAGTGTCTAGTTTGCAGTTAATTATTATTATCTGCTAACCATTTTAAACGGCTTCATTTAAGAGTCTTTTTGCTTAAATAGGAGATTAATGCAGAGCATGATGACAGTGTTTTGTGAACCTGTAGAGTCCAGATGTACTTCTCAAATATATGTTTAGCTGCTTTCTACAGATTCTGATTATTTTGGAGGCCCATGATTTTAAGAGTCCATGCATTTTCTGAGCATTTTCCATGCAGGATTGTGTTTGCTACTGGGTCTGTCACAATCCAGGACTCAGTATCAGATACCTTGTGACTTTCTGTGACTGGGTGTGTACAGAAAAAGCCACACTGGCATGGTGGCAGCTGTGGTAGGGGATCTACAAGACTCAGAATCATAGAAAAGCTGGCTGAAAAGGTCCTCTGGAGGTCATCTAGCCCAACTCCTCACTCAGAGTGAGATTATGCCCACTGCTCCACCATCCATACCTGTGTCTACCTGATCCCTGAACACTTCTACAGGAGGAGATCCCACAGCCTCTCCCACAGCATGGAACAGGCAACCTGGTCCAGTGCTGCACTCTCCTCCATGTGAACAGATTTTGTTTTTCAGGTGCAACCAGAATTTCCCAAGCCTCAATCTACTGCCCCTTGTATGCAACAGCACAATTGCATTTGTTGTATCTAGCATTTTAATGCAGGATTTGTAATAGTGGAGGCAATGGCCAAGGTATTGGGAAAAAAAAACAAAACAACTTTGACAATTTAGTATTAAAGAAGTTTCCATTTTTAATGACAACATAAAAGAGATTTTATTTTTTTTTTTTCAGGGAGCGTGGACTATTTGGTCTCTACAATATTTATCAAGAAAACAGTTAGAAAAATAACTTATAACTTCCTAATAAACTTTCAGTGCTTGTTAGTCTTCATCCAGTATCCATTTTACATTGATACAGATTTCTTGAAGGTGCAAAAATTGCAGTCATTTCATATTAAATTGAATTCTTCATCACTAAGGGTCTTCTGATAGCATTTTTTTCCTCATTGTCTTTAGAAACACTTTGACGGTCTCCATCTGGAAAGATCAAGATGTTCTTCAGGAGTATATGAGTTATTTTTATGTGTGTCTTGGTCTGTATACAACTGTACACTTCCAAGCTTTTGTATCTCATTGCACAGGAAACAAAGAGAAGTTGGATGCAGCACACATATGAAAAGCAGCACAAATGGTGTGTAATGTTATGCATGTAATTCATAGAAAAGCCATGCATGTTTTCTAGTTGCCATGCAAACAGCAGATTTAGCTGCTATTGCCACGAACCAGTAGATTAATGGTCAACCAGAAGACACTGTTTGATGATATCCAGTGCATTGCTCCTTTGCTAGGCACTATAGCTAAAAGTGAAATGAAAAAAAACCAAAAACCAGAGGCCCTTACTGTACCCACACCTTTTAAAATGATGTTTGTATCTCTTCAGCTGACTCAAAGCCCAGGTTGCTTCTTCCCTCTTCAGCATAAGGGTTCACCTCTCCACCATTTGATCCTGCTTCACCTCTACTTTGTCTTGCTCTCCTGTAATGAAAATTCATTTTATATTAGAAGGTCTCTGCTCTGTTCAAGTCCTTCTGAGTCCCCAGAATCCCTGACTGTAAATAATACTGTGTTTAACTGAAAGTACTTATATAAAAGAAATTGTGTTGGGTTTAAAAAGAACTGTAGCAAACCTACTATGTCCTTAGAAACCCTATTAGTGGAGAGACATAAAAAACCAACCAAGCTATATTGTTGTTAACATAATAATAATTAAGGAAAACTTCATTATTGTATAGCCTACAATAAGATTACATAAAACTGCAGGTGCTGATGAACGTGAGCAACTCTGCTGTTGGAGAAGACACTGTGCTCCCAGCAGGACATCCCATCCTCCTTGCAGTGGGGTTGGCAGCAGCCTGGCCACCCTGCAGGTCCCTGTGGCCACAGCACTGGGGAAACTGATGATGATGGGGAAATTGCATTAAACTGCCAAAGCTACCACGTACTGAGAGACAGGGAGCTGAACCTTTAGCTATCACTGTTGATGGGAGAGGGATAATGAGCTTTCATTCCTTAACTTGCTTCAGTTAAATTGGGCAGCAATTGGGCAAATCCTGATGATTCAATTATTGGGACATCTTCCAGTGGTCATGATCATAGTATCAAAAAATATTACTCACTTTTTGCGATCTCTTTGCCCAGTGATGATCAAGGCAATAACTCCAACAACTATCAGACCTATGACCACCCCAAATACAATTAACCAGATGGTGACTGGTGGTTCATAAGGTGCAGCCAGGGTTGGAAGAATTCCCACAAACTCCAGTGTGTTATCATCCAGTCTGAAAGCCTCATTGATCCGTCCCCGAGACATCCTGCCATTGAATGCAAATTCACAGTTTCACACATTTATTGGAAGGAAAGAAACAGTTTTCAGTTCTTTTACAAATCTCCAGTGTGCCAAGCTTCCCCTGAACTGCTCAGTTGAAAAGGCTGCAGAGGAATAGCTAAACCTGTATTCCTTCTGGCACGTGAGTGACAACCACAGGAGCTTACACCTTTAACCTATTGCAGCTTAACTGACATGTTCAGACACGGTATGGACTCTTAAAATCAGTCTTAACATTTGTCAAATGAACCTTCTGATCTCTTTCTTTGTATTTTGCCCTTCACTCTCTTTACCATTTCTTGTCTATACAAAAATTTCTTAGCTATGACACATAAAACCACAGCTTTGACACCTTACCTGTTTCCCTCTTACAATCTTACACAATTTTGATTCTTGTGTTTTTCACTGCCCTGAAAAACCTTTCCCTGGTGTATCATCTGTGCCTTGTTTTTCCCTAAATTTCCACATCTGTTATTGAGTGCTAACCTGAGAGTGATTTTCACAGCCATATTCTTCTCCCTTAGTTAACCAACTTATCTCACTGCTTTTTCAACCCCATCTCATGTTGATGCTGCTTTTAGATTTGTGCCCTCTTCATTCCCCACTGCACATTACCCATGATCTTCTGCAGAGTTGCAGTTTACTTATCATTTTTATAGCAATGACTTACAGTGGTGTCACAACGTGCTATAAAAGAGCTGTTCATTGACCTGTAAGTGGGAATTAGCTCCTGTCTGACCTCTTTATATAATCAAACACATCTGGCTGTCTTTCCAGTACACCATTATTATAGAGTCCTTGTTAACAACTCTTGCACTGACCTTTCATTAATGAGAGGAAGAACACACGTGTGCATGGACACACCACTACTGCATTCTGTATTTCAGAATATAAGATAGTTCCTGTTAAACTTTGAGCAATTATATCTCCCGGCAAGGTACGATGCAATGAGATGTGTTTTGGCAATTTTACAAGCCCCCTGAAGCATTTTACATTGGCTGTTGTCCAAGACACCATCTGGTAGACGGACTGTTTTCTTTCTGTCAAAATAGTCCTCATCCTAGTTTCTCTCATCCCACTATTTCCATTTTAACTGCAGAATTAACTTCCTTGTCACTGCTTCTGCCTCAGCTGACTTAAGCACTGCTTCCCCTTCCACCCTTTCATCTGGTTGTTTGGTTAGTTGTTTGGTTTTATTTCCCCAGAGAGCAAAATCTCACCTGATGGCATTTTCCACGTCAGCTTTGGGCACAACATCACTGATATTACCTGGCATGCTGACAGTAAGGTAGAAGGAGATCCTTTGTGTCTGTTCCCCGACATGAATGTCTGTAATTCTGAAGGAGAAACAGAAGAGAAAGGTTATTTTTCATTGTTGAGATGACATTAGCTTTAAATTCGGGTAAGTGAACAGTTGTGTTTGATTGGCATTGCCAGGGGTTTCGTTTGTGCTGGGGGAACGCTTTCTAGTGAAATCAGCTGGGAAGTGAAATCAATTTTCCTGCCAGAATTTCTTTTTCTATGTGCTAATTTGTAACATTAGCTGGAGAGGGTCTCCCTCATACCTAAGACAATCCTTGGTGTAATTTCCCATAGCACATAATCACATGCAGAACAGAGAGTGTTTGGGGTTGGTCTCATGAGTGAGGTAATGCATGAAGTACCAAGTGGAATAAAAAATAAGCTTTCTTCCTTATCTTCTGCTGAGAGTAGATCCTAGATAGTGATGATGATGTGACTGATGTTGTATAAAGTAATATCTAACAGCTTCTGGACATTATTGAAGATGCTTAATCAAAAGGGTTGTTTTTCTTACCAAAATCATTTTCAGGTGAAAGATTTTATGTTTGTAGCTGAGCCTAGATAAGATTAGTAAGTCTGTACCAAATTCTAGTGCTTTATAGTCAACATGTTTATCTTTCCTTGGCCCAAAACCTCTTGGACATCCAGTATCATGCAAATGCATTGCTAGAAATTTTTATTTTTAATCAACGTACATTCCCTGATGTTCCTATATAAGTGTTGGGCACAAATTCTCAACGTTCAGCTCCATCACTGATAAGTTGTGGGAACAAAACCTTCTTACCTAACTTTAGCACATTACTTCAAGCTCTTGAGTGGAAACACACCATGTACCCAGGCTGGCATCCTGCCTTTTGCAGACAGCTGAGGTTTGACATTGTTTCTGTCACATTACATTTGACAGAAGGCACAATTAATTCCACCAGTTCATGCCATTGGCCAACCAGAAGCAATGCAGGCATAGCTGGCACAATTAAGCAAGTCACTCACTGGAAGTCAACATCCTGTTTCTTCACCTCTGCAAAGTATTTCCTCATGGCATAGGCGACGGATGACTTGAACAAGAAGACCTCACTTTCATCCCACTCATACTGCAGAAACAGCACAAGAGACATGCATCAGAGATGGCAAGTGATCTGATGATAAGAAGTCCTTCTAAAAAGAAATAGCAATTGTAATGCTTGGCATGCATTTCAGTATTATTTATTTGTGCCATGATAGCACATCAGAAACTGACCCAAACCCTTCAGCTCTGTTAATTCAGGCACTGTGCAGGAGATAACCAAGGAGGCATCCCTGCTGCCAGACATCATGCTGTCCCTCTGCAGTCTCTGGTGCTTTCACATGGCACTGCTGAAGATGCTGCAGTCCCAGCACATCTCCCTGCCTTACAGAGAGAAAAGGCATCAGCAAGGCTATTCCTACTAAATATTGTGCATTCTCTTTGAAGCTTAAAGATTTCATAATTTAGATCTTGTTTTAATCACATAATTTTATTTGCAGACCTGTTCTTTTAAGGAGGATAACCTTTGTGACAGAGTAGCTGTGTGAAGGTGGCTAATTTATTTGCTTGATGAGCTGGAATTTTTGTTTGGGGTCTATTTTGGTAAAAAACTCTTTGCATCAGTACTTCCACAGCAAGCACATATTTGTTGTTTTTCCCTGGAGAATAGATAGGTGATATAAAAAAAAATGTACTGTCTGTGTGCAGGCTTCTCCTGGCCTGCCTTGTGAGTCCAAAGTTATTCTCAGTAGAAGTCAAGAACAGCTTCCCTGGGGCAGGATCCAAGAGCTGCACAGGGGGCAAAAACCAGCACAGGAGGTGATAAAGCAGCCTGGTCTGCTGTGCAATAGCGAGTGTGCACCAAGGAAAAATTCCCAACTGAACTCTGTGGCAATATCTTTTTATTCTTCTCAGGCATAGATTTGATTGTGTTTATGGTACCTGGGCAGGAAGGCCTATAAATGCTGTCAGTGATAGGCTTACACAGCTCCTGACTTTCTTGAGTATTATCCAGGAAGGTCTGGTAGAAGTCAGCTCTGTTGTAACAGGCTTTATAAAACCCAGCTACATTTGTCAACCATGTCCACCTCTTGGCACTGATACAAAATGAGAAAGATGCATAAATATCTATGAGGAAGACAGGGGTAGAAAGGGATAAACCTTTTAGCTGGGTCTGTTGCAATAGGACAAGGAGCAATGGTTTTAGACTAAGAAAGGTGATTCAGATTAGTTATTAGGCATAAATTCTTTACAGCGCAGGTGGTGAGGCTTTGGAACAAGTTGCCCAGAGAGATGGTGGATACTCAGTCCCTGGAAACTTTCAAGGTCAGACTGGGTGGGACTTAGAACAACTTGATCTAGCTGAAGATGTCTCTGCTCATTGCAGCAGGGCTGGACTACCTGATCCCTCACAACCTAAACTGTCCTGATTCTATTAATACAGGTGAGGAAAGAGCAGAAAGAAGCCACTGCTATCAGTCCATTCAGGACCAGGTCCCAGGAAAGGGGCAGGTGACCCAAAGCCACTGCAATCAGTGCAGTCCCCAAGGCATTTGGAGGGCAAGGGCTTTGCCAGCCCTGGCTGCTCCCACCAGGAAAGGCTGAGGGTGAGTCCCCTTGTGAGGCAAATGCCCCAGCTTTCTCCTGCTTGCATAGCCCTGCACTGAAGCATGTCTTCTTGTTACTGCTGCTGCCTCCGGCAGCTGGCACTGTTCACTATCACAGCTAAGATGCTATTGTCTGGGTTTCTCAATATTCTATTTATGCCCAACATCTGTAGGCTTGCAGTGCTGTTTTTATTATTATTATTATTATTATTATTATTACCAGGATCTAATTGAGCTTGATTCCTCTACTGATGCTTTCTGTATGTAGCACGTTAACTTTTTAATAATTTATTCATTTCTCTAGCTTATAGTTTGTCTTTTTCAGTCTAGTGTATTTTGATTGCCACTGTGCCTCTCGATTGCCTTTATAAATACTATTACTGGCTGTGTGGACAGGAAGTACCTGGCTGGCTTCTGATCTTGGATCATGACTACCCACATGGCTTCCCCAGGTATCTCAGGAAACCCACCTTTCACTGTGCATTACAGAAGCTGCTTTGCTTTCAGAGAGAAATAAACTCTGCCAAGCACCTCAGCTCTATTACACTGTGTTCCCCCCAGGACCCTCCTGTGACTTGAAAGACAGCGTCAGAGTGGCCTCTGATTCAAAAAGGATTTTTCATTGTAGAATACATCTAAATGCCTTCAGGGTGACAGCCCTCCATTCCCTAATACTGACTTGTGTGGCAGCCCTTCACAACGTGATCACACATATGACATTGACCTGGTGGAGAATTTTGAATTAATGTTAGAAGAGAGGTTTGGTTTTCAAGTGGTGGTCAGGGGCTGGTGCTCCTGGAACCTTTTATTTTAAATTACAGACCCCAAGTGACTAAGGGGGGATCTTGTAGCACTTTCCCTTGGGAGAGCACTTTCATAAAGCCAAGCTGAAGCAAAGCTGTGGCTGTTTCAGCCTCACCAGCTGCACTGGTGATCCAGCAATGCTGCGGCTGCAGCTCTAATCTCATCAGCCTGAAAACAATTAGCAGGGTAATTGCGGCAGTGCACGCTCTGCTACAGCTGGCGTTGAGCCCATCCGTGAGTCTGGATGCTTAATTTGCCAGAAGTTGGGGCTGTTGAAACTTCCCTGCTGGTAAGAGCCAGGGCTGAGCTGTGGCTGAGAGCTGTGTGAGCTGCAGCTGCCCCACGCCCCAGAACAGCTGCACCTCTGCCCAGAGCAGGAATCTTGCCCTGCCTGCTCCCTCCAGAGCTAAGGAGCACAAATGCAACAAGGTTTGCTGGCATACTCAAGGTGCTTTGTGCAGTTAGGTCAGCAAAAAGCAACTTGAGAAATACACCTTACACAAACAGCTGCACTGAGCCTACAGCTCCTGTGCACTGTGAGCCATGCAAAGCACCAAAACCACATTGCTCTGTGTAGCTGGGCTGAGATTCCTGCCCGAGATTCCCTCTGCCTTTTCTCTATGCCAGCTCAAGAATGTACCATTACCTGCTGCTGCCATACCAGCATTCAGCCATGTCCCTGGGGGCTCAGCACAAGGGAAATTTGCGGGGAGGCAGAAAGGAGCCAAATAGAAAAGGTTTCTTGCAAGTTGGTGATGTGAACTGGTTTTGAGAGGAAAATGTATGGCTTGCTCTTCAGGGCTTAGGAACCTACAGTCCATACAATAATTCAAATTAAGTAATCTGTATGAGATTGTTTTACAGCTGCTCAATTGCACAACAAAAGACTATGATGGCTAAAGGCAGGCATAAAAATGATATTAAGCTAAACATTAACCATAATGACTAATAAATGTGTTGTAATATGGAGTCTTTTCATGCTGTTGATATCAGTTTTGAATTGTATCTAACTCGACTAGGCAGTCTAAGAAGCAATAAAACTCCAGTGGGGCTTGCATGTGAGAGAGTGAGAGAAGCAAGAGCAACAATTCACATGAAAAATGAGCCCATGGTTTGTGTCCTTGCTAGTGCAATAGGCCCCAACACGCAGGTCTAAATGACCTGCCTGATGACATACTCATTCTTGGAAAATTACTAATGTTCTGCAAGGTGAAAATGGCTATTAACAGGAATGAAGTGTCTGCACTTAAACCTTCTACACTGCCTCCATGAGATTAGCATAAAGAGGAAGAGTTAGAATAAGGATTGAATTTTCAGCCTGGGTTAAGCAGATGGGCTAAGCCAATGCTCTGTTTAAAATCGTAAAACCCATCTTCGGCTTTGATGAGATTTTTTTCATTGCTGTAATACATTTTATTGGACCAGCTGGTATAATTGGGGAAAGCAGACAAGCTCTTGGGAATGAAAGCCCTTCTCCTCATCTGAAACAGAAGCAGCTGCACTGCAACTCTCCCCCGCAATCTCAATAACAAAGCTGTCTCTGCATCAGGGTTGGAGGGCAGGGAGGCAGCTGAATACACCAGGGCCTGGAAAGAGTACAGTAAATAGGCAAACAAAAATCTACAGAGAACTGCTAACAGATGTGTTTTAGTTTGAAATCAAGAGCATTTAAGAATAGAGAGTGAGATTCACCAGCCTGCTTTTAAATGTGAAGTAGCTGCTCTAATAACTTCTGAAGGCAGCCACCATAGCCATGGTAATGGAAATTGGAAGAAATTAGGTAGAAGCTTTATGTGGACACATCAGCAAATCTGGGAAAACTACAGCCATTTTCATGTACACAGGGCTATGTTAGCCCTCCAGGCCTGATCTGTAGGAGGCAAAAAATCATGATTGGTATTTCTACAGAGTAACTCAATTCATCTAGCTGAGATGCCTTTCCTAAAATGGGTGGGATCACTCCCTGGAGAAGTTCCTCCACTAATTCTAGAGGGAGTCTTGACCACAAACTCAGACAAGACATCTTAGGTGTGATAACCCTGAGCTGATGCCACCCTTCAGACAAAAGATCAGCTATACCCTGACCATTTTCTGAGTGCCATTATCACACCACCTCTGTTGCCCAAGCAATGAGAAGGGTGCCACAGGACAAACACACTCACCGCCTCGTCGCCCAGAGCTGACTTCAGGCTGATGCGCACTTTGATGGCATTGCTAGAATCTGGTTAAAAAAGAAACAAAGACCATGTTAGAGCTGCAGCAACAACAAGTCTGCTCCTGGGAAATGCAGAGGTGGCTAAAGTTTCCTTACAGGTTCCCTTGCTCCCCTTGGAGAGCTTGGTGGGACTGATTTTGTTTCACTTCAGTCACCTCTACTGCAAACACACTCATCTGAGCTGTCAGATCCCAAGCCTGCTTTTGTAGCAGATAGGAGGAAAATCCCTCTTTCCCTCCATTGGGAATGAGCAGCTTAGATGCAGATGCTGGTGCCTGGTTAGGTGAATCCTGCTGGTGCAGGGCTGTAAGAGTTCTGGTGGTCCCCAGTACTGGCAGTGATTACACAAATATAACCTGGCTGGTTCATCACTCAGTGTCACAATGAGCTGAAAAAAAAACCCTTTTTCCACAGTCTCCTTGTTTTCCTCCCCTTTTCCTCCCCTCTTTGACTAACACATGTTAGCAAAAAGCACAGTAGTAATTTTTCATACTGTTTTGCCCCTGCACCTGGCTCCTAGGAGCAGTGGCTCCCAGCCTTGCAATACAGGCACACTGCTCCCAGGCAAGTGCCACACAGGACCAAGCTTCTGATCTTTCTTCCTTCTGTAGAGCCATCCCACACTCTGAGTGCTGCCTTTATGAAAAAAAGACATCTAAATTTCTAAGAACTGGGTGGGGCTCTGACAAAGGTGTGTGCTGACTTCTGCAGCTCTGGCCGTGAGGAAGCCAGCCTGTCCTCCTGTGAGTAAAACTCACAGCTCAGTGTGTGTTTTCCCACAACCCTGCTTTTCTAGGGAGAATAGCCTCCAACAGCTACAAGAGAGAGGGACTTTGCTAATCATGGGTTGTGAAGACTAACGAGTGTCCTTAAATCACGCACAAGCCATACGTACATGGAGCCCAGTCTGTTTTCCAACCAATGAATCGGCCAGAATTGCTTTTTTTCAGCCACTCATATAAAGGTTCAAAGTAGTGGAGCAAGGGAGCTGCATTCATATATTTTTCTCCTGTTACACTTTCCAGTGCTTCAGTCCAGGGCTTGGATCTCCCTAATGCCAGCAGCTGTCTGTATATGTGGAATGAGAAGTAATATTTATTATTTCCATGTTCCATCTACACCAGCAAAACACTTTGTGATCACCATAAAAGTGTTCTTTTTTGCTTCTGAATTCCCTCCTTTTCCCCATTATTCCTATTAATGAAAATATTTTATTCCCACAAAAAAGTAATTAAACCTTTGACGTTTAGAACCTTAGTGTACATAAAATTTAGTCAACATGTCAAAATGAATTAAGCAAGTATATGCTAAATTTCCAAGCTAAGTTTATTCTTGATGAAACCTCATTGACTCCAGAAGCTTTCAAGGACGACTTAGGCTTTGTTATACTCTGATTTATTACATGTGAGACATTTGCTTTGTTACCTGAGTTTTTGACCAGCTGCAGTGGAGTTGGTAATGTCACATTTGTGAAGAGGGCCAGTGTGGTTGGCTGCCTTGCAAAGTGCCTCCTGGAACTGGAACTGATAGATGGTGCGGGTGTAATACCTAAAGGAAGAGCAAGGAAAAGGGAGGCACAGGTTTTATTAGCTGTCTGTCAAGGAAACCTGCAAGCTCTTGGCCTTCAGAAACCTCTGCTGTGTCAGCCATCACTCCTGCTTGGGAGAATGCACTGCAGGAAGAGAGGCCAGCTGATATTTATAGACTAAGATAACTAAAATTTAGCAAAATGCCAAGACCAAATGGACCAGAAGAGCCCCAAATCTGTTTGTTGCCACATAATTCATGAGAGAGTAAAGTTTTTAAGGTCCAGCTCTGCTCTGGCAGAGCCCTCTAAAATGAGGTGGCTGGGACACAGAGGGACATCCAGGGCAGCATGTGCATGGCCCAAGTGACACAGGGCACAATGACTCCCCAGGAGGCAAACACCTCATACAGAAGTGCTCCTGCTGGTTTGATGGCAGCATGAAACTTTGCTGCTCAGCAAGAAGCTCAGCAACTTCCTCACTGCTCAGAGATTATAATGGAAGAACCCCTGATGTGCACAGAAACACTCCCATTGAAAACAGCAACCTTCAGTCTGGGTTTTAAACAAAATAAGATTGAGTCCTGAGACTCTCCAGCAGATGTTTTAGGTAGCTGGGGCTTGTTCTGTAGACAAAATAAAACAGTCACGAATTAAATGCTGCAGTACCTTATGAAGGAGTAATCATTGGCCACATGAAACAGTGCGGCAGGGTCACAGTAGGTTTCGTCATGAGGGACTGGCTCCACAACACCAACTATTTCTCTCCTGGAGATGAAGGAAAAACACAGGGTTTCTGTTTATGGACAATAAGGAAAGGTAATCTGAATCAGCTTTTCTTGTTTTGTCTGAAACATATGGACACCTCTCTTGCTTCCAAACAGAAGAATTCCATACAGCTCCCAGTAACCCCAAGTGAGTTCTCTGCAGCTGGAGACCACAGAGAGGAAATTGCCTGGAAGCTCATAGTGCAAGGAAGGATTTGTATGATAGCAGGGTGTGCAGGGAGCAATTAGTGATATGAAATAATCTACAAGACATGAGCTTCACACATACACCTTGTACCCTGGGCTGTCCAAGTTTAGAGACCTGCATTTCTGTTCTGAGAAAGTGCATACAGAGACTGGGTTCCCCAAAAGTAGATGGCCTTCTGTGCCACTGGGCTGGAGATGAGTTTTCTCTTTATTTTCCTCTCCTGAGACTGCGTTTGCTGAGAAGTGCTACAGAAACAAACCCATGCCTTATGTTCTGAAAATGGTAATAAGCTTCCATGGCAATATTTTTCATAAACCTGTATTTCAAGCAGAGAGCTTTGCAGTGCCACTGCAACAGATGTGATAAGCTTCCCTGAACAATTTGTCATTCTCTGTTTCTCTGACATCTCTGCTACTTTTGAATATATTGAAACTGATTGATTTTTACAGTGGGTCAGGAGGTTTGCATATATCAAGTTCTATTATAGATTCTGTTTGCTGATGGAGGCTGACTGTTTGTGCTCATGTTAGAGTTCAGGCTCCATTTTCAGTGTGGGGCTTCTTTGGTTTCTCTGCATTTTTCTGCCCTCGTATTATAACCAACCTGGGAAATTACAGACTCCAGACTGAATCATACTGATTTTTAATCTTAAACTCCGAGGTACTGAAAATAGACTGATTGATGGGCATAATCTGAAAACGCACCTCTGGTTGTTACTTGCTGATGGAACTCTATTTTCTTTACCAAGAAAGGTGGTATCTTAGTACACAAGAAAGGAAAGATTCAGTCCAAAATCTTGCAGACCGTTTGCCTCCAAAAACACTTTACAGTGGAGAGGAAACACAAAGCAGAAAAGTGTGCTCAGATACTTGGTGGATTGAGATCTGCATGCTTTTCTGGCTGGCAAGTAGAAGGAAATTCACTTTCCACTTGTCCTTAAGGATGTGGAGACCAAACCAGGGAACAAGCAAAAAGACTTAGAGAAGAGCTGTACTTGAGCTACAACAATGTCAGGGGGAGAGCAATGTTGATCTGGAACAGGCCATGCAAAGGCCATGGGCTGTCTTTATCAGGAAGCTGACATTAGAAACAGGGAGAAAGTCTTTTGAGAGTCAGGGTAAACTGCTAGGGGCTGTACACAGAGTTAATGGGGATACATGGCTTATGACACATTGTCTGCACCACTGTTGGATGTTTCTAGCTGGCACTCTACTGGTATTTACAGAAACACCCAGAGACACAGATCCTGCCCAATGGGGGCACAAGCATCTCAGTCTGTTGAGTAACTAGGGTTGGGTTTGCAGGTTGACATGAAAAAAAATCCCCTTTTGTTTCTCAAACTTACTTCATCTCCCACCACCGTTTGGTCCATTCCTGCTTTGTAATCTCACCCCTAAACACCATCCATCTCCACTTCTCCAGCATGTAAGTAAAAGGCATTGTTCCAACAATCGTTAGTGCTTGTTTGAGCAGAAAGTTGATTTCAGTTTCTGAAGAGAGAAGCAGTTAAGGTAATGGTTATGGTAGCAATTAGTATCTGATTAGATGGCTAAAGTTGCTTCCCTTTCCAGCTAATGCTTACATCTTGTTTAAATTACAGATTTTCACCAAAGAAAAAATGGAAGGAGGATTACTACTGAAAAAATCATGAGATAAGATCACTTAGGAATTGTACACAGTTTTGTCTCTCTTTCTCTCCCCCAACCTCTTAAATAACCTAGTCCTTTGACATTTATATTTAATTACCTATCACTGAGAACCTTTCCAGTGTCTGGGGAATTCTGAGCTGAAGATATCTCAAAATGTATAAAATATGCATCTTCATCCATCTAAGGCAGTACTCAGAAGCCAGATGAACTGCATTACAATGAGGGCCTACCTCTGTTGTCACTCAATATTCACTTAAGTGGGCAATGTAAATCTCAAGGTTTTGGTTCCATTTGAACTGCTAAATACATATCTTGATAGAGATATGTATGGATTCATGCAACAGAGATTGAAAGGGGTTTTGGAGACTCATCTAAATGAACTATGAAGATTTAAGGATAAAGGTACTGAAGGTAATGAAGTGCTACCTATTTCTTTTTAAATTACGTAGCAGCATTGTAAAGTAGTGATCCTTGCTTTACAATGTGATTTGGGGAAAAAATAGTATTTCTGGTAAACTAGAGGAGTAAGATTTTCAGAAGCCTGTCAGCTGAATGTTGAGTGTGCAAGCACATTTTTCTGCTACAAAATAAGGCCAGCAAGTGCTTTCACATAAATATATAATATTGATGCATTTATTTACCTTCATCATCTTGGTAAGTGGGCTCTAAGAGATCAAGAGATTTCAAGTGCTGAGGAGTGGCTGCAGAAAGGGACATGATTTCCCCTACAGCCTCGTGGAATCCCTCGTTGGCACCGCTCCTCAGCAGGTAGGGCTGCGCCGCGTACGCCATGTCGTACTCGATGTGACCCATCTCGTGGTGTGCTGTCAGGAAGTCATCCATGGTCACCTTGGTGCACATCTTGATCCTGCACACCCGAGAAAAGTGTTTGTGGTTAGAGAGACAGTGGCCCAGAGGGAGGCTGCCTGAGCCCTGTCTGCCACAGCCATGGGGCCAAGCCCCTCCAGAGCTTGCAATGCCCCTTGCCCCTGGCAAGGGCAGCTACATCCTAGTATGCAGTGCAGACCCTCCTGCTGCAGCAAGGCTTCAAGGGCAACTCAGCAAAACACCTTCAGCCACCTTGAAAT
Source organism: Lichenostomus cassidix (assembly GCF_008360975.1). NCBI lineage: Eukaryota > Metazoa > Chordata > Aves > Passeriformes > Meliphagidae > Lichenostomus > Lichenostomus cassidix. Next base: position 16,529,377 of record NC_139479.1, on the reverse strand, counting down.
TGTCCAGGGAGTAAGAGAAAACTGCTGTTTTGTGAGAACAGCTGTTCCCTAAAACCTGGCAATAAACTCACTGTATGTGTGGAAGTGAGTAACCACCACCAATCTTAGGAAGACAGTGATGTATAAAACCCTGTGTGTTGGTGACTGCTGCTACTTCATCCTCATGTAGGTACTATTTACTAAAGGAATTTCTTCCAAATAGGGTTTCTTTTCACCTTCCCCAGACTGCTGAGGTGTGATGCCAATGTGTTTCAATAAGGCTCTGCTGGGCACCACCTTCTTTCCCTGGGTAACTGTGGGGACTGCAAGAGAGGACAGAATTCCTGTGAGAAGTATTCATGGTGTGGGAACTTGCTGTCCCACTTCTTTCCCAAATATGGAAGAGACTGATGGATTTTCATGAAACTGGATAACTCTGCTAAAGATACATAGGAAAATCTCAGGAGATTTTCCCTTGCTACTCAGGGACCTAGTGCCATTTCTGTAAAATGTGTAGTTGTCCACAAATCTCACTGGCATCCACCTGCAATTCTGCCTGTTCCTGAAGCCCTAGAACATAGTAATTATTTCTGTAGTTCATATAAGTATTTGTCACTTCTCTGCTAAAATTTGAGAGTAGATCATGAGTAGATCTACCAGTCAATTTACACAGAAAGCTTTACAGTCCCACAGGAGCCCTGCTCTCTTGTCTTCCTTCCCCCTCTTATCAGCCAGGAAAAAAAAAAAAAGGAGAAATTATAACTTAAACCAGCATAGTGCTCCTTTAGTGAAAATATGTTTGTTCTAGGAGGTGGTAAAAAAGTGGTCATAGCAATTTCAGTACCTGTAATCGTTTTTCCCCAGGTCCCATGCTGTAGGATGGCAGACAACCTTCCTGTTGTCAGTTGGCTCTGTGAGCATGGAGTTTTCCCAGAAGCCTGCAGTCATGCTTTCAAGGCCAATGGAAACGAAGAAGGCCTCAGCAGCTTTGAAAATTTTAGTTGCATTCCATTTCTGAAAGAGACAATGCCACCATTGACCACTGCTTACTCAATGGCTTACTTAATGGCTTACTTAATGCAGGGCAGCTATCTTTATTGCCCAGGAGCTTCAGACCCACACCTGGCCTGCTGAGGGTAAGACAGTACTGTCTGCCTTTGGCACTTCTATAACTTCTGCTGGGAACTGAAATGAAGTGTTTTCCCTGCAAACAAAATAGGTTTCTGCACTCAGAGGTTCAGCAGATAGGACCTGACCCAGATCAGAGAAGCTCTCAATAAAAGATAAGAGAAAAAATGCATTCCTGTAAATAGTATGTCATCTGGGATCCAACCCTTCAGCCACTTCAGTCAACCTGGGGACAACTCATTTGAGGAAGTGGAGCTGCATTCCCAGCAGATGAGCATGAGAGATTTCAGCCAGAACCATAAAATCTGGCAAATGTATCTATAGGAGCTGCTTATCAGTTTGTAACTGCATGGTAATGTCCAGGATAATTTTGCCATTCAGCAGTTTTATTATTGTACCTAGCAGGAGCTCTGCATTTACTGGACTGAGCTCTCACAGAGACCTGGCTGGCAAACAGCTCATCTGGATGAAAATCCCAAACTGGGCTCACCCACCAACAAGGATAAGCCCACACACTAATTTATCAATACAAGGGGGTCAGTAGTGTAAAACAGAGATGAGAATTATGCAGGCTTGTGCAAACTGCTAATTAATCAAATTCAACTATTCCTTCTCTTACCAGCATAACGTTTTTGTGGAGTGCTGCCTATGAGAGGAGAGTAGATTTCAGGTGAAATAATTGCATTTCAGAAATCTAATTCCACCACCCACCCTTTAGTTTATAAAAGGAGTGAGGCTTTGCCAAGACTACAGGGAATTATCTTTGCTCATGTTCTTGGTCTGGTAAAGGTGCTGTCACAGCTGTTAGCCCTACAGATCCCAAACACAGACCTTATGGTGCTATGCAGTTATCAAAAGATAGCAGGCAGCATTGCAGTTTCTCTAGCTGTACCCAAATAAACAAAACTGACAAAAATAAACTCTGATATACAAACTATTTGATTATGGTAATGACTGGCAAAGGTCATATTTGATACCAGCCAACTCCAGGAGTCCTGAAATATTTATAAGTACAAAATATATCTCTTAATGGATAAATGTCTCTGAGGGAAATGGACTTGGAGACAAGATTAAGGGAGTCAAAGAAGGCACAGAAAGAAAGAGAGAACAGCTAAGGGGATAGGTACAGTGGAAAATGTATAAACACTTTGAGGTGAAAAGTAAAAAAAGGATGCAAAAAGCAACATTTTGTTGGCAGTGTGTCTGCCTGAGGGCAACCATGGATTTTTAGAAAGCAGCTGATATGTGGTGCATAATTTTTATACCATCTAGATTTGTTACATAATGCATATTGCATAAAGGCACGTTTTACCTTTTCAACCATTGCAGAAGTTACATCAATGTTTGGTTTGGCTGGATAGGGAACACTCAAGGCATACAGATTTGTCCAAAATCTACCCCACATATCACCTTCATAAAAAGAGAGAAACAAAGAAATACTTTGAATTATTTATTATGAATTGCCCAAAGGTTCCAGACAACTCTATTAATTGTGCAGTGTTAAAAATAGGGACTCTATATACGTCTAAGCAGGCCTGACCCAGGTGGGGAGGGGAGCAGTTCTGGAAGGTCATGCATAGGTCAAACTTAGATAAAGGATCCTTTTATTACCCAATATCAGCTATTCTTGCACAATATAGTTTCAGGACTGATCACATTCCTAAAGGTGTATGAAAACTGAACATCCTTTTTGTTAGTCCACATGACTGTAGTGCCATGTTCAGGCACACAACAGTTACAGCAGCTTAATGCTGCATGCTTTGAAAGCCAAGCCATGAAGTGTGGGATCTTACAGTAAAACTTGAAAGGAAAAACAAATCTCTCTGAAACTCTCATTTCTAAGGAAGACAACTGCTGCAGTGGGGAGGGAAATGTCCCAGCCCAGAGTTTTGTAGGGCTTTGTGCTGTTTGAGGTTTGGTGAGGATGAGAACACTTGCCTTCCCTTCCTGCCACTGCTGCTAAGCTCTTGTGTCATCTCTGCTAGGAATTTAGCCATTTCTCCTCCCCCCTTCTCTAATCTGTAACCTTTTTGTTAATATCCTGATTAAACAGTCAGATTACTCTCCTCCCACATGCCTTGAAGGTGACTGTCCTGTGCATAAAGTCAGGTTTGTGTGACATGGACACATTGACATACCCAGCAAGTGAGCAGGGAGGCATCCTGTGGGGCTGATGAGCTCAGGGCCGTACACTTCCCCCAGCTTGTGTCTCACATAGGCATGCAGCTGCTCATACAGAGGTTTTATCTGGAGGCAGAAGAGGAGAAGGAAACAATTCCATTTTTTTCACTTTGCTCTATTCCACTCAGCACTCCTACATGGAGAGCCTCAAAGATATCTCTGTCAAAATTCTCCTGGCAGGTCCGTGCACCCCAAACCTGCAGCTGAGCTTTGCCCCCTGCTTCAGAGCTCAAGCACTGAGTACAGATTCCAGCCACAGAAGTCCTGCTCAGGTATGAGGGAAGGAACATTGCTAACTTTAGACATGGAGTATCAAGGATGCCATCTCCCCATGAGAGACCCATGGACCCTGTCTGGAAGAGAGACATGGACCTGCAGAGCTCCCTCTTTCCCAGCCTTTGGGACCAAGCTGGTCCATGAATGGCTGCAGAGGTAGAAATGTCAAGTATGTCTCCTCACATCTGTCTCTGTTAAACCCATGCAGACCCAGAACAGCCAGTTTAGAGCAGGTTTCACCTTCCTTCATAACAGCATGTGAGCCCACCATTTCAAAACACAACCCCCCAACCCAGGTGAGAGCTTTTCCTGCCTCTACCTGCTCAAATGTCTTCTCCACATCTTCGATCAGCTGGTCACGGCTGTATTTGTAATTTTCTGGAGACTTTGCTTCATAATTTGCTCTCCAGTAGTCTCCATAGTCAGAATAACCTGTAAAGCATGAATGCGTCACATGAGGACACCACATGTGATACTGTTTAAGTCTGCAGAAGTGCAGCTCCCTGCTGATCCCATGCAGACCTGCAGCCTTCCCCCAGAGCAAAGCAGCAAAGTGTGAGATAGTTTGGGTTTAGCAGAGAGGAAACAGCTTCCCTGAGAGTCTGTCTCATGAACATGCTGGTATGGGAGATTTCCAAGAAATTCAGAAATTGCAGTCATGGTTATCTGCTAATTAGGGTCATTCTCTCTGGAGATGGAGGTCAAAGGAAATCATGACTCCTGACTGGAGCTCCTGCAGCTATGAGGGGCAGCAGCCTATGCTCAGGCTTCTCACAGAAGGCATAAAACTGGTGGACAGTGAATATGAGCCCTCTCTTCCAGAAACTAAACCACCAGGACAGATGTAGGCACCAGAAGTGAAATTCAGCTCCCAGTTCCACTAAGTCTTCCAGTCTACTGAGCTCCATCAAGCCTGGAGTAAAAATGGCTCATAGCTGAAGTCTCTTCCTCAGTGGTATGAAGGAAGGCCAAAATGAGCATTTCTTAATGGTTGGCTTTTTTTCCTGTCTAACTATTTGGACCATATTTTCTTATCTAGCTCCACCTTGATAATTTTTGCAAAACAAGGAGCATAGGAAAGCAGGTGATAGAGCTGCAGTCTGGCCAAGAGACAGATGATGTAGCTACTTCAGAAGCTATCTTAGAAGACTCAAAAAAAATTAGAAGACAACTGCTATTATCCCTTGAAAAGACAGTTCCATATGATTTGTGTGAAGATCTCAGACCGGAAGCATGCTTCCCTTAAGACAAAATCCTTTCTGAACACTCAGCTGCACCTGCTGTCCCAGGCCTATCAAATTTGATCATTCCACCTAGGAAATAATGCTTATAAATGATTGTGGCTGCTGCAAGAAGGTCAAGGCCCATAGGAAAGAGGAGATGTTTCCAAAACTCAGCAGCACTCAGAAGTTGTTTGAATGGATGTGCTTGTCTGTAAATCACAAATGGTAGAGTTCTGGGTGGTATGTAATGGGCACTGATACATTATGGCCTTTGGCAAAAGTGCCAACAAGGAAGGTTGCCAACAAAAAGGTGCCTCTTGTTCCAGGCTGGTAAGAAACCTCTGAAGTGGTCAATGGCACATGTCTGCACTGCCTCTTACTTTGAGACATGCACACCAAGAGCAAATTATGTGCAAATTATGTATGTCTTTTGAATTCCTGGGAAAATTGTGTCAGACTGAAGTGTGTTTACTAGTTTCTGGAAGCCATAACGAGAAAAAAAAAAAAAGGAAAAAAAGAAAGAAAAAGTGACTAACCATTAAGCCTTGCAACCTCATTTTCAAGTTCAACATACTCTTCATATAATGGTCTCATCATTCTGCCAACATCAGCTCTCCAGCCTTCCCAGGCCCACAGTCTTTCATGATAATCAGTGCTGTCAGCCATAATAGCATCCAGACCTGTCAGAACAAAAAAGTAAGTACTAGGCTTTGAAAAAGCAGAATTTTTCTTTCACAGCAGGCAAACGAACCCAAGTGAAAGACATGTCATTAATGGAGAAGAAAACACTTTGTATTTGATATACTGAAATATCCCATTATTTCATTGCATCCTTTCCTAATTTAAGGTTTTTCCCTTGTCTTTAAGAAGGATGGGGCAGATCATGAGTCTCTTAAATGCTCTCTCCATATTAGTTTCCCTTAAGTTGGTAGAGTACTCAGGACTGGCCTCAATACAACGTTGAATCCAACAAGACTGATGGCAGGGAATAAAAAAATAGATTTTCTGTAATATAGGCAACCCCCAGGTGACAGGCATGCTGAGCAGCCCTCCCCAATCTTGTTTGGCACAAGCAGGAGACAGTTTGTCTCGTGGGCAGAAGGTCCAGTGGAGGTCCCTGAACTGCAAGGTGCAATTAAATTATGACTAAGCTTTAGATAGCAGGAAATATCTATTGAAATCACAGGCTGTTCTTCTGCAGTCAGGAGCCACCCTTGGGCTTTCTGTTCCTGCACCCTCGGGGCGAAGGACAGAGTAGGGGCAGTGGTTGGTGTCATACCTGGCTCCAGCACCAAACACTCAGATGGATTGTTGGCTTTACAGACGGTCCCCGTGCTGTAGATGGTACTCATTGTATTTAGCACAGTGCCCAGCTGCAAGTTAGATGCAAGATAGCCTGTTAGAAACCCACTCTGTGCAAAATAACAGCCAATTATGCTAATTCCTTAAGAGCTTGAATCAACACTTCACCCACCAGCTTAATATTTAAGCGTATGTTGGAGCTCAGTAGAGATTAATGAAAGAATTTGCCTAAATGCATTACTGAACCAGACCTAGCTGGAAAAGACAGATTATCTCCCAAATATATGACGTAACCCACAGATTCTTAATATCCAATCAGACAGAGCTCTGGATTTAATGAGCACTGACTGTCACGAGAGAGCTATCAATACCCAGCAGCAATAAAAAAATAAAGTTTAGCAATGTGCTTCCATAAGCATGAACCCACATAAACTTTCCAGGGAGGTTGTGGCTTTGAGTGGCAGCAAAAAGGGCCCTTTCTGCAGGTGCTGCCAGGCTGTTTGTTGTGGGTTTTAACATCAAATCACACTGATTGCATGGATCTGCTTAGACTCCATTACAGAGAAACTGTGGCTCATGTCTTGGGCCAGCTGAAGGCCAAAATACATCTGAAATCATTCAGCTCTATCTCAGAACCTATGCTACATAGCTTTGTTTTAAATATTTTTCAATGTTTTCACATTTTCATGCCTTGTGGAAAACATGTACCACTTTAGGTATTCCTTTAGGACTATGCAATTTCTCATTTAGAGCTTTAAATCAGAACTATGAAGACTGTCACTGGAAGGGGTAGTTAGTGAGTAGCTCTAACTTTTATCTCTGTCAGCATTAAAATAAATGGGTGCCCAGGGAAATATTTATGTCAGTGAGGAATACTTAAATATTCCTATGGAATCCCATCAGACTGTACAAAAAAAGTCACTTTTCAAACATGAATCAACAACTTCAGCCCCAAAGACCATTATCTAGGAAACTCTAAGTGTTTAAACAGGGAGGGTACTGAAGAACATACCTCTTCAACAGAGACAACATTACTATCAGTGCACTATTGTGATCCAAAAGAAATATTAGTTTGTATGAATTGCCAGCATTCCCACCAACACAATCTGTTTTTCAGAAACCACCTTATTTGGATCAGACAAGAGATTCAGCCAACCTGCTGTTTCCCTTGCATGGTGGTTATCAGTGCTGACCTTAGCAGAAAAATCTCAGGATCCTTCTGTAATCAGGACTATAGGATCCTGGCCTGTAGGTTCCCATGAGTCAGTGCTATGTTCCAATCTGATCTTCAGCACAAGGAAAATAACTTAACTCTCAAATGTTTGGTTATAAATCCCTTTTGAGTCTCCATAGCTGCTCACTCCAATTTCACATTTAATCGTTGTCCATGTACCTGCCTCTTAGGTGAACTTGTCAAATGTCAAATCTCATTATGATTCTTACCAAATCTTGCTGGCCTTCAGCAGCTATGTGTGGAACCCTCCCCATTTTCAGGCATCCCAGGGTGCCCACTGCAATGAAACATTCCTTCTTTTTGACAGTGTGATAATGTACCATGTCCAGAGAAAGCAAGACTTCCTCCATCTCCACCTGTTTAACTCATTGAATGGCCTTTCACCCATCTCTTTCTGCTCATTGCCCTAGGTCTGGATTTCACCAAGCACTCACCACATGTTCTTTCATGATTTTATGACTGATCCAGCCATAAGTGCAAGGACTACTGTGCGGTGTGTGTATATATATATGTGTTTGAAATTTATTCCATGGCAAAACTGCTGACTGAAATGGCAACCAGCTTCCTAGGCCAGACCACCCCTCCAGTCCTGTACTGCTAAGAACCCCTAGAACAGGTACATTTCCATACCATACACAGCATCATCCCAAAACAAGCAGGGTGGTGACAGCACCATGCCCTGGCTTGAGGGTGCTGTGGGAGGCAGCTAAACTCACCCACCAAAAGTTATGAGCTACATTCAACAACTTACTCTGCTGTACTTTTCTGGTGACAGCACAGACGATCCTCTTTCCTGGAGAGTCTGGATCTGGAGCTTGATGAGGTCATCCGTGATGCTGTCTGCTGGGAAGCTGCTGGCATTCCTGGAGGCCTTCTCATAAAACGAGGACCACTTGGCGCCCACCTCGTTCTGCAAGGGTTCACACAGCCCTGAATTACCCCCTCCACTGAAAAATATCATTTCTAGGAAGAGCTTCATTTGTGAAGAACACCCGTGGATTGCAGGCTGAGCACTTTGCACCACACGGTGAAATGGCTGGAGAGCTTTTTGGCTTTGTTTTTTTCACACATCCACATAATAATTTTTCTCTGGGAATAGCAAAAAGCATGTCTGTCTACTCACACCTTGCTTGTTGTAATTGATCCAGCATCACTTTGCTGTGTCTCCTGCTACTCTAAATCACCACATTTTGCTCCCTTAGTGCTTTTCTTCACCCCCTTGTGAAGAAACAATCCAGGGCACAAAAAGATCTGTGACCCAGATGTCAATCCCCATTTCTGCTGCAGTATCAGGAACATTCGGCAGCCAAGATATTGATACTGAGTCTGTTTGTAATGCAAATATCACTTTCTTCTGAAATGCTGCTAAATAAAAGATTATACTCAGGCAAAGGAGGATCTAAACTGATGCTCAACATTTTGCATGAGATTGCTTTTAACACTTCTGCAGTTACAGACGATGACATGTGAAAATCCCAAATTTCAGTGCACAAAGTAGCAGCATCAGAACACAATCTGGAGTTGGGACTATCATAGTCACCTTTTTCTAATGTGTTTGTGCACAGTTTAGCACATCAGCACCCATTCCAAATGGCAACAAGAACAGTACTAATTAACCTGGGTCCTTGGCTTAATTGTGCTCATGCCAGAGCTCCCCAGCTTGTGGAGAGGTCACCTGTGACACCCATCCCTCCCTGCTGAGGCGTCAGGGAACACAAATGTCATATTGTGCCTGCAGAGCTCTTTCAGGCACACTTCACCCTGTGCAGACACACAGCAAGGCCAGCACTCTCTGCAGGGCTGTGCCTGGGTTGTCCAGCCCTGTGTGTGACAGGGGTACAGCACCCACTGCAGCTGCCCCAGGCTCCAGCAGACAGAGCTGGCAGCAGATGTAATCCCTTGGCAATCCCACCCCCACGTCTCCTCCATCCTGGCTGCAGGAGGGCAGCCGTCACTGGAAGGCTTTCCAAACTCTCCCCTTCATGGGAGCAAACAGTCCTGACATTCCTCAGCAGCTTGCAAAGCTCAGTGGGCAGGAGCTTGATAAGCACCCAGAGGAAGAGCATGAAGAGCATGAAGAACATCACTCTGCAAGTGTTTTCCTGAGCTCCTTGTCCTGAGCAGGAGCAGAGAGGTGCCTTAGGAGTGGCAGGGCAGAAGGGGAGGCTTGCTGGCTACAAAAGCCATGGGAAGGAAGTTATCTTCCTGTCTGATATTTCCACAATTAGAGGAATTGGTTGATAAGTCAGAGGAATAGTTGTAGGGTTTGTGTCACAATTTACAAGGAAAATGGATGTGAAGGGGCCAGAGGGGACAGTATTCATTAACTCTCCTACAGCAGAAAGGGAGGAGGGGAATCAGTGTGTTTATTACCAGTGCTGCTGAAGAGATCAAGTGAGAGAAAAACTTCTCTCTGAATACTAGTCTAATTGGTTTTTATTGCTGGTATCTCCTCATGTATTTTATTATCATCTTATTAATGCTGAAAATACTATATAGGGCTTTCGTGTTTGGAAACATTACAGCTTAAGTATCTGATGCCTGAGAAAAAATTCCAGATTGACAATGATTAGTCATTAGGATTTCTTCCAGCAACCAATCTCCTCGCTTTAATTAAGAAATATGATAATTAAAACATGTTTTAATTAAGTTATATGACCACAAAGTGAAAGACCAGCCATTATGCAAAAATAGATGTAGGATATTCAGCTTCATTTTTATGCTCTGAATGGTTTTCTCTAAGGCTTGAGTTAACTTTAAAAAAACATGCAGCTTCAAAATAGAGCAAAATTCAAGGTGGTTTTTGTTCATTTCGAAAGCCTTTGAGCTTACAAGATGCTGAGCTGAGGCATGGCAATATCAGTAACCAGCCAGACCGTGGCTGCCTGCTCTTGGCACGTTCTTGCCTAGAGACCCCCTGGGCTGGGGCAGCCAGAGGCTGCTGCTGAGAAGCAAAAACTGTGCTGGAAGACAGCATAAGTAAAAATGCTGTGGTCCTCCCTGCAGATCGAAAGGGACTACCAATGTACTAGACCACTGTATTAGAAACTCCCCTGCTGGCATTTGATCTCACCTCATTTTTCCCAGTTTAATACCTCCAGGCAGTCTACCAACAGCCCTGACTATGAATAGAGTGATGGGGGCAGGGGGAGGGTCCACCCCTGGGTAACTGGTGTGGACCACAATATAAATCCATCAGCAAATATTTAATAGAATGCCTACATCCAGAAAATGTTTGCATATTCTGAGAAGTAAAACAACTGAGAAGTAAAACTGAGAAGTAAAACAACTGCCTGTGTCAGTAAAAAACCCAGTGTTACTTTGGTCTTGGGGAAAGTGGGAGAGCTGAGCTCACATGGGTGCAAGATTCAAATCCTGTTTTCTTGCACCACAGGACATCACCTACCCCAAGCCCTTGGAGAGGATTGTCACCCCCAGGATATGCCCTCTCCAAGAGGAAAGGGAAACACTTCCCTCATGGAAAGGGAAACCCTGCAGAGAAACACTACACCAGGAGGCACTGGTGGTGTTGGACTCTGCAGAAGAAACCATTTCTCTCCATCCAACACAGATTTTGGGGATGAACATGCAGTGCTCCCTTGGCTTTTCCCTCCACTCACTGAGGTGACCTGAAGTGATGGCTAGGGACAGTCCAGCTTCTGGACATCCCTCTGCAGTACAGGTGGTCCAGGTCCTAACCCAAGGCTCTAGAGGCTGATGGTGGCCCAGTGAGCATTGTTACATTAAAGCAAGTTCCTCTACCCTCCCAAAACTAAAGCACAGCTGCCAGAGAAGTAACACTCCAAGTTCAGCCAAGCTCGGTGGAACCAAAGCAAATCAGGAAGTGTCAGATTCCTACAAGAGTAAAACCTGAAGGATGGAGCACTTACCATTTTGTTGGCATTCTCCTCAGTGATGTTGGTGTTGTAGTTCCATGAAGCAATGGAGCTCTCATAGCTGAGATCTTCTGCCCTCTTGTTAAACTCTTCTAAAAACTTCTGGGCTTGTTGTGTGACATCCTGAGGGGTCACAACAGCACTCAGGCCACAGAGAAGCCAGAAGTGAACCAACATATTCATGCTCACTATGAGAACCTCCCAACAAAGTAGGTTTCCTCAGGTAAGCTTCTCTGTTGGTGTCTGCCTCATCAGCCTTCAAGCATGGCCAGCGTGAAGAAGAAAGGCTGAATCCAATTTGCTGGACCTTTTATAGGTTTTATCATAATAAGAGAGAAAGGAAAAAGTTTTTTATAAAAAGACAAATAAACAAAAGTCAATTATTAACTTTGGAAAAACATAATTACTCCTGCCATTTTATGGCCTTCTTATAAAAGGCTTTTACTTTTGGTTAATGTTTCCCAAATGTGCTGTCAATGATACAGCTGGTCACTTTATCTATAGCCTACCCATGTCTCTGGTAGCTCAGAATCTGTCAATCCTTTAACAGGTTGGTGATAAGTTGTAAAAATATTTAGAAACTTCACTGAAACACCAAGCCAAGAACCTTAACTCCCAGGCAGGAAGAAGTCCCAGTTAGTCTGAGACAGGGTAGCTGGTTGGGTGTTTAGGGCCATGTTTTTAAAGGCTTTGCAAAGCCCAGGTGATTTGGGGAACAGACCTCATTTTCAAAGCAATCAGGGCATATAAAACCTGAATTTTAAATGTGTTCACTGAGCCATCAAAACACAGCAAGAGACTTTGTGGGATCACAGCACCTTGTGTAGGGACCTAATCTGAACTATAAATCAACTAGACTTAAGTACTAAGGTGACGAAGGCTACTAAAAGGACTCCATCTTAATATTTAAATACCTTTGCTAATCTAGCTAGGAACCCAGCAGTTACTGCAAATCAATAGGAAAATCAATGTATGAATTAGCTCTGGAAATGCAGCTTGGGTTGAGTGTTATCGATCAAGTACTAAGGACAATGCCTTAGTACTTTTTAAATTAGCCTGTTTCTGCTCAGGATCGCTTGGTTGGTTTTGTTTTGGCTCTTGTGGGGGCTTTTTTTGGATACAACTCTGAATCCACATCCACAGGGTTGATTTCCTGTTCCCAGCAGAGTTTTTCTGAAACCACTATGAGTCTGCCTCCATGGGAGCAGCAGGAATCAGCCCCTTCATTGCCAAACCTTGGAGAGGAGCTCCAGCCCTCAGGCTGAACGCAGCAGGGCCACCAGCAACAGGCATCTGGCAAGCACAGCCAGAAACCAGGGACCTTGAGGAAACACCTAGCTTCAGTATCTTGTGGTACCCATGTCCCATGGACCAGGAATGAGTGATCTCTGTCATTCATATGCAATCCTCTAGCCATCTTTTTTTCAAGCGAAATTTAACAACATTCACTCAACCCTTCCCCAGAGGTCATGTGCCCTGAATTTCATGTTGCTCTTCTTGGTACCATCCAGATTTACCATGTTTTGTGTTTCCTCAGCAATGGTGTGCATATCTGTTCACAACTGAAACCATATCAATAACCAGTAATGCAATCCCTGGAACATTGTACATGCAGTGCCTCACTAATACACACCTTTCTTCTGCAGACATTAGCCAACATCAACTCACTCCAGATGAGACCTTTCTGGTAGTGCTACTTGCTCAGCAGTTCCCTTTTTTGTCTCTGTACACCTGGTTCTAGGGTGGTACCAATTACTGCATTGTGAATTTGTCTGGGCTGAAGTCCATCACACTGATTTCAGACCATTTTTCAAAATTTTATGATCATTTGGAATTGTAATTCTTCAAAGGACTCCCTTGGCAGTGCTTGGCAGTGCCCAAAAACCTGTTAATAGATATGTTCTCTCTTCCCACATCCAGATCATATGGGATACAGTAAGGCCCAGGAGAGGTATTAAAATGACCTCTCTTGACAGAGAACCATGAAGCCTGTTTTCCAAGTAATTATGTGCCTTTTGTGATTCTTGTCTTGCTCATCACTTCTCAGTTTCTCAGTGAGACTGTCACATGGTGAAATGATGAAAGCTTTTTGTGCTGTTGTTTCAGCTGTTGTCTGTCAGGGCAGAGAATTATGTCTATTATTACCTTGATTTCTTCTTCTTTTTCAGTAGAGAACAGAGACTATGTTGACCCTTCAACTCTCCTATTTTCTCTTCTAGGCTGGCAAGTTAATTGCACAATCACTGAACTGGGTACTTTTTAGGATACTGAAACGGGGCTGGCTGATCCCAAATTCCTTTTTTACACACAGGTGTTATTTTTCCCCATTTACAGAGCTCTGCCCCTCCCCAGAGGCAGCCCTGGTAGCTGCCACCTCCCTGCCATGGTTGAGGAGTCACCTCTGCTCCTCACTCCCACCTGCTGCTGCCACCTGTCCATGCACAGCCTGAAACCCCAAGGGGTACATGCATGACCCAAGAGCTCCCAAATAGTAGGATACTTCTGGGGGATACCTGTAGGGCAGGGAAGGATGTCATCTCATTTTGGATAGGGTTTGCATCTGCACCTGCACTTCAATGTGTGTGCAAACACTGTGGTGATCTGAAAATGGAGCAGGCAGAATGGAGCACGCTGAATTATGCTGCAAATTCTCAGCCCTATTTCCAAGTTCTTTTCTATTGCATGCCTAAATGCAAACCTTGATATCATATCTGAGGAATAATACAATACTTGCACTCCACCTTTCTTGCCATTGCCTTTACACAAGAGTAAAAAACTAAGCTGTGAGATGAATTAGCACAAAGTTATGTTTTGAAAAACTGTGTTACAACAGTGAGGAGTCACTGGGCCTAAAGCACATCAAACTTTCATGGATGAATTTGTTCCCATTGAGCAGACACATGGGAGACAGTAGATTCAGAGAATCATAAGATCCTAGAATATCCTGAGTTAGGAGGGATTCACAAGGATCATCAAAGTCCAACTCCTAGCCGTGCACAGGACAGCTCCAAGGCTCACACTATGTGCCCGACAACATTATCCAAGTCCTTTTTGAACTCTGTCAGGCTTGGTGCTGTGATCATTCCCCTGGGGAGCCTGTTCTAGTGCCCAACCACCCTCTGGGGTGATACAGACTTGTTTGTGTCAGCCTTACTACCATGGCAGGCTTTCTGCAGATTGGCCAGGCTCTTAGTGGGAGTGATTTACAAAGCCAGAGATGGTGATGGCCATCCATTCTTGGGGGAGGAGCATTTCTTGTGTGAACCTTCACGCTGGTCTGGAAAGCTGGTGAGAGCATGGAGACAGTTTGTACCACAGCAAAAAGGAAACAATAAACAGCTGAGAAAGGGAACTATCTCAAGCCTTTCCAGGAAATTCAAACCTCCAAGGGCAGCAAGGCAGCAGCCATGGGTTTGGGTGACAGAAGAGCAGCTGGGGGTTTAAACCAAGTCCCAGTGAAATGCACTGTTGTGTGCAATGGCAGCCAGCCTGCTTGGCAGGAGCAAAGGGCTGTGTCAGTTTGCCACTGCCGCGGCACAAAGGCTGCCTGTAACCTGACATGCTGACACAGGCTCCTTCTCCTGCCGTGTGCCAGTCCTCCCCTCCACCCCTCCCAGCTCCTACCTGATACTCCCCGTCTTGTCCCCGGGGTCCAAGTTGTCTGACATCTGCTTAAAGAGCTGCCCACCGATGTTCATCTGTACCCTGGCTCTGTTAGAGTAGTTTTCTGCCTCATCACTCATGTTGTTGGCTGAGCTGTGCTATGAAACTAGGACTGCAATAACAGAGAACTGCAGTTAGGACATGCTTCAATAAAAACCCTCTGTGTTATGTATTGGGCGCTACACACTCTTAAAATGGCTTAAAATACCATTATCAGGACAATTTTTCCACACAGGAGCGCCTTTTAAGCTCTCTGCTACACTTTGTCATTCTGCCTAGTGCATAAAAGATGGACAGAAGAGTTTTTCAGTGGCCAGTTTGTGAGGAAGGGCTCTGAAAGAAAGGCTGTGGCTGCACGGCGCTGGGACTGCCTGGCCTGGAGCAGGGAGAAGGAGCTGCCGTGGCAGAGCACAGGGCTGCGGCCACCCCACTGTCTGCCACTCCTCTGCCCTTCGCCAAAGAGCAGCTCACATCAGTTAAATACCTGGCCAATCCTTGCTCTGAGAACTCCCGCAAAGTGCCTTTGTGGAGGCAGTGAACAGCCCAGAGGTGCCTTCAGCCCCTCCGCACATCTCCCTGCCGCGGTGCCGGCAGAGGGGCTGTGCTGCCCCGGCTGCAGCTGGGCATCGCCGGGGGGCAATCCCTGATCCTCTCCCTCTTCCTCGTGCTTCGAACTGGGGGCTGGGAAAAAAATCCTTTTGATCCCCTGAGCAACCTTTTTCCCACATGACTAACTCTTCTGCATGCGTGACATCTGCCTTTTCTCAGCCTAAAGCCCTCCCGCCAGCGCTGGCACTGGGATGCTGGCTGCCTGGCTCACCAGCTGCGAGCTCCAGCCCGTGCCACAGGGGCTTTCCTCATGCTGGGACACATCCCCGTCTGCAAGAGGAGGCTTTCATGGGATCCTCGTGTCTGGTCTCTCGGGGGGGACCGGAGATGTGTGACAGCGAGGAGGGTGGGCATCTCTGCTCCTCTGCAGGCAGGCACAGCCTGTCCAGCTGGACATCTGAGCCACCAAAGGCACCCACCAGCACAGCCTCAGCTCGAGCATCAGCATTTTGGGCTTGGCTGGCTCTTCCTCTGCAGGAACGAGAAAGGGCAGATCAGTGGCTGGTCAGGTTAATTAATTCCCCGTTGCCAGCAGGAATGGAGGTAAAAGCAGCAATTGCAGAGCACAGACACTCCCCACCTGGTGCCCCAAACTCACGAACTCTGTCTCAGAGGGGAAGAAGCGAGGGGAGGCTGCTGCCTGGAGAGCACCCACCTCCTGCAGCTATTTCGACTGCCCAGCCATAGCCCAGTGATCACCAGGAGAAGGGAGGGCTTTGTACCCCACTGTTCTGAGCCTGGGATCAGTGCCTTGGACCACTAACCCATACTTCTCCATAACCTCCTGTCCCTAGACAGGCTGATTTGCTCCCTGTTTTTGTTTTTCAGACCTAAAGGAAAGGTGTCACCTGCACACAGCTCCTTTGCTCTCCAAGGTTACCACAGGCTGGTGGCTGTTTCCCAAGTCAAAGAGTGCACAGGGGCCAGCCCCAGATCTGAGGACATCAGGAGCTGTCTAAAGATGATGTCAGTTTCCCAAAGCATCAGGAAACCAAAGTGGTTTTGCAAAGTTTAGGAGAAAGCTTTGAAGCTGAATGATTTTCAGGCAGATGGATGTACAAACTGGCAGGTTAAATCAGGGTATCATAAAGTGTTATTTTTGAAGGCTAAAATCAGTCAAAATCAACACCATATGTTAAAAAGGCAGAGAAGAAGCAACCATTCAGGGGCACAATATTCTACATTCCTTACACCTTGCCCTTTACAAAATACCACCTTGCCCCAACAATGAAGGGAAAGGTACTGATCCTGTGAAACAAGGCTTTGCATCCAGGCAATGTGTGTTTTTCACTTCAATTTCACTAAGAGAGTGGTCCCATTTCATTTTACAGTGACCAGATGTTCACACATCAGCACCTGCAACGTTGTTTAGATACAATATCATCAAGAATGTGAGTCCAAAGTCTAAAATTCCTGTTGCTCCAGAACTGATAAAACCTACATACTGCAGCAGTTAGAATTCAAATTATAGGAGAGAAGCAAAGGTGATAGAGAAATAATGCCAGAACACTCTTGCAGTTTCTCCATAATGAAATGCTTTCCATTTTGCCATTGCTGTAGCTAACAAGATTATTTAATAGCTTCAAATTGCCACCTCTGAGGGAAAGGGAAACATGGCAGGAAGGAAGAGGACCGACTACCAAAATCAAACTTTACTTTTTGATCTTTGTTCAAATTCAGTTCCTACTGTATCTGCTTACTTTACTCAGAACAAGGTTGAATCTGGGCTATACGGATGAAATTCCACTGGACTAATGCAAACATCAACCCAGACACAAAATATCCAGTTAAAACGCAAGTCTATTATGCAAAGTGCATCCACAGTGCTTAATGCATTCACAAAACTTAACATACTGCCACATTTGTGCTGGCAAGAGTGTACCACTCATCACTGTCAATGTACTTTAGCTTTATGTGATTTGAAAAAGAGCAAGTTCAGTCTGTCAAATTAGGCGTACCTAACTGCGCAAATTTTTCATTAGCAATTGTCTGTTTGTGTAGGAAGCTGTGGTGTCACTGCGTTGCCCACATCCCTTCTTCCACGCCACATTAAAAGGAAACAAAAACCATGAGAGGCCAAAAGGAGCTGCTCATAGAAAGCCAAGCACAGACTGCTCATTGCTAATGCATTGTGGACAGTTGGTCAATGTATTTTCTATAAAAACTTGGCGTATTTAAAGCAGCTCATTTCATGAGCCACAGGTTACTGCACTGATGAACTGGCCAAATTTCTGAGGGCAACTGAGCTATGTTTTAAGAGTAACTAGAATCACAGACTCCCAGTTTTCACTTCTATTTCACATCTTTTTTGCACTTCTCCCCTGAGCTTGAAAATAGTTTCTTTCATTTTCCCGAATGTGGGAGTTTACACAAGAAAAACTCTTTCTGTCAAGATGTGATAACTCTCCTGGCTTGGTCAAAACTGGCACTCAGTTCTTGAAAGAAATTACCAAACCAGAGGCTCTTGTGCTAATACAATACTATGATTAGTATTAATTTGGGAATTATTTCATTCTCACAGTGATGAAGGAACAGGACTTGAATCCTTCCCTGAGGCTTCTTGCACCAACTTCACTCTTCTGTTTTGTGAACAACAGCAGAAACAATGGACTGACCTCCCTCAAAATGTAGAATAAAGGTGCCCCTTTACAAAGGCTCAGCCAGGAAAGGGCTCACCATGAAGATCAGTACAACAGAAGCAAATGTTGCACCTGGATGGACAAACAGGAACATACAGTCTGCATGAGGCCAATGAGCTCATCTCTCCAGGCTCTTCAGCACTAGCAGAGCCCCAGGGGAGTACCAGGTCCAGTTGTGAGTACCAGGCTTTAAGGTGGGCTGAAAGAGATGTTTAGGGGTGAGTACCACAGATAGACTCTTTATACTAACATTCTTCAGCACTCCAAATGTGTAGCTAATGACTAACAGTGTAAACAACTTACTCGTGCATGATTTGTGCTCATTCTAGTGTAGACATCAATGCTCTCTCTCAAGTAAGCTCAACAGAACTGTAATGTCCTGAAATGTCAACTTGCTGGGGATGTGGAACTAGTGATAAACGTTGCAGATTTTCTTCAAACAGGACTTCTCTGGGTTTATTGCTTCATTTAATTGAATTTTGCTTTCTCCTCTCTTTTCTTAAACACAGCCCTTGAAAATGAAACAGTTCAGTCTTGGGCACACCATGTTACCTTTCTTCAAAATTCAATGGCACAGTACAAATGTAACTGCAAGCAGAACCAACTCATTGTTTAGGAAGCAGTCCACCACATAATCTATATTGCTTGTTACTCACTTTCCTGTTTATTATCAGGTGTTGGATGCAGGTGGTTTAGAGAAAAAAAAAAAAAGTGGAAGTTATATCTGGGCCAGATCCTCAAGGGATCTAAATTATTGTTGTACCGTTTGCAGGCTCTGGAGGACAGGGTGTACCAAATCAAAGTGTTCTTTGTTTTCTAATATGAACCTACTGCAATGACTAGAAAAGACATTTATTTCTTCTGTAGCACTGTGCCCTTGATTAACCTCATTTGTGGTATCTGTTTCAGTGAAAGAGGTAATACCTACCTACACTGACTTCAAAGTGTTGCTAAGTGTGGTATAGGGCTGCTCATGTATCATTTGCTTCTCTCAAGCCATTTTGTGTCAGCAGAGAGGCAAGCTAGATGTATGCTCTGAATGAATCCCGTATCATCATTAGCAGAAAATTAAGCTGAGCTGCTGTAAAGTAATTACGCAGCTAAAAGGCGAGCTGTATGGAAGACACTGATTAAATACCACCAGAGTCAGCCCACATCACATAATGTTTTGTTCAGAGGTTTTCAATCCATTTTCAAATTGCTGGCGAATGCCATGGGCTGAACTGAACCTTCATTCAGACCTTGAGAAGTATGCTCAGATAAGCTTGGCCTTTTTCATCTCAAATGAATTTTATTTCAGTATCATATAGTACATTACAGGATAACAGCAATTCGTAATCGGTAGCTTGAGGTTGCTCTTGCACCACTAAGCTGTTTTCACCAAAATCTTTCACAGGTTCTTGCAGAGAGGCTGCAGTCACAGCAATCCATTGTGGTCACACTAAGGTGTAGCTATCTCTCATAGAAAGAATGGGAAAAGTGTGAAGGCTTGGAAGTGATGGGATCTGAATTACCTCAATAAAACTTTGCCTGCGTGAGAGACCTTGGAGCAATGACTGAGGCAGTAATAACACTGAGCTCTGTATTTCCAGTCCAACACTGCCAAGCTTCATCTTTGCCATTCCTGTGAGAAATACATCCACATGTTGTGGATGGTAGTTTTAAAGCACTGAGATATTATCACTAATAACCGACTTTATTAATCTTCCTCAGAATGGAGCAGCACACACTGGGACACAGACAAGATGCAGTCCTTGACCAGAGGGACCCACCAGCAGGACATCAAAGACAGCTATGACAAATGAGACCACATGATGCAAATGGTCAGTGGGTTCCAGAGTTTTATTTTGCATTTAGCATTCCTCTCCCCTGCCTCCCCTAGCCTTGGGCTTCCCCTGCTCAGCTTTTCCCCTTCACCCAGCTGCTTTCCCTTCTCCTTCCCATTCCTCCCTTTCTGCTGACATTGGTCCTAAGAGTCAGCACTGAGACAAGTCAAAGGTGCTCAATACAGCCAAAAAGCTGAAGCATTTCTACCCTGGGAAACAAGAAACCTTTGTACCCTTCAGGACATTGGATGGTCCTTCACAAGCAGCTTTTACTCTGTTTAAGCCTGTTCCTGTTGGTGAGGAGTCTGATGAAATAATCCTAATAATCAAAGAGGTTTTCTAATATTGCCTCTAAACATTACACTGGAAACAGGATGGCTAATGGTCAAATCCTGCCTCCAGTGATGCAGGCAGATGTTTGGTGACTGCAGATATTGTATTTTGCTTCAACACATTTCCATTCTTTGTTTACAGTTACCCAAACACAAAACTCCCCTTTTCTGTGCACCAGTGCTTCTGAAGACAGCCAAAATTTTATCACTCATCCAGGTCAGGTGCACCAAACCCAGTAGCTGGTGTTTCACATACTGAATCCTTTCAAAAGATATCCACCTGTCACGTGAAGGTTCATCTGACCCCAGGTTGGCTATGCTGGAAATCTATTCTAGTTTTATTTTAAAATGTAAGAAAGACTTTTCCAGAGAGTTGTGAAAGACTATTTACAAGAGCATGTAGTGACAGGACAAGGGGGAATGGCTTCCAACTGAAAGAGGGCAGGTTTAGATTAGGTATTTGGAAAAAATTCTTTTACTGTGAGGGTGATGAGACACTGGAACAGGTTGCCCAGAGAAGCTGTGGATGTCCCACCCCTGAAAGGATTCAAGGCTGGACTGGATGGGGCTCTGAGTAACTTGGTCTAGTGGAAGTGTCCCTGCCCATGACAGAGGGATTGGAACTAGAAGATCTTTAAGGTCCCTTCCAACCCAGGCTGTTCTGTGATGCTATGATTTAGTGAGAGCTGGGCCACTAAACACTGTCTGTACCTGTAGAAAATCTGCCCTCTGTTGCACCTTTTATTTTCAGCAAATTTTAGTTTTGCTCACATAATCTGTAACTTTGACAGTTAAGTGAAAAATACTTCTAGAACCAGATCTTTGCTAGCCCCAGATCTACAGATGATCCAGCTATTTTGACCTGGTCTTACAGAGGCTGTGAAAGCTTTTTTGTTTCTTGATAAATGAAAACTTTCATACACTGATCACTGTTCCATTCAAAGGCGTACTACATAGCAGCAAACAGAAGTCATTTTACAGAGAAACTTTTGCATCTGGTTTGAAAAAAACCCATCAAAGATTGACAATGATAGATGATCTCCCCAGTGACATTCAGGAATAATTCAGTTTCATATTTATGTCAGGGAAGAACAAACAACGGACATATTTAAATAATCATTAAAAATTAGATGCCTGACACAAGGCAGGTTCCAACCCTGTTCTGCCACACATCTTCTGGAAATCTTTTCTGGACATTATCTGAAGCCTTCTTATTTACGCTGCTCATGAAAAAGAATTGTAATGGAGGCTCAAGTGTATGTGTTATCAGCAAAAGGTTCTCTCAAGAGAAATTATGTGAAAGGACATTTTTCTTGTCTTCATGTTTGCCATTCAGGAGTAGTGACGAGATAAGGTAGGCACCGGAGTCTTTCAGAAAAGCACCAGAGAGCAGTGGCAGCATTTCATAGGGATGTGAACCGTTCATCATCTGCTCCAAAGACTCCATTAACGTGGCCTGCTTTTAAATCCAGTGCTTCACAAGGAATCCCATTTTCTAGTGTCACTTCAACTTTCTCTTCTAAATTTTCTCTCTCTGTTGACTCTTTATTCTTTCTAAAAACAAGAAAGAAAAGATCATCTTATTTTGTTGACCTGCAGCACTCCACCATGATTCCACAGACAGAAAACTGCATATTTAGTTAGAAGTTTGTCATAGGTTATGCATCTAAAGGCATAATTTGGTTTACTTCATTGCTGTAATAAATACACCAGATGGGTGTATCTAAATACAATAGCTGGGAGACCCACTGATTGGAAGCCCTAGTTTAGTGTTTTAAGCTCAGAACTGGAAACCAGAAAACCTGAAGTAGTCATGTTGCAAGTATGTTTTAAATATTATTTCACCTACTTATTCTGTAAAATGACTAGAAGGTGCAAAAGGAAAAGCTGGGGCAAAACAAAAACTGAAAAATCTCTAAATCTGTTTGGGGGTTTTTTTACATCAGGAAGGACTGCACTAAACATCTAGTCTGACCCTGCAATGCATGACATAGATTTCACCCCATGATCTGTACAAAATAAAACACACTGTTTAGAAACAGATCAGTCTTAGACTAACTATAGTCTCCAAATGTGGAGACTTGGGTGCCCTTGCAACCATGATTACCTTCTTCAGAACTTAGGTAATCTCAATGCTGCAAATCTGCATTTTTTTCTTCAAACTTCATTAGCAGGCACCTTCCTAACTAGTATCTTATACTTCTGTTTTCTAGATCAAACAATTGCATGGCTTTCACTTTTCCAGGCTCCAGTTGTCCCAAAAACATGTTATAATAGTGGTTGAATAAAATTATCCACATTTTAAAAAAAATCTAAACAAAACAAAACAAAAAAATCTGAAATACAATAATGAGAAGATGTAATAAAGAAATATCAGTCAACAGGTCATGATGTTCCTTTAATTCCAGATTTATTCTAACCTTGAGAGCAGCTAGTTCATAGTTGAAAAACCTGCTGTACTTTACAGTCTGCAGCATCAGCGGTTTCAGAGGATAAGAAACTCAAAGGTCAGCTGGCACTGCTTCTTCCTATGCCACAACATGTACTGTAACAATCTGACTCAGGACAACCGTAAAAATCTGACTCAGTGTAACTGCTAATAACAGAGATATTAACAATAATAAAATTTTATTGGCCTTTGGAAGACTCTTGGCATTATAGACTTGTTAAAATAAACTTGGGGTGTAGTAGCGGAAACCTCTGACCTCTGGCTGCTCTTACACTGATAAAAGGAGTATTTTTTAATACAAAACTGTGGGAACAGAACATAAAAGTTACTACGAAACAGGTTCAAAAGGAATGAGAGGAATAGAAAATGTGTGAAACTGATTACCAGAGGAATTCAGAGAAGCTAAAAGTTTCCACAAATCCAAGGGGTAACTCAACAAGTTAAGGGAAGAGAAAACATTGTGGGCTACCCAATACAAGAAGACCAAATCCAGCTCAGGAAGGCCCACAGCTGCAAATTATATGCTGGGAGACTAATAGAGGGAAAGACTGGGTGCTTACTCTGTTTTCACTCTTCCCAAGGCAAATGTTTATGGCTTCTATTGCAGATGGGATTTTGAGGGGGGTAGGGGAAGACTTCGGGCTAGCTCAGGATAGACAGTAGAGGATGGTCCTGCCCTGGGCATGTGACAAATCTATTGCTGTAGAAGGAGGTGTCCTATTGCTGCAATGATAGGAGAACAAACAAGAGGCTGGGAGACAGTGTGTCTGACCCAGCCCACTGTATGCACTGAGTTAAGCAAATCTCTCAGTTCAAGAAATGATGCATGAGTCTAACTCAATAGTGAAACTCCTCTACAGGCCAATCCCACTTCACTAACACCTGAGCACAGACAGCCTGGAGCACGTGCTTTTGGCCTTATCTGAACCAAGGTATTTATATGGTACTTTAAAGGCCTTTAAAGACAAAATGCCATATTTATGAGAAGTCAATACCATCCTTGGGGCCAGATTTCCAACACAGCCCACTAGGCAACAGGGTTCCCATTATATAAGCTCTGGCCAGGCTTTCAAGAAAACTAATTACTGGACATGCTGAAGTCTTTGAAAACCTGGTCACTTACTTCAGTGTCTGAAAAAGAGAGCAGCACTTTTGAAATTCTTTTCTCTGATGTCTGGCTTTTTTCTTTTTTTTTTTTCCCAAGAAGCCAAATAACCCAGACCATCCCTTATACCTCTGCAGTCCTTGCTACGATAGATGGAAGAAATAAATGCTTGGTTTACCCTCTCCCACTTCCCCACCCCTGCCTGCAGATGTTATTGACATGAAAAGAGGGTCAGAGTTCAGCCACAGATGAACCCGCTCTGAGGAAAGGTTATGTGTAATGGTAGAGTAGGGAAACAGAGGGAGAAGTGAAAAAAACATAGCAACTAAAAGGACAAGAGGATGAGACAGAGAGAGTGCCAAGTGAGCACAGGCAGGCAGCAACAAGTCATATTGATGGCAGTGTGTTGGTAAGAGCAGGGAGTTCACACCGTATTGAGGAGAACTGCTCAAGCTCAACTGAGTTATTTTGAAAATACAGGGGGAAATCCTATCTTTCAGCATGATATGAAGCACAAGTGATTATTTTAGCTAGAAAAATCATAGCTCTTTATCATAGTTTATTTATATTACACTTATTTGAAACATTCAAAGATCCCCTTTAAGTTAGGCACTATAAAGAAACACAGAGCCATACTACACAGAGGGGAGGTTTGGGTTTCAGGCAGTAATGTCACTCAGTTTTACAGAACAGCTTGCCTATGTTTAGGGCATGAAATAATTCAGTCTATATAATATGGTTGTGATAGGGCTTTAACTATCCATAGATTCCAAATACCTTCCCAGACTCTTTCCCCAACAGCATATTTCATCTATTGTTTGCTGCATTTTGTGGTTGTTTTTTTTTAACAGAAAAAGGTTTTGGAAATTCACATAACTCCTCTGAATGTAAAATATAACTCAAGAGATTCTGACTACACTACTAAAGATTCTCTATGAGAAGCACTTAACCTTCACAAGTGTTGTTCTTCTGAGGTCTTTTAACATTCTTCAAGGTAATAAAAAGGCAAAAAGGAAAAATCTCTGCAACATACCACTTTTCATATATTAATTCATTGTTCTGATATATTTGGGGATATAATCCATCATACAGTCACTAATTTTGACATTATCTAGTTATTAGCAGGAATTGAACCTTTTTTCAGTTCTTCTGCTGTTCCTGTATGAATCTATTGCTGAAATCATAATTTTGTGTAAACCTAAACTCTGTGGCAGCCTAAAGCATGGTAGAAGCTGAACTTCTAGGGCAGAATCTCAACTCAGCTGAGAAATTTCTATTCCTTATGCCCAACTCAGAGCCAGCAGAGATGACAGGATCAAAACTCCACCTGCTCTTTGTTGCTCCCACATGCGCACACTAGGGAAGTATGAACAACCTTCTCTTTTTCACCAGTGCCACCACAGGGCAGAAACAGAGAGGAGAAGAGAGTATCTCCTACTCTACCACTAGAAAAACTCCTAAACTCATGGGGAGATCTGCCCATGAACCTGTAAAAGGCTGGGTATTTTGGGCTCATCAGGTCATTAATGGTAGGTGAAACCCTGCACTGTTCCAGTGAGCAGCCCCTCTTCAGCCATACATTAATCATTATCGTGTGCTCTACTAAGTCTTCTCAAGCTGCAGCAACACATCTTTTAAGCCCTGCCAGCTTTTGACACCACTGCCCTGGAAGGGACACTGTCACTGCCAGCTTTGTCCCTCTTGGTAGCTTTGGGCGTGGTCTGTGAGAGGAGACTCACTCACCTGTGGCACAATAAACCTTCCCAAGAATGACATCAAATGTCTTTTCAAAGCTCATCTCTAGTTAGGTGGCCTCCAGGACCATATCCTTACACTCTCCATTCCTTCATTACATCCCAAAATTACTAAGGTATCTTTCTATACTTTACAGTTGAAAATTTTAAGCCTTTTCCTCAAAAAGGAGACATGGGTTACCTTTCCTAGTTAGGAAAGGGAGCACAGCATTAATCTGTCTGAGGCTGCTCTGAAACACAAAACTAGCCCAGCTGACCTAACTAGCCAGTATTTCATTAAAGCAGAAGAAAGGCTAAGCGGCTTACTTCTTGTGTTTCTGAATCCCTGAAAAAATGAGGAAAACAATCCCAGCCACAATGAGACAAAGAACAACACCAAATACAATAAGCCAGACAGGCGTAGAGGGTTCAACAGGAGGTGATAAGGTTGAGGTAATCTTCAGGAATTGCAGTGTTTTGTCACTCAGTAGGAAGGCACTGTTGATTCTGTTCCGGTTCATCCTTAAGAAAGAAACAAAACAAAACAAAACACAAAAACATCACAACTCTTTATAAAGGTATTTTACCAGTTAAAAAGATAGTCGAAAATAAAAGGATTTTTCATGAATGTGCAGCAAGTTCAGCAGGGCGGAATGTTATCCAGCATGATGAAGAAAAGGCTGTGGATGTTGTCTGTCTTTAGTGGGTGTCAGCCTCTTCTCTAAGGCAACAAGACAAGAGGACATAGCCTCATACTGTACCAGGGGAGGTTCAGGTTGGACAACAGGAAGAATTTCTCCACTGCAAGGGTGGTCAAGCATTGGAAAAGGCTGCCCAAGGAGTGGTGGAGTCACTGTCCCTGAAGGTGTTCAAGACACAACTGTATGTGCCACTGTGTGCCATGGTCTGCTTGACACAGTGGTGGTTCAGTCAAAGGTTGGACTCGATCTTGGAGGTCTTTTCCAGCCTCAATGATTCTGTGATCCCATAATTTTTTGATTCTGTGATTCTGTGATGTCAGCAGGATTACACAGACCTTGACTACGACATAGACATCAGCAATCCACAGACGCCCACACACTCAGAACATTTCAAACACTGGACTTTTGTATGCATTTATCTAAAAAGCTGGGAAATACAGACGAGACCTGAAGTATGGTATTATTTATTTCTGTTTTCAGCCATGTCCCAAGGACAGCAGGTTGTAAGCTGTAAGGTTGGCTCTGTTGCCTTGCTCATGCAGCATTCAAGATTAGCACAGGAGTGGCAGATCTACCCTTCAATGCTTAGAGAATTTACTAGAGTGCTTCATAGCACTTCAAACTGAACCATCCTGCATGTTATGGGCTGGTACATCTGCCCCTGCTGCTGTAGATTTTCTTAGATACATGAGGAACAGGACACAATTTGGCCTGCAAGAATCCACACCTATTGCCAACATGTCCTTCTTCCCTGCATGATGCAGCTAAAGGGATTTGCACTTTGCACATTTTTTCTATTATCAGAAACTGTAAGTCTGAGAAATACGCTTTTTCACAGAAGTAGTACAACTGCTACCCTTTAATGGATATCTTCACCCATTTTCACTGCCTGTAAGCATTTGCAGATACTTCTGGATCTAAATCTAAGCAGCCTTAAGAGACTTTAGAAGTATCTTCCATTGGCTTTTTCAAAATGCCAAAAAATTTTAAGCAAATGGATCACATATATTGGTCTTGAGAGATCCTTTTTGATCACAGTTGCATGAATTAATTCAGGTCTTTTTTGTATACAATTCAACTTATTTACCACAGAGCGAGTATTTCCTAAGATGTATGGGAAATACAGGTAAGATTTAGCAAGTTTTTTCTTGGAAATGATCATGTTTGGCTGTCCCTTAAACAGGAAGTTCTTAGCCTCAATGGAAAGTCAGCATTCCTGCACAGGACTGAAAGCCATGGCATGTTTTAAGACTCATTACACCATAAGCTGTCTGCCATTTAGAAAAGATTTCCTTACTGATATAAAAGGATCCTTGTGAACAGCTGAAATAAGCATTGTTCGCTCTCACCTAATGGCTTCAGTTTCAGAATTATGCTCCAAAACACATGAAGGCAACTACAAGTACCTTTCAGTTTTGTATATCCATAACTATATCTTGTGTATATTTATCCAAAATCTTGAGTCTCATAAGGAGCTCTGGCATGGTTTACCTTTTTCTTTATTCTTACTTTGTAGGAATCTCATACAACAATATTCTGGTCCATGACTAGTGTTTTTATGTGCTACTGTAATATGAAGAATTATAATAAAGATTTTGTATGGAAGCCTGCAATCAGAATCAATTGAACAAAAAATACTGTCATTTTATAGACCATTTTATTTCTTGTTTTTAAATTAGATAGGAATTAAAACTTTTCATAAATAGCAAATTCTTTACCAGGTGACAGAAAACAGTTAAAAACCAAACAATAATAGCATCCAATTTCTGTGCTAAACAGGGCACATAGAAGACTTAAATAAATCAGCTTATGCTACTGAAGGTATCAAAGAATAACAGAAATGCAAAACCCCTGCATTCCAGCACTCTTACAGAGAGCTTCAGTGAATAAATAATCTGCTTCATCCACTAATGCTATGAAGCTATTGTTTGGTGTCTCTGTAGGAAATAGTTTAATCTGCTCACAAGCTTAAATTAATCTTTCCAGAAGAACACATTCGCATTCATCAGGAATTAGGCATTACACCTCCATAGAGATAACATTAATTTTCAAGACAGAGCATAGAATACTTGAAAACAAAGAGATCCATTTTCCACTCCATGCTTGAGAAATGTATGTGCATTATGCTGCTTGAGGGACTCATCCCTATAAACCTCTGGTGCAGGTTTTTTTGGACCATTGAAGTCAGATTACCCTTTTTTTCTTTTTCCCTTGTCAACTCCACATTCTTGCTTTAATTTGCTACAGAATATGATAGTAGAAAGCAAAGTGCTTTGTAGTGCACTGTACTTTGTACAAGCAATGCTCAGCTATGATACTGACTGGCATTCTAGAACAAGCTGGTATGAAAAGAATGTGAGTATGAGATTGTTTAAACCAAGCTGGAACACAGCCAGCTCTGCTCATGAGGAGTTCACAGGAGCTCTTTTCATGTGAAAGCTGACTTCTACATTAAGTCATATGAACTGTTAGTGAGAAGCACTGAAAGGGAGCCTGTGGTCATTAGCCCAGGTGTAGATGTGCATGTAGCATGCAGTGAAAGCTAAATTATGTTAATCCCACATGGAAAGTGTGTCTTTCCATCATCTGAGGAAGAATGCTGTCTCACTGGGAAATGTAGCAGCTGGATGAGAGAAGTGCATGTGTCGCACACTGGACAGAATATCACAGGTAGGGCTCTGAAAAGGGAATAGATTTCTTCTGAGTCTCCAGCACCAATTTAGTCTCCTTCCAAAGTTATAATCCCAAGGCTCACATGATTCGCATTCTGTGAGACTGTTAAAAAGCCTCTAATCTCACATCCATTAAAGAGTACTAACCCCTTGGTGTTTTAGCAACTTGGATTAGTTCATCCTTAAAGAGGCAGAGTGATCCTTCATACAAGGCTCGGAGAGAGAAAACATCATCAGTAAATAAGGAAGAAAACATTGCAAAAGCAGTGACTGTACCTGATGGCTGCCTCTACCTCACTTCCAGGAACAGTTGTCACATTTTTGGAAGAATCTGTGACCACAAACCAAAATGACACCCGGTCCGTCACATTGCAGAGCAGCACATTGGAAATTCTGCAGTTAAAACAAAAATCATCATTAAAGAAGCATGGGAAGAATTATTGAAATATTTTAGATTTTCTTAAAATATTGCTCTCACCTAAGAGGGGGGAAATTCTTATTTTTAAAAAAGTTATCAGTTCATACTCAATAAACAAATAGCACTTACAGCATTTCCCATTTCCCAATATGATTTTTAAAAAATCAAACTAATAAAGACCAAACGAGTCTTCAAACAGATTTCTGAATCCATAGCAAACTTGCATGGTCTTGGACATACATTTAGTATAAGGAAATGAAAAAACACATATTTGAATATTAATCATCAGGTCTGTGACAAAGGCCATAGAATGGAGCAAATGCATTGGTGAACTAAGAATTTTAGTTTTGACTGAAAATACCAAAGGAATCAGTCATTGGGAATTCCCCACATGATTGTGAAGTGAGTGCAGTTCTTCTACAAGATAGATTTGTTGGAAGGAAGATCAGTGGAATTGATGTTATTCTTTTTGACATCTTTGTTCACAGACCCAGGTACAGAGTGGAGGGAACAAGCTAAATTAAGTCATCCTACTGGCACCGGCCTCTGCCCTTTAGCTTATGCTGTCAAATATTTAAATTATCTATTTTAATGGAAGATTGCTCAGTTTTATGTGAAGTTAAATGTGGAGGGGAACAGGCAGGAGGCTTCTTATGGAATACTATGGAAATAGTGTACGAAGTGCCTTTTAAAAGCCATTTCCTTCAGATTCCTACAAACTGGGTTTTGCCACTAACGCTAGTAAACGGCGGGAATATCAGAAAACCCTTATGGAATGACACAATCATGAGGCTTTAAATGAAGGGAGAGTTAATAATTTCTCCGCCACGACACGGACCGAGCGCGCCCACCCTCTGCTGGGCAGCGCCACCTGCCGGCCGCCGGCAGCACCGCCCGGCCCCGCGGGAGCTGGGAGCGGGACTGGGGGGATTAGGGGGACTGGTGGGACTGGTGGCATTGGTGGCATTGGTGGGACTGGGGGGATTGGGGGGAATGGTGGGGCTGGTGGGATTGGGGGGACTGGTGGGACTGGTGGCATTGGTGGGGCTGGTGGGATTGGTGGGATTGGGGGTGAGAGGGACAGGAGGGAGTGTGAATGCCTGTGCCTGGGCAATCCCCATCCAGACAGGGACCAGTTGGCTTATAAGGCAGATCATGGTACCTCATTATGGATGTTTTGTAGAAAAGTTTTACTTCCTGATGAAAGCTTTTTTTGAGTGATGTTTTGGGTGCCCCAGGTAGTGCAATATCTCATTTTACAGAGGTCTATCTATCTACCTATCTAATCTATCTCATGGAATCATACAATGGCTTGGGCTGGAAAGGACCTTAGAGATTTGTTCCAATCCCCTCTGTCACGGGCAGGGACACTTCCCACTAGACCAGGTTGCTCAGAGCTCCATCCAGCCTGGCTTTGCACACTGCCAGGGATGGGGCATCCACAGCTTCTCTGGGCAACCTGTTCCAGTGCCTCACCACCAGCAAAGAATTTCTTCCTAATATGTAATCAAAACCTACTCTTTTCAGTTTGAAGACATTCTCCCTTGTCCTGTCACATGCCCTTGTCAAAAGTCTCTTTCCATCTTTCTTGTAGGCTCCCTTCAGGTACTGGAAGATGCTATTAGGTCACCCCAGTGCTTTCTCTTCCCCAGACTGAACAAACCCACTTGTCTCATCTTTTCATCGCAGTAGAGGTGTTCCAGCCCTCTAATCACAGAATCGCAGAATATTCTGAGTTGGAAAGGACCCACAAGGATCATTAAGTCCAACTCTTATGGGAGTGATCCATACAGAGATTGAAGCCACAACCTTGGCATTATTAGCACCATGCTCCAAGCAACTGAGCTTATTTCATTTTGGCTCTTAGGAGCTCACTCCAACAGGTGCTGGGAAGCCCAGATCTGGATGCAGCACTGCAGGTGGGATCTCACCAGAGCAGAGCAGAGGGGCAGAATCCCCTCCCTCAGACTGCTGGCCATGCTGCTTTTGGTGCAGCCCAGGATACTGCTGGCTTTCTGGGCTATAAGTGCTCATTCCAGAGAGACATGCAATAAAATGAAAAGCAATGATCTTGCAGAGCAAAAATGACCACTTTACCTCTCTAGAACAGTGTCAATTTTGCAAATACAGAGAATTTTTATGAATAAAAGAGGAAATCCATCCTCTGGAATTTGAAAAGATGTTCATGTCAGCTCACTGGCAACAGTCAGAAGATGAAAGCAGATTTATTCTTTGCAAAACAAAAGGAAAGCACAAAATTTACAGGAGAGGGGAAGATATGCCTACTTTTGGCTGGTGGCTGACAAACTCTTGCTGACTTCACAGAATATCTAAAATTCTAACTGTAGAGGAAGTTTTCTATCTAGGCATTTATAACAGTAGGACCCAAAATTTCAAAATGCCAAAGTTCCAAAAGCTGCAGTTCCTGTGGTGCAATCAAAAACTGAGCCAGGTGGAAAATACGAGTTGGTGTTGCCCTACAGATGTTCTTGAAATGGGGTAAGTGAAGAAAGATTGATCCCCAAAAAGAACGATAAATTGATCCCCAAAGAGAAAGACAGACAAGGACTGGCAGAACACCCTGACTTTCTCACCCTCATTCAAAGACTCTTCAAGCTGGGATCTTCCCTAAAGAGCCAAGGATTTCAGCATGAGACAAGGCAGTCAGTCACTGCAGGGTAACATCTCTTTCTAGAACAAACAGCACTGAAACAAGGGGCAGCAAGGATTACACTAGGATATGTAAATTTGCCTTCCTTTCTTCTCCCTATTGTTTCTAAAATCCTTCTTGATTTTAGCATCCAAAACCCGACTTCACTGCCATCACTTTCTCATCAGCTGAATCCAAATGTCATAAACCCTTCCAGGCCCCAAAGAGAATAATCCTGCTCATGAGAAGTTCAAAGGGGATGAGTAAACACCAAAACAGACTGGTTGAACAAGCACCAATGTGGCAATTTCTGTGCAGTGGTGCACTTTTTTTTTCTCCCATGCCATCTGAGTGCAGTTTTGATTCACAACACACAGAACCATTGCAACTATGCAGTCACACTGTATAGATCTGAGAAACCTGGCTTCTCCAGGCACTAATGAAGTGTATTTGTAAATATATATGTGGACATTTTTTTCTTTCCTTAGCAGCTGATAGATTTTTGATGTGGGGATTATAGGAGACTGTTATCATCAAAACGACAAGATCCTGGTTCAGCCTTATGGCACTATGGCAAATGTCCAAAACTGCATTTCCTTTAATATATACAAACACCAGTGAGTAGAGTGCAGGAAACCCTGGCAACTCCTTGGCCTGAAACACTGTAATTGTTCCTTATGGAGATTTAAAGGATTGTTTAGGGGTAAAAAAGAGCTGTCCGAGAGTGAAAGGGAGCTCAGTGCCTCAGTTAGCTCATGAAAGAACCCCAATCCCCAAGTCTCAGGTGCCAATCTCCAGCTCTCCCAAAAGCATCATTCCTCTTACAACCCAGGGCTCTGCAGCTGCTCCTGCAAAGGAATGTTTTTTTCTTTCCAGCAGCCATGGGATCACCTTGATGTAACAGCTTTACTCCAGAATCCTATTTTGTTGTTCTGAATGGTCACAATATCTTTAGTATCAAAAAAGCCTGTCTGTCTTAGGAAGATGGATAATATTGATGAACTTTCTTCTGGTCACTTCGTAACGAAAACTTCAGGGTTTTTTTTCTATAAATGGGGAGAAGATGTACGAAAAGTAGATTCTGTTATTTGAATGAAAACAAATGTGTTGACATTCTTTCTGCCCTAAAGATTAACTCATCTCAGGCCCAAAAGAGATTAATATTACTTCAAATGAGTCACAGATTAGAGACACCAGGGTTACTAACACAGGCTACAACAATAATTTTTTAACACTGAGAGATCAAAGGTTAGCTTACATGGCTCATGACCATATGTATTGTGAATCAATTGAAAGGCCACATATAAAGCAGGAAATAAAGGGGTGTTAATTCTCCACTGAAAAAGAAGTATTGATTTGTATCTCTATTAACAGTTACTGAGTAATTTGATTGATTGTGTCTTTCTTCTGTTTCGCACAAATTTGAATTTGACAAGCCTTTTGAGACACTGCTTGAAATCATTAAACACTGCACCATGATTTATTAAATTTCAGTTTAGATATTAACTTCAGAGAACTCGAGATGTAACGCGAAATCCTCCCCATTCTGTGTTGGGTCACTCAGTGCTTACACAAGGGCAACAACAGTATCAACTGCTGTTTGCAGGAGCACATTGAAATGCTTGTCATCACAGGCTGGCTTTTATCCAGCTTCAGAAGCCTAACAAGAGGTGACTTTGAATATCAAAAATGATGAGGCACACTGCAACAATGGTTATCCTGACCCACCAGACAAATTATTCTGGGGCCTGATACAGCTTGCTGAAGTTAATAGCATTTGTGTCTCCTGTGGAAGTTGGCTGTGGCTGTGAGATACTTCAGGGCTGTGGGTGTGTTAGAAATCAATGGGATGTTAAAGGGGAGGTTTGTCACATCCTGGCTATGGCTATGTGTGTAATTTATACCCCAGCAGAACCACTATTCAGTTATGTAAAATAATAGTGATTTTTTCATAAGTTTTATTTTGACAAAAAACTTCAATTAACCAGATGCAAAATTTCCATAAGTTTAGATGCTTCCAGAATGCCGTCACAGGCCATTTGTTTGTTGTTATATGACAGAATAATTGGTCACTGGTCTTTTACATCTCCTGAAAGTAAATCTGTTGGCATTTTCCTGCAAAGGCTCCTGTAGTGAAATGCAATTTATTTGCCAGCAATGCAATGTAATTTATTTGCTACAAGCTCCTGCTTGTGCCTCCCTGTTCACCACAGTGAAGTCTCCTCACCAGCTCTGGCAGGGTGCTGTTCCAGTGTGCAGCATGCTGCTGTACCCTCTGGGATGCTGGGTGCTCCCACACCTCCATGCCCACTGCAGAGGGGGATGGAGCAGGTCTGCACTTCTGCCTTGCAGCTGCCAGTCACAAAGATGGAGAAAGGAGTGTGTTATCTCCAGCACATCTAACAGGACGGAGGCTTTCACAGCCTTCCTGCTCCCATGTAACAGGCTGATTATTTGAGGTCTATTGGGAGGCTCATCTAGCCTCTCCATGACAAAATGGGGACTCTGAGGTCCCTTGGGATATGGGAGAGATCTGTGCATAGGAAATTCCTCAGCCTGTTGCCTAGGAAGTTGTGCCAGATCTCAGAGCTGCACAGCTGTCCTTCAGGCGACATGCTGTCTATAATGACCCCAAAGGTGTCTTTAAGTCCTGGATGAGTTATCAGTCATACACCCCGTGAGGGGTGTACCCAAGTTATGTCCCATAAGAAAGTCTCATACCATCTTAAAAAGAGGAAAAGATGCCCATAGCTGGCTGATTCCAAATATTATACTGACTTTTCTGATCAACTTAGGAACAGGGAATTACTGACGTGTGCAACACCACCTCTAAACTGGAGTAATACTGGCAACATCATATTTGTCCATAGCGAAAACTCTCTTAGTAGGAAACAGAATTATGTGAGTATAAATTCTATGATTGCCCAGGGTGGATACAGATAACTGCCATTAAAACTTCTGCTCCTTCCATACTGGCTTAATTTTTTCCCATTCCTGCACCAACCTTATTTTAGTCTGCAGAAAACCACAGTATTTGAAGAGGAAAAAGATCATTGGCTTCTGACATAGGTTTTTTGCTGTGTGAAAGGACCATGACTTTTAAGGAAGAGAACAGTTTTAAAAAAGGACCCAAGACTAAAATAAGTATACAAAAGTGAATCTTTATGGATCAGATGCTGAATGAAAACTCTGCTGCTTTGAAAACCTGAGAAAAAGTCCTACATAATCATCTGTAATTAGCTTGTATCTTGAACTAATTGTTTAAGTGTCATTTAATTGCGTTGAGTAGCACACTTGGCTGTTTTTGTTAGGCTTGATGTAATGGCTCTCTTGCTCAAAGGAGACCACTTCTGAGGAATAAAAATGAAACAGCAGGAATCAAACACTCCTGTCACATGGAGGGGGAAATCCCCTTTTATTTAGGAGAAGTGTAGCAGCCACAATAACCACCATGTAACTAAAGTTAACTAACATCTTTGCAAATGTTGAATATGCTTCACCTGATACAACGACAGCCTGAAGCAGTTTTATTTCCAAGTAAATTGAAAAGCTTATCCTTGTTAGCTTACCAGAACCATCAATCTTTCATTTCAGATTGAAAAACAATGAAAAAAATAACAGGCCTATGGAAATGCACTTACAAGGTTTTTCATTTAAGAATGGTAAGAGCATCCTGAAAATACAGCTTGCTAAATGGTCTGTCTAATCTGGTATCTAATTTCATAGAGTAGCAAGGATCAGAAGCCTGAAAAGAATATTCAATACCTCAGGGTAGATTTAATCCCAAAACCAATTAAAGGCTGATTTCTATCTGCACTGCAACGTCTGAAACTTCTTGACGGTAGGTAACTCAACCACTGTGATATCAGGGATAGGAAAGCCCAGCAGAGCACAGCACTGGCATAGCTATCCACCTCCCATGGCTCTGAGTCAGCTCATCTGCAGCACACTGCTGAAGCTGGGCTCTAAGAAAGCAAGCACCAGAGCTGCTTACTCAAAGATCTGTGCTGCCTTTTTTGACCTCCTAGTGTGTCTCTGCACCTCCTCCCAGTATGGTCTCCATAAGGTGTCAAATCTTACTGCAGCATTCTGCTTGAAGTGAACTGGCACCATCCCACTGAGATGCACAGCTGTGTCACTTCACATCAACAGGGATACAGCTTCAAAGATTGAACATTGCTTAAGACAGGGACAGTGTGATGTTGAATATGTATCTGGATGTCAGAGAAGTATAGTGGAACAGCCTCCTTTTGGAATCTCTACATAATGATTTCTACAGTTCAGTACAGCAAAGGACAGGTCACTACATGCAGCATTGTTAATATGTATAAGGCAAATCCACGCAGATGCTTACTGAGTTGTGCTCTTGCTGGAATATCTTCTCATTGCAAAAGCTACCATTGCTTTGAAGAGGTACTCTTCATTAGCATCCCAAGCATACTGTAAAGGAAGACAGAAAATAATTAGTTTCAGCATCAGTGCTGGCAGTACAAAGAGGGAAAAGAGTTGCTGAACTTGAAATGCTGTATTGATCAAGAAAACTAATAAATTCTCTGGTTGTGCTAAGAAAATAATGCCCATTATTTAGTATGGACACAGGACCTTTTCTAATGGGAAAAAAGGGCAATATAAACTGTAATATAAATAATATAAACTGCAAAGAATGTTTCCAAAACCCAAATTAACTGAATATTTCTGAAAGCTGACTAAACTGGAGATCTAAAGTTTCTTATACCAAAGACTAGGCATATTACTAGCATTCTCCCCACACAGCTGCATTCATGGCCTTACCTCTTTTGCTGGACAAACTCAGTTAAAATAGAAGGTTTAAATTCACCCTCAAAGATCATTTGGCTCTGCCCAAAAATAATAATTAAAAAAACCTAATGTTGAAGGTGGTCTCTGGGAATTGAACATTAGGACTCCAGGTAATAAAATGACATTGCAGCCTTATTGCTGCACACTGTCCTGATTAAAAGAAGATGCAACTATATTACAAATTATTATATTGCACGTGGATGAAAGAAAGAAAATAGCATCCTTACTACTTCAATAAGAAGCAGAATGTAGGCTCCAAAATCTATTCTCTGTTGTCTTGGTGAAAAATCATGCTTCCATAATTTAAGTTTTCTGAGACTTCAGCTTCACTGGGTTCCCCTGGGCTTTCATTCACATATGCAATTCTAATGACCTGTAAGAACTGCATCTATTACATTTTTATAACAGGAGCCATGACTGAGGCATGCTGATTGAATTTCCCCTTTCAGCAGATTATAAAGATTATTAGTTTCTTGGAATTATATTAAGGGAGGTTAGAAGCAGCTTTCTTCAGTCAATCAGAACACAAATCTAATCTTTAACTTTCAGCATTAAAAAAATCTGCTCTGTAATCATCCAAACCAGAAACCCAGTGGTGTGGATATTTAACTCTGTTGTCAGCTTGGACCTATTTTTTCATGGTCCTTTATAACACTTTCAAAAAACAGCAATGTACATCAAAAATCAGTACATAGCATTGAAAATTCCAAATCTTAATTCTGGTTTTTGAATTCTGATTTTGGGTGCATGGAGATGCAACTTCTCCACAAAAAAAAAAGGAATCCAACTTTCATATATCTGCAGCCCTCGTGTCCTGGCATCCTGTGGACTTGGAAACTAAACAGGGAAGGAAGCAGTCATTCAAAGGGCAGAAAGTGATCTTGTTTATCTTCTCTAGATGAATGTTGAGTGAAATGGGCTGAGATGAGATGGGACAGGGACAACAAAGCTGAGGCAGCAGACAACTTGAGCAGCATTAAAGTGTAGCTGCAGTGCTGAGAACCTGGGTTCTGACTCACCAGTCCTGCCTCGTGAATAAAGGGAGTTGTGAGTGTACTTCAATATTGCTTGCCAGCCTGGGAACTTAAATTGACGAAAAACCCCAGGGAGAAACTCTTTGGAAAAAAATTATAAATGCCTGTGTTTTGACCCCACTGCACTGATGAAAACATGACAGTAATGAGAGCAACTAGTACTAAAAGAAAAAGAGATCATGTATTAAAAGAATTAATACAGATAGGAGCCATAAAACTATTTATCATCATCATTTTAAACATATCTATATTTAAACCATGAAGCACAATTTGCAGTACTAAAAGGGAAGATGTCTTTTTTCTGTGTGTGGCACTATTGACTGAATCCCTACATGCCACCTGCAGTCTTTGAGAACAGGTTCAAAAGGACAGAAAAAAAATCATTTGTTAGGCAGTGGATTAAACCAGCTGTAGCGATAATTTAATCAGTTGTCTTGAAAATGGATAGTGATGAAACACACTCC
The DNA here is from genome assembly GCF_008360975.1 of Lichenostomus cassidix. NCBI lineage: Eukaryota > Metazoa > Chordata > Aves > Passeriformes > Meliphagidae > Lichenostomus > Lichenostomus cassidix. Next base: position 16,491,045 of record NC_139479.1, on the reverse strand, counting down.
ATTTCATGCTTACATGGACACAAATAAAATGCAGCACTACCAAGTGCATGTCCTCGGTATGTTTATGTTTAGTGCAATGTATATATACATGCACAATTTGTCACAGTTTTTATAAATAATGCAGTAGCTTAGGACTTCTTTAAGTCAGAGTAACAAAAAGGGTATCTCAAAACAGGGAAAATAATTTGTAGTGAAGAATTCCAGATCCCGCTGAAAGAGTAAGTATTTGAAAAGTGACAGAATAAACAGAAAACTGCAAGAAAGTGGGGGACGAGACTGGCAGAGAAAGCTCAGCAGAAATCAGGGGTCTGCCTGAGTCAGGAGAAGATATTGCACACAACCTTCTGGGAAGAAGGGCAAGAAGCCCCAAGAAAATGGAGATTAAACAGGAAGTAGAGGAGATGGAGATGGCTGTGGGCTCCAGGTGAACAAGAACTTCGGTACATGACTGCATACAGGAATATGCAAGGGGGAAGCAACATTATGGAGAAGAAAAGTAAGGCATGAACAACTTTTAACTAACCAACTGTATGAACTCAGGACAGGTGGGCATGAATTTCCAGAAAACAATTTCTAATTAGAAGCTTTCTCCAATCAGAGGGATAGGTGCAAAGAAACTTTGAATGATTTTGATTGGAAGGGACTCTAAAGATCATCTAGTTCCAACTTCCCTGACATGGGCAGAGACACCTTCCACTAGACCTGATTCATTCTACTATGGGGCCTTATCAGCTTGATCTTTACCGTCCAAATGCAAAGGCCTGGAGTGCAGCTGAAGACTGATGAAGTTCCTATGCAGTGCAGCTATTGATGCAAACTTTCTGCTGCTAAAGAGGAAACATTAAATATCAATTGCAACCACACGCTATAAACATAACTGTTATCAATGAAACATTACATGATAGTATCAGGACTGTTAATGTTTACCATGTTCATTGCTCTGCAAAGGAACCAACACAGAGATGTTGGCTCAGTTGCTCTTCCCATCCTGTATATGTTAAGGAGGAGCAGAACTGGACACAGCTAACTGTGAAAGGCAGTCTTAAATGCCTCTTACTGAATGAAGATGATGATGATATAATGCATGAAAGATGATGAGTGTAGGTTGCTGATGGGGTGAAATGCTATAACTGTGCTCTAAAAATACAAAATTTAAGATAGTAGAATGAGAATATAACATTACAAGACTGCTCCAAGCAACCTGACCTGATTTCAGTGTTGACCTGGCTTTGAGCAGCAGAGGACTACGGATTATCCAAGATTTCTTCCCTCTTGAATGGTTCTGTGTTTAACCATACAGCCACTCAGACTGCAGAGCGGTTACAGATAACAAACATGCTTCTGGATCCCATCTGGTGGCAAGACACAAGGTGTATGTCAGCCTTTCTCCTTTTCATCCTCTACCCTGCAAGCAGCCTGAATACATGAGCCAGAAGGGAAGTGCACTTTCTGCTTCACCTGGCTGCAACCCCCAAGGTGCCAACTCTGACTCATGGTTAAAATGAGTGGTAACACCAAGTTCCATAGATTTGTCAGTGCCTATCATGTCTCACTCCCTAGTTGCCTCTGTCCCTTTTGAATTAACTCTCTACCCCTCTGCTGACTCCATGAACAGAAGGCATCTAGTGATTATCAGCTATTCCAGAGGCCAATCACAAAGTCAAAACCATCCTCAGTGAGACTCATAAATCCCCTTCCATTTAGGCCTACAGGCACCGGGTTTCCTCCTATGGATCAGCAAACAACATCTCTGTCAAGTACACTCATTATTTGCAAATAAAATGATAACGGCTGAATACCTAATGCATCTGAGCTGCTCTTTCCAGCTCCATTGTGATAAGAACTAAATAAATACAGTAAATGGAGCTCCCTGTCTCAGAGTACAGCTTACCTGGTGAACAAATTAAAAAATGGTGTCCTGTTTTCATCAGCCTCACACACAGTGGATGGCATGCACTAAACCATGTGAAAAGCTACACCAACCTAGTTCCTACACCCCTGAATGTACACCAGAGTTATCTCGCCACTCCTAGAGAAAACTTCCCATGGTATCAGGGCTTTCTGTTATCATGGAGCTTGAAATTACTTGGAAATGAATGAAGTTGACTGTGTCCTACTGTGACACAATGACAGTATTACACTTTTCTTTGCTAAAATACATAACACAAAAAAGTAGTGTCCCAAATTCTTTAACCAAAAGGAATTTCAGTTTCATAGTAGCTTCAGTTTTCAATTTCAGTCATTCATAGAGAAGATGGCAATGGCTATGAAAAGGAACTACTACTACCTGTGTACTTAATAAATTGTTTATTGTTTGTGGGTGATTTTGTATGGCATCATACCACTTTCAGCAAGTTATTGTTCTAAAATGCTGTTCTCAATTGTCCCATTCTTAGCATTTTCACACACTTTGTTATATGAAATAAACAACTACAAAAAAAAAAAATAGATTCCTCAGTTATTGCTTTTTTCTTGCAATATAAAGTGCCTTCAAGGGTAATGATTTGTCTCATGCCCTTTTTGAATGAAAAACAACAACAAAAAAAAATTATCAAACAACCTCCCCTTATTTTACTATAGCTGGAGAAGGAAAAGGCATTAACAAGGGCATTACTGTCAACTGCAATTTTTGTTCTTTGCTATTATGCTGAGCCAAGATTAAATAAAAATATTAGCAGTTAGCATCAAGAGGAGTTTTAATAATTATTTTTTATCTTTTCAGCCATAGTATTACACTATTTTTAATAACTAAAAAAAAAAAAAAATAGGCTTGCACTACTGTTTAATTAAAGTCTCCCACCCAAGCGAATTGACTTCAGCATGAATTTCCAGACATTTACTTTAGCAGGTATCTTGAATATTTCTTTGTAATTTGTATGGTTTATGAAGTTATCAGTGAAATTTAGGTCCCTGCTAATGTTATTTTAAATTACCTGATTATTCAGGGTAATTTTAGAACAGCTTCTACAGTCATAGGGAGTTTCTGATATAACCAGTCTTTTATAACATGTAACCTACTGCTTTTTGTTTCCCAGGGCTCATAACATAATCGGACACCAGACTTACAAGGGGACATGATCGTCCATGATGTTTCATACCTAATTTTCTGCTGAGCTCTGTTAACATGCTGTTGATTTGCTCTAAGTATTCAAAACTACTAACAAAGTACTGGGCTCTGACATATTAAATAGTGCCTTACATCAGGAAGGACCACTCAGTCAGCTAATGTCCCAATCTCTTATGTATCTCTCATTGCTCACACTGGTACTTCTACATTAAGCCCAAAGAACTGAATTAAGCCAAACCATTTTGGTCCCCATGAGATAAGCCTGTGCACCACAGGCAAGGAAGAAAGGCCACTATCTGAAGCTCTCCATTAGCAGGGAACTGATGAAACATGCTTGAACGATCTCTACAGTTAATGTTTGTTTGAGAGCCTGATATAAAGTCCCATTTCATAAAGATCTAAAAATCTTTTCCTGCTTCTCTTCCTAGGCATGCTTGACCTTACGATTAGCACTCTTGTGCAGAAGTGCTTTTCCCAAAATACAGACTTGCATTTATGCAGCACTTCTCATGCATAAAGTGTAACACCCTTACTGCTTTTCCAGAGGAAAAAAATCTTTGACAGAAAATTATCTTTATGAATAAGCAAGCTTTATATGTCTTCTAAAGAATGCCATTTTAAGGAGTGGGCTGGTCAATGTCAAGAAATGGATGCCTGGATCATGACTTGAGCAAACTATTACAATTAACCCTACAGAACAAAATGCTTGTTTTGCCTTCAGAAATTTTACAGTATATATTACTTCTATTTTGGCAGATATTGAATTAGGAAGAATATGTGAAGATACTTTACTTACTGCATTATCTCCCAAAGCTGTTTTGATACTAATCCGTACTTTGAAAGCATTCTGTGCATCTGACACAAAGAGAAAAAAGGAAACATACATTGATAGTCTGTCAAAATAGGTTTTAAATCATTTACTTCCCTGATTATTTCACAAATGTCAGTTTCTAAATGTGTCTTAAGAGATCACACGCTTAGGAGAAGTTACTTGCATGAAAAAAGCCCTACAGAGTCTCAGTGAGTTTTACGATGACCTCTTTAAATGAGATCAACTCCCATACTTAATTTGTAAACTCATAAAAGAACTGAATGCTCAGCATTTCAATCTTCACACTGAAGACAAACAGTTAAAATAAAAATCCGAGAAGTTGGCAGCTTTGTAGTCTACACTGATAGCTACTTTACCTAAAGAAGGATGGGAATCAGCTCCAAATCTTACCTGGCTTGCAGAGCTCAGCATGAGCAATGGCAACTACAGAGAGTGTAAGCAGCAAAGCCCGTAACATCCCGTCAGCATGGAAAGGTTGAGGCAAAAAGAAGTGAGTCTCCCCTGTAAAGCACTCTTAAACTTTCTGTGACCCAGGATTAAAGCATCAGGAGCACAAGTGAGCGACCAAGTGAAAGGTTTAATGATTAACCCCCGTTATTTTAGCTAAAAACAGGCACTAGAAACAACTGTCTTCTGTTAGTTATTTACTACATTTCTCTGTAGTAAAAAAAAAAAAAAAAAAAAGAAAAAGCTGCAACAAGTATTTAATTTTCCTTCTTCCTTTTTAGAAAAATACAAAATTTTACAGAGTGCTCCAGGCCAACCTATTTTCTCACAGGCATAGTGTCAGACAGACACACGAGGTGTCTGTGGGATGTCATACCGGAGCAGCTGGCAACTGTTACCCACAGCAGGTGAATCTGAAGCTTGGCTGGCACTAGATCCCAAAAGAAGCTGCCACCTGTCTTCCATGGGAAACTGTCTGGCCCCACTGAGGGTCCTTGACGATAAAGGAAGACTTTATCCCTTTTCACACAGCCAAAAGAAATGTGTGACAAACACAGGATCGCTGGACCCAAAAAACCAGGCTCAGGAATTGCCCCTCACTTGCCCTTGAACTCACAGCACTTGTGAAGGGCCAGCCTGATGGGCACAGTGCCATGTCCCCCCATTCCCGCCCCAGTGCCACTCCTGTGTCCTGGCTCAGGAGCTGGTCTGAGCCCAGCAGAGCAAATGCCTTGTTGTACACAACAACACCCCACATCTGAGGCAATGCTTCACATGAAAAGAACTGTTATATGTATGGAGAAATACTTTTTTCCTGTCAGAGGCTCATTACAGTAGCAACTAGAATAAGAAGAGGTGCAGTAAAAGGACTTGGTAGGAAGCATGTTGAATAAGAATATATTCTTGTTTTGTGGATACGTGTACACACGTGTGGAAATATTTTAATGCACTCTACACTATTAATCAAATGTTTACCAAGACAAATAAATAAGTATCGAAGAAAAAAAATTTAGAAAATGAAAGGTACTGTAGGTATTTGAACAGTTTCTGCAATCTAGGCAGCGAGACAGGATTACTTTATTTCATTCTGCTTTGTACTCCCCCTGTAGCCATTCTGATTAATGGTTAGTTCCTACATTGAAGATCACTTCAGAATTACTTTCAGTTGGTCCTTTAGCACTAAGAAGTGTGTCTTGAGACTGCAAATCCAAAGAGCTTCATGCAAATGACAAACAATGAGAAAATCTGACTTAACTGTGGGACTGAATTTATGAAAAACAGTAACCAGTATTTACTACTTTAGATACTTGGACTTTCAGGTAATAGAGAACTTGCTGTTTCAGTAATTTAAATTATTTTTAGAAGCCATTGTAAAAGGACTTGATATCCCATCTTTAAAAGTCATTCACCAAGCTGATTCCCAGGCACCTCTTTACCCTCACTAGGTAACCCTGACTGGGTACAAAACTATTGGATTTATTATCTGCTTAGACATTCAATCTATGCCTATGAAAACAAAAAAGTGATACATTCATTTCTAATGACAGCTTAAATTAACATGCTGTACTTATGCACATCAAAAGGAGCACACTGAAAAATGTACAGACGTATGAAGGACTATCAGGTTTCTGTAACATCTGTAACTTAAAAAAATAAATTAAAAGAATGTGAATGCAATCAATTTCATGGTAAATTCACATGCATTGCTTCAATAGGGAACATGTGAACTTTTTTGTACCTTTGAGGGAAACATTGAAGAACTTGAGAAGACAGGAGAAAAGCCAAGCACTCTTTCCCTGCTGCCAGAAGGCAAATGGAACTGAGTGTGATACACAGGATCACATCTCCCTGCTGTAAAACACCACAAATCAGTTCTTCCCCTCAGAATTGCACGGATCCAGTGTCAAAGTACACTGAAGGCACACAGCACCCAGCAGGAACAACCTCAGAGGGCATGACTGAATTCCCTGATCAGAGCTACTGAATTCCAGCCGGGATGGCTGATTCCCCCTAATTTGTCTTGCTGGCAAGAAGTAAGACAAATTATTTTTCCCAGCAGAGAGGGGAGGAGGCCAGGATGAGCAGCAGTGTGATAAACACCCCAGCTCAGAGCTCACAGGGAGAGCATCCTGCAGTTGATATTTACATGCACAGCACCATGGATATGTGCCAAATTCATCAGCTGAAGGGCCATGTGCTTATCCAGTTGTACATGCACAGAGTGCTGCACATAAGCAACCACTTGCTACACATCTATAAATCTTTTCCCAAAGCCAGTACATTTTTTAAATAAGCCAGGTGGACAAAGAGTACACCAGGTGTTACTAGGAAGATAACTTTGCTTCAAATTAATGGTAGTTTTAAATACTGTCTTAAAAAGCACTGCAACTTGTCAGTTTGCAAATGGAGTAATCTGCGTAACTCCAGTCTGCGTAATCTCCGTAATCTAAAAAGACACACAGACATTCTCCCACTTCATACGTCTGTAATAAATCTACATGGATAACCTACTGCCCAGCCTCTCTGCTCCCATTTTGGCCAGATACATAGCACTATTTAAGCGTGTGTACATTTGTTTGCAATTGATTAATCAGTCAGGCACCAGTTTGCTTGAACAAATTACAATCTTCATGCACACATGCAAGGTATGTTTTTAACTGACTACTTTGCAAAGTGTTAGATTTTTAAGTAGTTCCTCCTTTTTAGTACCTTTGTTTTTCCTAACTAGTGTGGAACTACAGGTCATTGCCATGCAGAATTTCATGCACAATCTGTGTTCCAGAAATATCACTGAACTAGTGCAAAGAATTATTTCTCTTATTGCACTAAATGAATTTGCCTGCCTGGTTGAAAATAAGAGTATCTCTATAATTTTTATCAGTGCTTTTGGTCTACAGAGCTTCATGTATTATCTGTATGTAAATACCTAAAAATACATCATAATTTGGACTACTAAACAAATCAGAAAAGGACTGAAACTTCAAGAAAGCATATGACTTGGTAAAACAAACAAACCAACCCCTTCCATCTTCTCCATGTGATTAGCAATGAACTTTTTCTGCTCCTTTCAATGTCTTTGAAATGGAAAATCCCAGGGAAGTAAAATATTGATAGCTATCGTATAAGTTAATTAACAGCTATGGCTAAACTTAACCTCAGTTTTCAAATTTGACAAATTAACAGTTTTAAACTCTGAGGAAGTTAATCTTTAGTCTTAAACAGTTGTGTCCAACTCTTACGAGGAAAAAGTCAGTGTGACTGTCAGCATTAGTCACTCATGGAAATGTACCTGGAGAACTGCAGACCCAATTGTGCACAGCACTGCGCAGTTCCCTGGGTGCAGTGGAAATGACAAACACTGCATGTGTTTTCCAGGTTTTGGGGGAACAGGGTATTGTATGAGGACTGCCACCAGCGTCATCACTATAACAGTGCAGAAGTGGCCTGGTTGTCATAGAGTTTTTATCAGTGCTCACAAAAGCATACAGAGTGTGAGAAATCATTTACTTTTTGAGACAGTTGTGCAGGTGGGGGAAGGATGCACCCTCCAGTATTCCCATATATCACCTTGCAAGGGCACCTTGCAGTGGAAAGCACCAAGGACAGCCCACAGCAGGGCTGGAACTGAGAGTGAGCAAACAGACACTTCCAGCATGGTGGGGGTGGGAGGATGGTGCCGCTGCCACCACTTCATCCTCACATTTATAATACAAACAACACACCCTGAAGTGTCAATGAAAACTGACCAATCCCAAACCCACATTTCCTGTAGGTCTCCTAATTAGCATGTATTTTCTGGGTCCAACAAATCCAGGCAAGTGATGGACTGCCATTTCCCTCATGTTCTCTTATGTCCATTTTCATCATCCCTGAAAAAAGGATATGTACAATTCCTTGAGGAAAGCTGCCACTTTTCTACTGGAGCATACGGCAAATATTGTGGTGAGGGCAACTTTTACAGAACCTGTATGCTTAGAAAATGTATCTTTCTTATTTCCACAGAGAGCTTGGGTATACAACAAAGAGAGCAAACACTTCTTATCTGCTTATGTCAGTCTACAATGGCAGAAAATACTAGAAATGGAAGTCAGAAGATCCATAGGGAAAGGAAGTTCAAATGTGTGCCAGACAGAGTCACTGCACTTTAACTCAGAGCTGCTCTACTGCATGCAGAGTTCTGTGCATACATCTAGAAAGACACACAGAGATTTATAATGCAACATGATACATAACTACATGGTACGTAACTACAAGTTGTAAGATAAAACTTTCTCTGTTCTGGGCTATTCTGTGAAGTGTAATCAGTGCATCCAGTCAACTTGCTTCTCATGATGGGTCCACGTGGCACCAGACCATGCAGGAGTGTTTTCCTTTAGAAAATACTGAAGAGCGAATTCCTCAGCCTGAAGGTTGCCACAAAAATAAGCGATGCTTGTGAAGGCCTGTGGTCTATAATTCTAGTGTAAGGACTAACAGCTACTAACTGGAATGCAACATTACTTTGGATATGTGAATGGCTCTTGCCTGGAATGGCCATATATTTTCTTTCTGACACTGTATCAATTACATTGTATGGAAGTCTGTGCCTGGACTTGAAGATCACACTGCTGTATGTGTATAAATTAATAAGAATTTTAAAAAATGGAGAAAAACGCAACTATTGTATTCCTGTTTTGAAGAGAATGACAGCTTTTCCCAGAATCATAATGGGTATCTGTAATAGTTGTTATGTTTTGTGTTTTCTTAAAATGATATCCTGCTTTTCATTGCTGAAATATATAAGCTTAAGATGGTGCCTTCCCCAAGAACATTGGAAAAATGCCATGATGAAATGCAGCATACCAAAGAAAGAAATGATTGAATTTCTCAATTTAGACTTATAAATAGTTTAAAGGAAGGTTGATATTATGGCACTTCCTCTGTTGAAAGCAGGATGAAAGTTATACTTGTAATTTCCTAATGAAATAAGATTATGAAACACATTTGGCTGTTTTTTTTCAAAACTTTCATGGGTGTCAATGGTTCATCAGTTGTTAAATGCACAATACTGCCATCTTCTGTATCCAAGAAACAGCAAATTATATGTGATTTTACATGTATGCTCTGCACAAGAAACACTGAAAGTACTAGTGATGACAACCCCTTCATTTTAAAAGAGAGTCTGGCACATGGTTAAGTATCAGCAGAGAGCTCATGGTCTGAATATTCATTGGTCAAGTTGCAAATGTAACTGCTGACTATAGCAGTCACATGCTTGCTCTGAATAACTTCCCTGAGATTCAGACTAAGTAAGAGGATACTCATTATGCTGTTAATGAACAGCACAGTCAATTAGTCAGATTTTGACAGAGCCTGCTGTGGTATGCTTCACCACCAGCGGCTCAGGCTGCTTATGCAGTGTAGTACCTCTAGGATACAGGAAATAAGCTCCTACATTGTGGTTTAGGAGAGTAATTTACACCTTAATCAACAATGTACATTATTAATAGCTATGCAAAACATGCCCAAATGAAAGCTACAAATACACTGCCTCTGAAGGCTGCAATCTATCACTCCTGTCATGGGGGAATTGATTACTGACAACTTGCATATTTCCACCTATCATACCCATGAGGGTCTGTGTGGAGTAGTTTCCTGCCATGAAATGCGTTTATAATCAGGTCAGGTACTACGCCTCAGAGACGATGATGGGAATACATCAGCAGTGTGAGCTAAATTGATCAATGTACCACCCCGGTGTGCTGCTGCTGCTGCTGCATTGGAACTGTGGCTTTCCTCAACCGTGAGAGGCTGTGGGCCGAGCAGCCACGCTCACAGCAGCCAAGGGACACACTAAAAGTTCATGGCAAGCACCAAACAGCCCGTTCCCACACAGCTCCCAGCACGGCCACGCCAGCTCACAGAGCACAGGCTGCCAGCAGTGTCACTGCCCAGTGTCACCCAGGTACTGCCATGGGCAGCGACACCCCAGGTGGGCTCAGGCAGCACTGCACAGGCACCCAGTCACCCAGCAGGGCTGAGGAAATTATACAGGATCAGGAATTGGGGATTCCCGATTGGGGAAACTGGGGATCAGTAGTAACACTGAGGGAATGGAGCTTGGTCAGCCTTATGAAGACACGACTGAAAGAAGACCTCATCAACGCATATAAGTACCAAAAGGGGGTTTCCGAGGATGGACCAGAGGATGGCTCTTCTCGGTTGTGCAGAACAACAGGGCAAGCGGCAACAGGCAGAAACTGATGCACAGCGAGTTCCACCTGCACATGAGGAAGAACTTCTTTCCTGTGCAGTGACCAAGCATTGGAACAGACTGCCCAGAGGTCAATCTGGGGTCTCCCTCACTGGAGATATTCAGGAACCGTCTGGACACAACCCTGTGCCCTGCGCTGGCCCTGCCTTCCAACATGTGGACCCATCCAGGGATTCTGCGACAACAGAGCGTTCAGTGCACTCCCTCGCGTCTGGTCTTTGGGAGAGCTGGGTGAATTGGTCCGCAGGGCGCTGCCCCTCCGCGCCCCAGTGCCGACAGACGCGACGCCCCGCACCGCACCGCCCCGCACCGCCGCCCCTCAGGGACAGCACCCGGCGCGCGCCCAGCCCCGCGCCTGCCGGAACCGATTGCCAGCCCTTCCGCCGCGGGGTCACGTGACGTCCCGTCGGTACTGCAAGATGGCGGCGCCCATGTTGGTGCCCGAGCCCCCCCTGGGGAAGCCGAGGTGAGGCCGCGGCCGGGCCGGGGTCGGGACCCCCCGGGGAAAGGGGAAGGGCCCGCGGGTCCCCGCGAAGACTCGCGGCCCCGTCCTGGCTAGGGCCGCCCGAGCGCACGGCGGCCGCGGCTGAGGCCGCCCCGGGGCCGGCGGTGGCGCAGCTTTGCACGGCCGCGGCCCGGCGGGGCGGGGAACCGGGCTCGGGGCTTCGCGGGGCGGGAGCGCGGCCGCGCTGGGGGCGGTGAGCGGGCCTGGCGGCGGCGGGGCCGCGGGCGGGGGGCGCTGGCTGTCCCGGCCCCGGCCGGAGCCGGTGGGAGCGGAGCCGCCGTGCCGCCCGCCCGAGCCGCGGCGGGGCAGGGTGTTGTCCTGCGCCCGGGGAAGCGGCGGCCGCGGGCGGCGTGAGGCGCGGCGGAGGGATGTGCGTGCCCGGGCTGAGCCCGTCCGGCCCCGCCGCACGGAACGGGATTGCCGGTCCGGGTCTCCGGGTGTTTGCCAAGGCCTCGCTCCGGTGTCGTGCGGCTGGAGGGGGAGGCGAACGGCAGCCCTGGAGCGACTGGAGCGCCGCTGCTCCGTGCTGTCAGCCGTGTGCCCGCCTCATGTACTGCGCTGCCCTGGGAGTAAGGGGAGTGCTCTCGTTTCCTACTTGGGCTTCAAGAAACCCAGGGAACTGGGAAGGAAGTTCTTGACTGTCAGCCTCAGCACCTGCTGCGGGATGCGATCCATTTCAGGCAAGGGACGCGAGGTGCGAAGCGGCCAGGCTGGCAGGGTCCGAGGCAGAGGGCCAGCTGGGGACATTGCTCTGTGCGGGCAGGCGCGGCTGCCGGACAGCCACTGTGGTGTCACCTTGGCACGCACCGGTGTGCAGGTGGTGAGGATGTGAGTAATCCTGAAAAGGATTGGAGATGTGGAGAAGTTCCGACTGTCTGAGTTACACTTGTGGAATCTTTTAAAATTACACACTCCAGAAAGGGAAGGTTTTGATCTCCCGTCAGCATTTGGTGTGGCACAATGACAAGAGTTGAATATTGCTCCTCCTTCCCATTTCTCCATTATGAACTGGCTGGGAAGAGGAAAGCTAGAACGAAACTTGACAGAAAAGAGGTTGATGTGAAAAAGTTTTTAGACATGTGGAGGCATGTTAACCATAGTGAAAACATGGTGCTGTTTGTAGGCAGCTGTTCAAAGCTGTCAGACAAGCAAGGGAGAGTCTGGCCAAGCTTCTGTAGCAGAAGAGCAGAGCTGAGTATTGTCTGTGGGGGTTGTGAAGTATGTTTTTGCTAGCTGTGCATTGAGTCTGCTGCCTGTGGAGAATATCAAAGGAGAAAAGGCTTGAAATATTGTAGCTTGTAAAAGACTAGAATGTGCTGAAAGGTTTGCCAGAATTGTAGGGTAGGAGATCCCCAAGTTTTTCTCCCTGATCTTATCTAGTGACCAAATTTCAGGAGCTGAGGGAGATTTCATGGAGTTGGTGATATTGTCAAATACTGCAGAGCTCAAAAAGGATGAGACCCTGTGTGTGGTGTCTCGTTGCTGCTGCCCATGTGCAAGTCTTAGCAGCACAGTCAGAGATTTACAGATTTCATTCAACTCCAGCTGCTGTGGAGTTACTGTTTCATATAAAGGCCTGTTAATTTTGTAGTTTCTGGGATTTTGTATTGCTGAAGGAAATTAAGTGCTTGTAGAAGGGTAAAAATTATTTGTTTGGGTCTATTAACATAAATAATGTTCTCTCATCTTCAGCCATCAAAAGTACAGAGCTATTCTGAAGAAAGAGAAGAGGAAAAAAAAGCGGCAGGCACTTGCCAAACTAAGGGACTCAGGTAATTGAACTATTTGGTACTGGCAGTGGAACTAGAAGTGATTGGGTTTTTTTTTTCCCTCTTTTTTTTTGTTTGAAGATACCCTTTTGCGTATCTTTGTTGGCTGTAGCATCCAGTTATGTAAATGGACTGAATGGAGGTTTTTTTCCTCAGAAGCTGCAGAAAAAGATGAATCTGTGTCTGAGGAGGAAGAGGAGGAAGTAGAAGAAGAGGAGGAAGAAGAGGAAGAAAAAAAACTTGAGGCAGAAAGGTGAGAAATCTAGAAAATTACATATATGCAATAAACACTTTGGTAATCACTTCCATTTTGGTACTATGAAAAGTTTGAATATATTCTGTGAAACACAATCTTTATTGAATGTGTCAGGATACACACTCCTTTCCTTTAAAGCCTGAACAATTCCTATGGAATTTTCTCTTTTAAAGAAGATTAGATAAGCTGAAGTTATTACTGGAGTAATAAATTTGAATTGTATGCATGACAGTTGCAGAAGTTATGGTCATCATTAAGTGGGTGGTCTAAGTGGCGTCTGGTTTCTTTGGTAGGCAAAAACTACATGAGCAGTGGTTGCTCAGAGAAGAAAAGGCCCAAGAAGAGTTCAAGCTAAAGAAAGAAAAAGAAGAGGCTGCGAGAAAACGTCAAGAAGAAGAAGAGGTATAAAGATGTAAAAACTTACAGTTGTGCTTGGCAACAAGGTAGACTTAGTGGAATACCTTTTATTATTTTGTGATGGGCCCATTTTTCTTGATGCTGGTGTGTTTGAAAGCAGAGGCTCTCTTTTCATTTAGAAAAGCAAAATTGAAAAGAGACAAAAACAACAGCTCTTTGAAAGGGTTTTTGCCAGAGATTTAGTTGCTTGTGACTGGATGTAAAGTTAATGGTCAAGGAGATGTAATGCAACCATGACAGTTTTGACTTTGACTGATTATAAAGCATTGTTCCTTAAATTTTTCTTTATTATAAAGAGGAAGATCAAAGAAGAATGGGAAGAGCAACAAAGAAAAGAGAGAGAAGTGGCACAGCAGAAGCAACAGGAGAAGAAAGAGAGAGAGGTGATTCCTGGTGGTGGGAGGATATACATGTTATATATCCTGTGACATGATCAGATTCAATGGTTATACATGTAGAAGAGGGATTTTGTTACAATTAGCAAATATGTTAATTAACCCATTCTATCTAAGTTATTAAACTATTATTCAGTGTTAAAGAGCACCCAGGGCATCCATATACCCTGAAATATAACTCTTTTTAACACATGTCATTGTTCACAGTATGTAATTGTTTACATCGGGTAAATATGAAGGCACGCTGCTAATGCAGGGTCTGATATGTGCACTTTCTGCATCATGTGTTAAAGATAATCCTTCCTTAATGTCCCAGTTGAACACAGTCAGTGCTGAAGAAAATGCCCAAAGAGGATATGGAATATGGAAGTACATTGCTGCTATTCCTTAACACAGTTCTTAATCAAAAGATGTGTTACAGCTCTTCTTTACCTGACTCATCCAACAGGACGTATCTTTTTTTCAGAGTTCCTTGGGTGGAATAAAAAATGATATTGAAGATATGAGTAATTGATAACATTTCTCTTAATGATACATTCTTAAGTTTTAGAAGTTCAGTGACCAGGATGTAAGATGTCCTGTACAGTAATCCAGTGTGAGGACTGGCCTCATGTTGCCACGGAAGAGTGATTGCAGCTTTCTAGGATCTGGTCATTTTAGATTCTCCACAATCACAAAAGTCTCCAGTCATTTCACTGGGAGGTGTCTTGCAGCTGTGTCTGGTAGCCACAGCAGAAGGTCCATGAGCAGACAGTTCTGTCTCTCTGCAGTTAATAGTTGGTTGTGTCACTGATTATGTAACACATGAATGAGGAATGCCAAAGAACAGCAGTGGTTGTATTTCCTGTCTTGCTTCCTCAGGTGTTGTGTCCATTTCTCTTTTTGCAGAGTAGGGAGAGAAAATTATTCTTGTGTCCTTTCTTTAAGGTTGAGATACAGTCTGAAGAGAGTTGAACCATGATAACTGCAGGATTTTGTTCCTCCTGTCTCTCCTTGTGTCTGGGTTTGCCCAAGCCCTCAGTGGGCTAACTTGTGTCCTCAAACTAGATGGAAGCAGCTTTCTTTTTTGCTTGGTTGTTGGATTCTTTGCTTTGTGTTTTTCTGGGTTATTATTTACTGGGATAGTGAGTTAAACTGGCTCATAGAGGGCATTGACAGACACCCAGAGGGAAACTAATTACCCATCTAGGAGTGGAGCCACCCATTTCAGCAGCAGAAGGTTGTTTAATTGGTTTTGCCTGTGTCTTGAAACAGCAGTTTATTCAAATTCTAACAGTGATTTAAGAAAAAAAAAACTAATTTCCCTCCCTAAAATACAGAAATGGATTTTCTGGTTTTATGGGTGGTGGCAGTTTGAGGCTTTTCTGGGGAGGGTGGAGGGGTGGTTTTGGCTGTTTTTTGTTTGTGTAGTTCAGGGCTCTTTTATTTCTTTGTTCTGTTTCGTTTTTCTTTATTAGGGTGGATAATATCTGACATACTTGGTGATCAGTACCAGATGCTGTCTGGGTCCTTATCTTGAATTGCATTTTTTATTTTTTATTTGCTCTTTTGTAAATTTAATTAATTTTCTTCCAATTTAGAACACTCCTAGCATATTTTCTTGTATTGATTATGTTTAAATGTCTTTTTTCTTGGAACTTCATAGAATAATTTGTTAGAAGTAGCATCCAGCCAGTTTTGGAGAGTGGTATTGTTTTGCTCAGCCCACTTAGGAAAAGGAAGGGAAAGAATATCCTCTTTGCTTTCCTGTATTTGGAAGGCTAGATACAGATAATCTATGATGTTTGTGTCTTAACAGTTATATCTCTTGCTTTTACAAAGGCTCACTAAGAATTGTGGTTTTCTGTGTGTTTCATAGAATGTGTAAGTTAAAAGATCTTTTATGGACTAAACTGTAACCAGGCTGTGTACTACAGCAGGAGATAGATTTAAGCATTCAATAGTTCAATGATAATTTTAAAAAAGAAAATTAAACTTTTATGTTTCTATAGTTTAGAAAATCATCTACTTGAGAGTCTTGTCTGATGTATCCTTTAACAGCTTTGTTGTACATTAATTGCTGGAGAGCCAAAGTAAATCTGTTTTTAAAACAAACCCCATCACACTTTCATTATGCATAATCACTGAGCATTGTAAATTAGGTTCTTAACTAAAGAAACCAGATGTTTTGCGTGTCCTCAGGGTTTTCACTAGTCCTGTGTTTGCACCATTTATAGGCAGCTGTGCAGAGGATGCTGGATCAAGCTGAAAGCCAGGTATGCTCAGAGACACTTTGAAAAAAAACTGAAAAGTAATTTAATTTTCATCCGGTGTTTGCCTTCTAGCATGCTGTCCATCTGCTCTCGAGAACCTAATGGCCTGAATAAATTTAATATATAGTGGCTTGCATGAGCTGTAAACAATTATTTACTGGGTGGAACATAATTAAACATATTTCTGGCTGGTTGGTGGCAGTGCAGTTGTGCATGCTGATGACTGTTCAGGAGGTCTGAGTCAAAATGAACCTGGAAATACTGCTGTGTGCTGTTAAAAACCACTGAGCATGATGGTTTATTTGTGAATTGTAATTCTAAATAAATCTGTCAGTCCTGGGTGGCAAGATAAACTTGTCTTTTTAAGCAGATGTCAGGCTCTAAATAAGAGGATTCAGTGGTAGAGGAGGGCACAGATCCTTAAGGAAAAGAAAAAACGGTGGGGGAGGGAGAAGCTGACTGCTTGGATGCCTGGAAGAGCATGGATCTCAAGCTGGCAGTGTATAGCAAAGAAAACTTCAGTTTGCATTTGAGATTGCCTTAAAGAATAATTTGGCTTTTTATCTCTGTCACATGATTAAACTTGTGAAGGTTCTTGCTCTGTTTAAACCACTGCATGGATCTGAAAAATAAGTTTTAACCTAGTTATCCATTGTTTATTGATTGCCATAGCGACATTGGAGTTACATTTGGTTCCAAATCATGTTTAAACAGTTCTTTAGGTAGGGAATCTAACTTTATTTCACAATTTGGGTAAAAAACCGCTCTGAACTGCTACCTGCCCAGAGCTCAAGATGTATTAGCAGTCATGTCTGTGAAGGAATAGGCAGAAATCTAGTATGTTAGAGACTGCATTATAGAATCAGTTCAGGGTTCACTTACTGCTGACATAACAGTGCTGTTCTGATGATAGAAAATTATGGCTGCAAGTCATGAGCAGAACTGGTAGCTGGGTCAAATGCTGCTTGTGAATAAAGAGAGTTTTCAGTTGATTTAAAATGAGAAGTTAGGCCAGTCAGCTTTACAGATTGTTTGGTTAGAATGAAAATTCCCTTTTTTAAATATGTGTCTTGGTTGTAGTCATTCAAGGCTTGCGACTTGGTAAGGCCATTTTGAATTATAGTAATCTTAATGACCCAAGATGATCAGTATGGACACTTTTACTTTCAGTGCTAAGGAATTTAATTTTTTTAAATTGTGGCCTTTGGCAGGTTACTTTTATTTTAGCCTTTTCTAGATGCAGATAACAGTGATAATGCTGAGCTTGCTGAGCTTTGGGCTTTTGCAGAGAAAAATAAGTAAATAGTCCTAGCTTTCTCTCTGCCAGGTTGTGGTGGTTTTGTCTGGGGTAGAGTTAATTCTTTTAATGGTGTGGCTTAATTTTGCAGTTTTTTGGATTTACATTTAAAAGAGGGTTGAGAATGGGAAGATGTTTTTTTTACTGTTCAGCAGGGCTTAGAGCCAAGGCCTTTTCTCCTTCTCATACTGCCACACTGGTGAAGAGGCAGAGGGTGCATGGTAGGTTGGGAGGAGACCCCAATTGACCAAAGGGACATTCCAGACCATCTGACATCATGCTAAATATATAAAATGGGGAGAAGAAGGGGGGAACATTTGGAGAGATGGAGTTTGTCTTCCCAAGTCACTGTTACACATGGTGGGACCCTGCTCTCCTGGAGATGGCTGAACACACCTGCCTGTGTGTGGGAAGCACTGAATCAGTTCCTGGTTTTGCTTTGCTTGTGTGCCTAGCTTTTTCTTTCCCTATTAAACTGTCTTTATCCCAACACACGAGTTTTCTAGCTTTTACTCCTCCCATTCTCTCCCTGATCCCCCTGATGGAGCCATGAGCGAGCAGCTGTGTGGGGCTTGGCTGCTGGCTGGGGCTAAACCACAACACAGATGTAAAAAGTGAGACCCAAGGCACTGGGCAGCTTTGTAAAACAATGCTTCAAATAGGTTCAGCTTGCACTGTAGAAACACAGTCCTCCTAATTGCATGTGAATTCAGTTGTTAATTTTTGACACTCCATTTCTTTACTATTTTCTAACTTCTGTCTATTTTAATGTTTCTTCCACAGCTGGAGAATGGTGTGAGTTGGCATAACCCAGAGCCCCCAGAGAATCTGGGAACAGAGAAGGATAGAGCAAATTGCCCATTCTATATTAAAACGGGTTCCTGCCGATTTGGAGACAGGTAATCCATTGAATATTTACTGGGATAGAAGTGTGTTGGGGAGATGAAAGAGGGGCAACTTCATTGGGTCATAAGCAAACTAAGGAAAAAATGCTGTATAAAATACTTTAGTGTATTTGAATGTGGATTGAGAGCGGAGCGTTGCCTGTCTGGAATTGAGCTATTTATGGTTATGGCATATTACTGGTGGTGCATTCTGATTACATTGGTCAAGACTGAGTTTTATCCCAGTAGTTTTGACACAGACACAATCTGACAGAATGTGTATGGTCTGTTATTAGTACAGGTCTGATATGTCAGATGTTAGTTTTTTATATTTTCTAATTTGCATATGCTGTATTGTCTAAAAGATAAAATCAAATCCCAAACGGACTAAAGCAAGTGATGGTAAATCTGCACAGCTGAGAAGTGGGAGCTTCCAGAGCTCCCACTATTTAAATGTGTGATACATTCATTCATGATTCTGGTACACTGACAGGGTGCCCTGTCTCAGGAGGAAAGTGTAGTAAAAGGCAAGAAGAGAGAAGCTCATCAAGATGATGAGAGATGAGCAACACCTCTGTAGAAGTGGCTGACAGGTCCAAACTCTGCTTTCAAAGAGGGGATGGAAGAGGACTGTGGTGAATGAACAGCAAACTCAGGAGTAGGGTGGGAATGATTATTTGCAGTTTAGTCAGGTGTCTCTGAGTGTTTATCAGCTTTGAAAAAGAAAGGACTTTCTCATATGAAACAAATGGCAAACTTGTTGCCAGAGGACATAGAGGAAGCCAGGAGTATAAATGAGTTTATGGAGTACATGTTCATCAGTAACCGGGAACAATGATGACCCAAATGCAGCTTCTGGCTAGAATATCCCTGATTTTTTTGTTGCTAAGGAGAAACAACAGCTTATCAGGGAAGGACTCTGATATTTATTACATGAATCTTCAGCAAAAGCTAGTAAGTATCTAACTTGTGCCACTGAAACGTGTCTTTTCCATCTGTTTGTAGTTTTCTTTATCCTTGAAGTAATTTGTTTCAGTGTGATGTATATTGTGGATAATTACAAGATAATTCAACTATAGGGAAACTTCAAGTTCATGTCTTTTTTTTTTATTCTGAAGTATGTGTTGAATTCCATAATGAAAATATCACCAGCTATGTCACTGCAGACAACATTTTTTCAAATGTCTAGTTCTTTGTAATCTTTGTGGTATTTTTGTTTCAGTGGTCTTTAATGGAGTTAACATCCATGGATAGCATAACAATCAGTTTTGCTTTGAACTTTGCATTCGAACTGGGAATAACCCTTTGGAAAAAAATACTGAGAAACATGATATTCTGCTCTTCTTCTTTCACCCATTGTTGATCTCAGCTACCTCTCTTTCATCTTCCTTCTTTTTCCTCACATACATGCTTCCTTCATATTCTGGTCATTTTAACCTCTGGTGCTGGCTGTAAGTTGAAGGACTGGTATACCTGGGGTAGGACTGGAAGGATGGGTTGGAGGAAATTGTGAAAAACTAAGAGCCAGTGTTATCAACAAATAACTGCTGAATCTTGTCAAAGCTGTGTCTTGAAGAAGCTAAAACTGACTGAGTTTGCTACTATCAATTTCCTCAGTGATTCAAACCCTAACGTTTTGCAGTAATATTGGATTCTTGGATCATTCATTTTCCTTGGGGTTCCTTTTGTTCTGTCATGTGTACAAACAATGTTGGTTGGGTTTAATATTTTGAATTCTGTTATTGAAATTGAACAGCAAAAGGACGCAGCTTCTAGAATGTAAAAAAATAATAATCATCAAATTAATTGTCTCCTGGTTTAGTTTGGGGTTTACAGATTGGATTTGTTTTTGTTGTTTGCTTTTTGAAGTCTAAGGTATCAACCAGAAGTTTAGAGTCAATTGCTGACTGACTGGGTGCAGAAAAAACTTCCTAGCTGAAGTCTAGGTTATAATTGCCCATTTTGAGACCTGACCTCCCTGCAGTTTGTCTGTGCTGTGCCAGTGCTAGTTAAAGAGACTAGACTAGTCTGGATGTTTTTCTGATCATGTCATGAAAATGAGAAATGTGCTGGAGAGTGCATGACCCAGTTGCTTGGGGAAGTATTGAATGGGAATCATAAAGCACAGTGCCATAAACATGGAGAACATCTGTGTTCTTACTGGATCTAAAAGTGTCTAGGGGAGAACTGTATTTCAGCATGTTAGCGAGGTAGCATGAATATGGTGAGGGAGACCTAATACTTTTATGGCTGCCAAGAAGATGCAGATTAAGGTAAGACTGACTTAAAAGAATTGGGCGTTATTTTGTTTGGTTTTTATTTTTTGCTGTGTTTTTTGTTGTTGTTAGAAGTGGAAAAATACGAGTTTTGTACTCATCCAGGTGCAGGTCTAAATGTGCTGTTCTTCCCTCACTCCCTCTCTCCACCCCCATATGATGAGAACAACTTCTGTAAAAGTTGTTCAGTTTGCAAAAAGAAGAGCAGGGACTTGCTTTAAAATCTCTTTATAGAAAGACTCCTGACAATCTTTTAAGCCCTTCAGAAAATGGGAACCCATTAACCCTAGTAGCCTAAAAGAAATTGCTTCAGCTTTCATTGTGAGACTGATATCTACAGCTTTTGTAGTTATGCTTTCTTAAGCAACAATGTGTTTGTAAATGGCATTAAGGAAGCATTAGGATTATGTACAAACTCACTCTAAGATTTGCTTTAGTAATGGAAATACCTTGATCTTCTACTAATGGATTTTCTTGTATAATAACTGTAACTGAAAATGGCAAGTGTTTAAAGCTTCAACAAGTGCATTTTCTGCTAAAAGTGCCAATCTTCCCATTTTTCTTTCTTCACTACCCTGTCCAGGTGTTCTCGCAAGCATAACTACCCCACATCTAGCAAGACACTGCTCGTGCGAGGGATGTTCATCACCTTTGGCATGGAGCAGTGCCGGAGAGACGACTATGACACAGATGCCAGTCTTGAGTACAGTGACGAGGAGACCTACCAGCAGTTCCTGGAGTTCTATGAGGATGTGCTCCCTGAATTTCAGAATGTGGGGAAGGTGGTTCAATTCAAGGTATGCATCTAAGTGCAGTTTATCAGCCTTAAGAGCAATTCTGTCCAGCATGCTCCAGCTAAATCCTGTGTACATTAGGGAACCAGGCAGTGTCCTTAATCAAACAGTGCATCTTCTCATGTCATCTGTAAACTTGTCGCTGCTATTACAGAGTATCATCTTACTCTGGGTGAATCTTCTCTCCCATTCCCCTGAGCTGTTATAAAAGCTTGTGCTTCTATTTTGCAAGTTATCCACTCTTTTCAACAGTCTGCTTATCTCATGGTCCTTTCTTTCCTTATCCTGTGCTAAGCCCCAGAGGGTCCATTAAGACTGTTATGCATCTGAGCTACTGTATTTGGGCCTAAGAAATTAAATAGTGGGGGTATGAAATGTATTTGGAGTGTACGCCCAATGTCATTTTAGGACTGGCTGAATAAAATAAAATCAGATTACAATGAACTGAAAAGATAGCAGATATTTCAGTAGGAAGAATTATATAAAAGGTAAGTTATGTAAATGGTCTTGAAATTTGTCATCCATCCCTAATTTGTGCATTTGATTTGCTGAATGTTTTGTACTGATTTTTCCCATTTATATTGTTCTTTCTTACGGTGAAAAAGAGGGATCTGTAAAACGAGACCTCAGAGATGAATAATATGTCTTAACAGTCCCATGTTGCCCCAAAATATGCAGCTTGGATGGTGAAATGTCCTTGCATGAGAATCTATTGCAGCATGTCTTTCTGCTTGCCATTCCTGAGTGTTTTCCTGCAGTCACCAGGAGGCACGTGGTGCCTCTTCTTTTGTGTTCATCTACTGACAGCTGCCTCAGGACTGAGATGGCATTAGCATTTCAAACAAGAGGAAAATAGAAGGAGTTGAGTTTTTAATAGTTGTATAATGAGCTTTATAGGTAGGAAACCTTCACTTGTTTGGAGGAGCATCTCCTCCATATTTTGACTTAAGGGGTGTTAGCAGGCTGCCCTCTGCACTAGAAGACGTATGCAGGTTCCCTATGGAGCATAGCTTGAAAAGCCTTACCAGCAAAGTCAGATCCTTGGCTTTGTACTATCATTCTGTGCAGCTGTGCTAAGCTGCACTTGCTTGGGTCCTCATGACTTAATGTGCCATTCCTTGGCTTCCAAGGCAGTTGTACAACGGCAAGGTGATTCTTGTGGACATTTTCGCTACAGTAGAGATGCTTTGGAATGACATGTTGGCTGCAGGCATCTTAACTGGGAGTGAACTGAGACTCTGTGACCGTTTAGAATCAGATTATACACACCCCTTTTTCAGCTGACTTCCTTTTTCAGCATAGCCCAAGGTTTTATTCTGACTATTCTTTCTGGGAAGCTGCTTCAGAATCTGGAAGATGCTGGTAAAATATTCTTATTTTCCTACCCAAAAATGTCTATGGCAAAATCATTCTCACTTGTTCTTGTGGCGACATTGTTTATCTCAAATAGTTTGACTCCTTATCTTGTAATATGTAATTATACAACTGCTTGTTATTGTGGCTGAAGCCCTTCCCTGATCCAGCATACAAAGAGGTACTCCTTGAGGGTCAGTCAGGGTTCAGAGATGAAAGGAGCCACTAACCTTGTTTGCTGTGGATATTGGAAGAAGTCTGCAGGCAACAGAGGCTGGAACCACAGTTCTTCCCTGGAGAACTGGGTTCTACCTGCGTGGGCCTGCCAGTCTCAGAGTCTTCTGTAACTAGGAGCAAGGTTTTTGAAAGGTAATTTGTGTACTTTCAAGAGCTTTAGATATACTTTGAATGCTAAATCATTAGAAAAAAAGTTTTAGCTTTTCGAACCCATTTCACAGGGATGCTGAGAAGATTTATTGCTCTAGAGTTTCTTACTGTAATGAATCCCTCATTTCTACTTGAGGGTGCTACTAATTGTTGTCAGAGCAGGATTTGGCTGTTGCACAGTAGGGCTGGCCCAGACAAGTGCAAGACAATGGAGTACAAGCTGTCTTGTGGACTAAGTGAAGCCAAGGTTCCAGAGTTAATCAAAGCATAATGCTGGAAACAGTCAAACATAAACCAGAAAGGCTTGTTTTCTTTCTTTGGTTAACGCTAAGTGTTCAGAAGAAAATAATCTCTAAGTTGATATGAATGAACTGTCATAAATGGGAATGGCCCATCTCAGAATGTGTGAGCTACTGTCCAGCATAAACCTTCCACTGCCCTAACTTCATGTTTCCATCCCCTCAGGTCAGCTGCAACTATGAGCCTCACCTGCGAGGAAATGTGTACGTCCAGTACCAGTCGTAAGTACTCGCAGTCTTACTGTTAGAACTAAACTCCAGAGCTGAGTAATGAATGAGAAGTGTTTGTAATGGGAGCCCAGAACTGGTAAGGGGTGTCTGAAATGATTGTGTGATGGTAATGCTGTCTGGTTTTACTTTTTAAAGGGAGAAGGACTGTCAGGCAGCTCTGGCTCTGTTCAGTGGACGATGGTATGCAGGCAGACAGCTTCACTGTGAATTCTGTCCTGTGACGAGGTGGAAAACTGCTATATGTGGTGAGTCTTGGAAAAGAGAATGTGTGTTATTGAGAGAGTACTCATGGAAGTGAAAAAGAGGGATTAGTCCATAGCTTTCAGATCTGCCTGATGTTGTATTCATTTCCACTTGGAAGACAAATGTGCTAACTTGTTTGTGTAGATGTAGTAGAGAAAGGGAGTATTTCAGCATGTCACGTAAGTGTCTGAATTGTTCTAGTGGATTTACCATGGTCTAGAAAAAAAGGTTTGGATTCTAGTGTTGGAAATAATAATCTTAAAGGGACACTACAGGAAGTACTAATTTATCTCTTGAGAAGCAATAGCAGTTTCTAGATTATCAACAGCTCTTAGCAGTAGCTATCACATTTGACTTATCTAGATTTACATTCTTAGATTAAGGTAAATGAAATTTAATGAAATTAAATGAAAAATGAAATTTGTTCTAAGCTAAAACAAAATCTTCACAGCTGTTAAAAAGCTAATTCCAAGAAAAGTACACAGTGAAAATTAACCTTGTGTGAATTGATTTGATAGGTGGTCAGATGCATGTTTTTCTGTTTGAAGAAGCAGAATTCAGTTTATTAGGTTTCTTCCAGTAGGTACATAATGAAGGAAGAGATTTTACAGGTCTGGTTCATAAAAAAGCAAACCCTAATCTGTTGCAGGCTTATTTGAAAGGCAGAAGTGTCCAAGGGGGAAACACTGCAACTTTCTTCATGTATTCAAAAATCCAAACAATGAGTTTTGGGAGGCTAATAGAGACATTCGCATTTCTCCTGAACGGACTCATCAGTTGTCTAAAAACTCTGAGAGGAGAAACAGATCGAGCCATCGTGACGACTATTACAGCCGGTCCAGGAGAAGGGGCAGCCCGAGCCCAGACCATTCCTACCGGAGAAACGGAGAATCCGAGAGAAAAAAGAATCGCCGCAAAAACAAGAGGCGGCGCCGGTCGGAGAGGTCGAGAAGTCGGGAGAGGAGGAGGTCTCACAGCAGGGGCAGGAAGAGGAGAGGCCGCAGTCGCAGCAGAAGCCACAGTCGGACACGCAGCAGGAGCAGAAGCAGGAGTTCCTCTCGATCCAGGAGCAGGGGTAAAAAGAGATCAAGCAGCAGAGGAAAGAATAGTGAAACTCCCAAAACAAAGTGAGAGTTACTTTCAGAAATCACTAATTGATCCACAATAGAGCTGGCAAAGAAATCTTTCCAATAGGGCACCAGATATATTTGAATTTCAAATAAAGTGTTCTTGCACATTAAAATGTTTCTTCCTAATAAAGGAACCTAGTTTACTGTTTGCAAAGCTTGAGAAAATTTGAAGTTTTAAGTCCTGTAGAAGGTGTGAATGTCAAGTACTCTACCTACTCTGTCCCTCTCAACTGCCACAACACCTGAATGCACACTGAGTACAAATAGAGAAGTGAAGCCTCTTTGGTATATGCTTATTTCTGTTATGTGTGTGTAAAGTGTTTACTGTCCCTGTAAGGAGTTAGTGCAGAACAGCCAGTGTGCAGTAAATTCACACCCCAGCACACTGCAGATTCAGGTCTCTGTAGATGACTGCCATTTGTATTTTTCATCTGTTTATGGGAAATCTCTTTCTAGACAAAGAATATATAATCGTTTTATGAGCTGAAGAAAAGGGATCTCAAAGACATCACTGTCTGATTGTACAATACTTGCTCAGTAGGAGCTTTCTGGTCACGAGTGTTGGATTTTTCTCTGCCCTGACTGAGCTGCTGAGCTGATTGCTTGTAGGAACTGCAGTAGACTAAAACCAAATAGCAAGTACACAGAGAAACAATCAGTTTATTCAGTACCTTAATCCCCAAGTAAGAGTGGAGACCATGCAACTGTAATCCTCGAGTGAGGTTAGAAATACTTTGCATACCTCTTGGTTGCCCACCGTTTGTAGGTGAAAACAACCAGCCGAACCTGTGCTGGAGGGGTGGAAAGTGTCCATCTGGGAACCAAAGATGTGATTGTGAAGGCTCAATCAAGACAGCTGCAGAGTGGCTGAAGAAACAGAAGGGTTTATACATGAAACAATACTTTATGGTTTTGGGAGAAGAGGACTTAGAGCCTTTTTAGGTTTATTTTACTAACAGTTCAAGGCACCTTACTGCCTTGCTTTTTTACAGCCAAGGTGAAGAGTAGGGTACATAAAAATGAAGTTATCAGGACAAAAGCTTTTTGAAATGACAGCTATATTAGCAAAGTACCTACTTACCAATATTTTTTCACTTCTAAATAAAAGATTTGTGCTGTTAGATGTACTGTATTTCACATGGATTATCTTCAGGTTTTTAAGCTGGGCACCTCAGTGTCCTCAGACGCTTGGAGAGAGCTTGTGGCACTGAAGGTGCAGGTGTTCTGAACCGTCTGTAGATACCTCCCTGTCTTTAGCCTCTCCAGAGAACTGGGCTCCTGCCTTTAGAGAATAGATCAGACCCTGTGAGTTAGAAGCCTAAACCAGGCATGAATTGTTCCCAAATAGGAATTCATTACAACTAACTCCAAACAACGTGACATAAACTCCCTTAGAAAATCTGGATATCTGAACTTTACCAATAGCATTCCTCACAGCAAGAACGTTGTTCCCCAGGGTAGTTAAGATTGAGTGAACATTGCTTCTGGATATTATATATATATAAATTTTTGCTTTTTGAAATGCATACTGCACTTAGCATGCTGATTATACATTTTTCCTTCTTTCTTCATGTGTAACTTGTCCAATATGGAGTAATACAAAAAAAGTGATGTTCAGTTCAAACCCAACTTTCACTATATATTGTCATAACTGTAGGCAGAGCTGTAGCTTAGTTAATTTGATTAAATGTTTTAGTTATTAACAGACATAGGAATTGTAATTTAATAGCATAACTTTTGAAATAACTTTTTTGAAAGGCATATTTCAAAGGGCAGACAGCACTAAGTTTTTAATTCCATTTGAGAAATTTGTTACTGCCATTTTCTTATAATGGACCTTTTTCTCACTACACCTTAGAGACAAATTTTCCCTGAGGTCTCTGTTTTTTCATAGATGCTCAGTTGTCTCTGCGTCACTTGCACAGCATGTGGCAAACTCTGGTTCAGTTTGCCACCAGCAGGCTGGTAACACCTTCCTTTCCCTGGGGCTGCGCTGCTCCCCACAGCTCTCTGCTAGCAGATCTGACTTGTGCCTGTACAGATGCTGTGCATCTTGGTCACATGCCTGGATATCAGGGAGCATTATTCCAGCAAAAGCAACTGGTAAAAGTGGTGGACTGGGTGGTGGGAACCTGTGACCAGTCAGGGGAAATAAGCAAACCAGGCCTCCATGGGATTAGAAACTAAGTGCCCACTAACACCCACGTGAGAATTCCATGGGTAATTAGGCTCCTTGTCCCCACAGTTTTGTAACTGGATCTGGGAAACTGGTTGTATTTAAAAAATAAACTAAAAACCTGCTCAGAACTGCATGTAAAAATTTAGATATACTTTATTTCTGCTACTACAATGGCTGAAGCCTCAGCTTGTTTTTCTTGAGGTCTGGACCCAAACGCACTGGTGTACCTGTGCAGTGTATGACTGGTAGCTGTGATTGCCCTTCACTTTCACACACTGTCTATTACACAGAATTTGAGTGCTGTAGATCTGACATTTAGCTTGCATTTGTTAGCATGAAACCTGGGATTCCACCAGTTTTCTAACTTCAGAGTTCGTATTTTTCAGTATTGTTTCTCTACTTCATAACCTTAAGTAGTGTTATGTGCATGGTTTTGTGTTTCCTTATTATTATCTGAGTGAGCTATTTTATTCTGGAGAGACAAACAGACTAGAAGTTTTTTAATGTTAACCTTAATTTTTTTCTTTCCCAAAGGGGAAGAGCCCCAGAAGAACACAGGATTTAAATTTGTAAGGGATAACCTGTTCCCATTGTGTGTTTTTCTGCATATTCCACAGAAAAGGACCTTATAAAGTGAATTAATATGGGCCAAGTTTTGTTTTAACAACTACATAAAAGCAGTAGTTTTAAAAATACTTTTTTTCAGTTGTGAATTCTGCAGGGATCCCAGGGGTGCTTTGGAGTAATTCTGGCATTTACATGGAGGTTCAGGGTGGCAGTGCCAGGGCCTGCCAGACACCCCATTTCAGTCAGGATGGGGAGCAGGTGCTGCTCCTGCCCTTCAGTGGAGCAGGAACAGCCCAGCCAGGCAGCAACACTGTCTTGTTCAGCAGCACAAGGGGAATAGAGGCAGCATAGTGTAGGCACAGGCACTGGGGCTGCAAGCAGAATTAAGGCACTGGGGAACTGGGCTTGCCCCTCACAGCAGGCTGCCTTCCCTCCAAGTGCAGCTGGTGGCCACTTCTGTGGGATTTCATTCCATGTCTGCCTGTCCAGAGCAGCAAACCCCCATCACAGGGTGAGGAGGGGTGGCACATGTCTGTGTGTTGAATGCAAGGCGTTTCTTATGACACCCCTAAGGCCTTCCTGCTCTGGCCCCAGCCCTTGTGTATATGGCACATTGTCCAAAATGCATCCCAAGTGATTCTTCTTCTCACAGTTTTTTGCGCTGTGATGGCACCATGGCTGTTTTGCATCCAGTTTTGCATTAGTACATTCAGTGTATCAGAAACTGCCCTCAAGTTTAACAGTGACATTCCTGTGCACTAAATAACTTGGTTTTTTTTCTAAAGACATGCAAGAGCCTGCTAAAAGATGCTATTGCTTCCTGTCCTGGATCAGCACTTCTTACAAAACATGAAAGATGGAAGTCTATGCTAAGTAATAACCTAAAAGCTTAATTTACTTTCTTACATCATCCAAAGAGTGCAGCTCATTTTGCTTTCACTGTAAGCTTGTAATTAAACCCCACTTATTCCACATATACTCCTGCTCAGCGCTGATGGATCAGGTGAATTCAGTATCTATGGCTGAAAACCAAAACCAACGTGACATGGACAGGTAACACTTTGTCAAGCTGTGGGACAGACTGCAAAGCAAGCTGGACAAGGGTAACCCATGGTACGTGGTAACTTGACAGAGGCAGCCACAGGGTGACATCATTGTGGCCTTACCCCAACAGGAACAGCAGAGGTTTAAGAAGGCCTCTTCGAGTTAAAGACTTAAGTCAGTGAAGTTGAAGACACTCAAGACAACAATCAACTTGCCTGAACAATCCAGAAATTCTAACTTATTCTCTAGCTCCCCACCAACCTTCCCCACAAAACAGGAAATTAAAAAAACCAGAATTTTATTTCAAATTAATTTCAGAAATGCCCGAAGATGGTAAGTTTTCCCCATGCTTTTGCTGATAACATCAAGCAGTTCAGTTCTTCTGGAAAGGTGGAGAACAGATTTATCTGAGATATTTTTGGGTGAGACCAGGATTGTAAACGTTGCACTGACTTGCTCAAAATTTCATGAAAAGAACTGAATATTCAGTCTGTATTATCCAGAAATCTCTTTCAACATGTGGTTTAATTTTCAAATGAAGTGGTACTACCCCATCAATTTAACATCCACTTAAATAAATTTCATGTTTAATGTGGCAAGCTTTCCAAAAACTTGCTAATTTATTGCTTTCTCTACAATTTAAATGGATGTAAATAACTAAACTTGGACACAGTATACTCAACATTTTTTAATGAAGTGCTCAAGAACAGGTTAAGCACTGTAATAAAATTTCCTTTTTTTTTAAGCCAGCACTGAGTGGCCTCTTCTTTCCTCTGCAAATGTGGGCACTAATTACATATAAACACAGCAATGGTGTAAAAATGGACATTTATTACAACTAAACCAATGTGACAGACAGAGGTCAAACAGTTTGTCACAATCACAACAAAGCTAAATCCAGCCAAGCACATACAAGTGACAGTGTAAACTTTAAAAACATGTTTAATACATACAAAATTGCTTCTGGTTTGACTTAAATTAATTTTACCACCTCAATCTCACACACAGGGTCCTTTCACTACCACTCTACCCTCACCCATCCCTGCCTGCTGCACACTGGGGAAATGCCCTGGGACAAAAAACAGTCTCTGGCAATCTGGAATCTCTGTGTGTAAATCCTAGAAAATTCTCATGGCTTGGGTTCACAGGAGTGGCACACACAGCCCAGCTCTGGCTGGGTAGTCATGCTCGGGTCTGGATCAGGGGCCTTGGAAGTGGCAGTGCTGCACTTTTCCTCTGGCTGGGTGCTACTCAACCTGCTCTCCAGCTGGCCACCAAAGTGCTGCTGCCAGCAGCACTGCCAGAGCTAAGCTTTGTGAAAATATGGCACTACTCATGTGAACAAGCCAAAACTCCTACGGGGAGGTGTCTGGGTGGGGAGGGAGGGGACAATCCCCCCTCCATGGGGACAGGCAACAATAGACTTCCACTATCTCCTCACAACCACACATGGATCACATTTCCTGAAGTGAAACAGGCTTAGTTTTTAATTACTCAAAGTCTGCTCAAAGTGTCAGAATATTACTGGATATCAGTTTACATGATCTGTACTGAATATACTGTACAAATCTGATGTTTAGGAACTCTCACTGCAAATTAGTTGGTTCAACTGTACATCACACAGGAGTTATGTAAGGGATGTGGCACGTGTAAGGTGTTGATCAAGAAAAGCAGTTACATTGACTCTTAGTGTGTCCTAAAGGTACCTATACACCCAATAAAGCATAACTATAAAACACCAATAAATACAAATTAATTGGTAGACTTGGAAAGAAAATAATAAAAGGTTCCTTTTGTAAAGCTTCTTCTTTCCCATCTTTCAAAGCATCCAATTTTCATTATGCATCTCTCTTCAGTTAGAAAGCTGACCTCCTTTCTTGTATTCATGGTCAAAGCAAGCTAGTATCAGACCTAAAAACAGTTTCCTTATTTGGTCTGGGTTGTTTTTCCTTTTTTCCTACACGCATTCCCTCTTGAGTATAGTAACTTGCACAGTTTTGCTCAAGATAGCTACACTAAAATACACCTTCATGTCTATTGAGTTGACCAGTTTTCTTGCAAAAAGCAGTTAACACCTTAACAGTTTTTACCAGTTTGATATGCAGATCCTGGCAGGATTCTTTGGTATAATGACGAATTCAGTAGTAAACAGATATTTCCAATCTTTATGCAACAACTGAAATACGCAGAATAATCACGAGTGGTGACTAAAATGTAGATGAACAAATTCTTTGGTTGCATAAACACAATTTCTACACCATAACATTTCATATTTTGAGTTGTCTGTGTAGTTTCTTTTCATTTAGATAGGCTATGCTTATGTCATAATAATACATTATTTCCTGAAGTCAAGTTTGCTTATAAAAAACAGTACACTTATCGAAGTCAAATGCAATTTTCCTATAAATGCAGTGAAGGGAAACACTGAATCAATTTAAATCTAATTCCCTTTCATTTATAAATTCTGAACTTAGGCTTCTTGTTCCCTTTAAAAAAAAAATATTTTTCTTGTAGGCCTGAATGAAGCAGCTTAGCAAAACAGTAATACTGACAAACAGCATCTTACACCATTAGCTAAACATTACAATGAAGGCAGTGAACATTTACAGTATGGAACACTGAGATGGCATCAGCTGAAGAGAAGATTTATGTCAATCCAATTTCTTCAAGTACACTACGTGGGGTCTCTGCTTCCTATGGAGGGAAAATTTGAGACAGTAGTAAATGAACACTGTGATTCTATTGAGTGGCACTCTACATGAGTTAGTATGGAAGATGCTGAATTGAAAAAGCAAGCTGAAAAAACATGAAAACATGGAACTACTGCAGTTTGCAAACATGGTATTAGCTGCACTCTTCACAGAGCTGTTAATTAGATTGTCATGGTTCACAGGAATAGATGGTAGATTTTAGTGCCCTTAAGCGTAACAAAAATAAAACAATTCAGATTTACCAGCAGGGAACAAATCACAACCAAGTAACAGAGATGGGAACTGGGGAGGGATAGGGAAAGATCTTGCAATGGAGTCAGTGATTTTTGTGGTGAATTGTTTCAAGGGTCTCAAAAATCTGTTAGGGAAGAACAAATAAATGGATGAATGAAACTGCTGATGCTAATAAGATACAGTATCCCTTAAGGTCTTTATAAAGAAGTCTTTTTCTTTTTTTTTTTTTTTTCTTCTCCTCAGTGATCCTATGCTCAATTCATAAATCCAGGTCAAGGAACCTTGGCATGCCTGGTGTCAAGTTGATCCCCTTCAGAGAGGGAGGAATTTCTAGGACAAGAATTTTATTATTCCACACCAGGCATAAAGTTTTTAGGTTAATTTTATGCTTAGGAAGCTTTCCTTAGACTCAGAGCATGTTGTTTAATACCAAATTCCAAAGAATTATCATCAGTTTTGTATTCATTATTTCCATAGCATCTGAAAAGAAATAAACTGGAAACTTTAGGCTGACCTTTTCCATAACTATTAACAATGTCATAGTAAATAAAAAGGGATACTGTATCTGTATGAAAACAGACAGCTTTAATATCAAGAGTATGAATAAACTTACTTTAGCATCCTAAAACAAGACATGTCATGCAGCAGAAAAAAAAGGCAGATAACAGTTAAGGCAGCTAACAAATTATTTTTCAACCACTTTTCAAATATTTATTAGAAAAATAATGTTGGTAGAATACAAAATTAAACACCTCAAATCTCACAAATAACATCAGGATATTGTCTCTATCAACCTTAACTATGTGGCACAAAATTACCAGGTTTACTATCCTCATTCAGCTCATGTATAAGGTGATTGAGCAGTGAAGGAACAAGCTATGATACTTTAAAGGCAACTTCATTTAAAAGTCAGAGAATGGATCAGGCCACCTCTGAGCATTTCAAAATGGCTTCTAAATTCCAGCAGCAAATAAGAAATTGCAATAAAAAGGCAAGTTAATTTTGAAAACAAGATACTTGGTGTATTGAAGATGTAGTGGTGACTTGTGGGTTTTTTGCCCTCACTGATGCAATATTTAAATATTCTTAAAGCTGCAGTGACCTTGACAAAGCCATACAGGATGGCAGGATTAAAGATTTACATGTGTATTCTACCAAATCCCCAAAAGGGGGCACTGACTGAAGAAATGGCTATGTAGCATTTTTAATATAACATTTTGTATTATATTCCCGGATTACTTTGTTGCATTCATTCTAGAAGACACACACCTCCACTATCCACCAACCTAAGGTATTTTACTCAAGAAATCCTACACTGTTAACTAACTGTGGCACCAGAACTCAAGAGCATTCTAAAAGAATACAACTCCTCAAGCATTTCATGGCCTTCAATGTATTTGTAATAAATCCACTTTTCAATTTTAAATTGATTAGACAGCAGTGGACATTTAAGAGTTACTCAGGGGTGAAACAGCATATTTACAAAGTTACCTGAAAACAGAGTTCTTCATAGCTATGAAGAAATACACAGCAGTGCTGCCACTGCTTTTAGAGCAGTTTAATATTGTTGTATTCACTGCCAATTCAAAGTCTGAGGTGATTTTCAGCAGGCATATACTTAAACACTAAATTTCTTCATGTAAATCGAGGTCATTGGCTAACCATTAAAAGCAACCTGTTTCAAGGACATAAACTACTTGTCCACAGACACATCACTCACAGAACTCAGTCATATTTTGGTTTTTTTATTACTACATCAGTGACCTTGAGGCAGCTATGCCTTCTTATGTGCTCATCAACAATATAATCTCAAGGAACACCTAAAGGCTAATGTCTTTTGCTAGAGGAATAACTTCATCAATTATTACTTTTAAGAAACAAATAGAATGAATTGTATTATGTTTTGTTCATATTATTTGTTTTAGTAAGTGTCAAACATTTTATCCAATTCTTATGTAAAATATTCTGCAGTGTTATATACTACCTGCAGCTCAGAATCACCCAAGGCAAACAACACAAAATTGAAATATCAGAACACAGATGAGGAAAAAAGTCATTCACGTGAGACAAAAGTGCATGCAATACTTTATTTCAAACATGCCAGAAAAGCTAATTCATTACCTAGTCATTTAGAAGCAAGCAGCTGTATACAGATAACAAGAAAAACAGCATCTCATTACAGCTCAATGCACAGCATTTTAAGCCAACAGGCATGAAATAATGCAGGCTAAAGCAGCATTAACCAGACATCCAAACACATTGTTAATGGCTTACAGAAAAAAAGGCAAACTTGGAAATGGAAAACCACTCCTATGATCTTGTTTTCTAAGATTTCAGAATGCTGCAAATCCAATCCAAATCTTTTGTCTAATCCTCCAAATCTACCAGTTTTACATCAGTTTAACAATTGGAAGGTAGTGCATTACCACATACAGAACTATCTTGTTTGTGGCTCATCTCAGTAACTGCCTCCTTGATAATTACATGGAAACAATTTTCAGAATCAGCATTGGTTTTAGGTTACAAACAGGATACATTACATGCCCTCTCACTCTGCCCACTTTCCAACTGAATGCACTTATATTCACCCTTGTGGCAGTTCTCCAATACACAAGGTAGCCCACAGTTAAAACTGGAAATGCCAATTTAAGAAGGCATATTGCAAAGTATACTGTTAATGGACTTGGATCTTTCCAACCCTAACCATTAATGGCTGGACTCAATAAGCTTAGAGGTCTTCTCCAACCTTAATGATTCTATGATTCTATTACTCATTTGTAAAACAATTATATTACTCTTTTTCAGTTGGAGCAGCTGTTAAACTACTCACAGGAGTGTTCTGAACATTTAAATACAAACGTGTTTATTTCAGATTTACCTGTCATTCTCTTTGACCTAATCAATTCTGCCTCCCTCCTTTTTGTAAGGCCAGTCACACTATTGTGCCAGTCTTCAGAAAGAGATAATGGTATTTGCACCTTTAATTAAGATGCATGGTCTACATAGAATTTCCTTCAACATCATTTAATACTTGTGTGATACACATTTCACATGATACTACTCCTTCACTACTTTCTCTGTAAGTCTTAAGTTCACCTACAGACTTTAAGTGTATGTTTAAATACCACCACAACCTATTTGAAAGATAAACATGGGTTGAGTAATGTTACAGCATAGGTAGATGTTGCAGTATATAGATGTTTAGCTCAGAATATGCTACAGAACTTTTAAGCATAAGACTTCAAGCTTACACACAATAAAAAAGTTAAACCATATGCCAACAAGCACAAGTTTTGTTGAAATGAGACATGTGAAGAGACAACACTGTAAAACAGAGGGGGAAGAGGAAAGTACAACAGCAGAGAATGATTGTGGCATTCTATTAGATTCAAGATGACTGGATTCAGCAAGCTGATGGTAATGTTCTGTCATGAGTAAGTCACAGGTCTATCTCCTCTGAAATTCTGCATGCATGATGAATGAAGCCATTTAGTACACTGGTACATTAAAGTATTCATGACGTGGCTACAAAAGAAGTGTACATATTCTTATACACAACAGAAAGGTGGACAGATATGCAAGAAAACAAAAATATTATCCCACTATTGTATCTCTGATATTAAAAGGATATTTGATACAGAAATACAATATTGTATTTTTGACTACTCTAGATTTCCTGGGGGGGTGGGAGGCTGGTGAGGAGAATCATCATTTTACCCCCCCATACTTGCATGCTGTGTCCATCAACATACAGAACAACTTCACATCATAAACACTTTATTACAGAAGCTCAGAGTTTCTTCTCAGCCAAAACATATTTGAAGCAGAGATACTGCTCCAGAGATGGACCATCCTATTACTTGCACCATTCCTGTCTCTGCATCAGGCATTAACTGTCAGCGAGAGGCACTGGGCTAAGTGGCATCTGACATCACGCACCACATCTGCTCTGATAAAATACACATTTAGAGGTACCAGGCCTCCAGAACACATCTGTGAGCAGCACCGTGCCAGGGTAGAACAGCATTGGCATTACTGGTGACAAAAATTACATTTTGTAGAAAGAGGGTCTGTTTAGAAAAGGGATACACCTCTCGAAGCAGGCAAAATTTCTTTGCTTTTGAATTATGCTGCTAAACTCAATACACTCCCGTATTATTAGCATGAATGTTAATATTCAATTTGTTGAAAGATGAGCTAGAAAGAAAGCAACATCTAATTTTCTGTATTAAAACCAGTGCCCTGAAGACAGATGACATTTTTTTATTGGAGTAACAGCAATTTAGGAGCATCAGCCCCATATATGCCCATTAAACTTCTGGGATGAAAACACACAAAACTCAACTCTCTGCATGTCAGTTTCTAGCTCTCATGCTTTACCAATTACAATCTTCAATCTGTTTTAGTATCCCACTTCCCAGAATGACAGAAGTTTTAAAACAGAGTTGAGAGAGTTCCCATGGACTTCTAAACCTGTCTCATCTGTGCCATCCCCGTTTATTTGCATATCCAAGCTTCTGTGTTTTTAAATTCCATTCTCAAATTACAAAAAAGCACAACAAAATATCCTAGAAGCTTTAGAGTTTTTATACTGTTCTTCAGTATCACTAATCTGAAGATCATGTCACAGCAGTCTGACTTATTCCGACCAAGCTACCTACAAATCTAGTAGTTCACAAAATACTAGCACCTATATAACTCTGTGACAGTTTCAAATAAGTTTTATGACAGATGCTATGATTTTTGGATTCAGAAGAACCTGGTATATAATATAGAATTACAAATGTGAATTTAACACTTAACACCTCTCATATGGCATAACTAAAAAGCATCAGTCTACATTAAAAACAAAACTCTGAGGCATATTACTAACTGGAAAAGGCATTGCGTGATGATAATGTATGTTATTAGGGAGTAGGAGTTTTGACCAAAAAGAAGAAAGTACTAACTTCAGAATTCCAGGAGCCTCCACAGACAAATATTCCCAGAGGGGTCCTTATGGAAAGCTCCTGCTTTACTTACACTGTAAGTAAAGGTGACTGTTCATGAAGACAACTGAAGAACAGGCGTACTGTAATAATAATCTAAAATGCCCAATTTTTATCTGGGAAATACATGCATACATATGATTCCCCACTTCCTTGTAAAAAACTCATGTCTTCCAGCATTCACCACTAGAAATGTGCAGCCATCAAAGTTCATGTCTTCACCAAAATGCCTGTCAAATCTCTTAACATATTTCTCCTTAATTTTGTATTAGCTCACTGGACAGAAAGAAGAATGAGAGCAGCTCATTTTCTGGCAGTTTTATGAGGCTGATTACAACCCACTGTTGCTGTACTCAAGGATTATATGTGTACATATTCTTTAGCACACTCTCCAGCCTGGAAACACTGACCATGTGTGTCTTTACATAACTTGTAAACATCAACAAATAAGGCCATGGAAGTGTTCATTTCATGTTTATCCACTTGTTACCTTTTCAGTACTTTCCAAACTTGCACAGCCCCACACAGCCCTGGGATATTTCCCACCCTGTTTGTATTTTCAATGGTTCATAACTTGAGGAATTCACTGTCTTTGATGTTAAATCATGTTACACGAAATTAGATGATTGACTCAAATTACTGTTGTGGGATTAGAGCCTCATCTTCATAGAAACCTATTGTTTACAGAGAAAGCATGATAGATAGTCAGACAATAATAAGAAAAAAGTGGTTATTTCACTCCTGATGGCTTTTTAGTTTACAGACCATGTAAACACCACCTGCAACTAGACTAGTAATAAACTGACCTTGTAGAGGTGAAACTGAAGGATTAAATGGAAGACACCAGTAACAGAGATATGAAGTGGTAACACAGCACTGTGAAGAAGGAAAACACTGACGTTCCAGTCAGGCCTCTGTACCCCAACAAGGACATCCAGGACTGTCCCACACAGAGCGCCTGGCACTGTGGGCAGCCTGACAAACAACTGAAAGGAAAATGAAATTTTGACAAATTGTCTGCCATCACGGAACTATAGTATCTCACAAGTTTCAACTATGACTGGCTTTTTTTTGTGTTCCCCACTCACTGTCTCCAGAGCAGTTGGCCTGCTGGTTTGAATACCAGAAAAGACAATATAGGGAAGGGACAGTTGTCAAATTCCACAATCAGTATCTACACTACCTTGCCTTCCTTCAGTGGGAATGGGCAGACTTCAACGACAAGCTTCACAGGCTCAGATGTTGTCTAAGATAACAATCTAGATCAAATGAGTTTATAAATTAGTTGATCTAGCAGCTAAGGAAGAGGTAGTGGTATCCTTACAGCACAATATAATGGCAAACTAACATGAAATACCACCTTAAGAAATCATCACTTAAAAATTTGGATGTAAACTATTTATCTGACTTTAACAATTGGTCTTACATCCTAGTATTGCCTGAAAAGTAATAGCTATACAACACAAGCTGCACATTATGGAATTCCAATGTTTTAAAGTTACTAGAATTAATATTTTTCAAAATTACATCTGTGTTTACAACTCATTTTAAAAAGCTAATAATACTCTCTGAAGTTGTCAGCCTTAGTCACTGGAGGTTTTTTACATTAGAAAAATGGTAGAGTTGATTTGAGTAAACAGAACTATTTAGCCAATCCAACCCAACTGACATTTTCTCAGCCAACTCTGTCATGACCCAAACTAATTAAAAATCATAACCAAAATAAAATTAGAAGGGACATAATTTAATCCAGTCCCCCAAACAGCACATCTAAAACTTCCCTGAGACACATATTTCATCTATTAAAGGCAGCCAGTGATGCCTTTTTATTGCACCCCAAGCAATCTACTTAAATGCTACATTATCATCACCACTGGAAAATTTGCCTAACATCTACCTTGAATTATTTTCTTGCTGCAATTTAAGGTATTTTATGTCTGTAGCGGACAACAAAACTGTGTTATTTCCTCAGGCAAGAGAGAAAAGAAATTATTTATGTCTACATGAAATTGTCTTAAGTTCAGTGGCTTGCAGTGCTGCCATTTTACCGATGACATCTCATGGCAGTGAGACAGACTTCATGAATACTTGGTATGACTTCTTTTTCAGGGAAAGTTTGCTTAGGTTATTGTTTTAACTTCTTTCCTGTCACAACCAGCACAAAGCCTATGAAGGCAAGCCACATTAAACTGGAGACAAAAATTACAAATGCTACCTTTTGATAAAGACTTGGCTTTTTTCCTCACCCAGCATCTAATAAACCCTAGCTGGAACAACAGACAAGATGTGGGACCACAGAGTATACAGAAGTTTGGGAAGAATTCTACAGAAGCAGGCTATGAGGAAACCAAGAGCGGAGGATGAGGGTTTCTGTTTAGAAAAATGAAGTTTTTGCAGTAGGAAGAGATGAACATTTAACAAGCACTTCCTTAGCAATGCTTCAGAAGCAATTGCTTTTACATTCTGCTTCTGAAGCGTTATTAGGAAATATTTCTAATGAACGGCTGCTTTTGGAAATTGCTGCTTTTCACTTGCCTTTTCAATGATTTCAAAACAGGAGTAACTGTTTCCTAATCTTTGGTTAGATAACTATTCAGAAACTTCCATTAGATAGAAGGGTTTGAGTTGAAGGGATCTTTTAGATCATTTCGTTCCAACCCTCATGCCATGGGCAGAGACACCTTCCAATAGACCAGGTTGCTCAGGGCCCATCCAGCCTGGACTTGAATATTCCCACTAGGACATTTTTACTGGGAAATTCTATTTTTACTTTCGAAGGAGAGCAAAGTGTTTTCTCAGAGAACCTAGAAACACTTAGAAGGTCCTGAACATCTTCAAAGACAAGTATTAACTATGATGCTCTTACAAAAAAAGAACAAAAAACCCCCAACAAACAAAAAGAACCATCCTGCATCAATGCCAGCTCCTAGTCAAGATCTTGTCTGCAGCCTTCTATACAGAGAAAACAAAGAATCTTCAAGATTGATGCAAGCTGGTTCAAACAATTCTCAACCAGCAAGTTGTCCTGTAAATTCAGGACATTGTTATTCAATTGTTATAAATTGTTATTCAGCAAAATGTCCTAGCATATGCACAGACTTGGGCTCTAAAACATCACCTCAACAGCCCAGAGCAGAAGGGCATGACAGAAGGTCAGCAGTGGCCTGCCTGCCTCTCCCAAAAGCACAAGCAGAGAGATCAGTTGAAGCTTTGTGTACTATAACCGGATAATAGTAGGTGCTTCCTGCTCTCAGCTGCTACTCTGATCTGCCAGCTCAGAGGTGATAATCGCCCTGAGAGGCTCTGCTTCACATGTGCCAATCAGTTGCTACGCAGCGAGCCAGGAACTATCGACAGCCCAGCCTTTAGCAGTAAGGATGGTTCTAAGAATCCATCAGAGGCTCCACCTCGCCACCACAAAAACACAAATGTTTTAAGCACATATTACAGCTGAATACTTTGAATTGTGAAGTTAGAGCCAAAATTATTGAAAATCACTGAGTTCTTTAGCAGATAATCCGACAGTGTCTGCATGTTTGGCAAACTGCCAAGCTACGCACATAAGGATTCATTAGTGACTTCTTCCAGCACTGCAAATACAGGTTTACATCACTTATTCTCCTTTGCTTAAGGAAGCATTTCTTAAACTGCAGGGCTGTACCTTTGAAGGGATGACCAGAATATACTGCTGCAACAAGCCATGTCACGTCCAATATCATTCAGCTTCCATGGCAATGGCATTTAAGCATCTCCCTTCTTTCCTGGTCCTGCAGCACTCTGCGTTCTTGTAATTGTTTGGACAAGTGTTTAAAGGCACAAGTTGCAAACATGGAAAAGAAAAGCTGCTGACTATATGTTTTTAGAAATGAGCAATTTGAATTGGATCAGTTTAAATGGATCTGAAATCCAGTTCTAGAACGGTCATATAAATAGCTTTCCTGGCACAAAGGAAAGCGGGAGAGAAAGGACAACTGAAAATTACGAAAGTCAATACTGCTGCTGAGGCTCCTTGCTGCACTCCTATGACTCAGGCCAGCAGCAGGGGTGCAGCATATGACAAGTAAATTAGAACCTACCTATGCTATCTGACTTGGGGGTTCAGAGCAGACAGTGAGTCAGGACAAGATGTGTGGAACACTGGCTTTTTAAAACACTTAGATACTGTGATTTTTTAAAAATAGGATGTAATTTAAGCTGCACTATTAGCTTTAGCAAAAGTCCTGGCTTGACAAAAGCAGCTGCTTTTTACTTCCCTTTTCAATGCCACTGCTTTCTTCCTCCTGGCACTTCCCTCATGCTCCCCTGCATGAGCTCAAGTTTTAGTTAACAAGCTAGGAGCTCCAAAACCACAGGGCAAGTGGATCAACACAACACAAAAGTGGCAGCAGAAATGGATCTAACTTTCTCAACAAGTCACTGTCAGCATGGGTTTGGGTAGTGAGGAAACTCCATCCTGACTCAAGACCATGACTTTACCACTGTAAAATGCTCTCAAACAGAAAGCAGATTTTCTACACATGGAACTTGAATGTACAATATGAAGATTTCACCTGTTTTTTCAACATTGCACAAGGCTTACCAAAAATTTCACCACATACTCTACGGAACTGACTACTTCTGCATATGTGGTTTATTACAATTGCCACATGGAACATGCAGTACTCGAAACCCTAAGTTTACAAGCAAAACTCTCTAAAACAGACATAAAATAATCCCAAATTCTACTCATTCCAGGTTTAGTTACACCTCACAGAGTAAAAAGGATTAAAGTGATTTGAAGTTGTATAACCTATTAGTTAAATATCAGGTTAATCCAAGCACCAAAGCTATGAGTCAAACTCCTCCCCTTGCCCGAAGGCAACCTCCATCACCTCAGGAGATCTTTCTTTAACACAGATGATCTTCATTCCTATATACAAGCTGCAGCTCCTTACTGCAGGTAAACTATCTCCCATCTCTTATTACATGCAACCACCTATCTGTCCCTCTCTACTCATCCCAGCAGATGCCATCTCCATTTCACCCTATCGTGAGGAACCGCAACAACCTTGTAAATCAATGTCTGAACCCAGAGACTATTCCTTCACTCCTTCCAGGGAACAGTACAGGCCAAAAAGTAGCATTCAGTGGACATCAGAAAACGCCACTGGGTTTTATTAAATGGGGACAAAGCACATTTCTTCAACTAAAACTATACTGATACACAGAATTCACCAAGGGACATATTAGTGAATTGGGATCACACAGAATTCTCTAAGCCTGAGCTTGTATGTGCCAGATTCGGTCTTTGTAGCCATCTAAGACACCAAAAAAAAAAAATTAGGACAATATAGGTAGCTTTTTTAAGTTCTAATCACAAGTAGAGTTTTACAGGCACAGTATAAATACTAACCTCACCATGAGAATCACACTCTTCATACATAAACTTGTTTATCATGAACAGCAGAGAAAAAGCAATAAAATTGGGGAAAAAATGTGGAAAGTATCAAGCTTGAGCACGTAGGCTTTTCTCACAGTTGCTTTAGAATATGTCCAAGCTCATACAAGAAATTTTGTTTTCAACAAATGACTTGTTGGCTGCCCTAATTCTTCAGGTCTAATACACAAGCAGGTTATCGGCTGCTCCCCTCTTCCCAACACAGATCAATGGCTGTATCATATACTAGGAAACTCTTAAATGGTAAAAATATCCATACACCAACTGTGAATTTGCTTTTGAACACATTACAAATATTTTTGCCTACTACAATTATTTTCTTTTATCTGGAAACTAAATCCTGATATTTATAAAGCTGCATATGAAATTAGATATATTACCACAGTTCCACATTACAAAAGCCCATTTGTTTACTGAACTACTTGTTTATCATTATATCAAATAAGCAACAGACTAATTAAGTTTTCTCCAGCAAATCACTTTCATATGTGTTTTAAACTTGCTTTATGCAAAATAAAATCTTACCTTTATTAGAAGGACTGCCACAATGTATTCCACTTATGCTTTGGACAAAAATATGTTGCAATGCACTATATATGCAAATAAGCTTTGTTCTGTCATGCAGCATCCGGCATTTGATATACAGTCAATTGCAGCAGCACCCAGTCTTTTTAGGGCCCATTTTCTTTGCACAGCAGATGTAAACAGCTCATTTTCCAATAAATACATGTTTACATGGGCTGATTGTAAGTAAAGCCAAACATCTGTTTAGTTATTAGCTTTGGTATCCATTTCTCTGACTTGCATTATCCCACTTTATTATCAACACCAAAGAAAGCCAGGAGAAGTCAGAAATTTCAAGTTGATGCGGTTAGTACATAAAAGGAAAATAAAAGGAAACACTCAAAGCACTCTTCAAAGACCATCATGCAAGTGTTGCAGAAAGTTAAGCC
The DNA here is from genome assembly GCF_008360975.1 of Lichenostomus cassidix. NCBI lineage: Eukaryota > Metazoa > Chordata > Aves > Passeriformes > Meliphagidae > Lichenostomus > Lichenostomus cassidix. Next base: position 16,447,845 of record NC_139479.1, on the reverse strand, counting down.
CATCACCCATTTTCTGTTTACCCTTGCAAGGACTTAATTACACGTGCAGCAGTCTTTGCATAGCACCCATTTAATCCATGCCACCAAAATGGTAAACTTGGTAGTTACCAATCATTTAGATGGGGTCAAAAGGGCTAATGCCTTAGATTGCTCCTAATCATAAGATTTCCTCAGACAAACCTCCCCAGTCTTCATTCTGGCTCTACAAACAAAATCAAGCAGCAGTGAAAATGTAATACCAACTACTAAATTAAAAAAAAAAAAAAACAAACAAAAAGCAAACAAAAACCCAACATCCACCCAGTCATGTACAACTTATTTACATGTAAAATAAGACTTTAAAATATTCTAAACTGGATACAAAAGGAATTTCAGTTATTTCACGCAAATCTGTTTCAGCTATTATTTTTTATGTTAATACAATTTTAATAGGTGTTCCTAAAGGCCACTGTTAAGAAAGCAATAGAAATGCATCAGTAGAAAACATCTGTTCAAAGACTTCAAGTAGATGCACTAAAAAAAACTCTCAAGTTTATTTTTCATTTCTCAACCAGGTAAAGGATATCAGTACCTGAAAAGAGTAAGTTGTAGAAAGTTCTTTAGAAAGCTTCAGTTGGGCTTGAAGGAAATTTAATTCAAAGATTTTATTATTTTTAAAGAGACTTAAGATCAGTTGTTTGTTATTGGAACAGATTGAGAGTGTAATAGAATAGGTCACCACCAAATTTACATGTATTTAGTTCAGTGATTAACTGTCACACAGCATTATTATTAACACTGATATTAAGATTTGTTCCATGAAGAAAAGTTTCATTCAACCTATAATCTTTGAAGTAATTTAAACAATTTAATTCAAAAATCATATTTATTAAGTTACCATTGTTACTTGCTGAGTAGTCACTTTCATGTCATATTGCTTAGTGCAAAAAGTTCAACATTTTCACTTTAATCAAAATCAATCCATCTGTTAATCAAACATACTTAGAATTCTCAAATAATTGTGAACAATAGGTCTTCTCACCTTTTTTTTGCCTTTTAATATCAAATTTTTAGCATAAAATTTAATATACACACTTTTAGTATACCTTGATACCCATCACCAGAACTACTACCATTGCTAGACAGCTTGGCAACAAAAAATATAGCTTCTCCCTCAAAAATAAATAAAACCCCTGAAACACATAGCAGCAATGTGCCCAACATTTGTACAACACACAGAGAAGACCACAAAGAAATAAGAATCTAAAACCAAACAACAGGATGCCTCCTGGGCACATTCGTATTCTCTTCACCTAATATTCTCTGGCACTCTAAAACCATCTTCACAGGTAGAGAAAATTCTAGGAAAGGGTAGTAGCACTGCAACATGACACATCATCTCAGACAACAGAGCAAAAATGGAATTTTCTCCTTACAGTCTCAAGACCCAAACATTAACATTGCTCTTTTCAACATTCTGCCACATCCAATGAACTTGCTCTATTAAAATGCAGATTAACGTGAGCATTCAGAAAGAGCACCTGATTCTGAAGATAAGATACTCCTTACTGTCAAGCAGCCTTCTGCAATTGTTCATTGAATTTACTCTGTTTATTGATGAGAAGCACGTGACTAAACTCCTGAAAACAGCTATGGCATATGCAGCAGAGCTAAAATTTTCATTGCATCACCCTGACACAGTCCTTCTACGGCTGAGGACAGGAGAATGCCTCTGGAGAAGAATCTACCAGCTCAGTGTACAGAATAAATATACCATTATTAAAATTATAAACTACAAAGAGTTCAGTGTATCGTTAATATACCCTCAACAGTTTTACAAGTTCCCAGTTTGCAAACTGATCAGTATTGGAATTCACATCAGAGAGGGTACTGAATAGTTATGAGACAGCAAGAACTGCATATGCTAATTTATCTTACTTATAATTGAAACTTACTGATGTTTCAATTTGCAAAGCTTAATGAATGCATATTTAATGCTTATAGAGAAGACTCCTTCCTCAACTTATTGAGTCTTAAGAACTTATCATTTTGATTTCTTTTGATTTTTTTTAATGTAATAGGATTAGTCACATCTTACATGTATACACACTTAAACAAAGAAACAAACAAACAAAACAACGCAAACAAAAAAACCACCAGACTGAGCATGGGAAGAGGTCAAAGCATTCAACGCCACTTTTTCAAGAAGGTATTTAAATCTGGAAGTCTTAACCTCCTCTTCCCCCATTACTACTTGGGAAAAAGATATGCAGGTTCTACTAGCCATTTTCTAAATACTTCCTATTGTTTTAAACATGGGAGTATGATTTGGTATTTGCAGGAAAACCTACTCCACAGTTCAAGAAGGACAGTTTAGTATTATCTATTAAAAATACAAAAATATCAAGGTTTACAGAGCTGTCAGCTACTATTAAATTTACAGCCTTTTTAGAGGTTTGTTCCTAGGAGCTGGATGCAGCACTCCAGGTGGGGTCTCACCAGAGCAGGGTAGAAGGGCAGAATCCCCTCCCTCCACCTGCTGGGACAGTGCAATTGATGCAGCCCAGGGTACAATTGGCTTTCTGGGCTGCAAACACACATTGCCAGTCACATCCAGCCTCTCATCCACCAGCACCCCCAAGTGCTTCTCAGCTACACTTGATCTGTTCACCCTCCAGCCTGTACAGGTACCAGGGACTGTCCTGACCAAGGTGCAGTACCTTGTACTTGATCTTGTTGAACTTTGTGAGATTCCTATGGGCACACTTCACAGCTTTGTCCAGGTCCCTCTGGATGGCATCCCATCCTGCATGTCTGTCAACTGCACCACTCAGCTTGGTGTCAGCTGCAAATTTATTGAGGGTGCACTCAATCCCTCTTTGTCATTAATCAAGACATTAAACAGCACTGGCCCCATTACTGACCCCTGAGGAACACCACTTGTCATTGACATTCAACGGGACACCAAGCCATTGACCACTATCCTTTGGATGTAACTGTCCACTCATCAAATCCACCTCTCTTGAATTTAGAGAGAACAATGCTATGGGGAGCTGTGTCCAGATAAATGACATCTGTAGCCCTTGCCTTGCCCACTGATGTAGTCACTCCATTATACAGAAGGCCACTGGGTTGCCTTTGGTGGAGCTGTGCTGGCTGTCCCAAATCACCTCTCAGTCCTTTATGTGCCCTAGCACAGCTTCTAGGAGCATCTTCCCAGGTGAGGCTGACAGGCTGGTAGTTCACAGAGTCCTGCTTTCTACCCTTTTTAGAAATGGGTACAAAGCTTCCCTTTTCCCAGTCACCTGGGACTGCATCTGACTGCCATGACTTTTTGAGTATCATGGAGAGTGGCAAGCACTAACAGCACTATGACCCCTTTCTTCTATAAATACAACATCTTCAGAGACTGAGCTCTGAAATGCATTTTAGAAAAGCATCAGCTACCAAAACACTACAATTTGTTCTTCTGTGAGTTGGGAGGGATTCCAAATCCATAAAATAATGAACTAAAAATCTACCGTTTCTCAATTACAGTAACTCTCATAGGTCCCCATATATATATATACATATATATATATTCTAAAATGTAACTGTAGATCATTATCTGTGCCTAAAATCAAGCAGATACATGCCGTAAGAACTGTACTGATCAACTGACCAACCCAGCTGACCACCTGAAACTGAGATGGAAATTACACGTGAAGAACAGATGGTAATCGAGGCAGTTGGATCTCCATGATAATGAAGATTCCATTATTCATTTTTGTTTCATGTTCAGAGGAACACAGGTACAGCCAAGGCAAATAATGTCACTGCCAACTTAGGAAGGCAGTCTATTTCAACAGTCTATATTTAAGAGAGAGCATTAAGTGAAGACTGAATTAATTGCATTCATTATGGCAAGTTTTTCAGGAAAATGGTAAGAAACAGGTGCTTAAAAAGGCTGTTTCCTAAAGCAGAAAAAAAAAAATCCCTTATGCTCCCACCCACTGGAGGCTTAAATACCAGAATTTTCTTTTGCCCGTGCTGATGACAAAAAGAAGAAATTTTGGCATAGCTCAAGGAAAACCTAGTAGCTACTGTGATGCATACCCTCCAACCTATGGTTTCCAATAAGCACATTTCATCTCCAAGAGGAAAATTCTCATGGTATATGCAGGAAATTCACCAGACTTTCATTTCCAAAGATTCTCATTCTAAAACCAACAGCTTAAATCTATACAGCAACCCTAAGCATCTAAGAAAAGTCAGCCAGCATGAACAGCCAACATGAATTTTGGTACCCTTTTCGATATAGGATGAGGCAAGGGTTTGAAATAGCAAAGAAAATAAGGTTAATTGATAGCTTATCTCTTATTCTTGTGGAAGGACTAGTAAATACTGCCTGAGGCCAAACTGCACGAGCCTGAGAAAAAAAGAAACATTTACATAGCTTTTAGTTTATCACTACTGAATTAGTGACAGAAACAAATAAATGTGATTTGTGGACAGACTCATTGCCTTTTTATTTATATTAAAAAAATGTATTTTTAAGAGGTATGTATTTAGATGTTCTGCAATCAAATACTAAAAAAAAATACAAGAGCATCCTACGAAAGAACAGTGGTGGACAAAATGGGGAAATTTCAAAAAAACTCTTCTGAAATTAATGTAGGATAATCAACAAAAACCATTTTCATTCATAGCCAATGTTTAGGAAATTTTTCTTACTTCAAATGAAGATGAGAGAGTCTGTACAGATTTGGTTTAAAATATACACTGACTGCTTGGTTTAAATATTAGAATTACTAACTCCTTGATTTTAGCATTTTTGCACAATGAATAACCACAAACTTCCAAGCACCAAACTGAATTACTCAAGCCATCAAATAAAACCATAGCAATCAGACTTTTCAGAGAAATAAATCATATCCCTCTTTTGTACAGAACATCTATTGCTGATGTTCCTTTATGCCTTAAAAAACTCAAGTATCACAAAATCATGCACAGTGTTATCTTTCAGCTATTCTACATGTCCTATGTATATACTAAACTCATGCAACAGCACACTGCATCTGTCAATTCCTTTCTCTGTAAAGTGCAATTGAATTGTTCACAGAAGCAAAAACCACCTTTTCAGCAGTGCATGCCTTTGTAAACACTAGTTACATATTTAAAAACTCTCTAGCAAACAAGATATAAAATTATCAGCGACACATAACAGCATTCTTTTGAACAGAAGCATTTCTAGAATAGAGTGAGCAGAAGTATGGAAGCACTGGAGTTAATTACCTTTCACTACCATTCCTCTGGGTACCACTGCCAGTATTGACAACTGACTGTTGATAAGTTATCAGATGGTAATAAATATGGACAAGGAGTTAGGGAATGAACATTTGAACTAAGCACGCTCTTGAAGAACTAACAAGAATGTGAAGGTGGGAAGGGTTTAAAAAGTTAATGTGTTTCAGTCACACAAACTGTAGCAGTTAGTAAAGGGACTTCATAGCAGCAAAAACTTAATGACTAAGTGAAGCAGGTGCTCAGACAGAGGTACATCCTGGAAAACCTCCACACAAAATACAAGTAAGCAAGGCTATTAAGAACTGATCACTCAGCAATTTGTGCTCTGCATATTCCTCTTAACATTACACAAGTAATCACTTAATGTACCTGAAATCTTTTTTTTTTAAGTATTCTGTACAGCTCTTTATCTTTAAGGTACTCTATACACCAATGCATGTAGCATAACTAATTAATACTGATGTGCATTCAGTCAAGAATATTGTTTATTCAAGTACATATATGTGTGTGTGTTTATGTACATATATATATATATTCGGCGATATGAGCATTCAGAGCCAAATAAAAGTCACTTTATCACATATAATTAAAATCTGATATGGCCAAAAACAAACACACAACAACCCTGCCAGAAATATGTTTTGTGTTTGGAATCACACCATGTTTTGTTCTGGTGGTTTTGAAGTACTCTGGGAAGCAGATATTAACTCAAAGTACCAAAAATTCTCCAGATGTGGGAAACTTATTTTAACAACTCTCTTCATCAAACTCAGTATTTACATAGCAGCAGTTGATACAAAAACAAACTTCTGCAGAAAGAGTCCAAATTTATTGGAAGCTCAATTTAAATATGAACCCAGACTTTTACAGGGTTTATAAACTACAAGTCAGATATAGGGAGTATTTTATACTTGATCAGTCAATATAATACAACTAAGAATGAGAAATACTGAAGTCCAACACGGGACTCCAGTGGTGCTGTGATAAACTGCTACATTTCAATTCAATCAGAAATTATTTAATAAACCTTGACAACAGAAAATCTCCTAGAGATCTGGAGAGGAAGAATAATCAGAGTAGAGCTACCAGGGGTAGGGAAAAGTCTCACATTGAAAAAGTGGTATTTCTTTTTGCATGTAATTTTTAACTTGAAATTACATTAATATGAAATTATAGTATCTGTAAAAAGAGAATGTTCATTGCTTAGAAAGAAAAATCAGTAATGAATTCCTAGAAATAGTGAAAATAAAACTCAAAACCAGTAACAATAAGAATATAGTAATTCTACTTTATGTGCAATTAACTGCATTGGCAGGAGACAAACTGGAATATATAAGTAATCTGCTATATCTGGTTTTATAGAAAAAGCAAAAGATTTTAGGAGAAAAAACAGACTATTTTTCTCCCTACTTTGTAAACTGCAACAGGACTTCTTGTTAAGATAATTCCTTCAAAGAGTAAAGAAGTGCTTAAAAAAAATTGAATCAGAACACAAGAAGTAAATAAGTGCATGGATTTTCTTTCCAGAAAAATGGGGTAGCAAATCTTTGTGTAATGGCTGACCTTGTTCATGACAAGAACTTGAACGTGCAGCGGATCTGCCTGTACTCTGAAGGGATTACAAACACAGCTACAAAGGTAAAGAACACCATGTGTTTCCCCATCCTAGTATTACATCCAACAAAAGACTACCAAGTGGAATGCAAAAGGCTTGTAGAGAATTGAGCAATTAATTCACAGGACAAAATAAGAAACTGGAGGTTCATATAGGGGAAAAAATAGAGCAACTTGGATCTATATAGAATCTGGGCAGCAATCCTCAATGCCCTTTATAAAATAAAGGTGTACCATCCCTGTTAAACCACATGTTCCACTGACTTGCACACAAGACTGATGACTTTCCCAGCAAATCAAAATTTTTTGATTTCCATTTAGACATTCAAGTACCTTAACAATCTACAGATCAGTAAAAAAAATAGTCAAAATCAAATAAACCCAAAATAACCAGCACAGGATGGAGAAATGCAGAGAAATCATATTAAGTTTTTCTATACCATGGAACCTCTTCACATCAAATGTTTTTTAAAAAAATCATAGACATGCAATCTGTCATTCTTCAACAGTAATAACAAATAACAAAAACATTCAAAGTGAAAAAACAAAACTTTATTCTGTGTGTTTCTATGGCACTACTATTACTGCATTGTCAGTTTAGACATGTTCCACAGTAAGCAACCTATAGCAGAAAAGCAGGTCTAAGAACTAATTAGAACTATACCTGAATGAGCCTCAAAGAAGAGAGTCTAGCTTCTGGATTTCAGCAATGAAACAGTAAAGAAGTGAACATGCATCAGGTATGACAAAAAAACTAATGGTTAATTAATGAAAAGAAGAAATGAAAGACACATGAACAACACTAAGTTAAACTGGCATGAACTACAATTATCTAGGTATAAACATAAAACAGCCACTTGCATTTACTAGCAGAACACACAGTCACAGTAGGTTACAACATACACATGCCAAACCAGACAAAAAGAGCAGATTAGGACAACTAGCTAGAAACTACATGCTAAGCATGCTAAAAAGTACCTTCTAGAAGCTTAGAGGAACAGGAGGCTTTTGAGTCACAGGCTACCATGCTGACACTTTGGCCACAGAAGTTGGATTTGCTTACCTCCTGTAAAAGATCTGCTTGTTCGATGGCTTTAAGAACGTTTTTCTTGGAAGTCTCCTGAACTTCCCCTCCTAAAAGGAACTCATCCAGAATGAAATAGGCTTTTTCAAAATTGAAGATGATATCAAGTTCACATACCTAAAAAGAACATCAAGAATTATTGCAAAGTGGGAGGATACTCTCACTTGAGGTGTATCCTCTCACAAAAGTTAACTAGTTCACAGCTTTACCAAACTTAACCAAATCAAGACATTAGCCTAAGGCTATAACCTCCTAAGGAACAGGGCAACAATAAAAATCAGTCCTTGGAGGAAAAAAAACCCATCATGTTTTTTGCTTGCAACTACAGCAACCTCTGAAAAATGCTTTCATTGTTAAAAAGGGTTCAATTCACAGCAGTCTGTAAGACATGGCTCTTCATGAGGCAAGAGAATATCCCTACAAAAGTTCTCTTCTTGCCTGCAGTATCCAAAAGCAGCTCACACAATCTTACAGAAAGATATGAAAACGAATAGTCTCAAATTTCTTGTTCAGTCTGTGCATTCCATAGTCAGAAGGACTACAAAGGAAGGCAGAACAAACAGCAGTTTTTCTAGGAGTGCTCATGGACACTACTGCAGCAGTTTGTGTTTGCTGTCTGGGTAAGCAGATGTCTGTCTTTCTCCTTACTGTTTCTGCTACTTCACAACCAACTGCCTCTTTTGGAAACAGATGTAAGAAGTGCTCACATTAGAGCAGTGCCAGGGAAAAGTTTCCTGAAAAGAGTAAGGTTTTATCTGACCCCAACTGAAATGAATACAGGCAATTAATACCAGATTAATAACAGTTCTTCTCCCAAATCAATAATTTAATTTTGTATTTTAACAGTTACAGAGGCAACTATTGGTTTAGTTTGGCCAAGTAAGCCACACAAAATGTATTAAATGCACCTTTTCAATTACTAGTTGGTTATGTTCTTGTAAAAGTGCTGTGGGCATAAAACAAAATGACAAAATAAAAAGAAACTAACTCACACTGCCAAAATACTTGTCCAGAAGTTCTACATAGCGATGAATTATTTCCAGAGTTATTAGTTCATTGTCCTGATCTTCAATAGCACAGCAGAAATAAAGGCTTGCATATCTGTAATAACAAAATAATCCTGATGTTAGCACATGAGCACAAGCAAAATGAATGCACTTGAGGAGTATCACATTCTCAGCTCTCCTCCATACTCAAGTTCAGCATATTGTTACTCCAAATCACAGTCAAGCAAGTCCTACCAAAGAATGGCTGAAAGAGCAGAAGACACACACATGTACAGAAGAGATACGTTTCCAAGACAAGCATGACTTCACTCTTTGCCATCCTTTAGCTGACAGAACTAAAATAGCCAAAGAGGTGGTGGGAAAACTAAATGTATTTGATTCTGTGGCATCCTGGGAGAGTTCTAAGATGAGATAATTTCTCTACTCTCTGTAATATCCACATACCAGTATGCTAATCAATTGATTCAATATTAAACTTTTATCATTTAAGCTACACACCAATATTAAAAACCATAGAAAATGCCTCGAGAAAGATAAACTGAATTAGCAATTAGAGTTTAGTCTTTATAGAGAATCAAAAAGATTCAAAAAACTCCAAAACCAACACTGATATTATATAGCCCTATTACTACTAAGTCAGTAACTTAATCCCTACAAACTGTCCTGGCATCAGACTGATGAGAGGCCATCAAATTGTTTCTAGCAATTCACTTCCATCTTGGAAAACATGGAATTCTTAACTTCAGAAATTATTGAGTTCCACTTTAACAAAAAGACCGCCCAATTCTACTGTGCTCTACCACACATTTGTTCAAGTCATCTTTAAAAAAAGCTGATAAAAAAACAAAGCACGAATGAAAGATGAAAACCCCATTTAGTCTTTTCTAACGTGCCAAAACCATATGCTTTTCAGTCACACATGGCACAAACCAGATTTCAAGTACCACCTGTTGTAACTGCTAATTTACATAAACCAGAAACAGGTTTTCTTTGCCTCTCTAGAGGGGACAACTGGCCACATTAAGCACTCTGAGTAGCCAGCCCAACAGAAAAAGAAGTCATTTAGATGTGAATGCCAAGTTTAAGGTGCGTATTTGTTTCCCATACAGAGAAATCCATGCAGCTTTTAAACATTAGATAATTATATCAGCTGGGACTTACCAGAGGTTTTGGCTAGAAGTCCTTTAAAAAACCCACTGTATTTTCAGGTATGTTCAAATTCGTCTCCTAGACACTCATCCAGTACCATTTATGATCTGAAAATGTTCCCCCTTCTCCCACTCTGCTCTGAATCAAATTGCTACAGCTTCAACATGAATGATTAATCAGAATAGCTTTTATACGAAACCTTTAAACTACTATAAAATATTACTGCCTATCCTACCACAAAACATGATGGGGGAAGAGAGGAAGATACCTCCATTGAAGGACAACACCTTTGTTCCCTCACTCTTTCATCTCTTCACCACGGGGATTCATCAGCTCATCAGAAGACCTATCTGAGCACAGCTCTTTTGATTTTACACTCTTCTGTTTATGCCTCACTAATTTTTCAAGGACATTTACAGTCATTGTAGTAGCTTGCAAGATTCAATCTGTGTGAGAAACCTAAACTACTTTAAAAATAGTTTATTTAAAAGTATTGGAAAGAAGTATTATAAAGAAAAAACATGTTTTCAAACCTACTGAGGAATTTTTAAGTCAAGCTCCGTATTATTGTATTTCATACATAAATATGCAAAATAAAGCACTGACACATTATTTGACATTTACACTAATCACTGGCGCTGAGGCCAAATCAGTCTAAACAAAAGCTTTCATCACCTTCAGATGAACAGCACTGATTAGGATGAAGTGCAGTTAAACTGTTTCCTTACTGTGCTTAAACACAAGTTGAACTGCATACCAGCACACCTTATCAAATCAAATTTGACTCAAATATTTTAAGTTTATCCACATGGGACAGTCCCTCTGTGCACCCCTAATACTTAAGAGTCTCCCTTGATGTACAAAACTATTTTATGGAAAAAGAAGGGGGGATGGGAGAGATAAAGACCAACATAAAACACTTTCCGAGAAAATGGTCTGCTCTTAGTGTCCTCATTTAAAAGAGAATGTAACATACTTTCAAAAGACCGTATTTGGCAGCTAGCAAGCAGACTGCACATTCAAGCTCTGCCAGCTGCAGTTCTGGAGAAATAAGACCAAGAAACAAAAACTACTTAGTGGGTATCAATGCAAAATGGAGGCCTGGGTATCTATTATTATATGCAGAGAATATTTTTTTATTTCTTTCTTAAGTAGCAAGCATGACTAATGGATCACTACTCAACAAAAGAAAAGAAATGCAGATTTAATAAGCCTAAATAGCAAATGGTTGAACAAGTCATACCAAAGAGGATGAGCATACTACAAAGGAATGCTTCAGATCCAAATTCTCAGAGGCAATAGTTTATTATAATTTTTTTTTCCCCTGAAGGCCAGGGCTTCAGAAAAAAAAAGTGTCCACTTATAATCCACAGCAGACACTGGAAGCTTTGCCAAGTGTAGAAGTTTACATGGACAGTGTCCACACAAAAACGACTAGATTACTCTACTTGGACTTAGAAAGATTTCTGCTCTGCAGAAACAGTTTCTTCCTAAGGAGCCTGACAGCAGCCTGTCTTTCATATGCACCCAGTGAAAAGGCAAACCCTGACAGAAAAATATATACACAAAAGTAAAAGAAGTGCAGTCTGTAAGAAACATTTTGCCTTTTTTATTCCTATTGCAATTGTGGTCTTTTTGTATCTCACTAAATATTATTTAAATCTTCAGAGTTAACTCAACTGCTTACCCTCATTTAGGAAAATATTTTATGATAAATATCCTCCACTTATCAGAAAAGGGGATCAAAATCAGAGAGACCAAAAACAGTTTGGACAAAATCACCTAAAAATGTAATACGGGATTAAAGAACAAAAAGGTAACACAGCGGGTATAAATACTTATGCAAATTCCTGCCTTCAAACAGATGGCCTCAGGACTTTTTTTGATCGGAAACAAATCCATGCCTCTCCCCCCCAAGAGTTGTTGTAATTCAGTAGTGGGAAGCCTTAGAATGGGTAGGCAATGCTTCAGCAGAGCTCTCCTCTTCTACTCTCACAGCTAGGTTCAGTAACTCTGCTGAGAGATCAGGTCACTGTGGGCAGAGCACAACTTGCAAATCCTACCAGCTCAGTTGTGTTCTCTTTCTAGATGAGAGAACACCTGCTTGAAGTGATCCCTGCAAGTTTGTCACCAGGTAAACCTGCAAACAAGCCATAAGTCTGTCAGCATGTAAGTCACTTTGCATGTAGATCTTAACTGCAGAAGTTTTAAGCTTACAAAGTTTGGCACGAATAGAACTGAACTGTAAATGACAACCAGGAGGCAGACAAGTTCTTAAGGAAGCCTATAATGTTGTGGTTTGGTGATAGCTGACAACAAAAACTGGGACCACTAATAAGTTGTGCTTGACAAAAGATTTTTTTTCTCATCCCAAAACTTTACACATTTCTTTAATAAAACATGAATTTCTGAGACTCGAGGACAGAGTCTACCAAAATGAAGCACTTCAGCAGTTTCTTATTTCAGCAGGGCTACAGCCCCCAGCAGTTTCAAAATGAACAAAAATTTGATATTGTTAACTCTGTAAGAAAAAGCTGCTGCTTCTTGATACTGAGGTCTTCCTAGTGCCACACAAACTAGAACCCTGTACAAAGACCTGATCTATTTAAAATTATCAAGCTCAAGTATCTAATTCACTGTAACTATTGCATTCAGCCAGTTATACAAAGCTACCTAATCAACACCATAGTAATACTTTTAATAGGTACAACTGGCTGCTAAGTTATAGGTAAGGAAAAACAAGGATCACGCCAACAGCTGGGCACATCCTGCTGGCCACAACGCTGTAACTTCAGTTCACAATACTTTAAGAGGTACAATACTTGCACAATGGGCTCTTTCATTGCTTCTTTCAGTGGAGGGAGGGTAGAAAGTTTTAAAACTTATTCTGCTGTAAGTCTTTAGCCATAATCTCTCATTTAATCTCTGATTATGGTTATGTTGGGCAAAAGTAAGTAACAATTACCACATCAAGAACAGCAAAAGCTGTGGTAGTTTCATAATATCATATTCCAAATACAGTTCCAAATGGACACATAAAAGCAAATTCACAACCCTTAATCAAATAACTAATCAGCAATAACTAACTCCCATGAATGCAGTTAACCAAATGCTAACAAAGTAAAATTTATATAAAATCAGTGACTCTCCAAGTTCTGATGTTCACTGCAACACACCACACAATGAAAATAACTCATACTGCCAGAAGCTAAAATAGTGAACAAAAGTCTTTGAAGAAAAAATAAATCACATCCTAAGTTCCTTTTTCTAGTAAAATTAGAAATTTTAACAATTAACACTTTTTTTTTTGGCACAGGGGGAAAGCTGCATGAACTTCTACCCTATATGCTCCAAAACCACTATGTTACTTTTCAAATGACAGAATGTGAAGAGCAAACACATTAATTGTGTTTGTTAAGTTTCTAATCAGCTCTCTGCAGATAACTCCCCCTCTATTTTCAGAACATGCAATCATTGCTGGCTTCCCATATTTAATTTTTTATTTTCCCAGCAAGTCACTTCAAATCTCTATGCTTCTTGAAGTTAGAAGCTCACATCCTTTTTTTAATCTTCTGGTGTCTATCAGCCTGAAAAAACTATCTTCCCAACCAGCAACAGAATACATATAAGCCAATTCACAAACCATGACAAAAGCTGGGCACCTTTCTGTCTGCTTTGTAGTGCTGAAGGAAAAGAAATTTAAGGCAGCAATGACTGAGGCTATGTTGCAACCATTATCAATGTTACATGCACGAAACCAGAGGGAAATAAAAGTCACATCACACACATTCAGATGAATTTTAAGATCTATTTCCTTGAAGATTCAGAAGATATCCTATACAGATGAAGTGCTACAGAGCTAAGGAGGCTAGTCAAAATAGTCCAGCAGTCTTAATAAATGTTAAGAATCATAAGGAAGCTAAAGCTACTGTCTTGCCAACTTTGCATTTGAGTTCATTCTGTTCTTGCAAAAAGGGACAATAATGAGACCCTTGAATGTATTTCTAATAACACCAACCATTCTTTGAGCTGCAACACCTAGGTTCAATTCTCCTGCATGTGGACAACAAAAACACTCTAAAACCAAAAACAGCACTTAAATTTCAGTACTTTAAGACTCATAACAGCAATATGCACATACTTTTATAACATATTGAAAAACATTTGCACCAGCAGGTTCAGACAGTTCCCAGTAATAAATCAGACAAGAACAAATCTTAGCAGAGATCCTCTAGAGATGCTCAAGAGGAATTGGGAGCACCTTTTGCAATTTCACAAACCATGAAGTTCCTTCAGGTGTGCTTCTCTTTTAGCCACCACCTTTTCAGATACAAAAAGTCCCCTTTTACGAAGAAATCACACTAGTTGGTATTTATCTTTAACTACAGTGAGATGATGGGAATAAGTCCCACAAATCTAAGAGCTGTTAGTGTTATCAAATACAGAAATATAAACTATCACCTTTTATACCTGGTCCTTCTGGTGATGTTTTAGACAAAAAAAAGTTGAGATGTTCATTAGCTTGATACAAGCTCATCTTTAGCAGTTTCATAGGCTCTCTGTGCCAGACTGGTCTGCAGAGAGTGAAATAAGCTACTGCAGTCAGCTGTGCACACCAGCAGTCCAGCAGACAGACTGCAGTATTTAGACCATTTTTAGCCAGACATAGACATCTCCCAGCAACTTCCCCCATTCTCCTTGACCACAGGACCCACAACACACTACTGAGATGCAAGAACACCACAACGTTCAGCAACTCAAACAGTTCTACCCAAATCTGCACCAGCTCCCTAGGCACAAAAGGACATGGCAAGTAGTTGTTAACAGGAATAAACAGGGAGGGAGAGCAGCTGTGTGGAATCATCCCCCGGAACAGCTACTGCTGTTCAAGACTGGGCAAGGAAGGGAGCAAACTGGATAACTCATGCATCATTTTTCTGATTTAGTCCCATGAATGCACAGCTGAAATAGCACTTGCAGACATTATCACTTAAGGAAGCACAGCAAGTACTTGATCAAGTTTGTCTACATACATGTTCAAGAAGTTTTGTGAGGAAATCCAGAAGCAGAAGAAGAAACTGTGTATACTTTCAGCACAGCCTCATGCATTGTTTCTCCCCTTTCCTCCTCGTGTTGAAGAACTACATGCATTAGACAGAACAGCAATACTATTTACACAAACCGGTATGAGACTAGGACTTAAAACATCTGAATATATTTGATACTACCCATTTGTTATCCTGGAAAAGAGTTACAAACTCCTCGTTTCTGGTCCAGTTCTTTCTGTCCTATCTACAGGGAATACAACAGTATTTACTGTAGGGCACAAATTATCTACGATCTCCAAGGGAAAACAAGAATGAATAAACCTTCTGAAGTTTACAACTAACTTGGGAAGAGAGATAACTCAAGGCTTTGTAGCACCAGCTTTAGCTGGAAGAGATGCAGCCTACTACATTGGGAGGAGAATTACTGCTATTTCTGGAGAAAAATTATGTTCACACCATTACATTGTGATGCATTCTAAAGATGATCATAAAGCTAAAAAAATATTGCCAAATACTCCTAGAAAGGTTAGGGAACAATGGAAAAATTAAATTATCACAAAGGAAATTACATAGTACTTCCACCAAAAGAAAGCTAGTCATGATTTCTTCAATTTTGAAAAATCCCTTTTTGTACTTATAGCAAAAAAATAAATTCAAAAAACCAAACCAGGTAGTTTGAAAAATTATTTCCTTATTTCTATGAGACTCTAAAGAAAAGTTACATTTTGAGGTGATTTATTAAGCCACAGCGTGAGGTAAATATTTATAAAACTTTTAGCACTTATTAAATCTGAAATGTGTACAAATATGAAGCATGTATGCACTGTGTAAACCCAAGGAGAGTACCAATAACAACTGCCACTCCTTATGAAAAGTAGGAGGAACGCTCATTTCTTTTCTTCAGTATATTTCTAAATGCATGAGTGATTCCCCACACATGAATGATTCCTGCTTGGTTATCAAATTAGATTCAAGGCAAAAGTCAGTTTTCTCTGTAACCACCAGAGGGAAGAAAAAAAAAACCAACAAAACAAAAACAACCTTCATTATTTTCTTTCTACTTAATACGCCGTTTGTGATGTATGGCAATTACAAGGTTAGTGAGACAGAACCACCTTTTGTAGACAATCTTCAGGTCTCTCCATTCCAGGAAGCTGCACATTTTCGGTTTGCGGGCTAATACTGTTTGAACAAGTTCCCTTGTGATTTTCTTCTTTTCTTTGTCAGATAATGGGACATACCACTTCTGGAGTCTCAGTTTCCCCTGGCGACTAAAAAGCAACATAAACTGCATCTGTTGAATTGGAAGGAGGGGAAAAAAGAAAAGCATTAATCTCAGTCTCCGAGTTTCGCAAAGATCTGAGAAAACCCAAACAGGAAGCAAGACGGACATCCAAAACCCTAACTACATTATGTATCCCTGTAACACTGGCAGATGTTACACAAGATTTGGAAGTACCAATAATACAAAGGATTCTGCTGAGCAAGGTCAGTCGAGCTGAAGGCAGAAGAAAGCGCACACAAGTTTCAGAGAGGGGTGTCAGAGCCACCGGCTGGCGAGTGAATACACCCCAATGGCAGACCAGCCACGTCCAATACCAGCGCGGTTTCATTTGCGTTTTCCATCCAAAATGACAGAAAAACAGCACAGCAGACTCTTCCAGTACCCAACCTCATTTCCAATTCGCCGGATTAGAGCCCTACAGGAGCAATTTGCGCTTAAAATCTTTCCGAAAAGCCTCGGAATACTTTAAAAGACATTAAACCTCCCAGCGGAGAGGTCCTACGGCACAGAAAAGCCCAGTCTTTTCCCACGTTACACAAAAGGAGAGATTAAGTGCTTTCCCTGCGGTCCTATGTTCCAGGTCTCGCTTCCTCTAAAGGAGTGATGTTGCAATTATATTTTAAGAGGAACTTGCCGGGCTGCGCTTTCCAGCGGCTGTAACATTAAACGAAATGGCTCGGGCTTTTTTGTTTTGCCTTTTTGCTCGAAGTTGTATCGGGCTGGGGAAGTTTCCCCGGCAATACGACAGACATGAAATACGATGCGAAAGCACAGCCTGGTCCCGGGTGACAAGCGTGACCAGCGCCAGCCGCGACGAGCGGCGGCCGCGCCCGCAGCGGCTCCGCGGTGCCAGGGCGGGGGCAGAGCCCCGCAGCCCCGCAGCCTCACAACATCCCGCCTCGCCTCCCCGCCGGCCCCAGCACCGCCCCGGCTCCCCCCTCGCGGAGCGGGCGGCGAGCCCGGCTCCGCGCGGCTGTGCTCACCGTGCCCGGGGGATAGCGGAGCTGAGGCGGAGGAGGAGAAGGAGGCACCTCTGCCCAGACCGACACCGCCGGTCCTGCCGCCGCGGCCGCCGAGCGGGACTGAGGGAGGGGTCGGGAGGGGACGGGAGGTGCCGCCGGCGCGAGCGCGCGCGCGCCTCAACGGCCGCCCCCCGGGCAGGTCGGGGGCGGGGCCGGGCTCGCGGGGGGCGGGGCCAGGGTGGAGAGGGCGGGGCCGGAGCGCCTCCGAACAAAACTTTATCCGCTGCCGCGGAGGGGGGCGGGGCCCGGAGCCAGGTCGGCCGTCACCCAATCGGAGAGCTCAGCGCACGGGCGGGAGGGAGGAGCCAGGCGGGGCTGGACCAATGAGAGGCAGGAAAAGGCCGGGAAGGTGGAGCTGGTGTTGGCGGCAGGCGGGGCTGGAGCAGGAGGCGGGGCTTAGAGGCCCTAATCCGCGTGGCCCGAATTGCGATAGGGCGACGGCCGGCGCGGCAACAGCCAACCAGACTGCGCGGTGCAGATAGCGGTCCGTGAGCAGCCAATGGGCGAGGGCGGCACGGAGCCGGGGAAATGACATCAGTCAATCAAGCGCTCGGAGACTGAGGCTCCTCCCCCGGCCCCGCCAGCCCCCAGCCGGGGGGGATACGGGAGGGGCGGCCGAGCCGCGCATGCGCCGCGCCGTGTTTGCTTCCAGCACGTGCGCGCCCGGGGGGCGGGGAGGGAGGGGGGCGGAGGCTGAGGGGGCGCGCGGGGCGGGGGCGCTGCCTGTGAGGGGACCGTGCCCGGAGAGGCATTGCGCTGTGGGGGACTGTCCCTGTGCGGGCATCGAGCCTCTGAGGGGATTGTCCCTCCGAGGGCACTGAGTCTGTGAGGGGACTATCCGTATGAGGGGATTGTCCCTCTGAGGGCACTGAGCGTGAAGGGGTTGCCCGTGTGAGGGGAACGTCGCTGTGCGGGCACCTACCCCATGAAGAGATTGTCCGTCTGCGGGGAAGTTTTTCCCCTTAAGTCACCTTGATTGCGAGCTGCAATTAGATTGGCAGGAGCAGCCACCGACATAAGACTTAGCGGTGTTGTGTTCCATTAATGCTTGGTTTTAAAATTGTCATCCATGTGTATCTACAGAGGCTTTCCGTGCTGAACCAGCTCACCTGGGGGGTTTGGTTGGTTGGCTTGTTTTGGTTCTGTTGTGGTTTGGTTTGGTGTTAAAATTCCAATGGAGGTGGGCTGAAAACACACAGCGAGGTGTTAGTTGAATGAAACAGAGCGGTGTCTCTGCAAGCTGAAATTGCAGCGCATTATTATTAAAAAAAAATGTTTCGAACACCTAAAGCTCTCAGCATCCTCGCTGCTCACCACCACCCCCCAGCACGAAACGAGCAGCAGAGCTGAGCTGACCGGGCTGATCCGATAATGGTGTGACAGTGACCGGCAGAGCCCGGGAAAGGGTCGTGCTCCCTCCGCAGCTCTCCGGCAGGGGCAGCTCCCGGCGCCTCAGGATGTGTCACGCTTTTATTACTTTCTATTATTGACACTTTAAATAAGTGCCCATTCTTCTGGCTACGAAACGGCTATGGCAGCAGAAACCGGCGCTGGAAATGCTTTTGTGTAAAAATGTGCGTGGTCTGAAAGGAAAGCCAATTTTCTCGCATTTCAAGGAATGCTACAGTCAATTGTACTTGAGGGAAACTGCGGATATATTCCTGATTTTATAGAAGAGGTTATAGTTGTAAGAGTAAAGTGGCATGAGGACAAGGAGGCGTATGTGAAACCAAGCTGAATGGATAAGGCAATTGCAGTATTAGAGGTCGTGTAGGAAATGAGAACTGCTGTTGCAGGGGCTTGTTCCTGTCACATTTAATGTTCGTTGAGCAGCTGTCCCGCTCTCATGTGAACCTGCCTTTCATCAAGAACAGGAACAGTTGTGCGTGGATCTGTTACCTCAGAGTCTGCCCTCACACCAGGCTGTTACTTTGTCCTCGGTAGTTACCACACTTTGCAGTTCTGCTTGTTTCCTGTGAGGTGATCCATAGTCTAAAATACCCTGTTTTTCAGAAAACTTTCATAAATGAGCTCTTTCCTAATCTGCACTTCACTAGTCTTGAATTCAGCATCATATATTCCATGATTCTCTCAGTGCCTGCACACTTCAGGGGCTTTGAGATCTTCTAAATCATAATTTAAGTCAGCAACCAACTTTTATGTCTCTTCATCTGTGCAATTTCCAGTTTATTAGGATTATTATGGTCATTGGAGCTCCAAAATGAATTTCTGAAAGAGTTGCACCAGACCTGTGTTTTGATTTGCCACTTCCTAGCTCAGTGAAATATTTCTGCTTGTGGATCAAACCACACATTTTGCAAACACATAGTTGATTGAGATCAGAACTACCCAGATGGTTCAAGAAATGTCTGTGTTTTAGTGGCATAAAGTCTCGACACTTCAGTGATTTTTTTTTCTTTTTTCAATCCTGTATGTTTTTTTCCCCCCTGGATTTTACCACTAATTTACGGTATATAATCTCATACAGTGATACAAGGGCAATTGCTCCACTACTTTTCTCCCTTCTCTATTCTACTTGGTTGGATTTCTTCAGACTGTAACCTGGAGTTTCTTTATTAAATCTCCTGAGCAGAATCACTCTGCTATATGCAATTTCAGGTGTTGTGATAAGGCATGTGAGAACAGTGCTACATCAGGCATGGTGGAAACTCTAGCCAGGCCCAACTTGGAAGAAGCTTTCTGTCTTCCACAGCTGGTCCTGCCTCCTCATCCCTGTTTTAAACAGGATGCAATGTTCTCAAGCCTGCCAGGATTGCTACTCATATGATCATTCTTTGACTAATTTTTCTCAAAATGACCCCGATTATTTTAAGCAGTTTAAGGCATGATTCTATGTCAATGTCGGATGATCTAAATACCCACTTCTCCCACCATCTCCTTCCACTCCCAGCTCCATGTTCTCTTTTCCTTTGCTGGCACTCTTCTGTGTCTTGTACTGACAGCAAGGCTGGTTTTGGCTGCACAGGTGACTGAGGGAGTTGGCTTCAGGACTGAGCACCTGTGTTGGGAGGCAATGACAGAGGTAATGCTGTCCCTTCCGTTTGTTCCTTTCAGGAACTTCAGAAAACTTGCTCTTCGCATTTTTTTTTTCAGTGTTGCAATTTGCACTAATTGTTCTTCTTAATACCAACTTCATCATTTGTTCCTGTATGAAATTATGCTGTCACTTACCCAGTGAACTAGCAATATACTGAACTGGCTGTAATTATCAAACTGATAAAGATATATATGATGCTTACAACAATAATATGTCTTTGAATATTCTACAAACCTGTGACAGTGCAACTGTCAATGCAGTCTAATTTTAGACATGACACAGTGAGTCTTCTGTTCATTAGCTTTTGTTCATTGTCTTATATCCAGCTTGATGATAACTCCCTGATTTATTAGGGGTGGATTTTTTTTTTAAGCTGCTATAGTTGTAGAATCCTTTGTATTCCATTTTGGATGTAAGAAAAGCCTTCAGGGGATGTATTCATTGACCATAAGACATTTGGGGTCCTCAGCCAAGAGTTTGTTTTGTAAGTTATTTCCAGCATGACTTAAGACACAAAAGAGAACTGCCTGGAGCTGGGGAGAGAGGCAGGAAGGAAGCTTATATTAAACAAGATTAAATTTGCCTGGGTTTGACTGGTATGGTTTATGTCAATTTTGGAAGTTTTATTTGTTTGTTTGCTTTTAATTAATTAGACTATAGTTGTTTTGTCTGGAATAGTGGGTCTTATACAAAAATAAATAAGGCCAACCTCCTGGCATTTGGCGCTTCATGCATATTGTTATTGCCAAATCAGAAGCTCATAAAACAATTTCGTTGTGTTTTTGCTTTCAGCCAAAATGAAGGGTCAACCAAAAGGCCTTTATGATATGAACTGTTCATTAATTCCAATGAAAAATTTGCTTACTAAATTTTAACAGCTTTTGCTTTCCTCTCACAGTATTCAGTAAAGAAAAGGTTTGCTCCAGCCTCCCTGTCAGCCATCTCAGCACCTACCAGAGGAGGGCAACACACTTTATGAGTACATGCAGTGTTTTTGCAGACCTCTGCTGAAGTAGGTGGTGGATGTGTAAGACTCATTTTACTGTTAATTTATCTTCTTCATGCTCAATATCAGACTCCATTTTCATTGACTGAATAACTGTTGAGTCGTTAAGAAGGCAATAAGAACTGAGTTACTACCCTTGAAAGTGATTACTGGTGGATTTTTGCCTCTTAAGCCTCCAAACAGGATGTTACATTATTATATGCAATTCCCTTCCCTGATGTGCTGTCTGAGCATTGGCCAAACCATCAGTGTCCCACTATGATTCATGCAGAACACTAATCCCAGTGGAACCAAAGTATATATGAGACCATAAATGACAGTTTTCATTGTTGTGCTCTTTTTTTTTTTTTTTCACATGAAGCTATCCCTCTTGATGAAATATTATTAGGTGCAATGTAGTAGCCTGATTGCTAAACACTATTAAATCATCAGATCATGGCTGGTGTCCTTACCCCTCTGTCTTTTCTATGTAGGGTTACAGGTTTCCCTGTGGGAGACTTCAGGACATTGGAATTCTTTTAAATGCACTTGGTTTCCAACAGACATATGTGGCTCTCAGGAACACAGATGTCAGGTCACATGTGTGATACAGGCACAAGCTTCATGGAGGTTCATCCCTGAAGCTGAATTTTCAGAGCTGAAGGAATAGTTTGAGGCTGAAGTGCGGTCTTTCAGCCTG
This sequence comes from Lichenostomus cassidix, assembly GCF_008360975.1. Taxonomy (NCBI): domain Eukaryota; kingdom Metazoa; phylum Chordata; class Aves; order Passeriformes; family Meliphagidae; genus Lichenostomus; species Lichenostomus cassidix. The sequence continues at coordinate 16,425,628 of NC_139479.1, read as the reverse complement.
CTTATAAGAATCATAGTCTAAACATGTATCCTTTGCTTTGGAAAATAAAAACATGCTTTTGAAAGTAACTGGATATGTAGAAATGAGGTAAGGGAGTACGATAGATGCCAGTCAGTGAGGGCTCCTTCTCAGTTACTATGCTTAGTAACCTCAGCCTGGTGCTAGATGCAGCAGCCATTTGAATAGGACACACACAAGCCAGCTGGCAGCATTGGGTGTGTTGGGCCAGTGAGAAGCAGATTTCTCTCATACTTAGGTCATATTCTTATCTTCTGCTTGTCCATGTTTGTGTTGGAGTAGTGCTCATGGCCCCCAGAAGTGAACAAAATAAGTGCACTTCAGACATTTACAAAGAAGTTGTTACAACTGCTAATGCTTCTTCCTGCTCCACTGCTACAAACTCTGCCATAGTGCAGCAAAGAACTGAATGATTTCTGAAGGAAGTGTGTGAGGAAATGAATTTTTAGCCTCACAAGGAAGTGGCTGGGAGGAATCGAGAGAGGAAAGGAGAGGAGGCTGATATTTCTGACTGCATCAATACTTTAAAGAGTTGTTGAATACAGCATCTCACATATATCTTGCTCATCTTTTGGCAATCCTAAGAAAGCAGTTACTGCCACTGATGTTTCTGAAGTGTCTGACGCTGCAGGTTAAGCAGAATGTGCTTGCTGGGTCCATCCCCTCATATGAAGGAGTATTTGGACAGGCTTGTGCAGAACTACTCAGTTTTCCCCAGGATGAAGAAATTTTTTTAATATACCAGACTTTGGATATATATGACTTTGGATAGGACACCTGGGAAGTCAGACACATTCAGAGGAAGACACTGCATAGTTTTCTGGTACACATTTTGGTCATCCTAAATCCACTAAAGTCCTCATTTAGGTATCTATGTCCACTTCTGTCCTTGCTATGAGACAAGCCCAGCTGGTGATCCTGTAAGGCCTCTTGATCTGTGTGTGGAGATTGATCTAACATAGCTTAGGAGGTACTGCTTTTTGCACCAAGAAGATAACCCAGTTTCCAACTTCTGACTTTCCCGGATTGGCACATTACTTTGTGTAGCCAGGAGATACGGACTTCCACAGCAAGCATCTTTATTTTCAGTACACAGAAACTAAACTTTTCATGAAAACTTGGAGACTGCTCTCAATCTGAGATGGTAACCTGAAACCAGAATTTTTCATGTTATATTCAAACTCATAAATCTCCCAAGCTTCCACACTGATTCTACAGTATTACGCTAAGCTTTCATTTCAAATCATTCTGGAAGACTCTGTATAACTTCCTCTGTTGTTTTAAAGAAAATGTATTGCATGATCTGCCACTACCATAAAGGGATCACACAATCCGTAAGGCCTTAATTTACTGCCATCTTCTTTGGCTGAAGTGTTTTAAGATGATGAAACTGGGACAGTCAAGGCCTGTAATCCATTTACTGTCTAGTTTTAAAGGCTCAAGAAGAATTTAAATGATGCATAGATTGTGTGCTGGCTGTGTCCACTTGTGATGATTTTATCCATGTGGATTCTCATTCAAGCTGCCTGGACCCCCTCTGTTGCCATGGTTTTGTGAAGCCAATCTTTGCAGTGCAACCCTCAGCCTTCCATAAAGCTGAAGAACAGCAATCACAGCAAACGTCTTTGCCAGGGGGATGTGTGCATCGTTTACCTGGGAACTCAAGGTCTTGAAGGATTTTGAGGAACTACACTGTATGTGAAATGAGTGTGATAATGCTCAGCGTAAGGTCCTATGGAATGGGAATGTGATTTTATAAACAAAATCTCTGAAAACTGTCCACTGTTTCTTTTTATGCTTTCACACCCACATACTGGGAAACACCAAAATGTGCGTATTTAATTGGTCCGGCCAAGATCGTATGTGTGATCACACAGAGAATAAGGATGTTATTCCTCATTGTGCCTCTGGGTTTCTTGGTTGGTAAGTGAACTGATTTTGAACTTGCTTTTTATATTCTCTAGGAGGCAATGGTGTTTGGGATACTTTGCCTCACTATTTTGTTTCACTTTTCACAAATCAATGAATTTCATGAATGTGTGTTGCCTTTGTGTATTTTGTGGCTGTGGACTTGTTCTTTGTCCTGTTTGATACCTTATCTTTAGGTCAGTTTGTTCTTACTCTTTGTTCACATACCTTTTTAATGCATCCAACTGCTTCTTCTGGTACTTTCACACACACACACAGACACTTTCACTCACACTCCATTAATGCCCATCTTAATATTTTTTTCTAATCACTGCAAAAGAAACAAGTACCTCTTCCTATTTCCCTGGATACTTTGTTCAAGTGCAAGCCTCACTTTTTATTTAATCTATACAGCAGGATATCAAATACACTTAGAAGCCTGTCCCAGTAAGAGGGGACCCCATTGACTCTCTGAGTTTAGGATTTGGCACTATTCCAGAGGGTCATTAGTGGAACAGAGCCAAAAGCACATTCAATTATTTGCTCAAGTCTGAAAGGCCAGTGTTTCACAACTACAGAGCATGCTATTAACAAGGATGAATCCTTTGGCAATGTATCCTTTCTACTGCAAAATACTTGCCGTGTGGAACCTAAGACCCTTATTACAAATTCATGAATGATTTTAATGCATCCTGGCAGCTTTCAGAAGCATTGCAATCATGTGGAAGCAAGCAAAGAAATAAAAAGATCATTGGTTTGTGCAAAATAATACAACTATGCTTATATTTGATCTAGTTCTCTAGTGGAAAAGGAATACTTGAACTTTAAAAAAAGATATTTCTACTACATTGCATCTCGCCAGTCAAATTAGAAGTTTTGTTCACATAAGAGATAACTCAATGTAAATCATCAATAAAAGAAAAAGATGTCTGAAATGAGTACAGTCCTTGGTGTGTTGGAGAAGTTGTAAAATCATGTTGTAAAACCTGTTGTCACAAAGTAACACTCTAACAGGAAAATCTAGCTACCAAGAAGTCCTTTCATTTCTTCATAATGTTTTAAATACTCTCCCCAAACTGTGGGTTTCCAGTAAAACACTCAGCTTGGAGACACTTTTTGTTGCAGACACAAAGGTGTCAGAAAGGAAAGCGGATCTGAGAGTGCACAGCGTTTCTTTCCTTGGGGCAGTCTGGTGCAAAATGGTAGCAACAGTCAACAAGTAACATTTATTGTGGTAGATGCTTGAAGAAGTATCCAATAGCTGATTTCTAGTACAGTTTTCAGAATATTTTTTTTCCCATTAAGCATCTATTACGGAAAAAAAGGAGATATTATGAGATCACAAGTCAGAGAGGAAGCATTGAATAGGATGCATTGAAATGAGGAGTGTTGTGTATAATACAGTTGACCCTGATGTAAGGCCAAAACTAAAAATTCAGACTTTCAAAATTCCGGCTCTTATTTCTATAGAGCCCAACAAAGCTGAGCTTTGGAGAGGGCTCCTAAATGCTTTGAAAACTCTTCCTTCTGTAAGGAGATCAAGTTTGTCCCACTTGCTCGGATTTTCAGAATAAATTGATATAAAGAAAGCATACAATTAATCTCTCTAACCAGTCTTGCATGAAGAATTTAAAGTTTAACAGTTTGCTTTGACAATAATAAATAATATCAATAACAATAATAATCATCATTGTCTTCAGAATTAGGCATCTTCCTTCTCCATTCAGTCATGAGTAATTTGCATGGAGGGGTACCAAAGAACAGTGTGTGAAATCACTCTCAAGTAGCTAAATAGTCTGAAGAAATTAAGCCTGTGCATAAACTACAGGTAAATTTTTAAAAATTCCTCAAACAAGAAATCCATGCCTAAAACAGAGCAACAAGCCAGGAATAACTTAGGCTGGTATGTATTTATTTACGAATGCTTGTAGCAGATGGTTACCAAAATTTCATCAGTGTGGCTGCTTAAGCAACTTAAAAGCTGTAACAAACAGCCCAATTTATGAAGCAGTTTGCCTGCTGTAGCCCACTCTGACTTGCATTACCCAGAATGGCTCCCATTACAATTTATCACAGCTAAGTAGCTGAAAAAGGAAATAGTGCAAAACCAGGAAAGCAGCATGGTTGTCCAAAGCTAGAGATCAGTGGTTTCCCCATCGCAGATGCCTGCTTTGAGTGATGGTTCTGTGCACGATGATGGTTTTCAGATTTCTCACTCTCTTATGTACAAAGTGTACCTGGGTTATTAAGGCTTGTCGAGACTTCAGATGCAGACACTGCCTTAGCTGCTAGTTGGGTATAATTTTACTTTTCAAGAGAGCATATTTAGCAGATGATCTGATCTAGTCTGCTCTGATCCCACATTACCAGCCAAGGGGGCTTGGATGAGGTGGTGACTGGCAGGTGAAGGTGGCTACTCAAATGGCTCTCTATGATACACATAGGTTAAAAATACTGTCTGAAGGAAAGAAATACAAATGAGGGTCTCAGCTTTATTTCCTGCAAAGAAGGCCTCACACCTAAGAATATTGCATGTAGAATTGTCGTATAGAATATAAAGTTTTGTATACCTCCTAATAAAATAGAGAGCTGGGCTCCTCTCTCTTGGATACCTAATTTGTTCACAAATTCAAGAATAAAGGTTTTCTCTTCATAGGCAGCTGGACGAAACTACTTGTGATGCCAACATAGATAGAAGCAAATGTCAGTATTATCATCACAAAAAGGACGAAGAGTATGAGTACACAGTGATTTAAAAATGGAAACAGGAATCCTTGCTTTGTAAACATTTACTATGAAGCTGACTTTCTTGTTTCTGTTCTAGCAAGTGGTCAGGAACAGGGTGGTCACTGCTAAAGGAGAATGTCACTGCAGATGGTTCCAAGAAGAGTGTACCACCATCATTTCACTGTCTGACTTGGCCTCAGGAGCTGCCTGGTATCAGAAGTCTATGCTCAGCAAGAGCTCAAAGTATGTGTGCACATTGGTGTCTGAGAAAGTGTTATTGACTGCACATTACAAACTGGAATGTTACTGAATGCACTCATTTGTTCCTTCCTGGGAAAATTCTGTCCACAGTGACAATGTGCAACATCATAACTCCAGGTGAAGTCTGAACTGAAAATGGGTGTAGTTTATGCTGGTTTAAGTTACTACATTAAAATTACTAAGATGCTGAGAATAAAAAGAGGTTTTTTTCCCTTTCTGTCTTTCATTTATGTGTGTGCTCAAAACAACTTTTGCAATAAAATTTCCTAAATTAGAAGTGATGTGCTTTTAAAAGATTCTTTCTGTGTGACTTGGCACATTCCACAGTAAGTTTTATTTAAGACCAGGGTGTGCATGTTTACATCCAATGCTTGCAGGGTGTATGCCCACTATGCACTTCACTGAGGTGCTCCCTCTGAGCTGAGGAGCTCTGAGCTTACACATTAGCCCAACGTGGGAACATTTCCATGTCACAGCATGACTGATGCTCCCATTGACTCATTATTGCTGTACCCATTGGAGTGTAGTGGAGCATGGAGCTGGTAGCTCTCTGTGTGCCAGGACCTGCCATTGTGCCACCCATGGGAGTCCTGGCGTGCCAGGGAGTGACAGGGCTGTGGGGCAGGGATGCAGGGCTACTGACACTGGCTTGCCTGAACCCGCACTGCAGATCCACCCAGTCCTAGAAACAGACAGGCACTACGTTAGTTTTGGGTCTTAGAGCAGCTCCAGACTGAAATCATCAGACTGAGGAGGGGATGATGGATGTGTGCAGGCTGAAAACTGGCTGGGAGCCCTGAATAACTCTCCAGTGTAGACATCAACACACTGGAGGAGACTTTGGCAGCATCTCTGCTTACCTTCTGCTGAGTGCTGAATCATCCTGCTCAGCTGGGGCGAGCAGCACCTGGCCAGAGGAGGGATGCCAGGGGTTCCAGTGTGCTAAGGGGCTGTGCCTGACTGGGGCTCAGGGTGAGCTTTGAGGTTCAGGGTGAGTTTTGGGGTTTGGGACACTCTTGCTTCCTTGATGGGTGCATAGCCATTCTCCCACCCATGCAGGGCAGATGCCTCCAGAACCAGGCAGAGCCAGACATGCAGGGTCCATATCAGAAAAAGGCAGATTTGCCAGACACCAGGCAGGCAGATTTATGTGGTTGCCCTTTTCTCCCTGTGCTGCAGAGTGGAGCCAGTGCCTTGCCATCTCTCAGAAAGCAGAAGCTGAGGGCCTTGCTGGTGGTGGATGCAGCCGGTGCTATTAGACTTGTCTTAGGATTTCCCGGTAATGACATATTTAAAATACATCAGATTACATTTTCATCAGTGGTGCTGCTTCTGGAGAGAGAGGAATGCTGAGTAGTGATCATTATTATTGCTTTAACAGATTGTATCTGTGCATGGCTGCCACCTGCCACTCTCAGTACTTTGCTGTTAAAGAGAGCCCTGGATTTAAATCCTAGTGGTGACCTTGTTATCAGTTCCATGTTTTCTAAGCCCACTGGAACCTGGACCCAAATTATGGAATTTAGAAATAAATACAAAGGAGATTTCCTTTGCCTTGTGGTTTGGCTTCTGGGTCTTTATAACCCATACAGGCAATTTTTCATTTTTCTTTCCACAGTGGGCTAAGGGTCTAGTTACAGGAAGGAGGGAAGGAAGAGGGGAAGAGGGGAAGAGGGGAGGAAAGAAGAAAAAAATTAAGGAGGGAAGAAGGGAAAGGAGAAGAGGGAGAAGAGAAGGGAGAAAGGGATGAATTACAAGCAAGAAGGAAAAGAAAAATAATTTTTATAGAACAACACAGGAAACTGTACCTTTTAGAAAAGTAACTGGCAAAATAAGTTTCACATAAAACCAGAGACAATAGTTCTGTCAAGGATATGACTTGCTGAAGAAGAGTGAAAGGAAAAGTAAATGAATATATGTTAACCAGCAATAGCTTGTCATCTCAAAATTATCCATGCCAACATGAACATTAACAGGGTTGTAGAGCCACCCCATTTCCTCCTCATAAATTTCATGTCTTGAATTAGTGAACTTGAGATTTCTGGTCCCCTCAGTACTCATGATTCTTGGGACTCACAGCAGTAAAAGTAATGGGTGACCTTGGCGTTGAATTTTATTTTCTGTTATTTTATTTCCTGAAATGAGAGCTGGGAATTCAGACTTTTACACTCAAGTCCTACCTTTACTTTCTCAGCAATTGAATATGCAGGTGCAGAAGGACAGTGCTTTGAGATCTCTGGTTTCCCTAGCTGGCTGAGTGTTACTGACATGATATCAGAAGAGGAGTGGGGGATCCAGGAATAAATATTTGAGTGATGCTATGAAAGTACAAAATTGTTTTGGGGAAAAGACAGTCCTCTGAGCTTCGTCTGGTTGCCCAACTTCCGTAAGACTTGTCCGGGCAGTCACCTGGGTCAGCATGGAATATGGCATAGATTGTTTGGAAAGTGTGGCTTGGAGTCCTTATGCTATGTAAATCCCTACATTCACCAATTTAATAAGGATGTCCAAATTTGCACCAGTGGCAAGTTGGCCATGTCTTTAATTTATAATCCAAAATCTTTGTCACAAATCTGGAGAAGATTACTCCAAACTGTGATCCTCAGCATTGGGAATGGTTATCATGTAAATGCAAACTGTGGATTTGGCTGTGGTCAGAGTTTTGTGATATGCATTGCTTCTGTTTTAAACGTGTGTAGAAAGAATGGATTTTGTAGTTGAAAGCCTGATAATGCTGTTATCCTTGTTCATTTTTTTAGCACCATCTGTTCTTCCCAAGTGGAAATTCCTGACAAACCATATGAGCAAAAGCTTACTTTATTTCTCCATGCAGTCGGCGAAACATTAGAATTATCAAAATCTGGTTGGGCAAAGAAATATGTTTATAAAATGATTGGTTTAAGTCTTTGTTGTCTGAGAAAATGACTTTTTAATGTACTGGCAGCTGTCTCCCTCTGGCATGTTTTCAGTTTAACAGTTTATGTTAGAGTCAGATCATTTGTTTCATAACTGTCTGTAGCGTAACAAAGAGCACTTTTAAATCTCCCACCATCCCACATACCATATAAATGTTATCTGTCCCAACTGGGATATTTTTCCAATCACTGTTTTCTTAATTGTGCCTGAAAAATGCTTAAATAATATGGTCACATGATAATCCTCTTTTAAGGCCCGTAGAGTCATCTGAAACATTTGGTTGTTTTTATTAGGTCATTTAATTTAGTCAAGGAAGCTACCCAGCACATTAATGCAAAGTAAATAAATAAATAAATTTATTTTCTAAAGTAGTTCAATAATGTTTATTTAAATCCTACCTAGGAAAAAAAAATAGGATTATTTTCTTGTCCTGGATCATCCAAATCCCAGTGTGTTAGGTGCTGTGCAAATACAGTCTGGATGCTTGCAGGCTAAATTACAGGTTCACTGAAAGATCTTCATACTTTGCTTTCAGATGTGAGATCACTGGGCTTCATGGTCTGCTTCTTCCTTCTGTATCCAGCAGTGTTCAGTGGAGCCAGGCTGGTTTTGTGGGTGCAGAAGTCTGCACAGTTAGTTGTCCATTCTTCCATCCCTTGGGCATCATACAGGACATCCTCAGCACCACTTTGGTGCAACACTTGCACATTGGATTGAAAACTGCATTCTGAACACTGAAATGAAGTCATAGGGGGCAGCTGGAAGTGAAACAGGGGGAACCTCTCTTCCATCCAAAGTGGTCTTTTGACATCATTTTATCTCCTTAACTGTATGTTGTGGACATGGCAAAGCACTGTCAACATTGGACTAATATTTCTGTTATTGGCAGTATGGAACCCTTTCCCTGTTCCATAGGAAAAGACAAGATGATAGGCCAATTGATCTATAGCACAGTCTGATGCCAGCAATACTCACTTGATAGGGATTCCTTACATCCTTTTGAAGAGATGTTAGTGATTTTACTAATTGATTAGACCCACTCATTGTGGAACCAGAGCAATCCTCAGGCACCTTAAGGCTTAAAGATGTTCTTTGATCATAACACTAGCATTTGTACCATCTCCTAAATCCCATTCTTTAAATAAATTTTGCAGCCAAATTGGGAAGGATCTACTATAAGTAGAAAATTTTCTTGCTAACCACACAGTCAAAGTTGCCAGTCTCTGTTATATTTCTGAGATGCATCTATGTCCCTGACCTGTCTCCAGGCTGTATGCATTTGGAACTGAAACACTTACTCTGTGTCACAATAATGTGCTTATGGGCCATGTGAAAACAGACAAATATTAAAACCTTTGCAAGTTTTGTACCACAAATTAATAGATGCATAAGGAGGAAAAAAAATATGAGCTCTTTTTAGAAAGATGTTCCTGGATAAAAAACATCTATAAGGGAAAATGTGTCTGAAGGGTGGCTTTTTATGTGAAAAGCAGAAGCAGCCCCATTAAATAAGTATTTGTTGACAGGTTTCTGCTATGGGCAGGAGAGGTGGTCTGATCTGTGGCTTCTGAGATTTTCACTCTAATCTGTAACAGTACTGGTGTGACACCAGTCTGAAATGTGGAGCTACAAAGGCAGCATTACCAAGGTTGTACTGCATGGCTTCCTTTCCCTTCCCCTCCCTATGACAACTGCCAAAGCAGAACCAACTCTGACTCAAGGTAAAGGCTGGATGTCATGACTGCATTGGGCCTGGGAGGTCTTGTTGAACATGGTACTGATTGTGTGCTGGTCACAACTCTAGAGGAGATTGCAGCATATGGAACCACATGAGGAGTTTGGGGAGGAAGGGAGAAAGAGAGTTAAGAAGGTTCTTTTGGCAGGAGTTAGGATGAATAGGAAGATATTTAAACCTCAGAACTCACCATGTCAGGTAGGCTGATGTTCAATGGCAAAAGTAGCATAATGGCCAGAAAGGGAGCTATGGGACTTGTGTGAATTTGTTAGATGATCCAGTTTCAACCTGAAGAAATACTAAGTCAGGGAAGTACATGTTGCATTTGTTATTTTTTCTATCTCTTTGAATTGTTTGGATAACCTTAGTGAAGATCTACTCATTTTGGAATCTGAGAAGCCTGCATGTATTATATACCATGTATGTCACATGTCTTTTAGAACATGGACTCATATTATTGAAACTCTGGGAAAACATTCCATGTAAGCAATTTAAGCTGAAGTTGCACCTGTATTTACCTGCAGAACATAATTCTGCTGGGTGAAAGCAATGCTGAGGAGAAAGCCGAAATTAAACCACAGTACTAGAAACAAAAACATTAGTAATTCTGAGAGCAATTTTCATAATTACTTTTATCAAAAAAGCCCCTTTGATTCTGTGTTTTAAATTGTGGAAGCTCTTGCAAGATGCTCTCAGCTCTTAAGTGTGTCCTAAAGTATTTTTTAATCTATTCAGATGGCAGTGGAGTGTCAGGAATGTCACATTCTGTGTGTGCAGATGTGTAATAGCATTCATGAGCATTCGTGATAACACAGGTTTTGTTGGAGCTCTCTGACTATAACAGATCTCAAATAAGTGATTGTTCTGAGTAAATTGTCTACACCATTGTTTTCCCACTGCAAACAGAACAGATCCATTTTTAAACAGGCTGGATAAAAACAACAGAGAATTCAATGTGGGGAGAAAAAGGACTATTTCAATTATATTTTCCCTGATATTTCCTGAATACTTTTTTTTTTTTAATATTATGTGGTTCTTTCTATTCAAGAATAGACAAAGCTTTGGAAAGTGTTTCCTCCCACTAATAAACATGGGAATAATATGCAATCATTCACTTAATGTTTTGTCTCTTACACAGCTACAAGAGGGGCAGAGCTTGGGAAAACTTTGATAAGGCTTTTCTCCAAGCCATAGCTAAACAGAACTGTGCTTTTTTTTATTAGATTTCAGATGCTAATTGCAGCAGGATACTTGTCCAGTGCATGAGTGAAAGCCTTCAGTAGGACAAAGGTGCTTCAGCAGTCAATATTCACGGTTGAGCAGATGAGCTGAAGCCTCAGTATTTTACTGGGAAGCATGGAGCTGTCTGCCTGATGAGCCCATGTGGTGGGTTCATGACCTCTCATGGTCATTAGAGAGCCCATGTAAAATTTTGTGAAGAGGAGCTGTCAATCCAATACAGATGATAGCAGCCTGACTCCTGGAACTCTCACTGCAGTTTCAGCCAGATGCAGTATTTTTGCTGTCTTAGGTTATGATTTACAGGGCATTTACAAGATATTTCACTTCAGCGCAAGCAGAACAGCAGCAGCAAGTAGGGCAGCGTGCCTGAGCAAGGTGTCATGTACGTGCGCCCTTGAGGAACAGCCTTTGGAAGTACCACGATTTACAGGACACTCTCTTGCCCAAATAGGCTGAGGTTTTGGGGGATTTCACAGGCCAGCTCATCTGCTTTCTGTCTGCCCCACTCCCCTGCTCTTGGGGCTGCCTGTAACCTCGTCCGCCACCAGCACAGAGAGGCATGACCCAGTCAGCTTCTGGCCAAGCAGGCAACTGCTTCTTCCCTACCATGTCCCTTATCCCATGGCTCCTGTTTAAGCCCTAGCTGAAGCCAGATGGTGGTGAATGTGCTGCTGCTGCTGCTGCTGCCATGAAGCAGAGGAAAGTCTGGAGGGAACCCTGCTGCCTTTTCTCTCCCTCAGCTCTTGGGTGCACATTCCCCAAGGCACTGGGGTCCCTGGGGTGCTGCTTCTTGTGCAGAAGCATGTAGTGTTACTCTGGGAAAAGAAATGTCTGAGGCCAGAGAGGATCCACACTCATGTCTTTAATTAATACAGTGCTTTGTGACTGGAAAGGTTCTACTTAAAAGGACACATAAGAAATTAAAGACATTTATTTTCTAGAGCCTTCTGTTTTAAACTGCAGTGTCAGCTAAAATGTGTGTATTTTTTAAATTTAGCTTTCATACTATATCAATTCCAGAGCCAGTCACATTTTCCCTGTAGTAATATTACTAAAGTAATTCTCAGCTGAGCCCATAACTTTCTTTTGTGTCTCATCACTCTTTGATAACTGGAAACATACCACAGATATTATGCATGTACTGGAAATGAAGAATTATAAGAAAGGGTTTTCTCATCCTTGAGAGTGACAAAGTATTTTCCTGTTAAGAACATCAGCCACAGACTGTCTTTTGGAGTAGTTCACAGTCAAAAGGTTCTCAAACCAGTTTTAGTGATCTGTCTTCCCTTTAAAAGCCCCAAAAGTGCCTGCATTATGCTCATGGTGGATTCAGACTTTTTTTTTTTAATTTCAATTGCAGCAATTAAAAACATTAGATCACAACCACAATTTGGGTGCAGTGAGAGGAAGATATGCTTGTTACTCCACACATTTTACTTGAATCTCATGCCAGCCCTGGGCATTCTGGGCAGCACTGTGAGCTAATGTCCTGTCTAAAATTGTTTTATTTGAAATGCACATCCCTGCTTCATTTTGTTTTCAGCAATATTCCTACCCATTGCTAGGTGTTCCTGTGAGAACGAGATGCCATCTTGTGGTCGAATTTTCATCTCACAAACCTGAGCTTGCTTTTCAGAGAAACTGGTTCAACGGTGTCAACAGCTTGAGAATGCAAAATAACTAAACCTTCATTTTTTTTTTTTTATGATCTCATGTCCTCCAGTAAAACCTATGGGCTTCTACAATAAAAACTGGACAGTTTTGAGGTAAAATTGCCTGCTATTAATCATCATGTAAAATCTGACATTTGAAGATAATAATTTTTAAGTTACCGAAACAAAATGCTGATATGGGCAAATTCTCTTTTTCCAAAGTCGAGCAAATGCATTAATTTTGGAATGTGTAATGATTTTGTGCAGGTGCTTGGAAAAAGGTGATACAAGCATTATTCAAGAGATAGCTTATGTTTTCCATAATTTAGGATTATATAAATAGCAGTTAAGACTACCTCATATTTTCCAACCTAGCTTCTCAGCCTCAGGTACAAAGCTGAGTAATAAGAATACCTAAAGGCAAAATCTGCCTGGAGTAAAAAGTTTGTAGACTTTGGGAACACTTGCTTAAATGTAGATTTTTGTCCAGTTGGTTATTCAAGAATTGCCCATAAAGTTAAAATCTATTTCTTTTGAGAAGCTACTCTCAGTGGTCTGATATATTTGGTGCAACATAAAGATCCACTTTCTTATCCCATCCTCTTCAGTAAGGGAAAGAAAAGCCAAGGGTATGATTGCAGAAATCTTCTAGCAAGAGAAGATAACTGCTATCAAGGTTTCTTCACAAGGACTATACCACAGGCTCTGTAGGCAGAGCAATAGAGCCCTAATTATGTCAGAAAAAACTACATTCTCTGGAACAGCTGAGGAATGAGAGCAATAACATGGATATGATGCTGCTTTACCACCCACTCCTTTTGGGCTACATGTTCAGTCCAGCTTGGCTCTAAAAAACAGTTTATATGTATTGGACCTGCTCTCAGGGTGCAGCTGTGCACAGTCTGCAGACAGACACTGGCTGTGTTGGGGCTAAATGGACTCCCGGGCATGCTGAGCATGGACATGTGCCTCTACTCAAAAATGAAGCATGCCCACAAACTTCCCATGGCATCAGGACTGCCTGCTGTGGGACAGCCCATGTCAGTGCCAGATCACCATCTGGCTGGCAGAGGGAGGCAGCTGTAGGCACACTGCCTGCTAGCCATGGCCACCCTGCTGCTTCACTGCCAGACTGTGCCTGGAAGCTGCTCTGGGGAGCATTCACTCAGCCACAAAGAGAGCTGAGACAGGTTAGGGTAGACATTTATGGTCCTGTGCTCAGGAACCTGCATGGATTGACTAGGTGAACAAATATCAAGTAGCAGAAGAGCTATGTATGCAGCCAGGGGAGGAATGGAGCAATATGGATTGTTACAGGCTGTTCATTTGTTATTTGGTGTAATTCTGTGCATTGCACAGGAAAAGAAAAGATCCCCAGACCTGAGGAGCTTGCAGGGTGAGGGAGGGGAGAAAGGCAAAGGCTCAGGGATGGAAATGCCTGGCCAAAGTTGCCAAGACAGCCTTCGGCAGTGCTGTGACCAAAACCCACCTGTGCAAAGTGGAACCTGCAGCCCTCTCCCGCTGGTGCCCCAGGCCCAGCCAGCACCTGGCTTCATGCCCCAGCTGAGCAGAGGCATGCAGGGAGGTCTTGCCACCTCCATGTCATATCCAACTCCGTGCTGGAAGGTGGGTAATCAAGATGAGTTAGGAGAATGGAGGAGTGGGATGCTCTGGCAGGCCAGCCATGTAACAGCATGAGACATCACATGCTGCCACGCCTTAGCTGGTGTCAATTTGTGGAGCTACATAACAGTAAAAGTGCGAGTGTAAGCAGGGGATATAGTGAAGAAAGAGCCTCTGTTCTGCTGCAAATTGATTTTTTTTTTTTTTGGCAGCAAAGAGGCTTTTATTCTCACTGCATCGCAATGAGGGCTTCAAAGCCCATTTAAGTGCCTGTTTGCCTTTCCTTTTGCTCTGCATTGCAGCTGGCATGACCAAGGCAAACAGCTTGCTCTGAATGCACATTAAGGCTTGGCCAGTGTATGGGTAAAGCAGAAGTGCTACAGCACCACTTCCAGGCCAGCAGGCATCAGGATCAGAGAAGAAAGTGGAGGACACGATGACAGTTCAATTTCTCCTGGGTGCATCCTCATCCATGTCAGCCAAGGCACAGCCATCAGTGCTCTGGGCTTTGCTCAGACATGCCACATGGAAAGGGGTGGAACCAAAAGAAATGAAAACTGCCAGAGCTGGGTTATTGAGATCTGACTGACCTCTTTCTTCTGTAGAATTTCTTTATATCCATGTATTTCTTTTGAAAATTTTACCAAACAGGCATGAAATTTTGTATTAGATGTTGGTTTTTTCCTCTCTGCTCTGTGTTTTTTTGGAGTTTTTTGGGTTTTTTGAACTGGCTGCTAAACTGATTCATATTAAGAAAGTGAAGAAAATGCATTTTTGATTTTTTTCAAGTAATCCATTCCCCTCCTCCCTATAACTGTCAAATTTGACAAGTAGCAAATAGAGCAGCTCTGCATCCTGCCTCGAGTCAGCTCAGGAACACACACTCCTGCATAGTCAGCATGATCAGGAGCTGAAGTGTCTATAAACATCAGGTGTATTTTTCATAGATTGTTAGGGTGAAAGGAACCCAAGGAACCCCTGTGTTTTTTCACTCTGGTGTTCTGCATAAACACAGCATAAAGCTGCTCTCTGCCGCTGGATGACAGCCTATTTCGAAAGACACTTAATTTCATTTTAAGAGCCTGTACATTTCCCCTGACAAATCATTCCAGCTGTTAATTACCTTATTTCAAGGAAATTGTGTCCTATTTCAAGTCTGAGTTTATCTGGCAGAATTCAGCCTCTAGCTGCTGAATGCTGGTAACCTGCTGTATGCAGAATGGAAGAGCCAGGCTGGAGGAGCTGTGCCATTTTCCCAGGGATGAAGGGGAAATGTGTGGGTACTGCTCCTGTATCACTAAAAAAGCCAATGGACTGCCCCAGACAGTGCTGGTAGCAGACTGCAACCCTATTAGAATTTTCCTTCTCCCTTTTTCCCATGAATTCATGCCTATAAAAGTAACCCCCAACCAGCACTTTTTCATGTGTCAATATCCATCTAAAAAGATTGTAAGATGTCTCATCCTTTCTCGAACAAGCTGAATAACTCAGTTCTAAGAATCCCTTCCTCATTCAGGATCCCTTTTTGTGTAATTTCTTTGAATCTCCCCTCTCCAACATCCTCCTTGGCAACACATTGTTCTAGCAGCGATCTTACGATTGCCACGTACAGAACCAGGATAACCTTCCAGCCCTAGTCTGACATTTCTTTTTATGTGTTGATTTTTCTGTGTTACAGCCATCACCAAGCCCTTTCCCGACTCACTGCTTTCTGTGAGAAGCAGTCTGTTCCCTCAGCTGACACAGATACATGGACATATCTCTGACAGGGTGGGTGCAAAGTCTCTCCAAAGACAGGTCTGCCTGCAGCAAGGTGGTTGTCCCCAGGCCAGGCCTTGAGTTCTTCTCATTCTGTGGCATCCCCAGTCCTTCCCTGGCCAGTCATGCAGCTGTGAGTGCAGCCCTTGGTCCCTGGTGGTGTCTCAGGTTAAGCCCCTCAGATGTTTCTGCTAAAGGTTGCATTTCTGCTTCTCTCTGAATCCCAATAGCCCATCACTGACTATGAGTTCACACTTACACATTGATATTAGGAAGAAATTCTTAACTGCAAGGGTGGTGAGGCACTGGAACAAGTTGCCCAGAAAAGCTGTGGATGCCCCATCCTTGGAAGTGTTCAAGGCCAGGCTGGATGGAGGTCAGAGCAACCTGATCTAGTGAAAGATGTTTCTGCCAAGGGCAGGGGGGTTGGATTAGATGACCTTTAAAGGTCCATCCCAGCCCAAAGCGTTGTGATTCTATGATTTGTGAAATGTTGCATGAGCCATATTAAGTGACCTAGGAAGCTTTTAGCAGTCCAAAAATGGACAGAAATACTTAATCTGAGTGTCACCAGCACATAGCAGCCTGGAGAACCAACAGCCTCTTGCACCCAGACACCAACCACAGCTCTCAAGGGGGATTCCTGTGGCAAAATAACCTGTCTGAGTATAGTCACAGAGCTTGTACCAGAACCAGCCCTGCTTCCCTGCTTACAGTTTAGTTTGTAGAAGCTGGTCAGGATTATTTTGCAGCTCTAACAGCATGGATGATGCCAACAAGACACCACTGTAGCATCTCAGTAACTCTGTCCAAAGTGAGTGTCCTGGAAAGATCAAAACAAACAAAGATGAATTGAAAACTCTTGAAGCTATTACCATCTTCCCACATGCTAGAACAGATTTCTTGTTCCCACTAGTTGGATTTCTTGGGTAAAAAGCCATCACAAATTAGCTTTTAGATTTTTGGTAAAGTAATTTTTTTAAAGTGTATTTTAAAAAAAATTATTCCATAATGTTTATCTACAGTGTTTTATAACTGCCAAATGTGAGACATTGCTTACAAATGGGAAAATTTCCTGTTATTCCCACTTATTTTATGTTCTGACAAAAAGTCTGGCCATTTCAAATATCCAGTGGGCATCCACTCTCCTGCTTTCACCTCAGAGGTATAACAAATAGTGCACTGTCAGTTCTACTCAGCCCCAGCATGAAGGGCTTGTCTCTTGCTGTACCTGCTCACGGTCCAAGCTAATCCTTGCACAGCACACTGTTAATATTTAACAAGCTCCAACACCCAGATTCAGTGGCCAAAACTGGCTCTTGTAAAGTCATCCTGTAGCTGGATTCTTTTTTAGTTTGTAATGCTTAATAATTGCCACTGCAAAATATTTTTGATTGCTTGGAAATTCTGACATGACCTTAATACATCTTTCATAAAGAATTACTGCAGAAGTGGCAAGTTAATTTTGCAGTGCAAAATATGAAGACAGTAAAAATATATTATTGGCAGAATTTAGTCACAAATAGGAGATAATTCCTCTACCAATATAAACATAATTTTATCCTTCAGTTATTGTCAATTTATTTATTTTGCCTTTATTTGGATATTTTGCGTTTATTTAATTATTGCTTCCCGCTCACTCTTGAACAAACAGAAAATGTATTTATTTATAAATAAAATATTATCTGTATCCAGCAATTAATGGAAAGTAACACTATTAGGACTGTAAATAATTAAACAGCAGAATTTATTTCCTGCAATAACACATGAACTAAAGCTGAGTTAAAGGAAGTCTCAGGCTACTTTTCTAATTTTAAATATACTTAAATACTATATTCATTCAGGCTCATAATTTAAATGCATTCTTTGGTTATCTGTTATAAAAATGATAATCTCAGTAAATTCACTTGGTAATGCTGCAGAAGCTCCCAAGTAGCTCTGCCATAGAAATTGCACAGCATCCAAAATGTGACAGTGAAAACATAATCCCTTTGTTCTTCAGTGCATTTTCACAAAAACAGAAGGCATTTTAGTTTATCTAGTTGTCATTTATGTGTCCTATACAAAAAAATAAAAAAATCCACACATTAAAAAAGGCTAATTAACTATGCCATACATCTATCCTCAGGCTTTTTATGGAACCTGCAGCTGTGAAATCCAGTCCCTGATATGTCCTTTCTTTTTCTGTGTCCTTTATCCAGTCTTGGAAGTGAATGAATGGAATAGGTTATTGCCTAAAAGTAATAGGACAAACAAAGGCTACAGTGCAAGAATGCATTTTCCCCCTTGCTGTTAGTGGGGAGGGTAAGTTTTCACTCTAACCCTTCAGGTGGAGGACAAACAGCTCTGATGTATCCTCCTTTCTAGCCACAGTTTATGGACCCTGTCTGATGCCTACATGGGAGAGAAGGAGTTCCCACTGTAGGATGTTTGGCCAAGAAAAAATGGTGCCTTGGATGGTTTAATTTCTGGAGCCTTCCTGGCTCACTCCTTGTCACTGCTGCCTGATATTGCCAGAGGCAGCACTGTCTCCCTTGGAGATCTGGTTGGAGAGCTGACTACTTTGGACCAAGGAAGATGTGCAAGGTGTTAGGAGCCCTGTGGAAGCTGTGCAATAAAATCAAGAGGAGGAAAACAGTAGTGAAAAGTTTAAATTGATCAATGTCTACCTTGTTCTACTGCTGGTGCAGCTGAGGAAGTCTTAGAGGCCAGTGGTGGCCCTGGACCCATGCCCAGGAGGCCACTAGTGTGGATCAGGAGTGTTGCAGCTGAGAGATGCTCCATGAGCACAGACATTCACCCTGCTGGCAGCAGCTGAGGCTGGACAGGGCTATGGCTGCACTGCAGGGTGAACCTGCATAGCTCAGCTCAGAGGGGGAGAGGTTAAAGCAGACAACCCAGCCCAGACACCCCTTCAGCACAGCACTTCAGTGATCCCAAAGTACTTTTGGGTCACAGGGACTGGATTTCTTTGGAAAAACTGAAGGGATGGTGCTGCAGTGGTGTAATAAAAGTGTCACAACCATAGATATGCTTTCAGTTTACAAAGCTGGGCTAGAGCTGGAAACATGGCCCATGCAGGATGGGTGTAGAATAGGCACCAGGTCCTCAGCACAAGTGTCTCACTCCAGAGACCTGCTCCTATTGATCCACAATGTTTACTGATACAAAAACCTTATGAAAGAGTGCCACCCCTTCAGCTTCCTGCTTGAGCAACCAAGCCCTTGCTGTCTCTGCCAGCCAAGGTCTGAGCTGTGATTGGATCACTGAAACAGCCTGGGTCAGGGCTGAGGACATGGATTATATTTTGTCTAGAGCTGAACTGCTTGTTTGGCAGGACTGAGAGCACAGTTTGCTGCCCTGAGCACAGGAAAGAAATGCTCAACACTGGGGAAGGACAATCATCACCTAAGTGTTGCTGAGAGTTTGCAGAAGCAGCATTTTCCTGTCAGCCTGACAAGAAGCTGTAATCTCCTTCCAGGACACCTTTTCCCATCAGCCTCCCTTCTTTTATTTAGTCCAATTAGTAGGAGCTTTTGAGGTCATGTCAGTAATTTAGGAAAAATACAAACACCATTGGCAACTGACACTTGAAGCTCAATAGCTGTGCAAAGGTTGCTCAATAAGAGTAGTTATTATAATGCTCGTTATTCGTCTATGCCCTGGCCCCATGATCCATTCATGAGGGCAAAAGTGGTTTAATACATTAACTGGAACCTCTGCCAGCTTTTGGATTGATATAATTTGTGGTTGATGAACTCTTGTTCATCATCATTGAATTCCATAATAGGTTCTTTCACAGGCTGCTGTTGGGGAAAGCTTGCCAAGTCTGAACTATTTTTTCTCAGGGCTTTTCTCTATGCTTCTAAACCCCTAGGTGAAGCCTTAAAGGTTAACAGAGAGACCTCAGGAAATAATTACTGTTTCACAGTGGAAACCCTCTGCATGGCATCTTCCTGAGTTACTCAGTGAAACTGTGGAAGGCATAAGGTCCTGTTGTTTTGAAATACCTTCCAATAAAAGATTCCACACACTATAATTATGAACTGAGGTAAAAAAAAAGCTGTCTGTTACAGTGATGAACTTGCCTAGTTGACTAATGCTACTTATTTTCTTTTAAATTATTGTTGTTTGATTATTAAATCTGTTTGATGTGGAAATCAGGGTTGAAATATTTCCCCATCAACTTTCTGAAAATCAAGTAAACTTGCATCTTGCCAGCACAGCTGGAGACAAAATTGGGATGATATGAAAGACAACACAAGTAAAGGATTTTCTAGAAAGGTTTGGATGAGATAAAGGCCTGTTCCTCAAGTGATGCTTGTGTAGAAGTCTCACTAGAAACAGCAGCAATTATAGTTAGAGGTCATCAAATCTTCTAAGAGCTCCACTCCTTTGTAGATACAAGTGCAGTTGTATGTCTGCCTCTTCCCCTAAGAAACAGAATGAAGGTTTGATTTTTTGTTTTGTTTTTTGTTTTATTTTTGTTGGGGGTTTTTGGGGGTTTTTTTTTGGGGGGGGTTGTTTTGTTTTGTTTTATAACTCTCTTTTTACCATGCGGGGGTTCTGAAGCCATAGCTTACTGGTTGGTCCCTACTTAAAGTCTGTCAAGAGGGACTTCACCTTGATAAGAGATAAACTTCAGAAGAAAAAAGAAAATTTATTCTAGAAAAGTATTATGTAATTTGGTAAAGAAGTTGGTATTAAAACACATTAAAATATAAAAGAAATCTATGAAGGGCAGCTCTCCATGGTGTTTAGGAATTAGAGCTGCTCCCACATCTCAGATAAAATGAGGGCCTGGCACTCGAGGCCCCCCACATTGAGGAGTGTCAGAGTGTCATTTGTGACTGGATTTGCTCTCTTTGTTCAACATGCAGTCTTCTCCCTACCTGTCTCATCGGCTTGCAGGATGCCCTTCCCACCTTGTCTTCCATTCTTCAGCACAGTTTTAACATCACCGAGCTCTCCTATCCCACCTGCCTGTGATCATTTACAGATCTTCTCTCCTGAGCAGAGGGATCCATCCTCCTCTCCCCTCCCCTGGCATTGGGTTCTGTTATTCAACCTACAAAGGCTTTTAATGGGACATGTCCCTGTCGTGGCAGCTCCTCTGAACATGCGCTGATGCTGCAGCCATTACCAAGCAGTTCTTTCCTGTTTAAAGAGCCTCTCTGCTTCTCATATAATTTTCAGGAGCACTACAGCACTTTATAAAGCCTGTGCTGTGAGGAAAGTGCTATTTCACAGTGGTGATACCTGATTATATCCACTGTCTCTGGCTCAGTGCTAACACATTGCCAAGGGTACAAGTGACAGATTGGTGACTGTCAGACTTGAAACTCAAATGGAAGTATCTAGCTTTTCCAGTATGTCCCTTTTCTCCCTTCACCTTTTGCTGGTTTTAAGAGTTCTGCTTATGTTTATAATTGGACTGTGCCAGCTCAGCTTCAGTGGCTGCACAGAGCAGGACTCAGGCTCTGGAGCACTGGAGATCTAAGTGCTGATATTGATGGCAAAATTGCTGCTGAGCAGCAGATTCTTGGGCGTGCACAGTTGTGAGAAAGGGGAGTGTGGTGATCCTGAGCAGGAGCTTCACAAGAACAGGGAGTCAGGAATGCCAAATCCTGCAGATGGCAAATCCTGCTAGTCCTGGTGGAAGGATGCATGCACCTTCCCCAGCCAAATCCTGCCATTAATCTTGGCCCTGTGTGGGGAGGTTTTGCACCTTTCAGAGCTCTGTGCAAGGCACTTGAGCAACCAAACCCCAACAGGGGGGAGGTACCAGGGATTCTTGTGTTGGTGATTTCCTGCTGTTGTGAGAAGCAGAGCCTTTTTCACCAGGTTTGCTCCATAGCACTTCCAAGAAGTCAAGTGGACCAGCAGAGTTCCTGGGGGCTTCTTGAATACCAGAGGTGTCATTTATGGTAAACATTAAAAAGGAAAAGTGTGGCTATGGATTTTGTCCATTCAGGTTAGAGCTTACATCCAGCACATGCTGGGTGCCTTGAGTCTTTCTCAACCTGTGCTATTGGGCACCCATATTACTTGTGTCCAGTGTTAACTGATTGGGAGAGGTTGGCACCTGCCTCCTGTTTGAATTTGTTTGGTTCACAAAGATTAATGGGCAGGAATGATGCTGTGTCTAGCACTGGTCTGTGAAAAGCTGATGACAAGTTGTGCAAATCTGGTGTTTCCTAGAAAATACAAATTAACCAATCAGCTGGAAAATACAGTTGGCCTCATTGCTGTCAAAATTGTCCTAGCAAAACTTACTAGGGAACACAGTGGCTGCAGAGCATCCATCCAACCTCATCCAGCATGGAGTGCCATGACTGAAGAATATGCATCCCTGATGGAAGTTAGAAATCCATTCTCAGGGGAGAAAAAGTTAGCTCTGCCCTCAGTGAATAATTCAACTAAGGAGTTTTGCTTTGGGCAACTTGTGAAAGTAGCAGAGCTCCATGTATAAAATGGTATTTCTGAAAGCTTTACCCATTAATTTAACATGACCTAGCTCAATTCCAGCTTTCCTTATCCAGCACAGTCCATCTTCTGCTTTGCTAGTCAGGACTGATGTATTCCTCTGTGGCATGAAGTGAACCAGCTGCTTGCAGACCTCAATAACTTGCTTCCATGGCAAAGCAAAAGAGGAGCTTTAGAACAACAAAGAAAGTCATACAGAATTTCCACTGCACTCAGCAATTTCTTGTTCATTCAGTGCTGTGCAGTATTCATTGCTGGATAAAGATGTTACAAGAGCCATTTAAATATATGATTGTAGTAAATACACATAATGCTTTTTACAAGATCTTTTAGAATTTTTTTCAGAAATACATTTGAAATACCAGCAAAGGTATTTATGAACTTCATTTCTCTGTACAGTTTTAGAGATACTGATACTTGTGAAAAGCAAGGAGCAAAGGGAACTACCTAATCATAAGTGACAGTCATGTGATATAATGGTAATTTAAATTGGGCTTTACTATACCAGAATGCAGAACACCTGCACAGATAGATCATGCAAACTGGGGCTTATATTTAAAGAAATACAAAATGGGTTGTTTGGGATTTTTTAAAATACATAACTACACCACCTTAACTCCACTCACTAATGTTGAAATGTTCAGTACTAAAATAAAAGGAGACATATAGAAGTCTAGTGGAAGAGTAGTTCTAGGAAAAGAGAAATGGATGGTGCAAAAAGCAGGGTCTATTGCAGCCTTAGGAGTGGCATGAACGTTATGTGGCTACCCTGCTGCTCTTTGCATGTTACTCCAGTGCACATGCTGAATGGTTGCAGGCTGCTTATGTGTTCAGGCTTGGTGGTTTGGGGGGTAGCAGGATGGAGACTCCAGGAGAAACAGAGTTTCAGTAAAAGTGGTCTGGCCATTTTCAGAACAGAAATTAGAAAAGAACAGATTGTTCTACTGAGTTGAATGGTTTTACAAGCAATTGCTTTCAGCACTGTCAGCAGGCATCTTCCTGCTTTGAAGCAGGAGCTTGGACTTTTCCAAGAGCAGAGAACTCACCCTGAATGTGGAGGCATGCCTTTTTCTTTCATTGAAAAATCACCTACAACTGTGGAGTTGCAACATTTAAAGTGGTATAAAATTGCAGATGCTGAAGACTTTTCATCAGTACCCTCTAAAAGCTATCCAGACCAAGTTCATTCCTGCTGCTCAGAGCTGGAATTGGCCTGGGATCACAGGGGCAGTAGCAAAAAAAATATTTCTTTTATTTTTTTTCTCCCAGCAAAGGGACATTTAGGAGCAAGAATATGGAGCAAAGGAGGCTGGAGGACAGAAGAGAAGGGCAAAAAGAGAGTCTGGAGAAAATGGGGTATAATGAGAGGCTTAACTCTTTCAACCTGTTTATATTGTCTAAAAGCAAGTTCATGGGTGATGTGGTTTCTCTGATTATTTTAACAAGAGGAAAATGCTAGGTACTAAAGCAGTCTTTGTTTATTGGAAGAAAAATTCCATGGTGTACTCTAATAACATAGGAGAAAACTGGATTCAAATAAAAGATTAGGCAGAGATGTTGAGAGAGGAAGTGAAAACACTGGAACAAATTCCTAAAAGAAGCAATAAATTTTCCTTAAAAAATTACTGCATTTGGTATCTTATCCAGGCTTGCTGTCTCCAAAGAGTGTTCTTTGACCACTACAGTATCTTGTGCTTCCTGTATTTTTTCGGGTGAAAATCTATGGCTAGTTTTACACACTGAGTAAGAACTGGTGTGTTTTATTCTTGAGCTCTTTGAATGTACCAAGTGGAGAAATGGTGGGGACAGATGAAGGTATGAGCTGAGAAAGAGAAAAGGACAAGAAAAAGGAATGGATGAGGGAGATAAATGATGAAGGACAGGAACAATATGGGAAGGAGGTGCCTGGATCTCAGCTGTGCAGTTGTATTATTAGATCATGAACCAGAGAAGGCCCAGGTAGACTGCATGCCCTAAGATTTCTCAGAAAACATCACTGCTTAAGCGAGTTCTTGCTTCTTTTTTTGGAAACAGAAATACCCCACAAATAACCTTCTTTTTTTTCTTTTTTCTTTTTTTTTTTCACACTGCCAGTAATTGAGTAGCACCACATCTGTTGGCAGATACTACTGTGGCTGAGTACATATGTTATTAAAAGCAAAATATATAGTTTGCCTCCAAAACAGTTTAATCATTTATTATGTGATTTAAAAAAGAACAGAAATATTATCTGCACAAATGGTAAATCAAATGTTACATTTTCAGTCTATTTGCTAAGTTTTTCTGCTTTCTTATCTAAAACATTCTTTTTATGATGTAGTGAAGCAATGAATACTTAAAAATAATGAACCTTGACTTCAGTTTTACTGCTTCAAGCTTTCTATTAAAAGAAAATCAGCAGGAGTTTCTTTAGTATCCTCAAATTATTATTCCCTTTCTAAGGAGTCTATTTCTGTGAAGACACTTTCATAGAATAGTTTCATTTGGAAAATATTGTTGAGATCATAGAGTTCTATCATTAACCCAGCATTGCCCATTCCACCACCAAACCATATCCCTAAATGCCACATCTATATGTCTTTTAATTACTTCCAGGCATGGTGACTCCACCACTCCTCTGGGCAGCCTGTTCTGATGCCTGACAACGATTTCAGTGAAAAAGTTTTCCCGAATAGCCAATTTAAACCTCCCCTGGTGCAACTTGAGGCCATTTCCTCTTGTCCCATCACTTGATATCTGGGAGGAGAGGCTGACTCCCACCTTGCTACAAACTCCTTTCAGGGAGCTATAGAGAGGAATAAGATTCCCCCTTGCCTCCTCTTCGTATTCTTTCTCATGTTTGAAAACCCTTTTAAACAAACAGTCTGAGAGATTCATGTTTTTAGAACTTCATTGTGACCATTCTCATTTCCTTATAATTAAGCACATTGCATTTCATTCTACCAGAAATGATCTTCAGATCTGCCTTTCCTCTTGAATGCCATTTGCACTGACAGCAAATTTCAAATAATTAATGAGGCAAATGGTAGACAAATCAGGCTGAAACATCGAATTTAGGGATGATACCAGCAGAGGGCAATAAATAGACACTGTCCCTGGTAGCCAGCTCTCCAGCAGTCTGGAAAGTGGGAACTCAAGACCTGGAGTCCACTGTTTCTGGAGAACAATCTTACATTCTTTCAATAAATTTAAAAAGAAAAGTCAAAAGCGGTTTAGTTGTTCCACAGTCTTTTATAAAAAGTGTTTTGTAAGGTCTCATAATCAGCCCAATAAAGACTAATAAATAATAGCAAATAGTAATAGGTGAAATGAAAATTAATGAACCATAGCATGCTTGGGTGAAGCCATTCACACAGCTGGTATGTGCATATGCAGTAAAATAACTGCTTTGTCTACAGCTCAAGAAAAGCTTTGTATTAATTTAAGTTACAGCACATCCTTTGCCTTTGAATGGTGGGGGAATACAGTATTAAAAACTATATCACAAACAAAAATGGATGCTGAAAAAACTTTGTAATTGCCATCCATGGAGATATAGAGCTCTTCACAGCCTTCAGTAGGTTTTCTTTTAAATATATCTTCTAGGCTGAAATGTCTCCTTTGTGTACACAGCATATGCTGTTTTACTCTTTTACTTCAGTATGATCATGTCAAGGGACCATTAACCAGTCTTTAACTTCCAGCTTGCACATTTTATTGGTTGTTGAGGAGACGTTTGCTGAAATAGGAGAAAAATTGCATTTCTATCCTAATGAGGCAGAAAACACTGTTGGAGTTCCCTTGAAATCTTGTTAGATAATCAAGTGCCTTAGGCCTACTCAGCATCACCAAACTTTTCAGCACTTAAAATTATTTAAAGGTAGTTAAGACCAAGTGTTTCACCCACCATCAAAGGGGATGCTTTCTTTTGCCTGTTTTAAGGACATTTTAAGGCAGATTTGTTAATCTAGAAAGCCTTGCAAACATTCTGAGCCATGCAACCCCTGTGGCTAATTCCAACTTGCATAATGCAAATCAGACCCAAGGCTGGTATTTAAGGATGTGAAGTGATAGAGAAATAATTCTGCTGTAAGTATATCCCATGAAAATCATAGAATCATAGACTACCAGGTTGGAAGAGACCTCAAGGATCATCTGGTCCAACCTTTCTTGGCAAAAGCACAGTTCAGACAAGATGGCCCAGCACCCTGTCCAGGTGAATCCCAAAAGTGTCCTGTGTTGGGGAATCCATGACTTTCCTTCGGACATTATTTCAGTAACTCGTTGCATTGTGAAAAAAATTCATCTTGTGTGCAATTGGAATCTCCCCAGGAGTCACTGGTACCCATTACACCTCATCTTTTCTGTATTGTCATCCTAAAACTGATGTTTTCACAACACATCTTATTTCAATAACCTGTATTCTGACAGTAGCAATAGATCTGGCAGCTGTGTCTGAACAGCTTTATTGAGTCTTCTTTTGCTAGTGATGTGAAATTCCACAGGGAATCAGACTCTGGGAAATTAAAGCTGTATGTATGTTAGTTAGGAAATAATAATCTGCAGTTCTCTTTGCTAGCACTAGCAGTGGGATTCGTTCTTGCCAAAGTTATTACTAAGGACTGTAGCAGTGGGGTTGTATCCAGTTGAACCCTTAGTCTGTCTAATCCAGTGTTTTGGAGCTGGAAATAGCCAATTCTCTCTATGCTCTAAAAATACAGAGTATGATAGATTTACCTGTAACAAATGCAGTTGCTTAGGGTGAAGTAGGAAAGTTATTTTCTCTGTAGCAACTAAGTTTGAGTACATCCCAATGGGTTACAAAAAGTGAGAGAGCCAGGGAAAGGATGTCCTAGAAGCTTATTAGTATTCATGTGTCTCTTTCTGAGGATGAAGGAGGTATTAGCCTTCCCTCTCCAAAGGATCACACACAGTACTCTCTGCCCATACACATGCAGGGAATGAGGTCTAACAAGGAAGAACCATTTCAGCTTTTGCTCTAAAGATAAAAAGAAGCCATATCATTTGCAAAATAACCCAAAAACCCCAAGACTAACAAAAAAAACCCACCAAAAAACAAACAACAACAAAATAAAAACAGCAACCAAAAAAACCCAAAAAACAATCAAAAAAGGGAGTTTGGTAATTGAATAAAATTTATTTCAAGTTCTAGTCAAATTGACAGAATCATTCAGAGTATTGGAAAAATGAAAAGTAGAAACACTATGAACATTTTTGAGCTCTTTAACAAAATACTGATTTTTCATTTCAAAGAGGAGTTTTGTTTTAGACTTCACCTAAATGTAAAATTGAAGAGGCTAAAATTATTACCATGGCATTTATATGATTTTTTTTTCATTCTTCCTGGATCTGCAGATTCTTTGTTTATGGGTAGTTAATGCATATTTTGGCAACTTCTTTCTTTGTTATCGCAGTCCAAAAATGTTTTGGCATTTGACAGCTCTCTTCATTGTTTGTCCCACAGATAAACAGAGCTTGGTTTTATTGAATAGGTGATGGGAGAAGTAGAAAAGCAAGAGAGTCTGTGAAGCAGCTCTAGGTCTTTTGCTGAGTGCAGAATTCAGGACTTTCAAAGTTCAAGATATGTAGGAATTACCTTTTTTCCTCCAGCAGCAAAAGTCTAGAGAAGTCAGCAGTAGGATAGCTCTGCCTGTGTGAGACTGATTCAGTCTGGAGCAAACCAACACATAAGGAACACAAGGCAGTATTGGGAAGGTCTCATCATCTCAGGAGTTTCATGAACCTCTCCTGAAGGTAAATATGAAGAAGTATAAAGGAACCTGTAATAGTTGTGCTAATCTCAAAAGAAAGCCACAGATACTAGCATATTTTTCAAGAAAAGCGTTGTGATAAATATGCAAGTTTTATAATTTGTTGCTCATTGTAGCAGTGGCTATTAGAATTTAGCACTATTAAATGTTTACAGCTGAATATTTTTCCAACTTGAAAATGTAAGCATTTTCCTCTGCCAGGCTCTAGCCACCATCAGCCAGCCTAATACTGTTTTTCCAAGGCTGTAGAGAGCTGTGGATTCATTTTAACATGCTGTTAGCTGATGTGGCTCTTCTCAGGGGTGCCCTGTCACAGCCAAGAGCTGTAGCTGGGTTGCAACCAGGGAGATGTGATGGCACAGCCTGGGGCAGCCCTGCAGCTGAGCAGTGCTGGCTGCTGCCAAGGCAGTCTGGAATTGCCTTGCACAGGGAGCACATACATGTGTTTTTTAACCTGGATTAGGGGCTTGGCTCTTGATCAAGATCCAGTCTGGTCTGTTTATACTGTCAGTCTTTTCATACCATGAGCCTACTCCCTAGGAAGTAATCGCCTTGCTGAGGATGAGTGATACATTGGGCTCATTAGTGGGCCCAAAGCTCTTTCTGTCCTAGGCTTTCCAAGCTATTGCTGTGCTAACAAAGGTTCAGATCAGCTATCCATTTATGCTGTGCATTCATAGTTAACTTCAAGTGTAAAATGTCAGTGACAAATTAGTGAGAGCTTGCCGTCACACACTTCTGAAATGCTCAAGAAAGGCTGCTTCTTGCTCCTAGGTATCAACCAGCCTTTAATGATCTCATGGTAGGGTGTTATTGTATGCCTTTATAGCTCCTCTTCATTCCAGGCATGTCATTTATCTCTTCATTTCAATATGAATGTTTTTAACTTCCCCTTCCAATCCTTGCAGCTCATTATATCCTACAGGTTTGAGAGCTCTTAAAGTTTTGTTCTCATGTAGGTTCTTAGAATTTTGTTCACAACCTTAACCCTCTCTTGTATAAGAGACATGAACTGACACCTGTTTTTCATAAAGAAAGCACATTTTCCACTTCTCTGATTTTCCTTTTTGTTTCCATCTTTAATAACTGCTCTGTTTTCCCAGCCCCCTATAGAGCCAGGAGCACTAAGAGTGGGTGTGGAGTTGTACACACACCCCTATTCAGGCCAGAGAGGGGGCAATGGCTTCATCTCATAGTTGGTGGTTTGTGTCTCCTGGGGCCATGCTGGTGCTTTTGACTCTATGGTTGCACTGAATAAATGCAGCTGGTTAAAAACGATGCACAAAAAACAATCATGTGACATATAGTGTTATGTTACCTAAGCCTTTGAATTTCACCACTTCACCAAACAATTTGGGTTATACTGCAGCAGTGACCTACACTTTCCATTGTTTAGCACTGCACAATCTTTTCTGTCACCTGCAAACTCCATCAGCATTTTATCATTGATGGGTATTTTGATTTCTCTTTTCTGCTATGTGACTCATCAGCCTTTATGAAAGACATGGTGTCAGAGGACCATATTTCAAATATTTTCATCTTAAATATTTAAAATCAAGGCAGGAAGAATTTGCCACTCTTCCAGACAAAAGAGGAACCTTATAAGCCCTGAAGAGTTCTGACTCAGTGAGATGGTAGAAGGACAGGAGGAGGACAAAGGGGATAGAGGAAGGAAAAGAATTCCAATAGTGGCAAAAAACCCCTTTTATCCTTAAATAGATTTGAGGCCCAGTTCTGCTATTATCTCCACCATTTTCCACAGTGAAGCAGTGTGGCCTTCACTGGAATAGGTGTTTTGGGGAAAATAAGATGACAACCAGGCTTTCAGAAGGAAAGAGGAAGGTCACCTGACTATATTCTGGTAGATGGCATCTCTGAAGTAGTGAGAAACAGTCACCTTTAGAAAGCATCTCAACCTGAAGGAGGCCAAGTGAATGACTATAAAGGGTGCTAACATGGAGCAGGTGCCAAAAGACCTGAGGGACCAAAGTTGTGTGAGCTGAATCCTACTTGCAATGTTCACCATAGTTCTGCACATTGATTTGTGATGAACAGTGCCTCAGCTTGCAGGTGATAAGGGAGCTTTGGTTATATTTAGCATGCCACTAGACAGAATGCTTTTTCATAAAACACAAAGGTGTCCTGTTTAATCCAAAGCAAACAGACTGAACTTCTTGCTCTATTTGGCGTGTGTTGTGTGAGCTGGTGCCACACATGGCGCAGGGCCGGGGTGGCTGTGGGGCTCAGCCCGGTGTGACAAGCGCACGGGCCAGGTGTGGCCAGGAGAGGGCCACCCAGCCCTGGCAGTGCCACCGCACTCTGCTCTCCTGCCAAACAAGCTCTGTAAAACCTTAACTGCAAAGCTATCGTGGTTCGTGTGCGGCTGAGCGCAGGGAAACGGCTGCACACTGCCTTGTAAGAGAGAGATACAAGAGAGATGTTCTTTAACAGAACATGGCCGAAGTGAGAGAAAAATCCTTTAAAAGGACTGAGTAGGAACTAAATCACGACCTGTTTCAAGGCTGATCCTGTAGGGCACTCAGGGTAGGTGCATGCCTCATACAAGTGTTGCCAAGGTGTTTCCGCAGGTGGCAGAGAGTGGATGTGCCAGCCCATCCCTACCTGTGCCTGGTACAAGCGCAGGCAGCCTGCACTGCTGCAGCCCCTCTCAAGGAGTGTGGGCAGCCCACATGGACACATACTCCTCTAAGCTAATTTTAAGCACCTGCAGAATGGGTATGGATCTAGCATTTCCTTCTGAGCTGGCTGGAGCTGGTAGGGATGTGTAGCACACTTTAAGCACTCTAACAAGTGGAGTGTCTCTGGTGCTCTTGCTTCTCTTTATGCTCACAGATACACATAATGCTCTCTCAGAGCCTTCTCATATTACTGAGTTTGGGAGCTGCTACTATTTTCATCCAACAATCACATTAATAAACATATTTGGTCTCTGTGGAAAGTAGGCTGGAACGACAACTGCCAGGTCATAGGAAGCAAAGTGAAAAAGGAGTTCTAGCAGGCACAGACTACAGCTTTTGGTACCTCCTCTGTGCAGTCTGATTAAACTGGGAATCAAGCAGTATCTGTCCAAAGCCAAGACAAGCAGTGAAATGTGTGCCTTGCTCTGTTTTCTCGTGTGTTGAGATTCTGCCACTGCTGAGCTACATTTTCAGCTGTTGAGCAGGGGCTGATCAGAGGGAAGGGCAGCCTGCTCTGGAGCTCCCTGCAGTGCAGGCAAAACTTCCCTGCTCTAGTGTTTCCATGTGCAGGCCATTTCTCACACCAGTCATGCCAGGTCACTGCTGAGGCAGAGCAAGATACAGAGCAGCACTGAACTACTGAGGGGTGCATAAACATGTGGCTTAAAGAGGGTTTTCCTTGGGCTAGTCCATTGTAAAGAGGTCCCTGGTGAAAAAATCCCTGCTGCCAAGCCTTGCATGTGTCATAGTTAATTGTGGTGGGCTTGTGCAAGTTCCCTTGTACTAATCCTGTCATTTAGTGAAGTTTCTGACTTCTGAAGTTTGCAGTTTGTATGAGATTTGCTTCTTTAGCAGTCAAATTAACTCTGAAATAACCATATTTTTTGCTAAAATACAAAATAGTGATATCAAACCAGTGGATTTTCTCCATGCAAGAACACAGTGGGGTAGAAACAAGATAAATGATTGCCATGATGACATCATCTTGAGAAATCTTTCCAAAAAGTGATTCTTTGACACATTCTTTATCCTCAGCCTGCTTAATTGATATGTTTATTAATTAGCTAAAGATTATATATACCACCTGGCAATGAACTTAGTCCTGTCTTGTTTTGGTTTAATTTCATTTGCACTTACCTCATGATAGCATATCACACACATATATCAAATATTTTAAAATTAAACTTTTCTCATTAAATGTCTTACTTTAAGAATTAAGCAGCTTTTCCACTTAGTCAAAAAACCACATGCCAGCTCTAAATAATTAGCATCACAAGGCTTATTGCCCTATTTCCTAATTAGAAAAAATTAAACACTGTCCACATCATGTGTAAATGTCTCTTCCCACTGTGTACCCCAACAAAGCTTTAATTCATTAGGCCTTTCAGTGCCAAAATTCCTTTCATACTAATAAGATAAGATGGTCTATAATATGGATGCTACATACACAGGCAAGAACTTCAACCATAGGTAGCTATTGCACTGTAATGGAGAATGCAGCAGTTTACCTTCCCAGAGGCATGGTCTTCTTTTACTGCATTATTCTTGCACTCAGTTTTTCTCATCCATGCTCTCAGTCATTTCAAAATCCTAGTTCCAGTTTCCAAGATTATTGATCACTGCCTAGGTATAGCTGTATTACTGGTCTCATTGTCATTCATGAGCTTTTCATGACTTTGCCAGGGCAGTTCCCACAGCCTGGATCCAATCCAAGGATTCAGAGTTATAAACATTGTTCTTGAGCTACAAGCTAAACTTTCAGAGGATATTGCCAAGCACTGGGTTAACCTTTATTTCAGAGCATCTTGCAAAACCATTCTCTTTATTAAGACATATATGTTATTGTAGGTTAATACAGTAGAAAAGAAAAGGGAGAACAACGATGTGCCAAGTAATGTCTGCTTCTCAAGAAAAGCTTCAAAAGATCCTGATGTCCACCAGGAAACACTACAGACGTAATTTGTCCATAAAATATTTTGATACCATATCAACAAGGGCTATGTAGACATATAGACACAATCTACCAGACTGTAATCAGACTGGAACCATGGTCAGTGGTTACATCGAAGGTGGGCTGCATCAGCTGTCTCCAACAAGACCCCAGGCAGTTCATAAAAGACAAAGAAGAGGATATTAAAATGCTCCCTTCCCCTCCTGGCACAGTCTTCTCCTTAGCCTCAGCTTTCACCAGACCTGGGATCTAGGGATTTGCATGTATCGTATGTAGGCAGTATCTTATCAGTCAGATATTGTTAAGATACTCCAGAAAGGAGTTAAGAAGTCTCAAAGTTTCATCTTTTGGCTAAATCAAAAGAAATTAATGATCTAAAAGTGCTACTTTACTTTAACATTACATATGCACTTACATACTTCCATTAAACACCATCTGTGGTTAGGAAACCCCCTGGAATAAGAATGTCATAACTGAAACAAAACAAATAAAAAAGCCAATGGAAGGTATTTTCAGAGCTCTTGAATTTTTTCTTTTATGTGTTAAGAAACAAAGTTTTCTGAGACTAAAGAAAATATGTAGACTGATCATCTAGTCTGCCAGTATGATTTTGGAGACTGGAATATAATAGTGAGTCAGAAAGTTACTACTTTGAGTATGAAGAAGAGGAGGTAGGAAATCTGTATTTGTAGAAACACTTTCTGTTGTGTTTTACAGCAGTGACCAGATTAAGTGTAGATGCGCATTAGCCCTTCTGATTTTCTCCCTGCATAACCTCACAACATCCTTGTAGTCCTTATGAGTTGTCCCTTTTTCCAGAAGTGATGAACTCTCTTTTTCTCCTGCCAAGGCTCTCTATTCAGCAAGGACAGTGTTCTTCCTCACCAGCTCATCATTTGGTGCATGGGGATGGTTTGCTCCTACACCTTTAAGATTTCCTTCTTAAAGCAGGTCCATCCTTCCTGAACTCCTTTGCCCTTCAGGACTTCTTCCCAGGGGACTCTGTCAAACAGCCTCCTGAACAGGCCAGAGTTGCCCTCTGGAATTACAAGGTGGCAGCTCTACTGAGCCCCTCCTTACTTCTCTGAGAATTGAAAAATCTATTATTTTGTGGTTGCTATGCCAGAGACAGCCTGGTGTAGCATCTCCCACCAGTCCTCTGTGCACAAACAGCAGGGCAAACCTCCCCTGGTTAGTTCCCTCACCACCTGTGTCAGGAGTTCATCTTCCACACAGTCCAGGAACCTCCTGGGCTGTTTTCTGTCTGCTGTGTTGTACTTCCAGCAGACATCTGATAAGCTCAAGTCCCCAAATATGTCAAGTCCCCAAGAGGTTCAGGAATGACATGCATTGCCAGGAGTCTATATTGCATGCTATTTGGTAGCACCAAATTAAATATAGTGCAAGGCAGGCTGATAATAGTATCCATCTGTCCTACTAGTTGAACAACAGGACTTTTTTTCTAATTTTGAAAAAATGAAGAGAGAGAGAGAGAGAGAAATCTACCTCTTTCCAGTCACAATCAACTATGTATTGGTGTCAGGTTTTATCCAGACTAGTGATCATTAAATGATCATTTAAATCCATGCTTGCCACCATCTTAACTCATCCCTGCATGGACAAGTGCCCTGGCTCACAGAGCTCCCAAACACTTGGCACACATGGCTATAGTTTCAGGATTATTAATGTAGTGAGTGTTTTCTGAGTCCTACTGTAGCTTTTTTAAGACTCTGCTAATGCTTTCATATGTTTTGATTTCTTTTCATTTTATATCCCTGTTTATGCCTCTGGGGTTGACTACACCCCAGGACAAGAGATATCCACCCTCATAGGTGGAACAGGCACTATCCCAAAGTTTTCATCACTGTCAGACCATGCTGCCAAAACTGCCAGATTAAAGATTCCCCATCCACAGCCCATATGTAAGATGGAGGGAAAATCCATATTTTCCATAGGTTTGTGACATAATTATTTGCAATACAGAGACACCTGAAGTCTCCCGTGACGATTAGATTCTGCTGCATTTGTTAGGAGGTGTAAGCACAGCATGAACTGTGTCCTCTGAAGTGACAGCAGATGACAGCATCAGCAAAAGTGACATTTTCTTTCCCTGCAGTGAGTGGGCTGGCAGAGGGCAGCTTGAGATGCCTTTACAGAAGCTATTTTAAAATTATCAGAGCATCATTTTGAGACCCGGGGACAGAGCTACAGGTTGAATTCAGATTTCTCAAGACACAGTCAATAACTTTCATCCAAAGCAATTTCCTTCTGTCTTGCTGACAGGCAAATTGGAAAAGTGACAGATGACAGACAAGCTGGCAGGGTGACAAGAAGCTTTCAGGTGCAGTCTGCAAAAAGGGCAAGAACATCCATTTTTCTCCCACACCAAATGCTCAC
The DNA here is from genome assembly GCF_008360975.1 of Lichenostomus cassidix. Taxonomy (NCBI): domain Eukaryota; kingdom Metazoa; phylum Chordata; class Aves; order Passeriformes; family Meliphagidae; genus Lichenostomus; species Lichenostomus cassidix. The sequence continues at coordinate 16,390,484 of NC_139479.1, read as the reverse complement.
TCCTCCTTTTCCATTAGCTTCTGTTTATAGCCTGCTTTGCCAGAAAAGGCGGTTTCATCTCTTTCATGGAAGTCCTTTCAGAGTCAGTCATTTAGGGCAATTGAGCATAGGCATTAAGATAATTACAGTGAAAAGTTATTAAATCCTGGCCAACTCTTGTGCTGTGCCTGCTCAATTTTCCTGAATACAAGTTTCTTGCAAAATTAATCCCCAGACCACACTATAAATACTCACCTGTGGTGAGACTTCCCAGAACTTTGATGTGGATTTGCATGAATCTTTTCCCTACAGTAAAGAATTCCAGGGGGAAGGGATGAAATCAAATGGGAAAACTAAACTTACAAAAACAAAACCCTTAAACAAACAAAAATGCAGAACTTATAAAGCCATAAATTTAAAGGGCTTCTCAACAAATTTTGCCTTTCTGCTACATTCTTGAAGAGGGGAACCAATCACACAGTCTTGTTAGTCCAGCATCTTTCAGTAATAAAAGTCATCCAGTGTCATTTGAGTCCTCACCAAGAGTCTTTCTTACTGTCCCATATGAGACCTGTCTGCTTTCTCTTCCTCTCAGCAGTCTCTGCTCTTGTCTAACTTGCATTCATGCAATACAAGCCAAGTGTGGACTGCAGGTGAAAACCAGGTCTGGCTCTGAACAAAGCCACACACAGGAACAGTGTGCAGGAGGAAAGAGTGTGATGGAGGAAAACACCTGATTGTACCCTGACATCTCAATAAGGAGAAGGAAAAGATAAACACTAGAAAAGTGGGGAAAGAGATAAAAAAACCATGGGGCCCCCTGTGAAACAGCATGGGCAAGCACCATACAGTAAAAGTGCACAGAGAGTCATCTGTGCTGAGCTTTGCCTTAAAGCAGTTTTATATGTGAGCAAATAAATAGCCACCTTCTCTTAGTGGCCAGGGCTGCCCTGGTGTGCAAGAGAACAGTGCACACACTGCTTCTGGGGTACGTGACTCTACCACCCATGGCTTTGCCCACGAGAAATAATCTAGAAAACCCCAAAGCTTTGTTAACCAACCAGGTCGAAAAGGAATAGTAATATGAATAATGTAACAATTAGGTTTTGGCAGCATTTAATGTATTCACTCCAAGAAAGGCTTGGATAATAGTTCTGATTAATACAAATTAATCAAATTTTACAGAGGTTGTCAGCTGTCCTCCCCCTAAAAAGCATAATGATTAATGATAGCAAAATTATAACAAGAAGTCTCTAATAGCTTTTTACATTGTAAGAAACTTCACAAACAGTCACTAATCAATTTAAATCCTCTTTTTATCCTGCAGTGTGGATGTTGGAAGTGTAAGACAGCTATATTGGCCAGAGAGAGTGAAATTCATCATGCTCCCCACTGAAATAACTGTCCACTTCTGTGTTAGAAAGGAAAAGTATTAGACTTTTAATGCTGGCATTAGAGAGCAGATCTTTTAGCTGCCATGGACCCAGAGGAAGCCACACAATTTATTCCAAAGCTGATAGACTCCTAGTAAAGTTTCCTACTGTTTGCCACAAAGACAACTTCCATTAACTTGTGTACTTTTACAGCATACTCTGATGTGCAGAACTGGTCTCTTATCAAACACAATAACACTATTATTAAAAATGGTGGCTGGCACACTTCCAGTACTCTCAATCAGTTGTGAAGCTACCTCTAAAGTGAAATATTAGTCCCTGTGTGCAGGGATATGATATCTAAACTTAGTCTTCATTTTCAAAAAGTAATCAATTTCTCCAAAACAAGACAAAGCTTCCTCACAGTGAGGGAGAAGAGGTAGCTGCTTGGCTTAAGGGAAGCTCCATTTTAAGATCTGAAAGTATTTGCTAGGTTTGAATAGTCTAAGTGTGGATGCATCTCCTTTTCATCTTCAACTCTGTAAATCAGAATTACAGTTTGCTTTTCATAGAGAGGTATTAGCACTGTTGGACTGCTTGGCAGTGCTTGCTCCACTTCTGTTTATCCTTTGTAAAGGTCGTGTTCCTGCTTGCAGTAGAATTGGCAACAGTAGTTGCAAGCAAAAAGGCTCTTTTTGCATAGAGCTGTGAAGGGCTTTAGGAAGGAGTATGACCCTAAAATAACCACTGCAAACATTTCTCAAGGTTTGGATGCTGAAGATTACTGTTGTCCAAAAAGCAATGTTTTCATATTATTTTCTGAATGTTTTTTATACCATGCTCCAGATCACAGTAACAGAAGACAGAGTAGCTGCAAATACTTCTTCAAGTACCTAATGAGGTAAATTTTAAAAGTGGAGCACTGGCAACACAGTGCAGAAGCACTTGAACTCCTTCTGCAGGGAGCCAGCTGGTACCAGAAACTGTACAGCTGTGCTGCACTGCTGGGCTGAGCCAGATGAAACTGCTGCCAAGCAATTTCCAGATGTGTTGCTTCAGTGTCCAAGCTGGTACCCTGAACAGAGCAATGCAGCACCTTGGGGAACTGCCTGGATGTGGAGAGATTGGAGATCTCAGCACTGCGCTTGTTATGTGATGAGTTTTGTGGTACATGGAGCTGGTGGTAGCATGAAGCCACTGGTTTTGGGCACATATCCTCTAAGACATGTTGCTGCATGGGTTATTGTTTGGCATCTATTAGATTAGACAAGCTTCATGTCCAAATGACTACAAGTCCCCAAGTGAAGAGCATCAGTTCAGTTTTGCCCATTTGTGTAAAATTGCTGATTGTCTTCTGTGAGCTCAATCCCTTCACAGGCAGTGCTGCTGTAAGGAAAGGAAAGGGAGAGCTGTGTGTTTCTTCTATATGTGTTGATATGAAACTTGTACTGCATACTCAATCTAGTACTTGAGTCAATGTTTTTGACCATTTCAGCTTACAGCTCGGGTACAGATAGTGACAAAAGAGCAGAAAGCCAACATGTCCATGTGATGTTCCAAGAGAGCAGGCAGGTGCAGTTTACCTTTGTATCTTATTTTGGTACTTTATCCAGGAAAAACAGGCTTAGTGAATACCTTACTGTGAAATGCTGACAGCAGCAAAAAAAAAAAAATCCAGAAGAGGATGGGAAGACTGATGCCAGCTCTCTAAAATACAGGTTTAACCAGTGCAGGCATGCTTCCTCTGAGACCCCAGCTTAGCAATCATCATCCCCAGATGGGCTAAGATTAGTGATCATCACCCCCAGATCTGCCCTTGGATCACACACTCCTGAGTGGTGTAAGTTTGCCATTACTTGGGTTTGGGTGGACATTGCCTTCAAGAGAAATGAACACAAGCTACAAATAGCTGCCATTCTTCTTTGACATTCAGGAAGCCTTTACAGCACCTCAGTTTAGATTTGCCCTGCTGGTAGACAGTAACTCATGGGCTCTCTGGCTCTGAGGAATCTGTGAATCCATCTCTTCTGTGGGAGGATGGAAGAAGTATCCTCCCTAGCAGCTCCATGGTAGTGTCATGGGCAAATTTCTGCCTCTCAGGAATGCCTTGGGGCTAATCTGTGAAGTATAAATCATTCCCTGCTTGGGTAGTCCTTCAGTCACTAGCATCCTTCCTTTTCCAGCCCTAATACTAACAACTTTCTTCAGCAGCTAGAAGCATTTTCTGTCACTGCACTTCATGTTACCTGGCAATCTTTATCCTGCTACCCAAATTTTCAACTTCTCCTGAAGCTCAATTAATCCAATAAGCTTTATATCAAGTTTTTTTCTCCCCTGACCTCATGCAACAAATACAGACCATCACACTTACACCTAAAGCTGTTATTTAGTTTACTTCAACGCTTTGAATAGAAAAATTTATCCATGGGATTAAAAAAAGAAGCAATAATTAGCCCAAAAACTGTGAAGGCTCTGATGGCTGAACAGGAAAACTTCACTTCTCAGTAGCTGAGATTCTGTGGCAATTTTCAGAACAAAAAACTCCTGTGAGCCTCCAGTTAATATTTCTGCTTTGGAAACACACAGTCTAAACAGACAAAGCCAAGAAAACCCAAACTAAACAGGCAAAAACAAGGCTTTTACTTTATAGAAGAGAAAAATGAGAAGCAAGCAAATTAAGGAAGGCATTAGGATGCCAGAAAAAGACAGAAACAGGACTCAAATTGAAATGCAAATCAAATGTCTTAATAACAAGGCTGTCCTTTCTTTTCATACCGAAGACTTCAACTATTTAAATGCTTCCTTGAAAAAAACAAGCTGATTGTAGAAGAAAAACTACAGGAGTTTATGTTGGACTGTCATCACTGTCCTTTGCACTTACTAACCATGTTGGTTAATGTTGTTCCTTCAGATGTCACAACTATGTCATACAGCATTGAGGCAAATATGCCTGATAAATCTGCCACAGGCTCATAAAGTTCTTAACTTTTTTTTTTTTTAGCCAAAGGAATTGTAATTATTCTAATCTCAGGGAAATAGTCCTGCAGGAAAATAATTTCTCATTTATACAAGTACTGAGTTCAAGTATTGAGAGTCAGAGGGACATAAAATGAAAATTTTAGACCTGCATGAGTTTGAGATCCAGGTTTAAAAATTAGATTTTGAAAAATGGTCAGCATTTGAAGGAAGCAAGGAGAAGGGGTGTGTGTTACCTGCTGCAGAAGCAAACTTGTTCCAGTGTTCAACCAGGCTGAGCAGCCAACTTCCCTTTCAGAAGGCCCTGACACTGAACTGCTCACAGTCCACTCTGGATGCACGACTTTCTTAAGCACAGTTAAAAGTTAAACACAGCAGAGAGATCAACAGAAGTGTTTATATAAAAAACACTTTACTGAAACTGGCCTCAAAGCACTGGTGATGTGTCAAGGAGTTTATGTACAAAGAACTCAAATAAAAGATGCTTTATAAAAATCTGTAGATATCATATGTCTCCTCCAAGGCTCTCTGAAAGTATTTTTGGACCTCTGAGTCAACAAGGATTTATCTTCCTCCTTAAAATGTCTTGCTTCTCTTTTCCAGCCAGCCTCTTTCTTCATGTCCCTCTATGGGTGTTTTTCCAAATGGCCTCCACTTTAAGTCTTCCTGCATTTTAATTACCTTGAGGTGGAGTCCAGAATGTTAATGATATTTTAATACATTACATCTGTGAATAAGTAAGGTGGGCTCTTTTTACCTCACTCCTTTAGTGAGAAAGATTTGTATGCAGCACACTAAGTTTTAATGCCTGACAGCTGAAGCTTAATATCTTTTCATAGTTTCAGAGATTAATTTAGAGTCATTGAAAAAAAATCAGAATTATAATATAAAGAACTGAAGATCATGTGAAATAAACACATCCACAGAGGAAAATAAAATAGATGCGTAAATTTACTATTCATTTTGCTTCAAATTCTGTGATATTTTTTCTGTTGTTCTTATCAAACTTGTGCTCAGTGCTTCCTTGGTGCATATCTTTGAAACCATAGTCACCTTTCTGCTGGTTTAGGGAATATAAAATGAAAGTGCTTTGCTAGCAGATTGGTAGCAGTGCTAAATATGCATTTCTCTTGCCATCATTTTTAATGCTCTACCCAGCTTTATTTAAAGTGAGAGGAAGTTTTACATCTATTGCAAATAGAATTAACTGGAAGTTATTTCTTAAGTCTTCATCCACTCAGCATATCCAATTCCTTCTTGACTGGCTAGAAACCCATGATAAAATTCACTATCGAATATATTTGCTCTTGAGTTTGAGTAGTATTTCCATAATGCGTTTACTGACCCTTGGCATTACAGAATTTTGACTCACTCTTACATCTGATGCCTTTAATAGTATTTCTGTCTTTACAGTATGTCACTCATGAGTGATGAATGAAAGCATGATGACTTGGAGAAGAAAATTAAAGTATCTCAAAAAAATAAATGTCGAAATTTTTGACCCCAACTTATACCCAGTGCTTTAAATATGCTTTCTTCTGCTTCTGTGTGTCTTATGCATTATTGATGAACAAAAGCACTACGACTCTGAAAATAAAATTTAAGTAAGTATCTAAACTACTAAGCTTGAAAAATAAAGATGAAATCTCTCAGAGGTACTAATTACTGAGACTGAAAAACATAGTGTGGTAGGGGCTGCAAGTGTAACTCAGAAGGTTTTTTTTTACTTTTCCATGGTGTAAGTCAAGGAAAATATTACCAACTGGAAGAACTATAAAGGAATAGAATAAGGCATCTTTCAAACAGATTGTTTTATTTGACTGTGAGAACATTTTGAGAAAAAAAATGCATACACCAGGACCTCTTGGGTACCTTAGTTACATCAAAACAATGGTGTAAACTTTTCATAAAGTGTCTTTTAGAAGATATGTATGCAATTAAAGCCCAGCACTGCATTAGGATGTTTGTATGATAGGAGCATCACTGCCCAGCACCACACTCAGAGCTCAGTGTAATTAGGTTTTGCCCACACAACCTTCTATTGACTGTGAGCTGTCTGAGGACAGGGAGGGTTTTTTGGGGTTTGTAGTTATGTTGAGGAAGATATGGGACTGATGCCTCTTTAGGTTTCAACAACACAAACAGCTCTTGGCACTGCTTTCAACAGGATGGCTTAGCTGAGAAACCACAGATGTGTTACAAGTACTTGTGCTTGTGGTCTTAAGTAAAGGACAGAGTTTGAAAAGTGGGTTATTCAGTGGCACGTAGGGAAGGAGAAGTTAAGACAGTGAAATGGTGCTATCCACTGCAGTCTCGACACTGAAGCACTTACCCAAAATTATTTGAATAATTTCACAGCAAGGGACATCTGCTTCTGCTGAGCCCTGTCAGTTTTGCAAATACAAAGAGCTTTTGGCATGAACTAGACGAGAATAACTGCCTTGGAGAGGTGTACTGAGCAAGGTGGGGTGAAGTAATACTATTTTTTTCCTTTCTTCACCTCTGGGTGTCCATCCTGAGAGTCCTTGTGCACATGGAAGCAGTCACCTGCTCTTCCCCTGATTTGTGTGTTACATCAGTGTTGGCAGGTTGAGGGCTTAATGGACAAGGTCTATAGCTGTTATCAATTTGTTTCAAAAACTGACAGTGAATGATGATGATTTTGCCCTGAGTCTGTATAGATTGATGAATTTTCACTGTTCATTTCAAAACAACTTGCATCAAAAATTCTTCTGCAACACATAACAATCATAAGACATTTTTATGTTGTCAACAATAAATCAAAACAAGTCTAAAAACCATATATTGCTATGGACAGCAGTCAGATTATTAGCTGTGTTTGCCAAGTGGGTCCTAGAACACCCTGCCAAAACCACTTTGCAGGAATGGCAAGCCTGCTACACTCAATAATAATTTGGAATCAGATAAGGAGAAAATTACATAAAGGATAGCAAGGAGAGAGAAGGATGAAAACCAGAAATGTTGGATCTTATGAGCCTCATACTTGATATGAGGGCAGGTGGGTGGTCACTGCCTGGCCAGGGTGCAATCAGCAGCATCAGAAGGGTGCAGCAGATGCTGATCTCAGGTCTGCTTGAGGAGCTGTTTCCTCTGTTCCCGAAATATCTCCTTCCAAGACAGACTAAATTATGGTATTAGCCCAGGAAAGGTAATGTAAGGAGAAAAGATCAACTGAAATGTTTCATCTAGCTTTGGATGAAGTCTTGGAAACTAGCAGTTTGCCTTCTGGGCTTTTTAATCTGAATTTGGTTTTATGCAGATTTCTCAGATTTCTTATTAAAATTTTGCAAGAATAAAATAGATACATTAAAGTACCTTTAAATCAGATTTTGAAATGCCCATGGACCTATTAAAATATCTAGTGATTTTTTTCATATAAAATCAACAAATTTGGCTCCAGAGTAATGTTTTTCATATATTTCTAAACATTTCAATGCTGTTAATAATTTTAAATATAGTTTTAAAATTACATTTGGTTTAATAACAAAGATAGCCTTTCTTCCTTATTCCTAGCCATGGACTATGTAGCTTAAAAAAAAAAATTGTATAAGTCAGAGCTTCAGCTAAAGGTTGATTTAACCACCTCCACTAATGAATTTCAATATTGTTTGCCCATATTTTCCTATGTAAGCATGTAATTAGAGCTGATAAGATGGGAACAATGATTCCATATTTGCATTTATTTTTTCCAAATCTTCATTTATAATTTTCTTGTCATTCTCTTTTAGCAGAACTTTATTATGGTGTTTATGAACACTGTATTCTACCAGCATGGCATTACAAATTCACATACCATATTAAAACCACAACCAGTGTAGGGATTTGCCTGGTACTGAGTGTGACTAATTGAGATGCTGTTTCAGAAATTCCAGATCTTAACCTGTGAGCCACATGCATGAGTTCTTGATTTTTAAGAGTACACTGTATTGCAAAAAACAAACAAACAAACAAAAACCAGCAACAACCAAAACAAAACAACAAAAAACCCCACACCTCTACAACATCAGTCTAATCTTTACTTCCCTTAATCAATTAAATACTACAAAGCATTCTGGATCAGAGACCAAATATACCTGGTATCTGTTCTGATTTGGGAATTAGTGCAACTAGGGAATTCCAGCTAACAGAGTTTTAAACAGCAAGAGAGATTTAAAGAAGTATATGTGCAAGCAAACTAGCAGATGTGCTTATTGGATGATCTCACATCTGAGAGAAGAGAGGCAACGAGAAAAAATATTGGCTTGGGTTTAAGTGTATTTACTGAATATTACTTATACCAACGCTAACAGCAATATGCCTTTCAAGTATCTTAACAACTTGCCCTGCTTTGCAAGCCTTATTTTTGTACAGTGATTGCTCCTCCTGGCTTCTGGGTTAGGTATTTGTATTTTTTCAGAGCTCTAAAAAGAAATCTCAGCTCTTGAAGCAAATTATTTCTCCAAGAAAAGGCAGACAGAGAAACTAGACTGAAGCAGTGCAGTTGATGGTGGGTTTGTTTGACTGTTCAGGATCTGGTCCGCAGCCTTCTGGAAAGATTTACCTCAGCTCAAGGACAGGCTCCAAAGTCCATCACTGCAAGGGAAGGGAAAAGGAAGGGAAAAGGAAAAGGGAATGGGAAATGGAAAAGGGAAAATGGAAATGGAAATGGAAAAGGAAAAGGAAAAGGAAAAGGAAAAGGAAAAGGAAAAGGAAAAGGAAAAAAGGAGCAGTCCTGCCCTAGTCCAAGACTTGTCCCATTTACAAGAGGATGAGAAATTTTTGGTAGATACAGGCACCCACAGATATCTGCAACAGGAGCAAGAGTTTAACAAGTGGCACCACTCCACACTTTGAGATGCAGGGAGTGTTTAAGCTGCTGCAGGTGGACAGCAACAATGAGCATGAAAATCCACTTGTGATATTCTTTGGCTGGCTTATTACACATCTGCTGGTATAGTGCCTAATTTACCCTTCAAATACTGTAATTTCCCTTGTCAGTGCTTCTTTGTGTTGTGAATTTCACAGTGTTAAGATAATTGCCATCATATACTTCTACAGCAGATTATTGTTGTTGAACCTGAGAGTTTCACGAGGTCTTTTCAGTCAGTCACCACAGCCATTCCCATTGCCCCTTGCACCATGATGCCCCTGGCAAGGACAGGAAAAAACAGGAAAGATCAGCTAAACAATCTCTGAGGTACCCTCTACATACGTATAGTGATTTCTTTCTGTCCATTGCCCTTCCTGGATATGTTAGCAGTGAATCTGATTGAATTGTTTTCTTCCTAGACAGTTTCTAGAGCAATGAGTCACTCTTACAGTCAGACATTAGTTAATCTCATAAATGAGGCAGCTGTCCCTTTTTATTTTTACTGTCCTGCTGCACAATGCCCATTTTTAGAGAACTGTGACCTGGAACATCCTGTTGTTACTTTGGAAACTTTCCTTTGCATGCCCTGCTGGTATCCTCAGTCCGACATGGAGATGATTACACAGAAGCAGATGTTTATCAAGAAAGATCTCAGATGTTTCAGCCACAGCTGTATTGCTCTAGGCATTACCCTGTGTGAATCAGGCTTTTACACTGTCCTATGCAACTGAGCTCCACTCTCCAGCTGTTTGCTCCTGGTTTGCCTCAGCCCTTTTCTGTGTGAGGTGTCAGCCACAAGAGAGGCAGAAAGCTGTACCAAACCACAAGCAATTCTTCAGTCTTCTGCTGTTATTATTGTTATTGTACAGCATCCACTTTTATCCCATGATCTGAAATAGCACAGGTGGTTCCACAGTCTTACCAGTTTCTACCTCAAGTGAATGGTGGCACAACAATTGACCTCAGATGGGAAACATGAGTGTTTGTACCCAGCCCATCCCATTTCCCCAGGGTGTCATTCACCTCAGCATGCAGCCTAGGCACCCTTGGAGCCCTCCAAAACTCTGGTCAGTGTACAAATAAAGGCTTGTCTTTGCCCATCCTGAAGGCTGTGGGGATCTTTCTGATGATCTTAGAGCTGCACCAGGCATTCACCATCTTTGGCCACTCTGGGGAGTTTGGACAGGCCAACATAATAATTTGGCCTTCTACCCCTGACTGACCTGTTCCGTGGAATGATTTGTTGTATGTCCATTTGTTTACCTCTGTTGTCTAAAAAAATACCTCTGCAAGTGCAATTTGTAACAGAGAAGGTATGTCTTCCAAAATTGCTAACAAGAAAACAGAGCAGGAATGAACTGCTCAAAATAACTGGTGTGTGACTTGGACTTTTTCCGTCTAACAGTGGTGCACCTTTTGCTGAACAGTAATAATGTGCCACCCTGTTGAGTTAAACCAGTGGTCCTTCTAGCCTTATTTGTGTATTTTGGTCTGCAACAGAAAAAAAGGGCTACATTTTAAGAATGGAACAACATATCCTTGGTATAATCTCCCAGCTTCACAGCAGTCCATGATCCTCCTGATGCACAGGTTCTAGCTGCACCTTCATGCTGAGATACTGATGACAGATTTTTTTATTTCTTCACCTGAATAATTTTTTAATTCACTAAAGTTTTTTGCCTGAAAGGTTACCTCTAACATTAAGTTTGCCAGTTTAATGTTTCATGATTTGGGGTAAATGTTTCTGTTTGTTTGACTGTTTTAGAATTCTTGCTAATTCTTAAATAATGTAATTTTTCTGTTTGCCTCCTCTATGTTATTGTGATTTTAGGGAATTCATGTCATTGCTGAACTCTCTCTTTTCTGGGCTTGAAGGATACATTTTTACTTACAACATGTTTATGAGGGTTTATTTGCAAAGGCTTCCTTGGGATGCTAAAACTGAAGAGTTTTACCTCCTGTGCTTATATCAGAAAAGATTTTTACCTTGAGATGGTAATTGAAAATACAGATTCTAAAGTATCTTTCAACAAAAGAATTAAACTATTTTCATTGAACTCCAAAGTGCAAATCACAATGCAGAAGAATGAGCATTTAAGATTTTTTAGTATTTACCTTTCTACAGGAACAGTGTTTCTTCAAATCTAATCTATCTATCTATGTATCTCTCTGTCTAAATACCTATATGTCTATATGTCTACTTAGCTATCTATCAATCATCTATCATCTATCTATCTCAGAGAGGATTGTCTAGATTAATTGTCATTTAAATACTTTTAAATATTATAAAAATGAAAAAATCATTATTGCATTTTAATTGCAAGGTTTTCAGCATATATTCTGAAGGTTATACATCTAAGTGCTCAAGAACCATTTGAAAATACTATCAATTAGATATGTAACATCAGAAATTATAACCTATTATTATATAAACAGACCTGAATAAAATTTTTTAGTTTAAAATTGGACAAAAGCCTTTAGTTGCCTTAGAAAAACTCATATCCACATTAGTAAAACTGGTGAGGCTGCTATTTTCCCCTGGGTGCATTGCTATGTGTTGTTAATTTTCAGAGAAAGCTGCTGACAGACTCAACATCTGTGAGTATATCATTATGTATGATGTACTCACAAGCCTTTGTAATTAAATTCCACTGTTTGGTAGAAATAGGATCAGATTTACCAGATGAGGCAGCAGAATCTTGTAGTCAGAATTCAAGGGTTTAAATAACACAGCACTCTTTTCTGCAAATGTGTTCTGAAAAATAATTTGCTAGTTTTTTCTGAAGAAATTCCCCTAATGCAGAAAATTTAGAACTGGTTGAATAGTAAATAAATAAATAAATATTTCTAACAAAACATAAAATCATTTTCAATTAACAGTATTGATCCACTTCCAAAACCAGTTTGGGGCTTATTGCGTATTTCTGTAGCTATTTGGAATAAAAGTGAATGTGTAGAAGTGTTATTAGATTGTGTTGTCTATGCCAGAAATACAAAATAAGAAACATAAACAAGAAACATCTGAATTCTAACACCAGCATTTCTGCAAGGCCTCTGCCTGTTTTCCTAAAAGGTTTATGAATTTTGCATTTGCTGTATGACCAATCTGAAATGATTGACACAGTTAAATACTCACTGAAAACTTATCTGGCTTCAGGGAACCTCTATCCTGACCTTTGTTTAGATATCAAAAGATGGATTGAATCCTAATTTAAGGCAGGCACATTTGAAATGTCAGCCTTTCTGCCTGTGTTTTGATGCTGCCCCCATACAATGATGAGAATAAATTTAACCAATCCCATAGGATTTTGGGAGGATTCATCAGGATGTCCTTGTAAAACTGAAAAGCACTGGTCCGACAAACATCTTCATCAGAAGTGTTTATCTTGGCTGCTACTTAGCTCCAAAGAAATGAAATATTGATTGTCTTCCTAGATTGCTTTAACCCTTTCTACTTTCACTGCAGCAAGTGGAGTTCATAAAGCAGAAATTACTTAATAAACCTCTCACTGGACATGGTCACAACCCACCAAGTGGGTTTTAAAACAAATTCTTAATGGTCGATGACTTTTAGCAAATTTTAGTGTTTGTTTTGATTTGGGTTTTTTAATTTAAAAAGAAAAACTCTGAAAATGGCCCTATTCATTTTAGTGGGAACATTTACCTTGCATACAAATGACATGCCATGATTCCAGAGAGAAAACTGCAAGGGAAACTTAAATTGATTATCAGTATGTAGGAAGACTGCTTTGTTTAGGTCTTCTATAAATTTGGGTTTGCAATGAGCTAGATCAGTTTGCTCATTTTGCTGCTAGCTTGAGATTTCTCCTCTATGATTTATTCATAAAGGGCTTTATTAATGGCATGCTCAAGATCAACATATCTGCAAGCTGGGGAGCACCTTCGGTTCATTGCTGAGCAAACCAGCATCCCTTGAATGTGGTGATGTTTAGAAGCACATTTAAAGCTTAAAAAACATCCATTTCCTGCAGTTTAATGTCACCAAAAAAGAGTTCTTCATATGTGCAGAATGACAGTCTTGCTTTTGTGCTGTCCTTTCTCCAGCTCTAACCATAATGATCTGAACTTAATATGATATCTCTTATTTTAAGAGTAACTTCCAAAATAACTTACAATTAAACAAAATAATTAGGTCCTGAAAGAAAAATTTAATGGTTTGCATCTGACGAAGACTATTAATCTCTCGCAGTAAGGGCTGCAGACACACTGGACATGAGCAGCTAGGACGAAGTGCCAAGGCTGTAAAACCTAAGATAAATGACTATTTTGCTTAAGCCCATCTGCTGTTTATGGGCCTAAGAGGGGCTTAGCTTCTGAGTGATAACTTACACTGTATCCACCCACAACACTTTCACTTGCACTCATTTCCACACGTTTTGGAGTAGCTCTGTTAGCACTCTGTTCCATGAATGTTGCTTTAAAAAATGATTTGTAAGTGCATCACATCACTCATGTTCGTAATGGCATTTGTGCCCTTTGTGGTGCATAAAGGCAACTTAATCATTCCAAATGCCACGTCACATCTTGGCTTCCTGCTGAGAAATTTGGCAGCGTTTGGAGGCTTGGCAATGTGACATTACAGGCACTTAAACTGCATCTGCAGCTCTTCCACAGGCTGGCTGAACAGGGAGCAGGGAAGAGCAAGGGCATTTTTAATGTATGGTTCTGTGTTTAGACCTAAACTGGGGCTAGGAACAGGGAGATCCAGTAAGAAGTGACAGAGAGTAGCGTGCTGCAGAGATTCCCAGCACAACACCCACCCTGCTCCTGCCTTGCAAGAAAGGAGTTGTGTGTTTTTCCAGATTGTTATTGCTGCTCAGTCTTGGGGACTCGAGCAATGCCTTAAAAAGGAGTGCCCCACACAGGCTTCCATTTGAGCCTTGGCATCCATTTCAGCCAATAACCTTATGCTGCTATGGTTGTGTGGCCAGGAGGAGCACAACTGATGTGCCTCCTTTCCCTGGGGAAGCAGCCCTTTGAATCTCCTCTGCAGTCAGTCACAGCTGTGGCCCCTGGGGCTCTGTGCAGCAGGGCAATGCTGGACACCGTGATTTGCCCATCTCCTGTCACCAAAATGCAATTGTAATTACAAGGGAAACAACCCAAATGCAGGTTTTCTTCATATCCTCAAACACAATTGTTATAATCACCAGGTGATTGTTTCCGATGGTTCCCCATCTCTGGCGGATCCTGCTGGCCTTTGCCCCTCAGCTACTGCATTTTTTCTGAGAACAGCATTACTTGATCCTGCCACTCTGAGAGCTGGATGGAGTGTGCTGTTCCCTGGGGTAAAACTTGGTTATCTTGGTGAATCTGATTTAGGCTCCCATTTGGTGATTTTGTTCTCTCTCTGACTACAAGAAAAGTTATAATTGGTGACTGAAGAGCTTCCTTAGAGCAAAACAGTGTTTAAGAGAACAGACAGAACTTGAAGAGAATACATACCTCACTTACTGATATAAAACATCCTGTGCTCCCACCTGCTCACACGGTAATTTGTGGTTTTCCACGTGGAGGCTTTGCAAGGACCGATTTCTCTTCTACCTGCTTGTCTCTGCCAGAGTTTCCTGTCGTGCCCCAGAGATGCAGGGGCTCCTTCAAGGCCCTTCCTACCCACCAGGATCCAGGTGACAAGGCCAACTCCAAATCTGCATAAGCAAAATCAGTGCATTACATTGGCCATGAGCTCTTCAAGCTATCAGCTGGCTCTGTTTGTGGTACTCACCTGTGGCTGCATCCCTGCCCTGGCTGCTGCTCTGCCTCTCCCCAGCCACAGAACCATCTCAGGGTAGCAAAGCAGCAGCAGAGCAGTTCAGGGGTGCCAGCTTGGGGCAGCACCCCTCCCTCACTGTGACCTGGAAATGGATGCTGCATGACTGGCTTTTCCTTGTGCTCTGTTCCTGCTCCACATGGATGTATTTTATGTGTGACTGATGTTCTGTTATGAGGGGGAAAAAAGCAATTTATTTAGATATGTTGCTGTTTTATGCTTCATCACCTTAGTCCTTTCAGTTTCTGTTAAAATGTCAATATGAAATACTGCCATTCTAACTCAGAAGATGCATTTAAATTATAGGCACGATGACTCTTGGCCTTTTTTGCCTTTTTTTTTCTTAATGTGAAGTTATGTAAGAACCATCTCAGAGCATTTTAATAAAGTTCAAAAATACAAATTTAAAATGAGTAGCTGGGAAGAAACAAGAAGACAATGCAGATGAAAAAGCAGACATAACTTCTAACAGTATACAAAGTAAGGGGAATGGTAATCAGTTCATGTATTGTAGCTGGAGAGTGATTCAGAATATATTACAGCTATCCAGGATCTAGTATCTTAATACACAGAATAGGAAAGATTGAAGTATTCTTATATTTTCTCTCTAGTAAGCCACATATAGTTGGATATACATTAATAAGTTGCTAAGCCATCGTTATCTTGGTACTGACACAATGCCATTATTTGCTATTTGAAATACATAAAATAAAGAGTAATTATGTAATAATTAAACAAGAAAGGAAAAGACGTGATCCTGGAAATTAATTATATCCATCCTTTAATTGTCTCTCTTATCTATCCAGCACAGGATATTGGGATTACCATTCTACTGAAATTTAGTCAGGAGACTACATGCACAAGATGAGATCCTCTAAGCTGAAACCCATTATAGGAGATAGTAAACGTGTAATGAAACTCTTTGAGTCTCAGATATTCACCAAATACAAATTTGATCTATGAAGCAACTTTTCAAGAACCTTAAGTGCTCAACAATACAAGAGGAAACTTCTAAATGTTTGGGGGTTTTCCAGTTTCCTGGAGAAACTGGCTGCTCATTACTTGGATGGGTGGACTGTTCACTGGGTAAGAAACTGGCTGATGGCTGAGTCCAGGTTGTGGTGGTGACTGGAGCTGCATCCAGCCTGTGGCTGCTCACAGGTAGTGTTTGCCAGGGCTCTGTGATGGATCCACTCCTGTTTCATGCCTTTATCAGTGATCTGGACAAAGGGATTGAGTGAACCCTCAGTCAGTTTGCAGCTGAGACCAAGCTGGGCAGAAGGGAATGTTGATCTGCTGGACGGTAGGAAGGACACACAGAGGGATCTGGACCGGCTGGATTGATGGCCAAGCCCAATTACATGAAATTCTACGAGGCCAAGTGTTGGATCTTGCACTGCAGGCAATTCTCCAGGCTGGGGGAACAGTGTCTGGAAAGCTGCCCTGTGGAAAAGGACCTGGGGGTGCTGGTGACAGTGGCTGAAGTGCCAGGTGGCCAAGAATGCCAGTGGCACCTGAGCTGTACCAGCAATAGTGTGGCCAGCAGGACCAGGGCAGTGATTGCCCTCCTGTACTTCCTGTTTTGAGCCACTCACTACAAGAAATCTTCACTGTCCTCCCTCCCTCCTTTCTCTCTCTCTCTTTCCCCTCCCTTTCTTCCTTAACAATTCATTCAGATTTAGAGATATATTTTATTATCAGACTTTACATATAAGAAGAACTGAATGATAAAATTTCAACAGAACATGATATTGGCATATATTAAAATAAACTTGCATTGACAGTGCTCATCAGTATAATCCCAAAGATGTTGTTTTCCAACTTTGGAAATTCTGTTTCAACAATTAATTTTGAACAGTTTCATCTGAACAATTCCTTGCAGAAACATAGTTCTGAGAAGTTTGCTTTAGATAGGGGAATGGACT
This sequence comes from Lichenostomus cassidix, assembly GCF_008360975.1. Taxonomy (NCBI): domain Eukaryota; kingdom Metazoa; phylum Chordata; class Aves; order Passeriformes; family Meliphagidae; genus Lichenostomus; species Lichenostomus cassidix. The sequence continues at coordinate 16,373,570 of NC_139479.1, read as the reverse complement.
TCAGATGTAATGGATATATAAATGCAGTCTTGTTACCCAGAAGGTGAATAATGACCTTTTATGAGAAAGGAAAACGAAGAAATGTTGAGTTAAATTGGTTGTGTTGTTAGCTGCAATTCTTTTTGATTAATTAGAATAGAAGGTTAAATTGTAATAATAACTGTAGAAGTGTTGGTAAGTTGATAATAAATATTGATGTAAGTTTGATGTAACAGAGTGATTTGTGTTGCCAATAATAATTGGATACCCTAATGTTTTAATCAATACAATTAAGTAATGCTTTGAAACCAATATGTAATACAGATAAAATAAGGCTTAAAAGGTTGTTCCTTGGCACTGTCCCTAAGGTGATGTTTCTGGAGACAGCAGAAGCATTCTGCTCTGCCAGACAATGCTAAAGATAAACAAGGTAAAAAAGTAAGCAGGCTGAAGCTTTGGTGGAAAAGAGCTCAATATGGGTTTGATAATAAAATACTCACTTCTATTTTTGACTTCTGCTTTTCTAAGCCTGCAGGTGTTTGTAAGGACGTCAGCATGATTAGTCAGAGGTGATCCTACCCCAGGTCACAGATACTGTCCAGACTCCTGACCTCAGGAGCAAGACTTGAGCCTAGGACTTACCTTACCCACCAGCAGCTTCTGTCACTTTCCAGCACTGAATTTTCATCCTCTTCGAAGGTCCCCACAACCTGAGCCATCCACAGCTCATCACATTCAAGCTTTATTTTCCAGCTGCTTAATTCTGCAATAACAGAAATGCCAAATTAGAACAAAACTGGTCCCTTCTGCACATTTCAATATGTGTACAGCTGAAAAGAACAATACACTGAACAAACCCAGGTGGAGATACCAGAATTTTACACCTGCTTATGTGCATCTGAGTGTAAATGCCTTGGGCTTTACTCACTGATCTCCTTAACAAAGCTCTTTTCAACATACTGTCAACTGAGAGAAATCTGGCAAGAGCTTGTGAAAATTCCTACTCACAGGAATATTTCTAAAGCATGAGTGGTCCTGTGAGTCTGGAGTTAGATGGTAAGAGGCAAATCTCAGTTTGTTTTAATCAGGTAAAATATCATGTTTACTATTATGCATCCTCAGATGCCTCTATTTTTATCTCTAATTTGTATTTCTCCCTTAGAAGAGAACTGAGCACAATCATTCAAGTACAATAATTTTCCTACAACACAGTAATATTTTTGTAGCAAGTAACAAATGAGAATCTCTTTTGGACATAAACAGATGCGGCTGAAATACCACACTGAGATAATTAAAAGAGTGGATTCCCAATTGGATGATGGTTGTAGTTAATTACATAGGTGCTTGCCAATGGCCTATAGATAGCAGAACTTCTTGGCCTCTGATAACAGAACAGATGATTGCTCAGCTATGGAGAGCATATGTTTTTCACTCCCAATGATTTGATTATATTGGACAAGATTTCATATGAGAAGCTTTTTGTTTGCATGTTCTCCTGAAACTGTGGCTCATCCAGTCTCTTACAAGAGAGCCTGACCATTCAGCTAGCTTCATTTGAAGATCATTCCTTTTCAGGGAAAAAATTACCTTCAAAGTCCAAAATCCCCTATCACTATCATTAGTGAAAATATCTTCTCTTACCTTTGCATTTTCCCTTTAATTTTCTCTTTCAAACAATACTGATCATTATCCCACTCACACTGGATCTACTGAGGGTTTCTACCTATAATTCTCCTGTTCCCACTTCATTTTTCTGCCTTTTTCTTTCTCTCCTCTGTGATACTTCTTCCTTCTTACCTGCATAGATGGCATCGGAATATTCTGCATACCTCTGAACCCAGCAGCTAAATACTTGGATCTAGCAGGATCCTACAACTGGTTTTAAATGTCTAGGACATATCAGCAGTTCCTGGTGAGCACTGGGATCCTGAAGGGTCTCACATTCTTGACAAAGAGCTACCTTAGAATGTGCTACACATGGTGTGAGTCTCAATCCCTTTCCTCCCAGAGGTGCCTGACCCAAGCAGTTGCAAATGCTCAGATCTTGCTCACCAACACCTCCCTGATTTGAGGTGCCCACCTAGGAAGGTCTGACTCATTTTGTGCAGCTGCCTCTAGGTTAGAGTTTGCAAACAAGAACCATGAAAGTCACTTAATTTCCTCTTCAGACAGAGGGGATTCAAACAAAGATAGGTAAGTGATACCTGGTATTCTGGTTGCTAAAAAATGCTAATCAATTTTTAATCAGTAAAACCAATTACAGAGGGTCAGTAGAAAAAATACCCTGTGCCTTGCAGGGACAGGACAAGAACAGAGTCTGGAGGCTGATGGAAATATAGGGAAGGGAGAATAAATGTGACAGCTGAGATGAAGAAGCAAGTAGATTCTGGACCAAGTAAAGGGTTTGACTGAATTAAATTTACAAGTTTTGGCTTGTAATTTTAATGATGTTGCTTTTCTGGTTTTTTGGGGTGTTTTGGGGTTTGTTTTTCTTTTGGCTGATTGAAGTTTCTCCCTATTCAACTGCCTATTGCAATGAAAAACCCAAGCAAATCAGATTGGCAATTGAGACCCATGCATTTCACTTCTAAGGAAAGTGCAATAGGGATATACCAAATAAATGAACACTCCGGTGTTCCAGTCTTAGAAGATGTAATAATCCTGAATCTCACTCTCCTTTTTGAGTTCCTGCCTGAGGCAGAGCAGTCATGGCCACAGCTGCCTGTGCAGTGCATGGATTTGTTCAGGCCAATGGAAGTCCCACAGTGGGATGTGGGCAAACCACTCTGTGCCATCAGAGTTTCTCAGCTGCAGTTGCAGGAATTGTTGCCTGCCTTGGTGCTGCATGAAAGCTCTCTGCAGCAATGTCCTTTCCACTCTGCTCTTTGCATCACAGCTGCTTCACTGATTTTTTATAGTGCTTTTCATTCTTTCCTTATGAGTTTCATGACTGTGAGATATGATTTTAACTATAGCTCAGTGTCCTATACACCTAGAGCTATTCAATACATTAGCCTTTTAAGATCTGCTGTTAAATAAGTCTATGCACTGCATTTACAGACTACAGTTAGGCTAAATTCAGTTTCCTCCCCTTCCCAAGAGTACAATGAACATTTTTGTGGCAGAGGCTGGAGATAACACTGGCATTCTACCTCAAGAAACTAGTAGGTTCTCTCGTCTGCATAAATGAATAAGAATCAGGAATTTCCCACAGAGCTTCTCTCAGGACTTCTAGCTAGTGACTTGTAGATTTCTATACCATTTCCTGCCCTCCACATCTGTCTTTCAGTCCATCCGTCCATCGATCCATCCATCCATCCATCCATCCCAAAAAACTAATTTCTTAAACCTTTACTTCCCATAAATAATCCAGGGCTCTTCCCACATTTAGAGAATACTGCTTGGGTTACCACATGGTCCTGAAGCTGCCTATTAAATTTGAACTCTTCACAAAAAATACACTATTTTTCTGTAGATGACCTGAATGATAAATTAACCTGGAACTGAATTTTAGGGAGGAGTAAATCGAGGGGGACAATTGGTGATAGAGCTGTTAAGTACAAAAGCAGTGATAATTTGGGCCAGTAAGTTTAGAGATGGCTGCAATTGCCCAAAAGGTCACCTCAGGTTTAACCAGCTTTGCTGAAGGTCAAGCAGAATTCCAGCAGATCCCTGCTCCATCTGCCAGACCCAGCACCTTTTCTCTGGGAGCTGCACATGTCCAAGCAGGCCTGGTCTGGACCTGGGCTCTCAAAGCAAAGGTTCTCAGCCTTTTGGCACTATCATGTGTCAGGAAGCAGGGACCATTTCTTCTTTCTTGACTTCTTTCATTGGCTTCAAGGGCCACCAAAATTCTCTTTGAAGGAAATGTTTTTTTCCAATTTAAATAGAATTTGAGCAATAACTAAGGGAAAATAAAATTCCTGATGATGAAGAAATGTTTGGGTCCAGAAGAATGAGCACAAATTACCTGTGGCGAAAAAAGCCAATGAGATTTAGCCATTGTGGGCTGGCATGTGTGCTTCTCACTTGAGCTGTTAATGGTTATTTGGGGACAGGAATAAATCAAAGGTTTTCTAACTTGCGGCATAGTGGTGTTAAAAACCTGACTGGTGAAAATAAAGCTGTGTTTCTGGTGGGGCTGTGTCACCAGGGCTTGAAGGGCTCTGCTGTGTTGGTACAATCCTCTCCAAGGACTGCCTGTAAAAATCCCTTCTCCCCATCCAAGAGGCTACTCCAGCTCTCAGAGAGAAGGTAGGGCTCACACTAAAGCAGGTGATCAAAGAAATACACAAGAAACTGGAAAATAACCTCCTAGGTGTTTGAGCCCTTCTAAAGGATGGAGAAAATAAAGCAGGCCAAGTTACCAAAAAGGAATAGAGCTTCCCAATACAAGGTTCTGAATACTGTGATAAGAAGATACCCTAGTAGAATTATTTCCTGTCGCTGTTGAGCCGCTAGCAGAGAAAAGGACCCCAGTTCTCAGTGTGGCAAGAAAGAGCGTTTGTTATTTTGATTTCCATATATATATAGACTTTTCAGAGGTCGTCCAGATTGGTCAGCCAGAAACCTCCCCCTAGGCCTGACTGGCCAGGCCTGAACTGTCCAAATCTCGAGACACTGTTTGAAAAACATCCAGACTTTATCTTTGTTTATAAAACACAGTGAAATGTTCTCACGAGAAAGACCTGTGCTAGCCACAATTTCCAGCTAAGCCTCTTGGAAAAAGAGAAGAAATCTCCCCAAGGGAGGGAGAGTTTAATGTTGAAAAGCAGGCAATTGAACAATTTTTGCATATTTTCTGCAGAATTTAGGTAGTCACAGCACCTTGTCAGTGACAAGTCCAGTGGAATAGGGCAGGAAAATAATTCATTTTCTGCTGCAAATAGAGTTGTTATTCAACTGCTCTCCCCAGAAACTTTCCTCCCCAGAAGACAACAGGCCAGCTTGTTAAAGAATGTACTTACAGCTTAACTACAATAATAAAATTTCCATAGCAGGACTTCAGTGGCTGTGCAGTTCTACTTCAAATCCTGTGTGGTTTCAGACTCATGGGCAGAGAGGGCAGATTTGAGGCAGTGTTCACTTTGCACATCCCTACCTGATCATGTGCCACAAATTGGTGTTCAGAAACAAACCTACATGGTCTGCACTCTGTTGCTATTTTCTGCTTTGGGAGACAAAACACTTAATGGAAAATAACTTGGTTTTATGATAACATGTACATTAAAGAATAAAAATCAATTTATATTCTATTTAAATTCTTTTCTTGTCTGCCCCTAATTTATCTACTGTGCAATTCATCTACTCCCTCCTACTAAAACCAGATTTAATTATGCTACTGTTAGTGGCTATGAAGCTAAATTCCAAGTGACTTTAATCACAGTCTATGGCTTATCATCTGAGGGAGGGAAGAAGTGACTCATCTTTTTTCACTAGGATGAATAAACTCATCTCCAGAAGATAAAAGTTGGCCCAGACTATAACCCACCTCTTGAACCAAATATAATGCATTTTCAAGTAGAGAAAATTTGCTAAAAATTGAGCAGACTGAAACTTTTCTCCCTGAGTAACCTGATTGATTTCAGCAGGACCAAGTCAGACAGAGTCGGGGAGCTGTGACTTTATACAAAAATGTATTTTTGCTAAGAGAAAGGACACAGGGACAATTTTAGTTATGCATGTTGGGCAATTGCATTGAGCAGGCACAAAACGTATGCATCCCTCAGAGTATCAGCTGTTGGCATATAGATCTTACTAAACCCTTTCCTTTCTAATTCCTCACACACTGAGATGAATAATTGCACTTTTATCACAGTGTATCAAATCCCTGTCCTTTCCTTGCCTTGTGTTTTGCCTTGCTGTACCTTGCCTTTGCCTTTCCTCATCACAATTCAATATTATGGTTAGTGTAAAATTGTTATCCAAAAAGTTTTAAGAGTGATTATATTGTAAAAACAATACCCAGAGGTTCTGTTTTCTCTGTTGCATGAACTCCTCTAAGAACTTAACTCAAATTACAATCAGAAGTCTTGTGTTTTGCTAGCAGTCAGACATCTAAGTACCTTTTCTGTTTCCAAAAACTGTGGTGTATATTCCCTATATTGTGGTGTATATTCCCTGTCCATTTTCATTAGTGTTTAATAGTCTCCATGGCCTGTGTGCAGCTGCTGTTTGCATCATACATTTCCAGTGCCTTTGGTGATTTTATGTCTCCCTAAAGCAATCCCAAAATTGAAAGTGGTGGAGGCTTTGTGGGTGATGCTGACCCTGAAATCAGTTAAATGTTCCCTCATATTCTGTCCTATCCTGTCATGAAGTGTTCTGCCAAGTCTTGGCCTGCTGGCCAATGTGCAGAGGCTTCTGTCTTTGTTTTTCCCTGATAGCTTTTCTTTTGTGGCTAAAAAGTATTTTAACCTGTGCTCTGTGCTGCTGGTCTTCCTGCTGGGTTTGCTCTGAGTCCTGCACCCAGCAGCTGTGGTCCTCCAGGTCTCAGATGCAAGAGAAATGTTTTATTTTCCCCAAACCTGCAACTTTCCATGTGAAGGTCAAAGAGAAAGGGAGTTAGATTAGGAGGTGAAAACAGGACAGGTTTTTACAGTGAGACAGTGAAAAGTGTTGCTGTCTGAGCCCTTTATAGCCTGGGTAAAGCACTGGTAGGAATTCTGAGAAGAGCCTGCCCAGTGATGGGGAACATGGAGAAATCTCCCCAAGGCTTTTTGGTGCTTCTGGGCTGTTGTACAGCTTGTTCCAATGAAGTTAATCAGTGATTTATACACTGATTTATGTTTATTTGAAAAGCTGGTGGGTTCAATTTTCAACAGAAACTCTCATTATCTATTTACAATAATGCAACTCTGAGTCTTGTTTAGAAGAGTAACACTGAGTTTAGTTATGTCACTCCAGTATATTTTCTCTCTTTCTTCTATTTATAATTTAGAAATCCTGAGCATGTCACATTTCTCTGCAAGTCAACAGACCCTGTTATTTGCAGTTACTGAAAATAATATTTTGGCTACAATAAAGATGGCAGCAATCTGCTTCTGCTTGTTAATGAAATGAAGTGATTCACATCTAGAAAATGAGCATTTACAGCTCTGAAGAAAGAATTGTCATCCCACAGTAGTAAACAAAATGAAATTTAGTTTCAACTGTTTACAAGTGGAAGCTTAGAAGCTTAATTGGAATATTTTAGAGTGTTTTGGGTTGTTTTTTTTTCTTATTTGTACTTTCTGTCTTTTTTTTTGTTGTATTGTACATCATCTTCCTGATTAGTATCTTTTTATGGGCTGAATTCTGTCATCCTTCACATAAGAAAGTACTCATCAAATTATATTTACATTAATCACATCTGGATTTATTGTTTTCCTCTTTTCCCATTTTCCCAGATGCACAGAGATAAGGATAAAAATAAATGGTTTGGCATAATTTCTGACAAGACAGAGGAGACAGGCCATGGCTGTCAAGCGAAGTGACAGTCACAGACAAGATACACATTGCTTTGTTCTTCCCTTCAAAGCCTTGGGTTCATCCCTAGCATTTCACTCATGATTGTATACCAGATAACTGTCTCACATGGGGTTTTTTTTTGACAAGCAGGTCTCTCAACAGACTGAGATTTTCCCTTTCTGTACGACAATCATGTCATGTGTGTACAAAAGCACTGGTCCAGCACCCGTTTGCTCCTGTCTGGGCTTTCTGTGTGCTTTTGGATGTTATCACTCAGAAGAGAAATCATCTCTTTTTGATTTAGCTGTCACACCTGGCTTCCCTTCAGACCGTATGGAGACCCCCAGATGTGTCTGCCCTGGGGGAATTAACCCTAAAGTACCTGTAGGTGGCCCAAATTGCTGCAAAGCCACACTGTGGCTATATGTCCTAGGTTACAATATAGATGTATTTAGTATTCTATTACCACCAGCTGTGGGCCATTAGCTGTTATCTCCTGCTGTGACTCACCCCTGATAACAGACAATGAGCCATCAAGAAACCACTGCATGACTCATGGAATTATCTCATCCTATTGTGAGATGCTCCACCCAGGAGGGAGGAGCCAAGCATTCCCACCTGGATATAACCTGGCTTTGGAAGTGCATAAGGAGCCCTGTCTACTGGGTTCCCAGAGGACAAGAGCTACCGCTGGGCCTTCAGCTGGAGACCAGACCTTCCACAGGATCATTGCTTCAACTGAGCTACTTCACTTGGACTGCTACCACCACCCTAACAGGATGTCAGGTTGTAGCTTTGTCAGAGCTTTTCCTTCTATTGTTGCACTTATTTTTAATTTTCCTATTAAATTTTAATCCTGACTTGCAATCTCCCACTGGTTTGTTTTCAAACTAAACACTATGTTGGGATAATCAAACACCTGGTTACATGCCTGGATCCAGTCTCCAGTCCCACCACTTCCCACCTGTGAAATGACAAATTAGTAACTCCTTTTCTCAGTGAAGAGGCAAAAGTCTATAGGTTGCTAACTATCCAGACAATATGCTGCTGGACCAAAGTTTTTCTAACTTTAGCCTTGAGCCACAGGGGAGGAAGTTTCCTCTGAACTCAAGAGTTTCATCTGTGGAGAGCACTGAGACAGTCCTGCAGTGCACTCTAGATGTTGTGGTCACACAGTCTAACAAACCTTGCAGTTGCTAAAGCAACCTGCCAGTGCCTGGGCATGCATCTCTGCAGTAGCCATCACCACAGATGCCTGGTTTTTCTTGTCACTTGGTTAGGATTTCTGTGCCAGGGACTGATGGCAGCATCTGAACTGCTATTTCTCGAGGCCAGAGGCAGAATGTGGCCAGGAGAAGACAACATCTCACATCAGACACCTTGCCTTGGGAAAACCCTCTTGTGCAATCTGTCTCATGTAATGATACCTCAGGTATTTGTGCTGGTATTCCTAGAGGAAAACTGTTTCCCAGGTGCATTAATGATTCTTGGCTAAGTTAACATAGAATATAATGTTAACAAAAAAATAAAAAGTCAATTATATCTGAAATTGAATGTACTTGGGTTTGCAAGTGTGAGTCTGGAATAACCTACCCAGAGCACTGGGCCTCTGCATAAGTGCAATGAATCAATTTTTCTAATGATATCATGATATACAATCCACTAATCATGTTTTAAATAAGTAAAAAATGGCACATAAAAGTTATGGAAGTCACCCAAGCTTGTGTGACTGTTATTCAGTAGCTGCCTGAAATGCATTCCTTTTCTAGGCCTGAATTAAATACTGTATTCTTCCCGGGTATTTTGTTCCTCAGTGACATTTTCAGTAATCAGAAGGCTTGATTTGGGTTCTAAACTGGTTTCATTTAGAAGGCATGAGGAAACAGTAATGAAAAGTTATTTTCTGAGGAAAACTGGTAGCTGAATGAAGACAAGTCTTGAAAGGAGAGAAAGTGCTTAATATTCATGGGCATATTTCAATTGACTTTTAAGTTCTGTCAAAAAGAAGCCCATTCTTTTGCTTTAATGACATTTAGATTTCCAAGTAGATTGCCCACTTAATTATCCTTTATTAGGCCAGGTATCATTTATTAGGCCAGGAAAACAGATAATATATTTGTGAAAACTTGTAGACAATGATTATGCTGAAGGTAATTCAGAATGAGATTTTCTTATCTAATTTTCCTTAACTGCCTTAAGAAGTGTTTTATTTGGAAATAAAAGCCCATTTATTACAAGCAAACTGAGAAAAAGTAACACATCTTGTACCATTTAGAAGTAGCACAGTTTTGCACCTTCAAACCATGTAATGACACAGATGTAACTGGCAACTCTGCAGTGAAAAGTGCTAGTAAAATGTTAGCATTCAGCGGCTAAATAATAGCTTCAATTTTGAAATTAATTGGTATAAATGTCCTTTTTTTTACTGTATTTTACCTGATAATTTAGTGAGTCAGATTATTACTTTTATATAACTAAAACCAAAAATGTTTTTTAGGTGCTTTCATCCAAAAAGTAAAGGAACAAGCCCTATCCTTAGTTGTTTAAACTCTAAGTGTGATCTTCTTCCCTGAGCTAGAGGTGACAGAAAAGGGAAGGAAAACTGTTGCAACAATAAGACAGACTGTTTTTTTAGGAAGGTGTAGCTCCAAATGCAGTCAGGGCTCTGTACAGGGGAGTTGGGAAGTTTGTCCCCATGAGGTGAAGCAGCAGCTGCTGGAGGAAATTACCTCCAAGACACAACTCAGGTATTACTAGGATGTCCTTATTTTAACTGTGACAAGAAAAATAAATAATTGCTCTCTCACTATCTTTTCAGATGTTTGAAAATCTCCTGAATCCTCTCTGCCATGACTATTACTTGCCTCATTTATAGCCTAACGTGGAGACAGCAGCAGAGCTTTGGATCAAACACATTTGGTGCATGGGTTTGGAGCAGAAAAGTCTGCATGTGGTGTCTGCACTCAAATCCAGGTTGCTCTGCTGTGACTACACCTAGGAGTCCTGACTGTTGCTGCTTAGCCAGTTAATTCTCATTACAAATATCATATGAAGTATTGCTGCATGGCTTTCAGCAGTCACTTCTCATACATAATGGAGGTTATACTAGTTTATGATTTTAAACACCATCTATGCGTTGAGGGCAGATGAGGCAAAATGTGCCTGACAATAGATTTTCTCCTTAATCAAGTGGAAAAAGCTGTGCTGAAAGCCCAAAGCTGTAATAAGTCAGAAATTTTCAAGACAGAGTAGGTGCTCAAGCACTGGAACAGTTTTCTTGGAATCATGGTGAATTTTCTACCACTTGACCATGAGGATAGGACCTTTCTGATCAAATCTTGACAGTGCCCATGGGTAAAGTGAGCCAGGCACCTTCTTTTCACTGGACAGGTAATATGGAGAGGGCAGCATCCGGGGGTCCCAGTCTGTGTCAGTCTGAAGTAGACAGGGGAAGTAGTCATATAAATTGTGAGAGAAAATGCCCATTTTGCCCCACTGACTGTAAAGGAAGTTTTGGCCAACTGATTAGCCTGTGAATTCCTGCTCTGTAGGTATCATAAGTCACACAAAATGAATTACACCCTGAATTTCTTCTCATCGTGCTGCCATAACTCAAGCTTGATTCATGGGCTTAGTATGCCAAGGACAGCGCAAAGCTCTGATGCTGGTGTCACGCAGAAGCTCAGGCTGGATGATGGTTCTCCAGGGGGATAACCATCTGCAAGAAAAAAATCTGTACCAGGAGGACCCCAAGAGTCATAGGAGCAGGGAAAGTTTAATAGTACAGCTAGAAAAGTGGACAAGTTACCACCAGTAGTGTCAGAAACAGAAACTTCAAACTCTGAGTTTAACTCAATTCTCCTCCTTAATTAGACAATTCTAGAGAGCTGGGCTGTCAAAGTCCATGGAGCAGAGGAAAATGTTAGTAAGGGGAAAGATAACAAAAAGGGTGTTGATTTAGTGCACTGACTGGAAATTGAAATTATGATGGAAACCAAAATTGATGCAAAAGCAAGTTACTTAACAAGGAAAAAAAACCCCAAAAAACAAAAAAAAAAAACCAAAACCCCCACAGATCAAGATGTTTTATTTGTTAAATAGAAATGGAATTAATAAATAAATAGCTAGGTTCAAATAAAGCTTTTATTGTAAAACCCTAGAATAGATTCATACACAAAAACCTTGTTATGTGGACTACATAAATATGTAATATTGTTATCTATGTCAGAGGAGCTGTAGCTGGGCTTGCCTTTGCATGATTTTCCTGCCTTCAGAATAATGTGCACTGAACTGGGGAAAAAAACCCGAGGCAGTTCTGCAAGGTATTTCCTGCAGCAAATCTGAGATCGTTTTTTAGCCCCTCAGAACATCCTGAGTTTGAAGAGACCCACAAGGATCATCAGGTCCAGCTCCTGGTCCTGCACAGGAGAAGTCCAAGAATCACTCCAGCCCCAGTTGAATGCTATTGGATACCTTATTAAAAATATTTACCTAACAATTAAGAGTAGCAGGTTTGATTAGGAGGCTTCTGAAGAGCACAGCCATTCCTGTAACTATTTACTTCTTCTAGTCAAAATCTTCCAGTCTGCATGCAGTGATACAAGTAGGAACTTGCTGTATCTTTAGCTAGATATTTCCAAGGCTTTGTTTTAAATTCTATTTGAACGTCTTGACTATTACATGTTATTTCTCCATACTGCACAGAAAGAACCTCCCAGGGATTTTTATCGTAATTTGGCAGCTGAGCTCTACAACATAACTAGATCTCTGAAAAGACTGAATCATTTTTTCCTTGCTAATGATTCTTAATTTTCTTTTCAGAGGAAATAAAATTCATAGTGAAGATCATTCTTTATTAAATGACATTTGTAATAAGCTGGAACACAGAAAATGAGATTGAACCAGAAGTTTTCTTTTTTTTTTTCTTGTTGCAAACAGCTTGCTAACATTTGGCCTTCTGCAAATTGTGAGGATATGTATATGGGTCTTTGCTATTCCTCATTTATTAGAATTCTGCCCAAGGTTGAGGCAAAGGAATAACTATTAATCATTTCTCCCTTCTATTCTTTTTTGCTAAGGGGATTACAGAGTGTCCTCCAAAGGAAATGGAGTTGCTGGACTGTTAAAGCCATAGGGAAAAAATATAAATAAGTTCAGTGAGAGGGAAAACTATGCTCTCAAAGAGAGCCTCAAAAAATATCATAATCACTGAAGTCTTAATGTTATGTGGGAAACACCACCCAGGACTTTGTGCAGAATTGTGGAGTGTTTCTGAGTGTAGCTGTTGCAGTTAGGGCAGAAGAAGAGGAAAGGTGTTGGCAGGGTCAGACCAGGGTCCCCCTAGCTCTGCTTCATTGCACATGAGCCCATTTTCTGCAGGGTATTCTCTTCTACTCCCAGCACCCACGAGGGTTGCATTAGGGATGCTGGAAGCTACATCTTTGCCTATTCCCTTTGCTGCCTGTTTATGGACCTGTTGTCCAAATTTGTCTGAACCCTTTTGAAGCCTGATGATGTTGCCTGACTCCATCCCAGGGCAGCACATCCCAGAAACTCAGTTTCCATTACTTACAAAAATACTGTCTGCTGTCCCACTCAGACCCGTCTACTCATTTCCTAAGTGACCTCCTCTTCTAGGATTGTAGGGTTTGGTGAATAACAGTTCTTGCAGCCACCCCATTCATCACCTCAATGTTTTTCTGAACCCACACTACATCCTCTCTCAGCCTTTCTCTTGTCTGTCACCATGAACATACCAGCTCTGCATCGATGCTGTCTGCACCCTGTTGAGCCCTGTCTGAATCAGAAAGTATTGCTGGAGCTGTGCCTGATCACTGGCAGCTTGTGAAGGTGTCATTTGTGAGGGTCAGGTCCTCGTTCCCTTCTAGTCAGATCACAAACTCCATGCTGTTCTGCTGTCATCCAAGCAGATACAAAGGCTTCTGCAGAGTCATCTTTCCTGCAGCAGCTCTGTTCTCTCCTAAGCAGCAGTTTGGTCTAAGATCCTAAATTTCAACAGGACTGACTTTAAACCAGTACTTGGCTCGTGGCTGCAGCAGGCCACTGAGGAGTTGCAACAGTGCTCAGTGCAGCCAGCTACAACAAAAGCTCCATCAGGAAAAAACACATGGTTTTTGATGAGCAGCTGAGCTCCCCTGCTCCTCATGCAGTAATAGTACCCCCTTGGTACTCCCTCATCAGTCCCCTATTCCCCATATGATGCCACACCAAGGCTGAGGCAACAGTGCTTGGACTGGAGGGACCATGGTCATGCCAGTGAGTCAGGATGCTGACTTCCCAGCAAGATCCTTTGATCAGGCTGTGTGCTGTCAAGGGGGATGCAAATCTGATTTTCCCTTCACCTGACTGCGGCTTTTCCAGAAGCACACGTGTCTTTGAGACTCCCTCTCTTCTAATCTTCACTCCTGTTGAACTCTCCAGTAAGTACTGGAGAGGGAATGTGAGAGAAGAGGATGGCTGGGCCAACAAACTATGCAGTTGCAAAATTTAATTTACCTCAGAAATCAAGGTTTTAACAGAAAAGAGTGAGCAATCCAGGCTAGTGAGGTATTACTAATTGTCCACTAAAGACTCCAGTGAGAGCCCTCTCCCATCTGTCACTCCCCAGACCATGTCTGTGTGCCTTCCTGCAGGTCAGAGACATCTCCTTACAGCAATTATCATGTTTTTTGTCAGATGTGTCAATCAAGAGCAACACAGCACATGCTTTTCAGGGATTGCTCCCTCTAATGAAACATCCTGGAAAACCTTGTAAATACTGAACAGAAAATTGTAGCCTGCTGTGCTGAAAATTATGTTAATGTCTTGTGCATGCCTTTCCCTTGGGGGCTGTCATTTCACACCTGGCACAGGGCATTGCCTCAGATTCACAGCAGCTTTCATCCTTGGCTATGCTTAAGCAGGGAGCCTTCACATGTGAATACAGAGTCCTAAGGTTCTTGGGCAGAGCAGCTTTACTGGGGCATCTTGCAGTGAAACTCCTAGAGCTGAATGCTCACATGCAGGCATTTGCCAGGAGTGATTTGTGGGGTCTAACAGATTTTTCAGGATGGAATGCAAGCCTTGAGCGTGTTGGGAACCCCTGGGGGCAGCCAGCTTATCTGCTGTGTCACCCAGTGATCTCCTTAGTAAATAGACACTATTAAGGCTTCCTCTCTAAAGTACCTCTGAATATATAGAGGGGGGAAAAAATCCCCTCTGAGTAGACAATTAAAAAAACTGTTCCACATACATAGTGTTTTGTAAAGACCTCTCTGAAGATTTGGGAGAGGACAGTTGACTACAGAACAAGGATAGGGCTCTATGTTAGGGCTCTAGGACTTTTTTAACTTTGTGCATTAAGACATGAAATATACATTGTGTCTTTACTGGCATGTGAAAAGGGCAACTTAGGAATCAACTTCTGAATCTAAGAGTCAGGGAATTTCAGCTGTTAAAGAACTTGCTCTCATTGAAGAGACCAAGACAACAAAATGGTGCAGTTCTCTAGTGCCCACTTAACCAAAAATCTAGGCTAGAAATAGAGTGATTTTCCAATATAGATTGTTTCAGCCTCCATTACAGGATGCATCACAAAAGCTGTTTGATCCTCTAAGCTATGCATTCAGAGTGACAAGGAAGCTTCTTTCTCCTTGCAGATTCAAACTCCCTCCCTTCACCCTCCCACTTCATTGCATCTTGCTGAAATAGCTCACACTCAGCATCACTTAAGACCTGTATAGATCCTTAATTTATTTTGAATTGCTGGGCTGCTTTGTGAGGTAGAGTGCTGTACTCCATCTTTGCATTTTCCAGCTGTGTTAGCCTGGATCAAAGACCAGGAACTCCTCAGCAGCAAAAGCTAAGACCTACAGTGTCAGATGTTAGTTATATAGAGATAGTGCTGGTAAAAGACCCCAACTCTAACAGACATAGAATCTGAGAACAGCTGTGCTGATCAGAGATTGAGCTATCTCCAAATCCTGTCTCTGACAGTGACCACATGTGCATGTTTACAAAAGACTGTCAGGACAGACCAAGTACATTGCAAAACTTCCTTATGTGCTATTTAGTCTCCAGCAGTTGGTGGTTCAGATGCTCCTAAACCTTAATCAACATCTTTGTATTTAACAGCCCTTAATGGGTTTTTGTTTTCAATACATTTAAACTTATTGCATCCACAACATCATAAGTCAATGAGTGTCATAGCACAATGAATAAAAATTTTATTTTGTTTATTTTAAATCAGCATCCTGCTAAGTTCATTTGATGCCTTTTAAGCTAGGGAAGACTGTGCACTCACTGCCCAGTGTAAGTCAGAAACTTAGGGTTACTCATGACTTCATAAAAAAATTCTGCATCCACTTCAGTCACCCTCTTTGGAAATTGAGGATGACTAATTTATTTGATTGCTCCTCATTTTAAAGCTGGTCTGTAACTTCAATCATCTTTATTGTCCTTCTCTAATCTTTGCCAAATGTTCTATCTGAATCGAGCAGTTGAGCTTGATATGAGTTGTATGGATTGATTTTTGAAGATATGTTAATTCATATAATTTAGCTGCTGAAATGAAAATGCTCTTTCTGACATAGCACCACTATAAAATCTCAGATTATATATATAGTCTTTCAAGATACAGAACCAAACTTCTAGCAGTCTAATTATATGCAACATCAGTTAATTCAACAGTTCTTCATTTCATAATGTGAGAAAAATATCTATGAGTTACTCTTTCACATAAATTTCTGGCAGAAATGTAGTGCTTAATTCACAGAACAGGACTATTTTATTAGGACATTAATTTAGCAGTAAATATTCAGCTTAACAATTGCAAATAATTAATGGTTATGCTGCTATGGAGATAGTAGAGATGGTATTTGGCTCATGAGAAAATTTTCTTTTAATGATATTTTGAAGTTAACTGAACTCAAAAACGTGTAACTTCAATATTGAAGAGTTATAATCCATTTTACAGGAAAGCAGGTAATCAAAGCAAAGCTTTTAAAAGTTCCTCAGTGATAGGTCCTTCAGGGCTCTAATTACTATAGGTACTCAACCCTGAAGTTCACTTGAAGTGAGATTGTTTTTTTCAGGTAAGCTGAAGGCAACGCTACTCTGGCAGAAGGAGTGTGAACAGTACTTTACTGTAGCTTGTGCTGGAAAGGAAATTACAGCACTCCTTAAAAACAGCCCTGAGGTTCATACTATTATTTTAGCACATTGAGCAGCTGTGTCCTCAGTCAATTTAATCAGCAAATTGTATGTCTTTTGGCTTGATCATGACCCAAACTCTTTTAATTAATTATCTCAATTCTGTTCTTCAAACCAGTGGAAATGAGGCACATCTTGACTGAAATAATTGTTATTACCTGATGGGTCCCATTAGAAAAACTCCTAGTTTCATGTAGGACAGGCAAGCCAAGGATCTCTTATTTTTGGCACACACTTAGAAGCTGAGTGCTGCGCTGCAGGTGTGCCCCTTAGGTTGGATTAGACATATGATACCTACTGCTCGTGGTCACTGCCTTTCCACCTTCCTTACATCTCTCACCCACCCAAAACAACAATGGAAGGGAAACACAAACTTTATACCTGCTCAATTTTCTGCAAACAGACCAGCTCAGCATTCATCTACACTGGTCAGGAAAGGGTTGAAAACACAGCCTGAAATTATAACAAAGAGGAAAATGAGAGGAATGATTCATTTAACAGGCAGCAAAGAAAGCAGTGACTCAGTTGAGAGGGAACAGAGAGAGTTTATCCGCACTTCTCCAGCACTGGAACGAACTGCTATTTGCTCTCTTAACTATGGCAGTACTGCCATTTTTCAACCTCATATTCAATTGATGGTTTTGGCTCAATTCTCAGCTGGGGAACTCTTTTATTTTATTTTTTTCCCTTCCTTTCAGTAGCTTCCAGGTATCTAATAAAACAGAGCCACCTACGCTGAGCTGTTTATTGCCACCCGCTCCCAGTGCCGGTGGGATGGCAGCAAGCAGGGGACAGGTGATTCAGTGCTAATTAGACCTTTCTGGGCCAGCAGCTTTCCTGAGGGCTGCAGTTACAAGTGACACTCTCAAATAAAAGCCCAGACAGGGGCTGCAGATATCAAATAGGCAATCCTTTAACCCTGCTTTTCTGTTTTACTTTTGCAAGAGCATCTGCATGCTGGGATGGTTCCTCAGGGTAGCAGAGCTGCTCTAATAGAGCTCCCCCACACCAGGGAGTCCTGTTCTGGGCTGTCACTGAAATCTTTTCCTTACCGGACCCCTCCACAGTGTTTCCTGATTTCTACCTTTTCCTACTTTCACCCTCACAATCATTTACTAAAGAAAGGTGAGATACACTGTTCCTGTATCTGTTTTCATGTGCTGGGCTAAATGGTCTGTTGTTAGCACATTTGGATGGGACATTCCAAAACCAACCACCTCTTCCCATTCTTTGAGCATGAAGAAAAATATGGTTTTTTTCCAAGGAGCCTGAGATATACCCAGAGAAATTTCTGGGAGCCCAAATTCTTGTTTGCAGAGGAATATGAGTTTCCCTAGCTGGCCAGTTTGACCAGATGCATGAGACTTCTTTTGTCACTCAGTTAATACTTTCATTTATCATGGGGTCAAGCATTTGAGAATCCAGAAAATTGAAAACAGACTTTGCTGCTGTTGGCAGCTTGTGACTGAACTGGATGGTATCAAGAAGACCAGGAGTGGTACAAGTTATTTTTTAGCTCTGTGCAATCGTCCTTGTTTTACCCACACCATGTCTAGAAAAAGAACTCTCCACAATTCTTTGGTGGCATTTCCCATGCTGCAATTACTGTTTTTATTGACCTTCTCTTCTGTATTGGAAGACCCCCAAAGGACTTTTCTGACCATGGAGAAAGAGTGGTGGGCAGTGGTTTGGACAGTTCAAAGGTTACTATGGGTAAAATCCTACCTCTAAGGATTTAGTAAAACCTTTCATTTATGCTAAATAATTTGTCAAGGTCCACAGACTCTATTTTCACCATCACACATATTGATTGTGAAATTAGAGGTAAAATGTATGTCTCGATCCATTGCCTGATTGTAGTTCAAATAATGGTCAAAAAAAGCCCATGGCTCAAAGGGCCATTACTGACATTTCCCAGAACTTTGTTTTAGCAAACCCTTTGTGCTAATCTCTCTCTTCTCAAGGGACAAAAGCAAAAGAAGGATTTTTAGGATATGGTGTATGGACCTGGCAGTCACTAGAGACTTGCCATGACAGCATATCCTAGACCTTTAGATCTCATAAAGCAAGAGATAAGGGCTATTTATGTACATTTCCCATATACACTGATTTATTTTGCATAGTAGCTTTAACAGCTCCACCTGGAACACATAGGGCACAAAAGTGTGAATAGTCTATTTTCTCTATGTTTCCCCAATTCCTTGATGAAGGAAACCTGAATGTAGTAGATGAGGTATTTTGGGAAGAGCCTTACTTTTAAACTGGGCCTGAGAACTGGGCCTGTTCTCCTAAAATTAATAAACCCATGTGGCAGTGATGAAGAGCAGCACTGTTCAAACTTCTTCACAGTCCTCAGATCAGGGCAGATTCATGTCCAAGGGGTCTCCAAATCCATGGGACCCAGGTGGTGGGCTCAACATTGTTGAGGGTGTCCCCTGCTGCTTTGTGCCCTGTCCTCTGGAAGGTACAGCAGGCTCTGGTTTCTGAAGCCATCCATGACACCTGGCATGAGAGTTCTTCCAGACCTGCCCTTGCTGATGGATGAGATTGCTGCTCACGTTGCCACATTGCAGGAGAGAGAACCAGAAATGCAAATGGCAGAAATGTCCCCTCACACTTTCCTGTTTTGCAGGCACTGCACTGACTCTGTCTTCCATTTAGCAAATACCCCTTCTGAGCTTTAAAATGAACCCAGTCAAGCTCTGATTGTCTGAAACTACTGAATTTCTTTTGCAAGTAATTCCTTTCAGGTCATCATAGAAAGACTACTTTAAATTATATTGTTTCCATGGGTTTGAATATATATATTTTTAAATGCCACATGAAAGAAAGCTATTAGAGTTCCCAGACTGCATCATGACTTCACTTTGTGGCTATTTAACTTTCAAATAAGACTTCATGGAAGAGAGAATATTCTTGGTGTTGCAGAAACAGATCCCAGCTGAATGCATCATAATCACAAATGCTTTTTCATGTAAGCAGAATATATATCATCTCAATGGATCTCCAGTTTCAACCTGAAAAGAAAAATAGAGAGTCTGATCCCAAGCTGTGTTCAAAGAAGGATGTGTGAGCAGGCTGTGGCAAAGACATTAAAGAGACACGCTATCATTCTGAGATTTGTCAGCCCATCTTTCACTCATGCATCTTGTCATTTATCACCCAGGCTTCATAAGAAGCTGATATGTATTAATCTGTCCTAAAGCAATATTTCATATTATCTGTCACTTAGTAAACCCTGCAAATAAACACTGATTAAAAAAAAAATCATGAGATCTGTAAAAGGAGGAGGGAAAGCAATAATTGGATAAATGGAATCTGGAAATTATGCACAGCACACTAATCCCCAGGCTTTCTGTTAAGAAGTATAAAATATAAAAGAAGAATTAAAAAAAACCCAAACGAATTTCTAAGGATATTGTGAGGCTATGCAAGGAGAAAGTAGAAGGGCAAAGGCCCAGTTAGAACTTAATCTGGCTACTGCTGTAAAGGACAATAAAAATATTGCTATAAATGCATTAACAAGCAAAGGGGAACTAAGGAAAATCTCCATCCTTTATTGAATGCAGGAGCAAACTTAGTGACAAAGGATAAGGCAGAAGTAATTCAAGCCTTCTTTGTCCCAGTGTTTAATAGTAAAACCAGTTGTTCTCTGGGTACCCAGACCCCTGAACTGGAAGACAGGGACGAGGAGCCAAAGTCCCTATAAGCCAAGAGAAAATGGTCAGTGAGCTGTTAGGGCACTTAGATACAAACAGGTCTATGGGGCTGGATGGGATCCACCTGGGACTACTGAGGGAGCTAATGGAAGTGCTCCTTGAATCATTTTCCATCATTTACCAGCAGTCCTGGCCAAGTGTATTGTGGGGAGGTACCAGGGGCCTGGAGGTGAGTGAATGTGATGTCCATTTACAAGAAAGGCTGGAAGAAGGACCTAGAGAACCAGAGGGCTGTCAGTCTGACCTTGGTGCTGGCGAAGGTCATGGAGCAGCTCATCATGATGTGCCATCATATGTACAGGACAACCAGGGGGGTCAGGCCCAGGCCCAAAAGGGCAGGTCCTGCAAGGAATGTGCTGGAAGTATGGATGAGGCCCCTCAGAAGAGGTCACTCAAAAAAGCTGCCTCCTAGGCAGGAGCAGAGGAGTACAGGCAGAAGAACTGCATAGTAAACAATCACTTCTGAAAACTGTAAACACTTTCAATTATTCTGTTTCACTCATGTAATCCTGACTCATGTCATGTTCCTGGTTCATTCTGTCTCTTCTTGTTTGTTTTTTACCCCTTGTGTGCTTCATGCTTTCCCTATGGCCTGTCTTCCACCCCTTTGTAAAACAGACATTCCTGTTCTCTTGCTCTTTCCACATTCTCACTCCCATGTTCCCAGATTTCTTCTTGATTTTCTTCTTTTTTCTCTCTCTGACATGGTCTCACACAAAAATAAGAGGGCTCACAAGAACACTAAACATTGAGGGCATCAAGGCATGAGATAACTTATTCTACTAGTTCAATATTTTTAATCCTAAGGGAGCCAACAATAAAGCCAGAGGACGATCCAAAAAGCCATATGGGCAGGGATGGACAACTAGCTGTCACAAGCAGTGATGAGCATCTGGACACACATGTGGGTCCATCAGTTATTAAAGGCATTTTGTGATGACATAATCTGGAACCATCCTTCCAGCTGCAGTTGGAAAAGAGAGTATGTTTATTTAACCCATCTATGATAACAGTTTTTTACATTTTGTCCTATCAATCTGAGTCTGAGTAGTTCAGGGCTGAATTAAGGGTATCATTACGAGATAGCATAAAACACTCCTGCAATTTATTTCTTGACAATGGACTTCCTCAGCCAGGAAAGAGCATCATTTCAGGGACCTGGACATAAATCTGACACAGCTTTCCATTAGATTTGAGGGACTGCTCTTTCAGCGCCTTTCCAATGCAGTAGAGCAGACTCCAGAGCAGGATAACATGATTTGCTGCTCACAGAAATCTTGCCATCATTAAGTCACTGAGAGCTGGATTCATCTCTCTTATTGCAGCTGATCAAGCAGCAATTAAAGATTTCTTACAAGTCCTTAGCTGTGACCTGACTGGTTTAGCTGTCAGGGAAGGAGGCCAGTGTCCCACAAGGAAAGCACCCATCATCCTTGCTGGTGCCCTTGTGCCACCACCTTTCCAGCCCCTTTCACACCCTCCACTCAGCCACTGTCACAAATCACAATGTAACACTCACTTGAGGACTGTAATCTGAAAACTGATCCCTTTACGCCTTTTGACTGTAAGATCAATGGCTTCCATTGAGATGAATATTTACACTTTTAAATGCAAAATATTAGGAAAAAAATTGGAAATTTGCTAATGCCTAATGTTTATGTTCTACATATACAGTTCTGAATTTGTTGCCTGTTTTGATGGATGAATTGGCCACTAATGAAGGTTACCAGCTTAGAAGAGGCCCCACTTCCCCTGACTGATAGCCCTACTTCAATTTGTTCAGGGACTTTGTTCAAAAGTAGAGAGAATAAGGAATAAGAAGCAGAACTGCAAATAGACTGAGATTTTTAAAACATGACATTTCATTATAAGTAATAAAATCAACCTACAAAGCAAAGGCAAATATTAAATGATATAGTCATGCATTTTGTTATCTAGGCAAATATTTTTTAACTGTGTCAGTTTCGATTTGGTCTACGTAAGTTCTGGCTGATCACATCCTTGGGAGAGGAAACATATTTCTTCTGCTCATAAGCACTACTTTTCATGTGAGTTATCACACAATCATATTTTCAGCCATTTCCTTTAATGTTTTTAGTTACATCTCTCCCAATACATCAGGGAGATTTTGCTTATTGGTGCATTTCATTGCTTTTAAGCTACACACCTTGGTTGCCATTATTTTTTTCTTTCAATTCTGCATTTTAATCAGCATTCCACATATGTAACATCAGTCCTTCAGCTCATACAAAAAATAAATCCCAAGATACACTTGGTTTATACAGTCTGTCAATCTTAGACCCAAAATTTACGTTTGAACTTTACCAATATTCAAGTGAGGCATGACTTTGTGGGGGTGTGAGTATATATACATATAAAAATATCTACAAAGCATTTCTAATTTCATAATCTGTAACAGTATAGATGTGTCCCCTAGCCTAGTTCCCCATGTCAAAATACATGTAGTTCTTACTTGTACCAGTAGTAAGGCTAAAGTTTAAACGTTTTTCTTTGCATCAACCTTGCTTCACTCCCAGCTTTTAAAAATTATGAGCGTAGAAAAGAAGAAAATATTAAATAGTCAGTATAGGTCAACTTTTGAAGTTAATATTCTTGCATTTTACAAAGTAAGGCACATGTATTTAAATGTGATAGCGCTGCAGTGTTGGGTAGAACAGACAGTTCTATTATCTCACTTTCATTTCACAGAGGCATCAAAGTTGACACAAGGAAAAGGACATGTTAGATTCATCCAGTATCAGAATCTGTCTGTCCTGAAGAACATCAGAGCTCAGTTACCATGCATGGATGCCCAGAGGACTTGAAAGAGTTGGTTTGCTTGAGCAGTGATGGAGGATGCTGGTGGCAGACGTGTATTGTGTATTGGATGCGCAGGAGAATTTGGGAGGTGAGGTGGTTATTTTTCCTTCAGATTGTGCTCAGAAACACATTTCTTTATTTTCTCACTTTGGCATTTTTTAGCCCTTCATTCTCCTGTCTCCCAGTATGATGACTCTCGGTTTGCATTTTACATTCCTTTTTTCCTCTCCTGTGACTTAATTGCCTCTTAAACAGTGTAGCATACTTTATTATCAGGCTGTAATACCTCCTATAATACATTGTCTTCTGGTATCCTCCTTCCATAGTCCCTGGGGTGAAGGTCAGTTTTTATGCTTGCACTGAGGAGTATTGCATGTTCCATATGGAATGCTGAGGCTGCCAGGTAGGGGCTGTGCAATGGACTTTCCTGCACACACCCTGGTCACAGTCTGTATTGACACTTCTTGGAAGGCCTAAAATTAATATTCTGGTCACTTAGTCACTTCATTGATGAATTCAGATCCACTCCACCAGGCTCCTTCCCTTTTCATCCTTATAAAATATTTTTCCATCATTTGCATTAGAAAGTGTCGCTGTTGAGCAGCTAGCAGAGTAATGAAGGCACCAGTTCTCAGTGGCAAGAAGGAATGACCTTTATTGTTTTGATTTCATCACATATATAGAGTTCTCAAAAGTCACCCAGGTTGGTCAGTCAGAAGCCTTCCCCCAGGCCTGATTGGCCAGGCCTGCACTGTCCAAGTTCTGGGACACTGTTCCAACAACGTCCAAACTTTATCTTTATTTATAAAACACAAGAAAATTTCTCATGGGAAAAAGCTGTGCTAGCCACAAGAAAGCACAAGTTTGTCTCTTTTGTTTATTTTTTTGATTTGTGGGGTCCTTGCATTTATTTAAAAAATACATTTTGGATGGTCTCTAAGCTTACTTGTTTACTAGCTGAAGAGTTGTTGCTAATGCCATCATTTCCTTAATTCCAATGCTTTTAAAATTATAGTACTTCCTATTCCTTTGATGTCCATATTTCTAACCATTGATCTTATCTCAAAGATCTTTTTGCTTGCTAAAAGCACATGTAGAATTTTCCCAGTCTCCTCTTACATTTGCCCTGCTTTCACCTTTTATGGCCTATAGCTCAGATAAGGTACTCAGGGCTCAGAACCCTGTTCCTATAAATTCTCACACGTTAAAAATCATACCACATCCTCATGCAATAGCCCTTGCAGTACCCCTAACCCTTCAGCCAGGGTCTTCTGTGCCAACTGGAAGAATCTCACAGAATACCAGTGCACCTCTAGTTACAGGAATTGCAAACTCTTAAATATGTTCTTAGTTTAAGGGCACAAATCGCCCCATTCGCTTAAAGAGAACATTGTTTCAGCTGTAACAGTACTTCACCACTTTTATATGTGGTTTGGAGATCGTTCACAACTCTGTCTATTGTCATTTAGAACCTCTGAATTGACACTGTGAAAGTTGCTCATTCAAATGAATACTTCTATTGGGCTCCTGCTGTCTCAAATGGTGCAGAAAATATGTTTTCCAAATTAGAAATTGGTTTATTTACCAGAAATATGCTTTATTTACTATGCATAGTTTAGAATGTGTTTCTCTGGACTTACATAATTCACACCACTAAAATTAATACCATCTTATATTATCTTTTGAGCATTGCATGACTTTTAATATATCATTTTTAATCATGAACAGGCAAGTGAAATTACTATTCACCTCCTGAATTTGTCCTCATAACTACTATTTAGTCTGCATTAAGCCACTCCAAATGGGAGTCCTTCATCAAGTTAAGGAACAATGTCTTCTGTAACTGAAAAATATAATGATGAAATTCTGAATAGTACAGACTTTGCTGTATGATCAGTCATAAAATGTGTCACATTATTTTTAGACACAGTACGTGAAGTAGAGATGGGGCCAAAAGTCCCTTCCAACCCAAACTAGTTTACAACCCAAGGTAGGCAAAGTGTTTTTCTCACACTCCTTGCACATGGGCCATTCCCAACTACTTTCCTATGTTTCCTGAGCCTGGCTCAGCTTAAAAACAATGCATCTGCCCACATTTGTGGGGAGTCTCTCATCCTTCTAGCTCTTCCATGTGGACTGATTGGATACTGTAAGGAATGTACTCACTCCCTGTATAATGCAGTGTAGCACATCTGTTTATTGTGCCTATTAGAGGGAGGAAATGCAATATCTTCCATGGTGAGTTTCATCTGACTAAATCTAGATGTGTGCAACATCCTTAACCTGAGGGGGGTTCCTCGCCTTCCTTTGTAGTAAATGGAGAAGCAGGAATTTCTAAGACATGAGTCACTGCATCCTAACACACACACCTGAATTAAGTCAGACAAATTTCACTCTGTTGTCTTTTCTGCTGCCCAGAGGCAGTCAGACTTTTCATCAGTTCTGCTGGAGAACCCCACCCATCCCATTCTTTCTGAAAAAATTTTAAACCAAGAAACCCTGAATCAACAGCTGCCCAGTCTTGGATGGAGAAAAGGTAGTCACTGCCTCAAATGTGAGAAACAGATTTTGTTAACAGCTTGGCATTGGATACATTTTGACGTCCCAGAAACTCCATGTCTCATCTATCACAGATAGGGTTTGCAAATGATCCTGTCCCAGAGATGGGCAGGACAGTTCAGACGTCACCCTCCTGGTGCATTGGGCATTTCTCAGAAGCGCTGTGTCACTGTGGCTCTAGAGGTCAGGAGCCACTAGACATCGTTGTCAAAATGTGCCATATTTTCCATGCTGTGCTGAAAAAGCCCAGCCAGTACTGTGTCCATCTCCTGTTCTGAAACTTGTTTATAGAAGATAACTTTCTGTTGTTTTTTTTTTTTTTTTTTTCTGAGGACCATCCCCCTTTCCTGACAAAACCAGTGCAGTTAAAGACCTAAAAAAAAAAAATTTGTTTTACTCCTACTTTGGAGGTTAACTGGAAGATAATACTTAAATGGACTTCCTCCCCCACCATCCCCTTCCCTTAAACTTTTCCAAGCCAAGTATTCAGGTATTTGTCTTGGTACTTTGATGGAGAAAAAGATTGATGTAAAAATTTACGTCTATCTAGTCACAGTTTTTAAAGTTTCAGTAAAGACAGATTTCTCAGGAGACAGACCAGAACACAAAGCAGCTCAGCAAGCATCAATGCCACAGTGAGCTAATTGAGACTATAAATGAGCAGTGCTGCTTATTCTGTAATATTCATTTTAGTAATTCTGTTTCAACAGGTAGGTCAGGAACAGGGGTCATTCAAGGATTGGTCATTAAAACACAGTGGTGGAATTTTCAGGTAAGGACAAACTGTAGAGACTGAGCCTCTTATTTTTGGAGAGGCAATGGAAGGGCATTTGTTTGACTGCTTATACAGGACCAATCCCAGTGTAGGCATAAACACCACTGGTAATTACATGATACTGTTTTTTCCTAGGCACCTTATCTTTTTTAGTACAGATTTAGTAGCTCTTTATTGCCATATTTTTGTCTGGTTTGTCTCCATATTTTACCTCCTGCAGGCTATTGAAACTACACACTGGAGGCAGAATTTTTGCTTCTTCCCGTGATGCCTATTTTATGTGAGATCTGTTAATGACTTGTACTTTTTACATACCCAGCAAATGAATGGGGAACCACTTTGCAAAGAGAGATCTGAGACACAGCTATTAGAGTTTAAAAAAAACTCATTAATTTTGAGTACTCGATTTAAAATACTTTCAACCTTAATTTTTCAGAGCCTTATACAGCAAATTCTAACTCAAGCAACAAATCTGAGTGTTCAATACTTTGATAGATCTGATCCCAGAGTTTCATATCACATATCACAGAAAATTAGGAACATTTTTGACCATATGTGAAAAGCTCACCATACACTTTGAATGCCCTTGCATGGGAATGTGGTGGCAGAGGCAATCATTGTAGCTTCTGCACTGTAAATCCTCCACAGCATCACTTGGCCATTCTTTTTTCCTCCAACAGGTTCCTGCAACTCTTCCAACCATGTTTAATAAGTGTTGCTGAGATCTTGCAAGGAGCCATCTTCTCTACTACATGTACGATATTTATCCCTTGAGAAGTTTAATTCTGTGTTTTGACTGAGGAGATGACATTGAGCCGAAATGATAAGCAATCATATAATTGAAGACTTCAAAATAGAGTGCTCAAGAGAGCTGTAATCACACTGCGCTGACAAGCTGAACTCTAGTATTCCTCTGTTCTGAAGCACTTTCCATTTTTCCATTCTGTTCATTCACAGGGTATTGTTCCCATCACAGCCTGGTGCTGGGCTTGGATCACCTGCAGGCACTGCAGCTGCAGCTCCTGGAATGACTCCTGCCCTACATGTGTCACCACAGCCAGACTGGGACACCCAGGCCATCATCCCACACCTGCTGGTTGGAAGCACAAGATGGGTGTAGCTGAAGTCTCCTGCCTTCTCTGATGCTGTGAGGGAGCCTGAATCCTCCCAATGCCCAGTCTCCTCACAGTTACCATTTCTTCCTGATCTGACTTTCTGTTCCCTACTCCCCCTTTCAGCCTCAGTGTCCCCACAGTGATATTTCCCAACCCTGACTCTGCCCAGGCTGACCTGGGACCAATGAGGGTGTGAATGGCTCTGTTGCTCCACAGGAAAGGAGACACAGAGACTGGGACAACTGGCTGCACAGAGTAACTGTTAGAGTGAATATTCAAAGAACTCATTAAGCCCACAGTTCCCAAGACCCTGAGCCAGAGGGTCTGGATTATAGCTGAATAATCAAAATTGCATCATAGTGGTTTTCTTAACACTGAAAAAAGCTGCTCTTTCTGTGGGGTTTTTTCCCCCCCTAGCTGTTTTCTTCCTTCTCAGAAGTGTCTAATCTGCTTTGTCTGAAACCTCTGAAAAAGAAATTCATCTTAGGGTGGGCACGTAGCACTGACATTTACAGCCTGAAGCATTCATGTCTGACAAAGTTAAAAGCAACTGAAAACAGGATATTGTAATAGGAAATACCAAACTTAATAATCAGAAACTCTATCACCTTTACCTCTTGTAGTAAATGATCCAGAGAAGGTAATTCAAAGGACTCTCGTTTGCCCTTTCTCGGAAGATGAACAAGGCGACATTAAATGAAATGGAAAGGCTGAAGGGAAATACTTCTCACAGAGCATGCAGCACCTGAAATTCACTGTCAAATGGTAATGCTGAGAACAAGAGTGCATCAATTCACAGAAGAGTTGGTTCCATATAATAAGAACACCTGCAATTGTTTGATAAGACACATTTACAGAAGACCTTTCTCTTTATGCTTGAGGACATATGGCAGGTGCTAACTGCCTGAAGAAGAACCTTTCCTAACAGATTATCTGGCCACTGGGGTTGTCAGATTTGCTTCTCCAAAGTATTCAGCATTGCTGTTGAACATGTTTTGACTATTTAAACGTATTAGTATTTAAACGTATTAGTTCCTTTATGCAGACCTAAGCAGTCCACTCAGATAGTGATGGTTGGGTGGTGGGGTGGTGTTTTGTTTTGGTTTTTTTTTCAGTTTCGGAGCAATTTAAAGGGAGATGAGTTGCTCTGTTCAAATTATGAAACATGGATCCTCTCATGAATTAAATAATTGCAGATTTAACATCAACATTCAGTGTTCCCAAAATAGATTGAAAACACAACTATTTATTTAAAATATAACCTCTTTCCTTGATCAGTATCTCACCATTTTAAATTGTAACAGATGTCCTATTCAGCATACATTGCATGATGTAATACATTTCAAAGGAAGAAAAGTCAAAACCACCTTTCATAGCAAATGTCTAAAGACAGCGCACACTTTAATTGTCAGCTTGCCACCAGATACTTGCTGTCATTTATCTAACATACTACTGAATGTTGTCATCAGTGCTACAGATGACTAGAAATAAAACAAACAGTATAATTTCCCTTAGAAGCTATTAACCCTGCCTAGTCTGATATGATGGAAATGGATGGGCATTTTATTTAGAACTTATTCTTCAGACACATTTTATTGTATCTGTGCAATAATGGGCCTTGTATAAGCAGCTTCATTTCCCATGAACCACAACAGCTTATCACACACTAGGTGTGAATTCACAATAAAATCACTCACCATTGTCAAATTGTACCATATATGCTTGTGCATATAGGATTTTTAATCTGGTAAACCTTTAATTGCAACCAACAGTGGCTACAGATAGTCTTATTCTAAAAAAATAAGTCAATCTGTGGTTTTAGTTTAAATTAGTCTTCTCTCAGCTGTTTCAGCTGGGATGAAAGTAATCTGAATATTGAGTTTCTCTCACCAGAAAATCTCAGTGTTTTGGTGGGCTTCGAAAACAATACTTGTATATAACTCAAGCTAGATATAAAACATCTAAACATTACCAAAGTACTACTTTATTACTGTCATGAGACTTCAAAAATATTTTAAAATCACAAAGAAACCAAAATGGAAAACACAAGCAAAAAAGAAAGAAGAAATACCTACATATCTGGGATTATTTATCTAGTTTTAGACTTACCAAGCTTTTATGTGTGATATTGGTCAAAAATTGATAGAATCATAAAACATCCTGAGCTGGATGGGACTCACACGAATCACCAAAGTCCAGTTCCTGGCCCTGCACAGGACAACCCCAGGAATCACATCATGTGCCCAAGAGCATTGGGTTCAAGCACTTTGTGAACTCTGGCAGGCTGTGCACTTCAACTCTGGCACAGGTTCCAGTGCCCAACCACCCTCTGGGTGAAGAACCTTTTCCTAATACCCAATATAAATCTCCCTAGACACAGCTGCTTGCTTTTTCCTTGGGTCCAAATCACAACAGTTCATGTGTTTGTCATAGTCTGTTTCTCCAGCTGCTGGGGCACAGGGCTCCTTAGTCTAGTGGAAAAACTTCATTCTCTGGACCAGAAATTGCATGCTACTCCTGATTTTGACATGATGTGCAAACAGGTAGTAGAAAGAAAAACCAGTGAGTGTTGTGTCTGTGTGCCTGCTGCAGCTCCCAGGGAAGTCACATAAGCACCTGGAATTAAGTCAGCTGGTGGCAGCATTGAAACTGTAAAAGAATGTTGAAACCCTCACAAATAATAGTTTAAAGGCACTCAGGGGGAAAAAAAAACTTGTTCAATTTATAGGGTCTTTACAGGTCACTTTTTTTTAATGTCAAAATTTACAGTTCCGAAAAAGCAAATAACTTGCCTCACTCATTCTTCCAGTGAGGTCTTCCTGCGGGTTTTATTTGGTTTTGGGGTCTTTTGGCACTGAATAATCAGTGTAGTAATTTGGGTCACTAAAGTAAAGCTGAGTAAGTGCAGCGAGGATGCTGAGACTACAAAAATTTTTACATAAGAACCAACAATATGGGTGCCACTTCACTGCTGAGAGAAAAGTCTGTGAAAAGCAGCTGCAAAGGCAGATAAACTGGCAGAGGACTGAGCCATTCTGATATTTTGCTAGTTCATGTTACCTGGTCTCACCCTCAAGTCTAAATTTTTTGGTATTTTCTTTAATTGGCAGTGAAGTCAATTGAATTTTAAAAATACAAATTATACTGGCAATTAATGACTCACTCTAAGGAGCTGATAAAAAATACCTGGATGAAAAAGGATGCAGAATTAACTTACAATGCCAATACCTCCAAAAGAAAAAAATTAAGTCTTTTCCTGATATTTAACAGGAGACAAATGTCATCAATATTTTACACACAATGGACTGAGCAGGACATTATATATATACAATGCTAGACTTTTATGTCTGTGAATATGTGTGCATATATATGAGTGTATACACACAAATTTTTATCTATGTCTGCATAAGTACATATACCTCTATACACATAAGACGTATTAAATCACTGGGAAAAACAGTTCCTTAATTTAGTAAGTGGGAGATATTCTACCTGTGAAACTCCTTTCTAACCTATCATGAACCGCAGTCAAGGATAATTACCTGACACTAAAGTGGCACCAATGAGAAAAGAGGAGTGAGAATTTTACTCTTCCATTTCAATTTTCCTCTTTGTGAAAAAATATGCAGAATGATGGATTTATTTCCATTTTTCCTGAGGTCCTGGCTGAAGAGTTTCTCATCTCTGAACATTTAGCTCTACTACTATGGACTAAGTGTTGCCATTTCAATTAAAACCATCCACACGATTGTGAGGCACACAAGGGAAATCATCTTGGCAAAAAATAACACACCAAGTGCAATTTTTGTATGGATGCTACTAACCCAAATTATTCCACCATTTTGGGTCATACAGGAACAAGTTGAAGGGAACACTAAGGTTTATTTTGGCAGCAGGATTGCACAGGCTCAGAGAGGACCACTGAGGACCACACATGTAGGACAGAGAGTTAACATATGTAGAAGTGAACCAAATGGATTGAAATGACATTGCAAGCTCCAAGCACAGCTGGGAAGCTGAGGGAGGGAGATGGCAAAGCAGGCAGCAGGTGAGAGACACCTTGTCCCTGCCAAGGATTGGTAACTCCTGAGCCCTTTCCCATCATCAGCCACCTGCCTTTCAGCTACTCAGGTTGCCTCAGTACTTCTTGTGAGATTCAAAGCTATATTCAATGAAAACAATTATTCTACTTGGTTTATCCTACTATATATATCAGTTTGCAACGCCATAGCATCATTAATCAGTTGTGTTGCCTGTGATGTAGAGCAATCTAAGTGAAAAAAGTTTGGGAATCAGTTTGAAAAGGCTCAGTGTCTTCAAAGAAAGGGACCTAACAAAGCAGAAATATTGCCCAGTGCCCCACTGGCAGCTCAGATGTCACTTGCTAATACAGATGATTTGCACTGTAAAAGATGCAAGAAAAGTCTTTCATGGAAGCATCAAGAAAGACTACAGATAAAACTATGCCACTGTGTCACTTCTGAGGAATCTGTAAGTTACAGGATGTCTTGTTGCTACTTCTGATTTTGTATAACTTGCAGCCAAGCCACTCCTGTTCAGTCAGTGATACTTTTGGTTCAGCACATCAGTTGGGATCAATCAGCACAAAATCACTCACGTCAGTGAAACTATGCCAGACTGCATTCACCATCTGGCCTAAGGCAGTTACCATGTCAATAGTTACAATTTTACTTCTGTTGGCTTTACATATCTGTGACATACCAGCTGCTAGACACCACAGCTTAGTTTATTTCTGATTCTTACTGCATATGGCGAAGTGCCTGGGTATTTTCGTACAGTTTGGCACACTTTGGAATTGCCAAATGGCCCAGTCTCACACAGTTAGCACTACTCCAGCAGCCTGCCTAGAAGCACCATCTTAGGTCATACCTAGCTGGAGAGGTTTGCTTTGGTTTTGTTTACTGTATGCTACAAGTAACCTGGGTTTAAACAGTTCTCTGTAAGTGTCAGCTTTGTACATAACTGCATGGCCATGTGGAGCCTGTAGTCTCCTGCAAGGTGAAAGTCACCTTCAGAAGAGAGTTACCCCACCACCAACAGCAACATGCTCCTCAGTCCTAAGTCCCAGATCATGCCATCACACAAAATTGTCCCACTGCCCAATTAATACTGACATTCAAAATTCCAATTTTTATGGCGGATGAGAAACCTGCCAAGTGCTTTATCACCATGTATTAAAACACAGCTGGAGCTGTGTCATTTAACTGTGGACAGCATTCTTCTGACTTCCCAGGAAATGGCTGTGATTCAGGATCACCTGCATCTGGAGTATCCTTGTACATGTCTACCAAGGAAAGCTAACACCAAGGAACAACCTCTGTAACTGAGGCCAACTGGCCCAGAGCTCTGAGATGTTAAAAGCACCTGAAGCGATGCTGGGGCCATGTGGGAGTTTGTCAGATCATATTTATTACATCAAACTGAAAGTGTGTGTTGCACTCTCAGGGGTGTGGTGAAATACAGATGAATGTGTGATGGTTTACCTAAGGAAAAGCTGTTAAAGTGCAGGAGATTCCTACATGAATACTATCCCATCCTCTCATCCAAGTTAAACCATTTTTGGGACAGAAGGTCCTAGTTACTTCAGTTCTTTGCTGTAATTTCCATAATGAGGTGACATCTTTGAATTTGTAGGTATATTAGCTATTTTCTGCTTATTTTATTGCTTCATTGCAATTTAAGGAATGTGATAAAAGAGATAAATCAATCCCCTCTACAAAAGGCCATGGATGAGCTGTGTACAACTGTCCTAGTGCCAGCAAATCCACAAGAGGATCTGAATAATAACAGAAATATATTAACAATGAGAGAAATAAGGGAAATAGCTTCATTAAGGTAATTTCCCTAGAACCAGTTATTGTTTGAAGCACGACAACAAATGATATTTTGTTTACACCACAATTTAAAGAAATCATTTAATGATTCCCCTGAGGGTTCTCTGACTATAAAATAAACACATTATGTCTTAGTCTGTGCCCAGAGAGTTAATGGTAAAACAAAGTTGTTCAGCCTAGCTCTCACTGACATTAAAACCATATTGTATTGCCAGTTTCAAGTGGCTAGACTTCTGCCAGGCTTAAGAATTAGGAATTGTACTTCTGCACATTTGGAAGAAGTCCAAAATGTATCCCAATACCAAGTACATTTTAAGCCACTTAAGGCGACTTTACGTGATGAGAACAGTGGAAAGGCTCATAAAAGCAAATGACTGTGAGGTACAACAGCTCCAAATGTGCACACTGTGGCCCCAAAGTTGTAGCAGCATTGTGACATTCTTGTTATTTAGCTATTTCTCAAGATCAGAGGTCCCCTTGGGCACCAATATCAGTGGGACAGACTCAGGTACAGAGTTTGTGACTGCTCCAGAGAGCAAAGCATTTTACTTTTGTTACAGTGTATTAGCTCCAATAAAAAAAAATATTTGGGATTTAAAACACAACTGATGAAAGAGGGTTTTTTTCCAAATTTGGGGGTGGGAGGTACCTGTAAATTAAAGCACTACCAAGTTGCTTTCATGAATTCAGTCCTGTTTACTCCACTTGGCAAATTGTGAGAAGGTCCCAGGTATGTTTATTCAAATCTCCCTTTCTTATTTCACCCTCTTTGAGACAGAACAGAGCCAATTGCTCAGAAATGTTTCTCCTGAGCTGTGTTCAAGTGGCAGTGATTTACATTTGAAGTGTCCATGGCTTAAGCCTCCAAAAATACACATGAATTTAAAACTGAATTTAAGTAATGTCATCTTCTGAATTAGTAATTTTTTTCATAATAGATCCCTTCTCAGATGCAAAATGAGTTAGTTGCAGAATAGCTAACTTTTGCAGATGGGGATTGAAATGCAAAAATGCCTGCATGCTCACAGATGTCAGGCTCCTGTTTACTTATATTTCCACCTCCTCAGGCTAAATTCCTGTATGTCTCACTGCACAATATGAAGAATTGCTCTTCTGCAAAGGGAAGCAGGTTTTAATTCTGTAATAACTGCCTATACTGCACATCCTTGCATCCAAAAAGAAAAACAAACAAAAGAAAGCAAAACAAAACAAAAAAAAAAAAAAAAACCCACAAACCAAACAAAAAACAAACAAAAAACCCCCCACAATCTGACACTATTTCAAACGGAATAGAGAATGTCCTGGTTAGTGAAAAAGCATGCAAAGCTTATAAAATTTGCTTTAGCATGCTAAGACTTACAAAGCTTAATCCAGTTTTATGGTATTTTAGACACTAATAGAAAAGTTTTGATGAAAAGGATATTCTTTGAAAAAGTTAAGAAAAAATCTTTTTTAGATTTTCTATGTTATTTTGAGCAATTTCTTCTAAATTTTAATCCTGTTTTAATTCCTGAGGGAACTTGGAGCAGTAATGGGAGTAGGTTGCCTTTTGGAGTGCAGACAGACCCTTACTCTTCATTACCTCTACATTAGTCTGTTGCTCAGGCTAACAGAGAGAGAAAATTATTCCCAGCACATCATGGACCTTGTTTAGCCTTGGAGGTGACTTGGTACATCCAGGAGAGCTTAATTGGTGATATCTCTCTGTCTCAAATATATATAAGCATTGGCACACCCAAGTCTGAAAAGACAACCTAGTGGAAGGCGGGCTGTGTATTTGTATATTCTAGGTAAAATTACTTTTAACTTTTCTCTCAAGATATACAAACACTATGATTTGGGGGGTGGAGGGGATTTTCAGACTCAGTTGTGCTGATTCACTTCTGTAGCCTCTGACTGTAGATTCAGAGGCTTTCATTGGCTCCATATTGAACCTTAAGGAATTTCAAAAGCAGTCACCTGCCGTCCCTGTTGATACTTCTTTAATGTTTCATTCTAACGCAGTAGTAAATAATAGTTACCTGTAAGGGGCAGCCTTCACTAATACTCATGAGCCACCTTAAGGATGAACTCCTCATAAGTTAGCCTCAAAGGAGGATTATTCAAGAGACAGCAACAAGTGAAGCCTGACACATCCTGAGTAAAGCGAGGGATTCTGAGTAAAAAGCCCAAATGTTATTAATAGTCAAGGTGAAGGAGGACTCTGTCTCCTCATGTCACATACAGCTACCTCAGTGCATCCCTGGCTTGGTCCAGCACAGGCCAAAACCAGCAAATGAACAAAAACCTCAAGAAAAGGTGAAGATTCCCAGGAGCAGCTGTCTGTCAGTGCAACACGTGAGGATGTCAGCCCAGGTTTAGGTGCAGGGGTGCAAACCCTCGGTGCTGTGGCCACAGAGCCCTGCTGGGTGAGTGTGGGGACAGGAAGGTGCAGGAGCCATGCTGGGGTGAGTGTGGGGAGAGGAAGGTGCAGGAGCCATGGTGGGGTCAGTGTGGGGAGAGGAAGGTGTGGGAGCCATTCTGGAGTTGTCACCGAATCTGCGGGAAAAAAATATAAAAACCTTCCAACAACATTTTAATGTTAGAGAGTCAAGGCATTACTTTATTATCTGGCCAGGATGTTGTTTTGGCCAGGATGTACTACAGAAATCATCTCATCCACACACAGCCCAGGTGTGCAGAGAGAATCATTCCATGATACATAACTTTTACTCGATTTTTCAGATATTTTATACAGTAAAAATACATAGGAAAGCATTGGGTCAGTGTTCACTGGTCTAAAGTTGAGCAAACCCCCAGTATTCAGTTTTTCATTGGATCTGAATCTCCTCGCCTCTGATGCTAATTAGATTCTTCATTCTTCAGTTTTTCTTATTAGTTCTTTTTCTGGGCCATGATGTCTTCAGCCCTGCTGGAGGTGGTCTGGGGTAGCTGTTTGTGATAGCTATCATGTCCTGTTGATAAACACAAGGTCCTGGTGGATGTTCTGTTAATAGTCTTTATCTTTCTGGTTATCTTCAGGGTCACTCCCGACCTGTTAATGTGCTGAGTTCACCAGACCTCTTCTGGTAGAACAATGCCCTAAAATTCCTTTTCCCAGGGTAAAGACAAACAAAACTTTTGACTAAAGTCATACAAAATTTTTAACCTGATATATTTTCCAACAGGGTGAGTGTGGGGAGAGGAAGGCCCAGGAGTCATTCATGGGGTGAGTGTGCTGAGAGCAAGGCCCAGTGCCGCAGAGGGGCAATGGAGATGCGGCTGCAGCACCACCTCTCTCATTGCTCTGGGCGGTGCCTCTCCCTGTTCCTGGGCTTGCTTGCCTGTTCCAGCCCAGGCTGTTTACAGCATTTTCCTTGGCACCTCAGCCATGGACCCTTGCCTGCCCAGGGCTGAGCTTTTCCCCAGTGCAAAACCCTGCACTGGTAAAGGTGGCCCAGGGCACCTGTGCACTCCTTGTGCAGATCTAAAAGCACGACAAAGTCCATTATTCCAACAAAGTCCATTAACACCTAACCAATATTAAAAGTGACAGTCAAAGAGTAAGACTTATCCCTCCCTTGAAGGTGATTGCTCTTAAAGGAGTAATGCTATAGCAGGCACAAACATTGGAAAAAGAGATCACATTGCCTTGTAATTAAAATATAAACACTCTCACTGAAGGAAGAAGACGTATCATAAAACAGCCTGAAGCGATGTTTTGCTGAAGTGGTGAAGTCTAGCACAAAAACAAAGGAAAAACAGAGCCAGCTGATCTCTATTTTGAGATTAAGCTGTTTAGAGCCTAACTCTATCTAATCAGACTATCCTCCACTTGACAGCATGGCTACAGTAAGTGGCTGGCACTTCAAAACCTGTTTAATCATCAAGAGTCAAGACAAAGGACGTTTCTGAGGCAGACAGTACAATTTGTTGACAATTTTCCATTGGAAAAGAAAGGGCAGAGAAGTAGCATTACTTTGATGAGGAATAGTGCAGACAAAATTTCTGCCTACTTAAGTACTCTGAAGTTCAGTCTTCTATATGCCCCTACATGTCACACAGCCATCAGCCACCC
The DNA here is from genome assembly GCF_008360975.1 of Lichenostomus cassidix. Lineage (NCBI taxonomy): Eukaryota > Metazoa > Chordata > Aves > Passeriformes > Meliphagidae > Lichenostomus > Lichenostomus cassidix. Next base: position 16,336,032 of record NC_139479.1, on the reverse strand, counting down.
AAGTATTCTACTGACAGAAGCAAGTGTGATATAAATTTCCACATAAGTACAGTCAGGCCCAATCTGCACTTAAAAGATTGCCCAGAGGACAGTAATGGCTTTTTGAACTATTCAACACTTCTTCACACTGTTACAATGTCCATAAGCAACCTTCACTCACACCTTTTTCAGTTCAAATTTCATGTATAAAAATATTCAGAGCATCAAACAAAAAACTGCACCTGCTTCTGATTTGTACTGAAATTTGATTTCTATATTTACTGTCCTCCATCTAGGAATGCAAAAGAAGGGAAGAAAATTAATTTAATACATAGCATCTGTTAGACTTAGTGGTGTTGAGTAGTTTGGGAGGATATAATTAATTTTATATGGGATTTTGAGGTAACATTGTGCTATGAGGCATGTGTGCTTGCAGACCTTGATCTGCTATTTCAGCATGCAAAGTTCTTTTCAAAAACCTTTGTAGTAAGCTTCCCATTCTCAACATAAGATGCAATCACTAAGTTATATATCCAAGGGATCTTGGTCTCCAACTATTTTCCCCTACTTCAAATACAAAACAGTCAAGTCATGTTATCAAGACTGTCTTTGCATCATAGCAGAATCGTATTTCTAAATAGCAGTAATTTTTTATCATCAAGGGCTTACTTCTATTTATTTGCTGACTGAATCATTATAAATCAATCTGGTAGTAAATTTATTCCTGTTGAGAAACATTTACAGAATCATTCCATTTTCTATAAACATGTTTAATTTCTGTAAGCGATAGCAAATGATTTCTGTGATTATATTTCACCGTTTTTTTCTTTCATTTTTCTGCCTTCCAGAGCTGTTGATTGAAATCTGGAGGCAGGTGAATAATGACTAGCTCACTCCAAGTGTTTAAAATGCAATATGGGCTCCATGGTGATCCATTAAGTTAGGTAAGAATACATTGAGGTTTTCCCAAATTGCAGAAAGCTGTCCTAGTTACAATAAGTGATAAATATTGTTATGAAAATAAGTGAAAACTAAATCATAGCTTTTATTCCTCAGGATGTTCACAGATCACTCATAGTAATGAGTCAAGATTAAATACCTCTACAGCCTAGCAGATCCAGAGTATCTAAACTTTAGACATGAAATAGCCATGTTTCTTGTCTGCTACCAGAGGCTTTGCCTAGGATGGGATTTCAGGCCTCACTGAAGGGCCCTTGCCCACCAAAAGGTTGGATTAAAGAGGTGTTTTTGCCATTTGAGAAAAATTGGTGCCGTTTTCTTCTTCTGAAAAATTGTGCTTCTTAGAGATACAGACTTACATTGGCACTAGAGATCACTGCTGGTGCCCAAAACTTTAGAAACAGGCATGATTTATAAGGCAAGCATGGGAAATAAAGTTGACAGCTTTGCTAGTTCTAGTCCCAGCAGGGATGTTGGCTTTGTGGTACCTCATCGATTTCCCTGATGGCACCCATTCAGAGCAAGCCCCATGTGAAATACTTTTACTATTTCATTTTCTAACTCTGTTTCTACCTGCTCCATAGGGATGAGATGCCCTTTCCTCTCAAATCATCCAGCCAAAAACTCACTCATGCCAGCTCATTGTGATGACTCCTGACCTTACCCTACCTGCTTGGAGGGTGTCTTAGTAACAGTAAAATAGCAAAGCAAAATTATGGGAGCAGAAATTTGTCCCTTTTTTTTCCTGCATAATAGAGAGCTGTAAAATTAACATTGCTGCTTTTAGCAAGACAGATCACATCTCTGATGTCCTGCAGCATTGTTGAGTGCAGCCACTGCATCATTAAACCCTGTTTGGCGAAGGCAGGTGACAGTTTACTGTAAACAGAACAGGACTTTTCCCCTCTTGCATCTGAAGCCCCTGGACAACAGGAACAGTCTGTACCAACTTCTGTGTGGGGCCACAATGAATCAGGAGGACTTGGGAGAAGTGTCAAAACAGTGCCCAGGGCTGGCAGTGAGCAAAGGAAAAGAAGATTTCACCCTCTAAGGACTGAAAAGGAAAGCTAGAAGGGATTGCCATAGAAAGAGAGGGATTGCCATAGAAAGAGAGGTAAACAAGGATGATTTACCTACAATGTGTTCCAATAAGATAAAGGGTTCACTAAAACGTCTCTAACAGGGAATGAAAGAACTGTCAGTGGTTTAAACATTCAAATAAACACTTTTTATGATTTCGGTCACAAGGCATTTTCTGTGACTGGAGAGAGTAAACAGTGGCTCTCACAGAAGATGATTTCTAAGTTTGTAAGCTGAGACTCATGAGACATTTAAAATACAGAGACTTTTCCTTTTTTTCCCTTCTTCTGAGCCTGGGGGAAACATAACATAAAACCTTTAAGTACAAAAGGGAAAAAAGCATGTGCACAAAACTTCCAGTGTGGACTGGGTGACTCATATGGAACAGGACAGTGGCTTTAAATGTCTCCAGCTATACTGTAACTAGGCAAGTAGTTTTTAATTTTGAAGAAGAGCAATTGAAGAGTTTAAGAAAACTTCCAGCAAAGCTCCTTGACTACAACTGTCAGAGGCCTGAGGCAAAATCCTGTCCTCCACCTCTGTTACAATCTGCCCCAAGAAGGCAAGGGTAACCCCGGTTCCTGTTAATAGATTTCTTGGGGTGGATTAGAGTGAAATGACACTGAACAATCAGTGTTTAAAAATACATATGTAGGATTTATTCTAGAACAATTTGGTTGCAATGAAAATTTTACTACTGAGCCACTCATTGCCTCCATTTCTTATGGGACTGGACTGTGTTTGGAAGCTGAGCTCAAGTGGGAAGACAGCTTCAAAGAAAATTGTCACAGATTACAGAAAGGAAAGAACATAGAGATGGGACAATCCACAAGAAAAAAAGATTATCTTGATCCTAATTGTTCCAAACATGCCATCAGTCTGCCTTACCCATTACATGAAAATCATCCACCATCTTTCATGGGTGTTTTGTGGACAGTTTGTCACAGAAGTGTTGTTGAAGAAAACAATCAGCTCTTTCCAAGACCAAGGTCATGGATATTTGATGGGTTAGTTAAGGATAAAGAATTGGCTAGTAGAAAATTAAGGAGAGGCTTATTGCCTCAATTACAGATAGTACAGCTATGAGAGGTGTGGTGAGGTGAAAGCAAAAAATGGGGTTTCTTGGAAGTGCTCAGATAGTTTGGAGGACAGCCAAGTTTTCAACAGCCAGTTATACCTAACTGAACAAAAGCTCCTTCAGCAGATTCCTTATTTTGCAGAGGTACCAATATTTTTTGTCAAAAGCTATGACGTTGATTGAAAAAATTAATACCTCCTCCAGCCAAAAATTAAATTTAAAAAAAAAAAGGGGGAGAAAAGGAAAGGGATTAGATGAAGCAGCAAAAATTCACTCTGTGACAAAGTCTGCAGAATCAGTGGGGTCAATTCATCTAGGAATTTAAATAATTATATAGCAGTAAGCTTTCTACTAAGATTATGAAGAGCATTCCCTAGAAAACAGCAGTACAGTCTGTATCACTTAAAGATGCACAGAAGATGCTGGCCAAGAGAAAAACTGGCACACTTAATTGTTTTAGCTGCAGAAGTACTGAAAAGTTTACAGCATTGCAAAGAAGCTATCACTGCAGATGAATTAATTTACTTTTTTTCTGCATAAACACTGCAGAAAGACAAGGAAAGATGACATTTGTTGGGATAAAATCAACTGTGACTTTCTAGCTGCTAACTGAAAGAGTACCTTGTCAGGGTGACTGACTCCATGTGTCTCTGTTCTTAAAGAAGCACCATGGGAAAACAATTAAGAAAATAAATGATACAGAGAAGCAAACTGTCATCATGGATTTTTCCATCTGAAGCAGTTACAGCAATAAATAAGATCTATCTGACTTTAACTGTACCAAAATTCATTTTTTAACAGGAGAGTGTGGTGGAGTTTCTAATCTGCACTGCACCTTAGACTTCAAACAGCTCAGCAATCTTGGATGTTCAAAGCCAGACATCCCTAAGCTTACATCTTCAATTTATAAAAATGGCACATAGAAGTGATGTTAATTTTCAGTAATTAATTGTGTCAGTAACTAGATTAAAATAAGCACATCACTGAGAATATGCATTTGTCACCCACCCATTCTGACTGTTGCCAGGTGTCAATAGGATGGGCCCAGACTCTCCTCAGTGCTGCCCAGCAACAGGACAAGCAGCAACAATCACAAATTGAAATACCTCTATCTAAATATGATAAAAAAATTCTTTATTGTGAGGGTGACAGAGCACTGGAAGAGGCTGCCCAGAGAGGCTGTGAAATCTCCTCTGGAGATACTGAAAACTCACCTGCATGTGATTCTGTGCAACCTGCTCCAGGTGAACCTGCTTCAGCAGAGGGCCCGGGCTAGATGATCTCCAGAAGTCCCTTCCAACCCCCAACTATTCTGTCATCCTGTGATTTCTGTCATTCTCTAGATACCTTGGGAAAAATTGAGCTCTGCTCTCAATTTGAGCTTTTAAGGCTCCCATGCCTTTCTCTAAAGGCCATGTTCTGGAAACTATTCCTTTCATTGTCTTAATTTTGTTCAGGGTCTCTTTGATCAAAACATAATTGTTACAGGTAGTTCTGATGCAACATACAAAGCCAGCACATAATGCAACATCAGTGCTGCAGAGAAGCAGAAGTGCTTTAGTACTTAGTTTGTGTCAAGGGCATCACTAGGATGAACAATATAGAAACCCAGAGAAGCTTTGGCAAAATGATGAATTAACTGACATAAAAGAAGCTGCTTAAGATGTTTGGCCATGACATGGCAAAAGAAGACACTTTTTAAGTGTCCTGTATTGAAGCATAAAACATGCTCTGAAAAAAAAGAGAAAGAAAATTGAAGGGAAAGCATCACCTAATAATACAAGAAGGGAATGCACAAATAGTGAAGGAGATTGATAGAACCAGTGGAAAGGACACACAGCAGAATGGGAGCTAGGAAGATAGCAGGTAAAACACGGATTTTTTTTTTTAAAGGAGAGTTGGGATGAAGCACTTGCAGCACATTCTCATTTAATGCATACCGCAAGAGAAAAGATGACACCGATTAAAGTCCCCCTGTGGAAAGGGCAAAAGAAATAACAATTCTGGGCAAACATCAAAGGGTGTAATTGCTCTGTTTATACTGAATGAAAAATGTTCTGCAAAGGAGTCAATTTACATAATGTGGAGGCATTTAGTATGATTTATAGCCCTGCCTTAAAGGCAGTGAAGTGAAAAAAATGTTGTTAAAACCCCTGCATTTTTTTAGAGGAATAATTGATGTTGAAGAAGAAACTTGTAAGAGCATCATGAGTTCACATACTGGGAAGAAGCTGCAGGTGGACATGTGTTACTGCACAGGCAGGTGGGGTGCTGCAATAACACCTTTTCCCCAGTACCATTATGGGGAACAGGAGGAAGGCCGCTTGCAGCCAGAATCAGATCCCATGAGACACTGAAGATGACAGACTTTTCACCCAGTGCTCTAATGTGTGGTGCAGGGATAAGGATATACTCTCCATCTTAAACAGTAAAGTAGCAGTCACCTGCCCTGCTGTATCTCCCTGAGTTGCCTGCCTGCCTGTGCTCTAGCTCATGTATCATATTTTGCATGGTAGCTTCCACACCAAAACCAATCTGGATGCAAAAAGTGTTTCTTTATTTCCTTCTGCAGGTCTCTTGTCAACTGGACCTGCTTCTTGAGACTGCCCAGGTGCATCAGTGCTCATAGGAGCACAAAGGTGGACATGGAAAACACACAGCCCAGCAAAGGGACAGGCAGGACCTCTCATGTGACCGCTGCCCCCCAGTTTTTGCAGCTTAAAGCAGTTGCAGAATGACAGCCTCAGTCTCTTAAGAGATCCCAGTGGGGAAGAGAGCTAAATCAGTGAGAGGCACAAGGCCTGAGATTGTATCAGGCTTCGGCTTTCTCATCGCATTTAAATTGCACTTAGGGGAAGTGGAGATGGGTGTAGATAACTCAAAAGAACCTCCTTTACACCAGTGTGACAGTGCTGCCCAAAGATCACAGTAGGGGAGGCCTGACAGAGGGTCAGGCAGAGCTTTGAGAAAGAGTTCCCTGTGGGTGAATTCCCAGCTCTGGGGGCTGCACTGATCATTGCCTGCCTGGGAGCTCAGAGGGTCCTCATAGATGAGCACTTGCTGCTGAGAGCCATCGGCCTGAGCCTAAAGCTACAGCCCAGCCTTGCTGGGATCCAGGGCAGTTTTATTCCCAGGCTACCTCTGGCCTCATTTTGCTCTTGAAAAGGGACAGCTTTTTACACAAAGATGTTGCCCCAGCACTTTGTGCTTGCTCTCTGTGCTGATCCCTCTGCTCTTCTGTTCTACAGCTCCATATGCAAGGCAGAGTTAGCTTCTTGCGAGTGGCACAGGGACAGTCGTGTGAGTTCTGCATAGCCTGTGAAATGCTCTCCTTTCTGAGAAAAAGTGATCTACTACTCACCTTCCAGCTGAGATGGAATTCGTAGCATGCCTATTTTGTTTTGAATCAAAAGAGGCAATCATGTTTTGATTTGCTCATGGATAATATTTAGCGTGGCTTTTAAAGGGAAGACTTTTTGCTTTGTTCTGCAAGACACTGAGCACTCCCAAATTTTGAGCAGCCTGGTGCAGTGGGAAGCACTCCTGCCCGTGGCAGGGAGGTTGAAGCTCAATGATCCCTTCCAACCCAAACCATTCTGTGATACTGTGATTCACTGATCTAAATGAGAAATCATAATCCCCCGCATGACAAGGGAACGATCCTGTTCTGGTGACAGTCACTGAAAAATTAGTGAAAGCTAGAGCAGAGCTATCTTCTTTTCAAACTCAATGTTTACTTCCTTGAAAATGTGAGATTGAGTTTACTGAGCTGAGTGCAACATCATTTCAGGCAAACAGATACTTATGGAACAAATTTGTTCGTGTATTTTTAAAAGGCAAAAACCAAGAATGAGAACATTTTTGTAAAATTGCCACAGATAATATTTTACTGTTGACCTTTGAAAAAAACAAGACAAAACAACATTAAGCTAAAGACTCTACCTCTTACAATGTCAAGAGTTTCTGCTAGCCAGGGGTTAGGAGGTTGATAGTGTGTGTAAAATCAATATCAGATAATTGTTGACTAATCTCAATTCACACATTCCTAAGAGAAAGCATACTGTAGCATCTGCTGGGATTTTTATCCTGTTTCATTAACGAAAAAAGAAAGATTCTTTCCAAGATTACCCAGGCTGTTCATTACATAGATTGTCCTTTAAAAAACACTGTTCTATAAAAGTGGGGAAACAGGAATCTGATACAAATCTGATACAGAAGGTAGTCAGGTAATTCATAATTTGAGCTCCATTCATAAATGTAATAGCTTCATAAAGGCAGAAAAATATTTACCCTCACACATACAATCTAACTCATTATCCCTGTCTGGTACTATAGTCAGGACATTTGTCTATTGAGCACTATTTAAACAATTTAAACTCATTAGGGACCACAATACCATTACTTATAGGGAGCAACATCTTACATAATGAGTGGTGTCACCAGTCTCACCTATGGAATAGGATATATTGGCCAAAATCAGTTCAGATTGTACAGCAGGGTCCTAAGTGCATGGTAACCATAGCACAAAGTGCCTTAAAATGTCATGGTATTATTATGTCAGCATGAAAGGTCTTATTGTTCCCAGTCCAATTCTCTTTATTCCCAAACATGTTCCTGTTACATATTTGCTGTGGGATTTTCAGGCTGTTTTAGAGCATTTATGATTCAGTTATGAATCTTCATAAACACAGATCATTGTCAACATGGGCTCCAGTGAATTCAGCATTTCCAAGAAGAAATAAATAGCTATTAAGAAGCATACTTCTCATTTGACATGTCAACTCAAATACTGTCTCACATCAGTCAGATCTATACACATTAAAGCCTGCCCCAAGAGACTATGGCTGCATTTACAAATAGGAGCAGAAGCACCTAACAAGCTGTAAAGGGGTCATTGAAACAGAGGGGATGTCACTGGACACAAAACTTGGCAGAGACTCATGGTGGAGCATGACAGCATGAGATCTTTGACTGAATGCAGATCATATTCATATTTTAGACGTGGTTGTTCATTTGTGGGTTTTTTTAAGGAGAATAATCTTTGCTTCCAGAGTGGTTAAGAGTCTCATTTATTACTTCATTCTGTTCACTGTATAACAGCACTTCATTACTATTTCTTTCTTTGAATCACAGGACCAATCACGTTGGAAAAGACTTCTGAAATCATTGAGTCCAACCCATGACCCAACACCAACCTGTCAACTGGACCATGGCACTAAGTGTTACATCCAGTCTTTCCTTAAACACTTCCAGGACAGTGACTCCACCACCTCCCTGGGCAGCCCATTCAAATATCTAATAACCCCTTCTATGAAAAAAGTCTTCCTAATGTCCAACCTAAACCTCCCCTGGCGCAGTTTATGTCCTGTTGTCCTGTCTCTGGCTGCCTAGGAAAAGAGGCTGATCCCTGTCTGGCCACAACCTTCAGGTGGTTGTAGAGAGTGATAAGGTCAGTCCCTCAGACAATACACTTTGGTCCTCTGACAGAGCATTTCTGCCTAAGGGAACACAATAAAGCTTGGCAATTTTCTTGCAGGAAATTAGTTAGATTTCAGCTCTGACTGAGTTCATCCTCATCATCTGCTTCTCTCTTCAATGAAAGAAAAGTGAGTTCCTTCATAGGGCTTTGCTCCAACAGCCAGGAGTTTGCTGGATGATTACATTGACAAGGAGTTGCTTATCTTTCTGAAGCTGGTATTCCCATAAATAGTAAATAACAGCAAACCCATAATTAAGCATTTCTCTTCCTTTGTCTGAGAAGAATTGTATTTGTAAGAGTAGGTACTTAATTTTCAGGAGATAAACCACTAAAAGCCAGATGTTTACATCTGTACATTTGCCTTAGGCTGTGATGCCTAAACTTTAAAGGAAGACAAAAATCATGTATGTAAAGGAATATATAATGTATCCTGCATCTATCCCCATGCTGTCCCAGTGGGGCCTCTAGTATTAAACTAAAAATCTGAAATCCTTCCCTCTATTTCTAATAAATAATGAACTTAAAGAATATGAGGAGTGTTTTTTTGAATCCTGGTATCTATTACAAAAAAGGTGGTCTTACTTCATCCCTGACAGGCATCTGCAGGGAGTTTGCCAGCTTGCCAATTCCTCTTGATTAGGGCCATTTGGGTCAACTCCAGTGAAAATGTTAATTATTCTATTGAACCAAATACAGGAAGAATAAGATGGATGGGTTGGTTGGAGTAATGACTACTGCATTCAGGGAAGGTGTGGAGCCAAAGGCTTTAACAAAGAGTACAAGGCTCAAGAGTGGGAAGGAGATGAGAAGCCAGGGTGAGAAATGTAAGGAGGGCCAGCGATGACAGGGGCTCTGTGTGTGCTTTGTGCCCTCATTCTGGGAGTGAAGTGGGAGTCCTGTCCCACTAGAACAGGCTTACGTTCTCCATCTTCCTACTTGTTCACTCCTTCAGTGTGCAGTGGATGAACCAGCACAAAGTACAGAAGCATCAGAGCCAGCAGTGTGCCCTGGTGGCCAAGAAGGCCAATAGAATCCTTGTGTGCATAACGAAGAGCACTGCCACCAGGTCCAGGAAGGTGATCCTGCCCCACTACTCAGCCCTGGTGAGGCCACATCTGGAGTGCTGTGTCCAGTTCTGAACTCCTCAGAACAAGAGAGATATGGAGCTCCTGGAGTGGGTTCAGTGGAGGGCAACAAAGATGAATAAGGGATTTGAACACCTCTTTTATGAGGAAAGGCTGGGGGAACTGGGCCTGCTCAGCCTCAAGTAGAGATGACTAAAAGGGGACATCATAAATATTTATCAGTATCTGAAGGGAAGATGTCAGAGGATGGATCGAGGCACTGCTCAGTAGTGCTGAGCAATAGGGCAAGAGGTAACAGGCAGAAACTGATGCACAGAAGTTCCACCTGAACATGAGGAAGAAATTCTTTACTGTGTGTGACCAAGCACTGGAACAGATTGCCCAGAGAGGGTCTTTCTCACTGGAGATATTTAATAACTTTCAGGACAAAATCCTGTGCCATGTACCCTAGAATGACCCTCCTTGAGCAAGGAGGTTGGACCAGATGACCTACTGTGGTGCCTTCCAACCTGACTGTCATAGTTTAGGAATGGTATTCCCCAATTTAGTGTTCCCACTGAACACACCCAGTCCATGTGCTGCTCACTCATCACCCCTGCACCCCATAGCAGGATGAAGAGAATTAGAGGCAAAAGAAAATAAAGATCACAGGTTGAGATAAGAACAATTTACCGGAAACAACAATGAAATAAGAAAAAGGAACAGTAACAACAATACTAGTAACAGAGTGGACAAGGTAGGTGAATGATTCACACATGATTGCTCACCATGCAGAACTGGGCACTACCCTGACCGGTCACTCCAGCAAACCAGAAAGACTCTACCTGCTGCAGATGAGGTCATGGAACAACCCAAATCACTTCTGATCTTGGTGGCATTTAGGGGATGGAGCTTAGGACCCCTGCAGCTAGGGGTCCTCTGGGACCTGTATTCATTCTCAGGGCTCAGTAAGGTGAACCAGACCCCTCAGGAATTTTGCAGTTTTATGAACCTAATTTGCTGAAAGTACATGTTTCAGACTAGATTTACAGGCTTGGAAATTACTGACAGGCATATAGTGAAACTCTGAGCAAATTTCCGACAACAACAAAAAGTAAGAATCTTTGAACTCCACTAAAAAGTTGATAGGTGATTTCTCAGACTGGAAAACTTTTGCTCACAGCTTTTTATTGTGGTTTAGTTTATCCTCATGAAACACTGAATGAGCACAGTTAATAACTATTCTGAGTGAAAGAACAGCTTGGGCAGTGAGGTGAAGTGCCTCCACCTGCTGTGTTAGCCCAGGCAAAAAGAGCATTTCGAATTGCCTTTACACACACAGAGCTTACTGTCAAAAAAGGTATTTTCATTTATCAGCTCCCTCGCAGAGATTTCATAATAACATTTTCTAGCTTTTCTGGTTCTTCAGTCTCAAATTAGAGCTATTCAGATAGGAAATGTAGGGTGCCTTTCTGTGTACGAATATCTTGATACTTTTTAGTCTTCAGTTTAGGTAAAACTTTTATGTCACGAAAATGGCTGTGGTTAGACATTGGCCAAGAATGTTCCCAGTGTAGCCTATTGGCATTAATGGAAAACCTCCCATTTGACTACCAAAGTTTGGAAAAGAGCCACAAAATCTGTACTGAGTTTTCAGATGTGGCAGAAAGCTGTGATGGGTTAAGTTTGCCTCAAAAATGTTTTAGATACTGTCGTGGGCATGGTTTCATTTTACCTTCATCATATTTAACACACTTGCAATGGTCCATTTGCATTGTACATTACAGAGAGCAGCCTAAACTGTTACTGCTGTTAAATGTCTTATCAGTACTACTGTTTCTTTCTGTCTAAGAGATAGAATGGTTTTTAGATTTGGATGGCAAAGCATTTAGCTATGTCTACTCTTTATTCCCCCACATTTTAAATACTATAATGATATCGGTGTTTTGGCACACCTGAAAGAGCAGACTGGATTAGGCAAAAAAGTTTAATTTCACAGAAGGTGAGTGAAGGGATAGTGCTGTTTTCAGCCACTGCTCAAGTTCCTAGAGAGGATTTGCAGTGTGACAGCAGAACTGGTGTGTTACAGATAATTGTTGATAATTCAGAGTCCTCTGAGGACTTTCTTCTGTGCATCCAAAACCCCACCAGAATAGCTATTTTTCTGAGGCTAGCTAATCTCCTTTACATTTACTGACATCATCTTTGCAAAATAAATGCCTACTGAAAATCTTTTCTTTCCTATCAGATTTGTAAGGTGGAAGCTGAGGACCTCAATGTTCTTCATGTAGTCCACAATATGCTCATATTGCCTAAGGTTTAAACTTCTTTGCTGAATAGAAGTGAATAATTTAGTTTTAGCTGCAAAATTACTGACAGCTAGAACAGTTCTTTTGCCTTTTCTAGTGCAGCACATCCCATCCAAATTAACAATATAAGCACACTAGAAGAATGCTAGTGTGAAGATTGCAGGGTGGATGAAAAGCACCCCAAAGTTAAAAGAATACATATCCTATGTACATGTGTCCCAAGTAAAGGGATCAAAGCTAAGTGTCACAACTACAGCTCCAGTTGAACGACTGCATAGAGTCATTCTGTGGTAGAAGATCCTCAAAGCATTTGTCAGATGCTTTGTCTTTTCCATATTCACATTTTCACTGAACTACCAGGATGAGACATTCACTTTGTACTCAAATTCTCTTCAAACAGTGCAGTCTGACAGATAACAGGATTAGTTCCATGAAATGCAGAAAAAGCAATAGTTATACTTCTTGTATTGTATCAGAAGCCTCTTATTTGGGATTTCTGTGAATAGGATGTTTGCTGAAGCACAGTGATATGCTGAGAAAATTATTCCAAAAGTCATTATTTTTCACGCACTTGTCTGTCTGCCCAGAAAACCAATAATTTGTTTATTCAGTTAAATAAGATGGGACACTGACTTGCCAAGACATAGAAATGAGTGCTGAGAGCTGTCAATACATTCATGAATACAGATAGTGTTTTACACTGACTTTGATTTAATTTTAGCTGAGGGCTTATACATCTTTCTGAAAGATTTTTTCCCTGTGGTATTCATGGTGAGAATCATCAGGCTGTAAATTCCAGGGATCTTCCAGCTCTCTTATTTCATATGGATAACATCCATCATCAGAAGGAGAGCTGTATTTTATTGGAACGATATAACTGAATTGAGGTCCTACTAAATCATATCCATTGGCACATTCTCTACAAATCTTTGGCAGTCTGATTTCTGAGTGAAGTTTAGAAACATGTTCACAAATGTATTCTCCATAGATGGAGTGGGGATTGCACACTATGCCTTTCTTCTTTACAAAGGATGAGAAGCTTTCTTCTCCTGGTTCAGGGCTGACTTTGCCAGTGTGCTCATAGTTCTGCATCTCAATTTTGTCTCTCCCTGCAGTTGCTATAAATGCAGAATTGAATTTGCTGAATGCTGATGTCTGTCTTTTTCTGGTAAATCAAGACAACAAATCACCAAGTTCAGGGAGGTTATGCCATTAGAAAAGCAGTGTGATATCAGAATTGGCAGTCTGTCTCATTGCAAGCAAAGCTATGCTCCAAATCAGACTAAGCTTTACCGATTTCACACTTTCAGGTTCCCTTCTGATGCAGTATTCTTCTGGGGATAAAAGCCCAGTTATATCATCATTGCAATTCTATTTCAAAGAGTTTTATCCCTCTGTCTTCATTGTAGCTAATCTAATTGCTTGTTCCAAATGACTGATTTTCCCCCTCTTTTCCTTCATTAATTTATCATACATTAGATGCTCAGAGAATACCACAAGACCATTCTGAATACCTGCCTGCCTATGTATTTTCAGAAGCTGTTTATACAAAGCACTCTTCTATTTTGTAACCTTTATTAAACCCTAAGTTTATGAAAGCTTCCAAGGAGTCCAAGCACAGATGTATCATCTGACTACCCTTATTTACAACCTCACTGACTCCTAACTTAAATAGTATTATGTTTAAGAGCTGTGACTTCCTTCTATGAATGGTGTGTTGATTTTTTTCCCTGCTCTTTGTATTTCTTCACATACCTACTGATTTTATTTTTTAATATGCTGTCTTCTTCAGACAACAGAAGCAAGGTGTCTGCTCTGCAGCTCTCTCTCCACACTTTTTGGACATCAGTGTAACATTTGCTCCACCTTTTCTTCTGCTACCATTTGTCAAAGCAAAGCCATTACCTGGCATAAAACCCTGCACTGCCAAATTCATAGGAAGTGTTTTAAGAAACTGAACTACACTGATAGATGGCTTTGCTTTCCAAAAACCCCAATCCTTCCCTCGCTTCTCAGACATCCTAACCTGTGCTCTCCCATCATAAATTCAGCTGGAGCTGGGCAATAAGGATTGAGTCAAATGCTCCATTGATTTGCAAAGCCACTGAAACAAATCCCGTGAATGTGTGTTGGGGACAGCCCACGAAAATAAAATCAGAGCTAAATTAAACCGAGACAAGAGCAGAAGCTCTGCCCAACTTCTGACTCTTCCTCTCACTGCTGGAGGAAGATCCTCCCAATCTGTCACTGTCACTTGCTGGCTTCTCGCTCCTGCTGAGCCCCGGGTGCAGCAGAGGGGTGTTCTCGGCCGGCTCTCGGTGCTCTCGGTCCGTTGTGTCGGTGCCCCGTGGTGGCCGTGCCCCGTGGTGGCGGTGACAGCTGATGGCGGTGCTCGGGGGTGGCCGTGCCCCGTGGTGGCGGTGCCCGGAGGTGGCGGTGCCCCGCGGTGACGATGTCCGGGGGTGGCGATGCTCGCTGGTGGCGATGCCCGGCGGTGACGATGTCCGGGGGTGGCGATGCCCGGCGGTGGCAATGCTCGCTGGTGGCGGTACCCGGCGGTGACGGTGCTCGGCGGTGGCGATGCCCCGCGGTGGCGGTGCTCAGGGGTGGCGATGCCCCGCGGTGGCGGTGCCCGGCGGTGGCGATGCCCGCTGGTGGCGATGCTCCGCGGTGGCAGAGCGGTCCCTCCGCGCTCCCTCCGCGCTCCCTCCGCGCTCCCTCCGCGCTCCCTCCGCGCTCCCTCCGCGCTCCCTCCGCGCTCCCTCCGCGGCCCTCGGAACCTCCCGGCGGCGCCGCCAGCCCAGCGCCGCCCTCTGGCGGCCGCGCCCCGCAGATGCCGGGAAGCGCTCGGGAGGCTCAGCCCCGGGGAAGGAGCGGCGGATGAACACCCGACCGGCCCCGATAAAGCACGGAAGACTTTCTCGAGCAAAACTGTCCTCAGAGCTTCTGTAAGAATCCGGGGAGTCCCCATTTCCCGCGAGAAGCCGCTGGAGCACAGTGCAGGGATGCGCCGAGGGGAATAAGGATGATGGAGGGATTTACCCACGGCTTGACCCAGAGTATCACCGGGGCTCGGGGCCTCTTGCTTGTCACAGCTACAGCCACTTCCCCTTAACTTAGAAGGCAAACCACTGCCCTTAAACATTTGAGATTTGCTCTCTTTCTCATATGAGAGAAGATAGCAGAAAACAAATCAGGTACCAGATGTAGACAAAAACAATTTGTTTAGAATTATCATTGCTGCATGACTCTATATTGCATGGTTTTCTTCTTGAAATTTCCCTCAAATACAATACAAAGATGGCAAATGGTAATATTACCTTGCTGTGTTTCCCCAGCACATGTCTTGGTGAGTTATGCTAGCTAGCTTTGGAACCATTTGTTTGGAAAAAAGCTTAAACAGCCTTGTTGATAATGGGTTTCAACATATTTTTCTTCTCTAAAATATGTATTTGACACTGAATTGTTTCATTTGTTCCAACCTCCCAGAGTGCAATTCTTATTATTAATAATAACAATATTTCAATTTTTGTGCTTTTCTCTTAGGTGGGGAATTGCACTTTCCCATACCAATCAAGATGGAAAGAAAAGTGCATCTTACCTTATAAAAGGGAAAGAACAGCATGTATTCAGCCATAATTTATTGCATCAGCTGCTTGTCAGCGACAACATTGAAAGAAAATAATGTTCCAACCCCAGGAGCCCAAGGAGGATAGTGGGATGATGCAGAGAAGGAAGGGAGTGAAACAGGGTGTGAATCCATCAGTACTGCTCAGCCCAGGGAAGGGCTGGCATGTCCTAAATGATAATTCTGCATGCCAGGGGTCAGGAAGGAAAGTTTAGTCTTGTTAAATCAGCACCTATATTTGCCTTTGAAGTGACACAGCTGAGATGCTGATGGACACAGGGCTGATGCTCACAATTCTAAGTCTCAACATAGATCTTCTGGCCTTCTGATCTGCCTGGCCTTGCCAGATTTAATGTCTGAATAAACTTTCAGGCTGACTCTGCCCAGGTTTCACATACAAAGTAAAGTCTGAGGTACCTCCTAATGGTCCCAGTGGAGTTCAGTGCTTTCTGGCAGCAGGCCCTGAAAAGAAAGGTGTTAGTAGGAAGGATTTGTAATCTTAAGAGTGGTGTTACAGGCCTGTTTTGCTGTGTGTTTTGCTCTGCTCTCCTCAGCTGTCTTGCCAGGGAAATGCTTCCACATCCCTGCTAAGGGCCAGCAGGTGAACTTTCCAGGCGTGTTTGACCAAAGTGCCATGCTATTAAGTGTCTAGTTTAAGGTGCCCTTCAGGAAGAATTAGGAAACTCAGGACAAGCATGAGTTATGTACACTTTTCTTGCCTTTCTAATGCTGCTGTCCCCAACCTTCTTGCACCCTGATCCTTCTCTTTTTTTTTTTTTTTTTCTTTTTTTTTTCCTTTTATCTCGGGAAACAGATGCATGTAAGAAGAGCATAATCTTTTACAGCTCCAGCCCAGACTTTTAATCTGTCTTCCTCCCTTCCACTGTACTGAAATTTCATGCACAAAAGTCTATAATTCTTTAAGACTCCTCTAGGCCAAACTGTGCTACTAGCTGCACCTTGCTTTACCATGTAATTACTTAGGATCATGTATTCAGTTATACATTTAACCCTAAGTCTTGGCTTACTCTGCTTTTCTCATATTCCTTCTCTTTTTCTGCACACTTTTTCCCTTCTGCAGAATCTTTGATGGCTTCTTTTCATTGCCCCTCAGTTGTTTGTGGGATGTTGGGATGATCTTTCCTTTGTACCCTTCTTTGCCCCACTGAGCTGTTCCTATCCACAAACTCATGTCTTCTTTTCATGCAGATGATTTTCAAATCTCAGTGACTTTGCCTTCATCTATCAGGATGGGAATCTCATCCTGCAATATTTCCTTGGGAATTATTAGATGCCAACATGAGCTCAGCATGCTTAAGAGAGATGTTAATGTTTTCTCTACATCAAGGTGGCAGCACTTTTCTCGACTGCTTTTTACTCAGTTCTGCTTCCTACTTGTTGCCTTCCCTGTCTATCTGTCTTGCAGGGTGTGGGTGTGGGGATGTGTGTCTCTGTGTAAAAGTATGTGGAATGTAACTTCTTCTTCTTCTTCTTCTTCTTCTTCTTCTTCTTCTTCTTCTTCTTCTTCTTCTTCCTTAGCTAAGATTTCTTGCCCATATCTTGCCTGCTACAGCATTCTTTGCTCTCACAAAAATGCATTGTTGCTCCTCAGAAGGCTGCTGATCCTTTCCCTTGCATTGGGCTCACATCAACCCTCTCTGTGCACATTTTCCAAATATGCCCTCCTTGAAAGTGGCTCATACAGGCAGCTCTCTGCATTCTCAAGTCCCTTTTCATCCCTCATTCACCCAGTACGGGATGGTTCCTTGCTCCTGCTGGACTACCCTGCAACCTTTACTCTCATTTACTGCACTTTCAGATGCTGTTATGGCTGTGTTACTTTTCAAGCCAGGCAAAAGATTCCTGTAAATATATATCTGCATGATGTCTCCTTCAAACATTTCCTTCTCCGTGAGCACACATCCAGTGTGTTAGGCAGTTCAGACATCCTTTCCAGCTGTGTAAGTTTTTGATGACTGTGTGTCAAGATGAAATGCTGGGAGTAAGTTAGGGATTTGTGAAGTCAAATAGCACACTGGAGGAGTTGCCTAATTTAGGATGAACAAGCTATTTTCAAAGGCACAGTGGGAGCCCTTCACATTGTGTGGCCTGCATCTTCATTTGCACTGTGAGCTGTGCGTCAGCAAGGCTGCAGGATGGAAGAAACTTGACAATGCTTCATTTCCATTTTTACATATTCAAGAAACCAGCACATCATATCTACTCAAGGGACTTTTATACTATGAATAATATTCCGTTCCTTCCCCAGCCCCTCTGACCCCTAGTGATGCAGGTATGAGTACAGATCTTTGCTCAAGAAAAAAAAAACTTGATGTAATTTACTCTCTGTAAAGCCCTGATGTAAATCAGATCTCTGGAATGAACTGGGTTAGAAAATCACCCTTTTGTGAACAGTTTCTGTTACCTTTGGTGACTGAAAGAGAGTGGTGAACAGAGCCACAGAGCATGATATGGGCACTTAGGGATGACAGCAATAAAAATTAAGAATTTGGTTGAAGAGATAATAGTCAGGATACCTTACACTGCTTTGTTCTCTCTGGGAGATGAACAGTTTGCAGAAGAATATTTGGTAAATCAGCGGATGTTGTGCTCCATAAGCTCAGCAGTGAGTAATCCCTGGTTCACTGGCTCCTAACCCCAGTAATCCAGTTATCAGGAAACAGCAGAACCCTGAGCACAGGGACTCCTCTCCTGACTCTTGACTGCAGATCCAAATTTATCCATCTCCTCTGAGATGGGAAAAGGCTCCTACAAAGGAAAGTCACACAATCAATCATGACACCCCTGGCAAAGAGCCATACTCCAAGGAGATGATTCCCCATCGCCCCCACATCCCCTGGGTGCTGGAGGAGCCTGGTGGAGGTGACTCTGCATGGGCTGCCCACCCTGGTGCAGGAGGTTGCTCCTGCTATCCTAGGTGATGGCTGGGCTAGCCTCAGGGTCTGCTGGTGGCCGCACCAGCATTCTCTGGCTCCCATCACCACATCATCTCCCACAGAACCTCACAGCACCTCAGAATCCCCTGCTGCATTAGATTTTCCAAAGTGGTCCATTTAGAGATGTGGAACACATGATGAGTGTCTTTCAAAAGACCTCAGCACAGTGGCTGTTTGGGCTCTTTGAAAATCTGCCTGGAGTTGTGACTGCAGCAGCTGCAGCTCTCCAAGCGCCTTTGAAAAGCAGTTCCTCGTGTCCTTTTCTCAATGCAGACTGCATTTGTCTGAAACCCTGGCTCCCTTTCTGGGTGGTGAGCTCATAAGCAATGTAGAAGCATAAATTTCATTACCTTTCATATAGTTTTAAGTGCTTTTGAAAATTTTGCCCATCAAACTTTTACAACTCTCCCCGTCATGCACAGTGAAGGAGTAAGAAGTTTGTCTCTTCAGCTGTCATTTGGAGGTTGGACAAAGCTTGAGACATGAAAAAGAAAGCATTTATTGAAAGTATGTGTGGAATCTCTCATTCTCCAAAAGAAAACCATTATAATGCAGGACCAGGCTCATGAGCCCTGCATTATTCTATCCACAATTCTGCCAACAGCTTGTTAAGTAACTTTGTGCAAGTCACTTTTTTTCTTTTTTTTTTAAATGCAGGCATGTGTGCAGGTTACTCCAGTGGCGAAACAGGGCTATTGATGCTTACCTTCCTTTGAAGAGAGGCTTGGGATCTTGAAATGAACACAGAGGTGGCATGCTCATACCAATGCCCAGACATTTTGCCTGCTCAGGGAAGATAAATGCTGGAGCTAAATTATTAAAAAGGTACAACATTTATTATAAACAAAACCTCTCAAATGCAATTTATGACAAGACAAAAACATGTCTGAGAAACATCCTCAGCATTTTTAAGTTAGTTCTGGGGTGCATCTGCAGGCCAGGCAATGGTGAATAAAACCTGTGTCCTTCATCTTCCCTGAAACAGTCTATTTATGTTTGACATTAGTAATGAATATTTTTTATAATCTAAACTGTTTCAAGCATTATAGGATCTGGGTTTTTTTGGTTTAGGGTGGGGGGTTTTTGGGGGGGTTTTTGGTTTGTTTTTTGGTGTTTTTGTGGGGGTTTTTTTTGTCTTTTCAGTTTCTCATTCTCTGTGGTCAAAAGAGTTTGTCCTAAACCTGAAGCCTGGATTTGTCAAAAGGAAAAATGAGAAAGCTGTAACTGTAGGCCTGAAGTGCTTCCTGGAATGAACTATCAGCCTTGCAAAGGTAAAGGTGAAGTACATCTTCTCAGAGGCCATGAGAGTTTCACTGATGGAGACATCTGGGACATGGTGCCCAGATATGCCCCACCTCAAAAGAGTGATCAACATCACTGTCTGCTGGAAGATAAGGATTTCCAGCACTGCTTCTTGTTTCTTCCTTTGCTCATCCCACATGGTTTGCCATGTAAAGGGAAAAGAGATTTCGGTGTAGAAGAGTTTAAACAGTGAAGAGTGATGACTTAGTGGTTCTGTTAGAGGGTTTTTGTCAAACTGACCCCTTTGTTCTCCATCTGGAAAAATAAAGGCTTGTGATGAGAGCTAGAAATTTTATAACTCTGATAAGTGAGTTCACAAATCTCACAGTCAACAATCCATTTGAATGGGAAAGGAGAGAAGTCCCCACCTCCTACTCAGGGCAGGACACTGTCAACTACTGAGCAGGCTGCTGGGCACAGGGGTCCATCAGGATTACCCCAGGTGGCTGCTCCCACTTCCAGAAGTGTCCTCTCCACTTTATCCCAGCACTCAGAAGGTACAGTGTGGGGGGAGGTGTGCATCCCTTTGTCATGCAGCCCCTATCCCCAGACTCCCAGATACACTGGGGGAAGTTCTGGGAGAGCTGTCCCACCATGGTGTGTGTCAGGGCTCCTTTCAATAGCTCCACAGTTCCTCCCTGTGCCTTTGGTAGGTCCTGCTGTGCAGAACATGGCATTGCCTCCAAATGGCATCCACCCAACCTGGCAGCCTTGCCCAGAGCTGGCCCTGACCTGCAGAAGTGCCTGTGTGCCCTGATCAGACTGTGCACAGTTGCTCTGAGTCCTCTGCTTTTAACTGTGGTAACCTCCAGCATGTACTTAGAAGCAGGCTTCTGTCTGAAAGGAATACCAGAAAATTTGGCTTCTCCTCTGCACACTCAAGCTCTCAGCACAGCACTTTCATGGGCTTGAAAAACATATGTAAGTAGCCCTACTTAAAGTTAAGGGTACACATAAGTCCTTTGTTGACTTAGAGTGGACAGCAGAAAAACAGCTGAAAATACTGACCCAGGTCACGAGAATGAGACAGAAAAACAGCTATTGAAGCCTCCTGCTTCGAATCCCACCCTGGGACACCACTGTCAAACCCCTGGAGATTTTCCAGATTGTGTCCTGAAATGCTTCTTTTTATGCAGAAACCAGTGATCAGGCTTTAATGCCTGCTTTAAATCGCCTCCCTTCTCACTTCCAAGTAACTCTTATCCGTTGGTGAAACATTTTTTGCCTGCAAAAATGAGCATTTGCATGGGAAAATGTAAATTACAACTTCATTTAATTCTGCAGGCTGGTTTCCAAATTAACTATATTTCTCTGCAGTCCAGAAGGTCCTTATATATATTCATAAATAGCCTGTTATAAAGCAGTAAGGCAATGGTAATAGTTATATCTTAATTAAGTTCTAAGAAGGAGTTTTTTCAGACTGTTATGAACCAAGCAAGTTTCTCTCTGCTGCATCTCAACATGCGTTATCTGTGGGTGCCAGTATGATGGGTACCTCACAGATAGAAATTACAGCATTGAATGGTGAACTTTGTCCCTCAGCATTGTTACCTCCAAATTAAAAAACTAACAAAAAGCTGTGCAGAGCTCAAGCTTCCCTGGATAACTTCGGGCTAACAGTGGTAATATTCATTTGCCTAACTTAACAACGTTGGGTTTTACCCTGATTGGCTTTATTAATTTCACTTGGCTAGGGAGGAGGGGGAAGATGAATTTGGTTTCATCTCATTGGAACAATTCAATACTAGAGTTCAAGGAAAATAGGTGTGCTTTTACTTAAGAAGGTGGGATGGCTTTTCTGAACACATTATTTGCAGTGCAAAATTAATTGGACTGCGTTTTGGCTGGTTGGTTGGGTTTGGGTGGGTTTGGGGTTTTTTCTGGGTTGTTGGAGGGGGCTTGGGTTTTTTGTTTTTTTTTGGGGGGGGGGTGGGGAGATGCGGTTTTGGTGGGGTTTTTTGGCGGGGGCGGAGGGGATGGAGTGAATGGCGAGCCGGTGACGCTCCCGTCGGGAGCCCGAAGTGAGCAGATGTGTATTTTTTCCTCCTAAAGAGTTAAGGGCGGCGCTGCCCGCCCGCCCCGCTCGGCGCTGCCCGGAGCATCCAGCAGGCGGCCGGCGCTTCCCGGCGCTTCCCGGCGCTCCCGGCGCTCCCGGTGCTTCCCGGCGCTCCCGGCGCGCTGCGAGCAGCCCGCGCACACCGTGGGAAGCAGCGCAACGACTGACGTCCAGAAGATGCTGCCTATAGGATCCGAGCCCCCAGCCGAGCCCTGCTTTCCCCCCTCACTTTAAATCCAGCTGGCGGGGGCAGGCACCGAAAGCGGGAGAGATCGGCAATGCAGCGTGGCAGCAACTCCCGAAAGTTCTTGCTCTCTGTAACTCCCTGCTTTCGGACTCGGAGCTGCGCGGCAGACCTGGAGCTGGGAGTTTAACAAGCCCCGTCTGTGAAAATGCCTGCCACTTGCTGGTCTTTGAATGTGATAATTTGCCTTCCAGAGCTGAGGAATACTTAACAGCAAGACAATTCAAGGAGCAAAAGGCAAGATTCGCAATGCAAACAATGCTAAAACATGTTCTCTTTTCACCTTATGGGAACAGGACTGTGGAGAAAGCTGCAGGTGCTTTTTTGTTTGCTTATTGACAAGATGTGTCACAAAGTAATATGACTTTTAAATTCTTCTGACTGTTCAAAGCCAGCAAGGAGCAGCAAAATTAAAGCAAGAAAATAATTTAAGGAATTTGAGGACTTTCAGAGAAGAAAGTTGTTTTCTGAAAAGAGCTAAGCAGGACGATGGCATCTGGAGAGTGCCTTCTGCTAGACCTAGAAACAGATAACTTCATTTTCTATAACATCTCTGTCAACCAGAGTGCAAACTTCTCCCTCCTCGGGGAAGACTGGTTCTACCCAGCGTTCCTCTACGCCATCCCCACGATCTACGGGATCATCATTCTGATAGGCCTTATTGGCAACATCACTTTGATTAAGATCTTCTGTACTGTGAAATCCATGCGAAATGTTCCGAATTTGTTCATTTCCAGTTTGGCTCTGGGAGACCTGCTGCTTTTAGTGACTTGTGTGCCTGTGGATGCCAGCAGGTACCTTGCTGACGAGTGGCTGTTTGGCAGAACTGGGTGCAAACTTATCCCCTTCATACAGCTCACCTCTGTGGGGGTGTCAGTCTTTACTCTCACTGCTCTCTCAGCTGACAGGTAAGCTTGACTGCTATTGCCTTGAAAAGAAGCCTGCAAAATTATGACTCCATAAAATGCACAATTACAAATTTGTATTTTCAGGTAAAGTGTTTATTTTTATTATAATGAGAGAAGAACCACCTCAGGTAATTTCTCATGGTTATTAGCATACAACTTGAGGAGGATGCAGACTGAACAGAGGAAACTTGTTCTAAACTAAATGTTTCTGCAATTTAGCTAATAGTCTACATTAATTCAAATAGAAACAAGAGCAGGTCTAGCTAAAGACCAGAGAGAGAACATACCACTAATGAAGCTCTGCTAAAAGATAGCATTTCCATATTTGCCAAAGAGATAATTGATCCATACTTCATGAAGTGGTGAAGGCACTGGAGCAGCAATTTAAAGTGCAGTCAGAATTGATTCTTTCTAGTAGCTTGCTTCCTTAAACTTAATGATTTGTCAGGCAGTATTTAATAAAGTATTTTTCAAATATTCAAATGAGTTTGCTGAAGCCAGGGATTGCAGATTGCCATAGCCAGTGTATTTCCTTGGTTAAACCATTTTCCCCTTGTCCAATCAAAACTGCTCTGTGCTGTTGGTTGAAAAACTTCATCTTCCAATAATGTTTAGTAAAAAAAAAACCTGCAATAAATATGTTGGCTTATTTTCTGCATGGTTCCAAAAGAGATTAAGGAATACATTGTAACCACGCTGAAGTGACACAGAACTACTGAGTCAAATATTATTTCAGTTTTATTTTGGTCAAAATATACATGGGGATTGTATCCTTGCTCACAAATAAGTGAAACTAGGTTTGCTTTGGGTTGTGCCTTGCATGGCACTCTATGTGTCTCTTGCTAAACTGCTTTAAAACATTAGACTACTTTTGTTTGAGTTACAATGTAGTTCATGTACATATTTTAATATACTTTTTGCAGTCTCAATGAAAGCAGATGACCCCTTAGTGTTTCAGAGACAGAATGGTCAATATGTTTGTTCACCCCTCCATGTTGGGATATATATAAAAATAGCACTGTCTGTCCCAGTAGCAGATGGCAAACAGACCTATGTGTAGCTAAAAGTCTTAAAGCAATATGCTTTAAAATGCTGTGAAAATAGGAAAACTGCACTAGTGAAGGACCATATGCACTTTTACTCCTGAGTTAGATGTGGTGTCTGAATCCCCCTGACTGCTCTGAAGGAAATGTTGGGAAAACAATAAGTATCTCTCCAGGAAAACGTATCTTCCCAAAGCTGTAAGTTGTTTTAATGGGTGTAAGGAAAAGAAAAGCATTGTAAAGAAGATTATGTTAGATTTATTGCTATCTGATCACATGCTACATAAAGTAAACACTGCAAATGCTTTTACTGAGCCTCACGTCAATATCACTTTTTGCCTGAAGTGATAGGACAGAACAGAAAACAGCAGCTCTGCCAAGTTTGGGATATGGAGATTTCAAGTTCTGAACTTCAGCTTTATCTGGAACATATTAACCATGATGCTGCACTGGTGATCAAATGTTCCCATTTCCAAGGGATCATTTTACCCTCTTCTAATGCATCTGTGGTCCACTGCAGAAGGAGATAATAATTAAACATTTAAGTTTGTTAGATTTATGAATCTAATATGCTGTGCTTTGAAACACAAGTGTCCCATATCTGTACATTTGCTGAAGTTTCTATTTTGATAAACTAACAGCAGTGCTGGGATAATTTTTTTACAAAATAATACAGTCTAGATTTTGTTAGCTCACAGCCCATTAATCTATTTCCTTAAAACTTGTCACCCTGAACTCCAGACCTGAGTATTAATCATACCAGAATCATTAGGGAAATAACATTAAAATGTAAAGGGGAAACTTCCAGCATGTGAGCTGAATGTGAACCAGCATGGTGATGCCTGTTGGGGGCTGTGGAGGGTCTGGCAGCCCAAAACCCTGCTGCAGGTGAGATGCTGAGTCTGGTATGTGGGGTGGTTTCATAGACAACCATTTCTGATGACATACATGGGCCTGCACAAAGGGAAACACCTGCAGAAGAAAGGGGCATGGTGGTGAGATGGTTAATGTTCAGTGATGTGAACTGTACCTGAGATGCTCACGTGAGGCATGTGAATGTCCCTAGTCTCATTAATCAAAGCCATACACCATATGAGAGAAAAACCTCCTAAACCTCCTCCTGTGAATAGCATTACATGGCACTGTCTCCAAGGAAAGGGAGACTTGTCAATGTACTATAGACCTTTTGTCTATAATTCATCATCTGCAAAAAGTTATCATAAAACCCTCTTGGTTTCAGCATCCTTCCTATGACAAAAGCAAGTGGGAGTAACTGCTGTCATTACTGAATGTATCATGGTGATGCTTAGGGAGACATCACAGGAATCAGAAGTCTGATGTGTAAAGAAAAGCATTGGAGTGTGATACAAGAGGGTCATTTCCAGAGACATGACCATAGAAACAAGGTGAAAGGCAGTGGGTGGGTGTGATAGGCAGATAGAGTATGTGAGAGTGTGTGAGACACTTATGCCACGTTACAACAATGGTCCAAACCATCCTGGCTGCGTTGGATCACCTCCTGAAAATGAGTGCCCCAGTTTTAATAGGTTTCTGCACAGCTCACATCATTGGTGCAAGGGTATGTACCTTTCTGAGGTACACTTTTAGCCTTTCCATTTCCCCTTTCCCTTTTGTTAGGAATCTATCATCTGCCAATGACTACAACCACTTGGCTGAGTGCCAGCCTCCAGCACAGAGCACCTAGAGCTGCTCAGCAGTTTGACCTGCCAGCAGCGAGGGGTTGTCCAGAGGATTGACTGTTCACTTGCAAACTTCTCAAGGAGAAACAAGAGGGACAAACTGCTGACCTCAGCTCTTCCTGCGGTGGGAACCTCCCAGCCTGGGAATGCACTGTGTACATGTGGACACAGCTGAGCATGCCTGCACAGGTTTGAGCAGGTAGGGATGGCCAGAGGATCCCTGAGTGCTTGGAATGGCTCTGTGTACAATCATGAGATTTTATAATTACATCAGACAATATGTAAGAAAAGGCAAAAAAGGGTTAACAATATTAGAAATATATTTCCTGTTGAACCACTCCACTGGCTGCACAGTGCTTGCATCTGTCTGGCTCCATTTGCAGGAGCAGAGGGAGCTGTCGGGTGACACCTGCTTTCCTGCAAGTGTGTCAAATTTTCAGAGCAGCCAGGAGAGGGTTAAGGCATGGGCTGTGCTTACAGCCACCTTCCATGAGTGATAAGGCGCCAGTGCTGAGTATACAAGAGCAAGGAAACAAGCAGCCCATGCGTGTGTGTGTGATGTTTGTGTGTTTTAGAAAGACTGTAAATGAGGTTGGCAGGGGAAGGACATCTGTCTGCCCTGCTGCTCTGCACTGTCAAGGCAGTGCTTTCTTCAGCTACTGCTCAGCTTATCCCAGAAAAGAGGTCTTGGGTTCTGCCCTCCTCCTCCTTCACCTCCTCCTGAGTGCAGGGATAAGGGGTGCAGAGGCACCCGTGAGAGCAGTGACACCTGGGCTTCTAGCCCAGGCAGAATCGCCAAGTCTGTCTCAGCAAGGGACAGGAAATTAAGGAAAATCTTTGCACAGCAAGAGGAAGAGCAACTATTTAATTGCCCATGTCATGGGAGACGTCTTTATTTAATTGACTTTCTCCCGTGACTGACATGGTTTGTACATTTGCATTTGAATTAAGCAGGCTGTCAAGCATTGATCATAGTTCCCCACTGTTAGGCTGACAATGTAAAAGATCGAAATGCCCTGGCGCTCATGCAGCGAAACCTTCCTGAAGCAATGCTGTTTTTACAAGCACACAGCAGAGTAAGTGTAAAATGTAATTGGAGTTTACAAGCAGCATCTTTACTTTAAGCACCTTGGATTATGTGGATTTTAATACTGGAAAACTGCAGCAGTGCCTGCCAGCCAGAGCTGCCTGCAGTCCTGTGGTGGGAGGGAGTGACAGTGTAGTGAGATATGTGGAGTGACATTACATATGGGATTAGGTGGTTTATGGTGGTAAACCAGCTGCAGTATTGCAGTCATGTGGGAGACCTGAAATAAGGGTGTTAGCTTTGGAAATGTTGACATTAGTGCCTTGGGTGCAGGGATGGATGCAGAGATGCTGCAGGGCTCCCAGCTCTGCTGGGTCCCTTGGAATGAATCACAAACACAACTTTTGATGTTCCTTTGAACACATATGACAGTTTTTTCATCTAAGAAATAAAACTTTCAAACAACACTCCTAAAAAAAGCAGTGGTGCAAGAAAAGAAACAAATCCAGAATTTCTAGAAATACACTTTTAAACATGCAAAATTCTTTGTTTAGTGGACTCATCTCTTCTGTGATTTAGATGTCTCCAGCCCTTACTTTTAATATTACATACAATACCGCAGGAGGTGTAATATTTATGTGTCAGTTCATTTATTTTATTTTACAATCACTGGATTATGTCTCCACAAGAGGATTAAGGGAAGCATGCCACCCTAATAAAAAGCTGTGGAAAGTCAACCCAGATTTCCATTGAGTTGATTTACAGAATTACACTTTTTTTTCAATACCATCAGTTGTAAAGTGCCAAGGCCATAGTGGTTATGATTTTATTCTGGGCATTCTAGTCACAGCATTCATTAAATACCTTCAGGTCACTAAGACACTATTTTGGAGCATTTTACTTGTGCTGTAATTTACTGTACAGCCCCAGGAAGTTTTGAGGGGGTGGCAGAGAAAGCCACTCTGAACTACCAAGAGAGCCTCCAATCCAGTGGATGCAAGTCAGCAGAATGATACCTACATGGAGAGTTTGGATCTACTGATGTGATCTCAGCCAGAGCATCAGTCCTTCCAAGCCAGCCAAGAAAACTGGAGGGACTTTGGGCCCCAGTCCAAAGCCTTCCCTTGCACTGAAGCACCAGGCAGCCCCATCTCCACCCTTGCCACTAGCACAGTATCTGTGCTGCTGCCCTTCACATGCTGATGGATGCAGGGTGATTTACACACATCTCTTTCAGCTGATGTACTAGAGTCTTAGATCCTGGTTGCTGGCCACTGTGTCAATATGATATAAACTACTCTTTACACCCTTAGTTTTAGCTCTCATTTCCTCAGCCCCTGAATCCATCTCCACCAACAAACTGTGATCAAACTGCACAAACTTTCTGAATATCTTGACTAACCAGAACAGATGGCCAAAACACAATAGATGCACTTCTATAACCAAGAAGACTAGAGCCCACATTTATAGCAGTGGGGCTGGTGAGCAAATCTGAGCTTTGAGTCAGTGCTAATGTGCTGGAGACTGTCAATATTTAAGCAATCAAAAGGAAGAAAAGACAGATTACCTATTGTTTACATTTCAGTAAAATCTAAAACCACCAATCAGTTGTCATGGTCTCATAGTACAAGGTGCTGTCCACACTGTTATTAAGGAGAGCAACTGGCTGTGGAGAATTTGCTGGCTGTGTATCCCAGCATTTGGCTGGGATTTCAGCATCACTGCAGGGAGATGAGCTTATGGTGGTCCCATCAGTTCGTCTTCCTAATTGATGCTCAGGTGTGGACAGCAGCCTGGCTGAGAAGAGTAGGAGGGAGTTGAGCTGAAAAAGGAGAAGCAGGAACAACCATCCTGTGAAACATCCAGTAACTTCTTTGCTCATAGACAGCCCTTTAAATAACCTGTTTTCCTTATTTTGAAAAGAGACTTCACCACTAGCCCTATGGAGTCCCCTCACCTTGTTTTTCAGCAGTTTGATGCCCAGGTGCCCACCTCATCCCCTACAATCCAGGACACCATGGGCCATGAGCTCCTGCCCATAGCAGGCTCTGTGATCCCCCCACACACTGCCTGCTGCATATGATCTCAGGCAGAGCAAGGGCTCTTGATATCCAGAAGACCAGCCTGTGCCATGAGGCAGAAAACAAGGTCAGTCCATGGGCCCCTCACAGTGCTGAGGCACCTGAAGGCTTCCCAGCAACGGTGGGCTGTGCAGAAAAGCAGAAACCTGTAGATCCCTTGCAGAAACTCTCCTCCTGATGCCAGGCTGGTGATCAGTTCAACTGGACTGCAGAAGAGTGCGGAGTATCAAAGGGAGAAGCATTGTCAGGGCTCTGCCCATCCTGTCCTCACTTGCTCTGCCCATCCTGTCCTCACTTGCCCTCTGGCTACAGTCAGTCTCTGCAGCTCTCTGGGAAGCAGGACAGAAAACAGTACCATGACACCCTGAGAGAAAAAGATGTTTCTTCACACCTTCAGGCAACTCTGAAGCATGAGATTGAGACATGAATGTCCAAATTATCTGGGAGAACGAGAGATGTGGGTGCAGGAGATACTGCATTAGCCATCAACTCAGCAGTATATCTTGCTCACACCTGTGCACAGGGGCTACTGAATATCTCATAGGATTTGGATTAAAACAAACCTTTCCAACAACATGAGGCTGCTTTCTGAGTATTCAGACCAAAGGTGCATATATCACCCTACCCTCTCTTGTGTGTCTGGCACTCTGTAACCCTCTCTGCTTAGAGCTTGTGTCATATTTGAATTTAAAATTCATCTGACCTCTAACCACTGCATAATAACCTAACTCACAGCAAAACTGAAAGGCTGAGACAGTTGGCATTGTTCAGTCTGGAGAAGAAGAGGCTCAGAACTTAAAGGGGTTTATAAGAAAGACAGAGAGGGACTTTTTAGCAAAGCCTGTAATGGACAAGCAACAATGGTTTTAAACTGAAGGACAGTGGGTTTAAGTTGGACATAAGAAAAACATTTTTTGTGGTGAGGGTTGTGAGGCACTGGAGGGAAGTTGCCTAGAGAAGTAGTGGATAGCCTCACATTTCTCAAAGTGCTCAAGGCCAGATTGGATGGGTCTGTGAGTAACCTGACCTAGCTGAAGATGTCCTTGCTCATTGCGGGAGCATTGGGCTTGTTGATCCTTTAAAGGTCCCCTCCTAACCAAGCTATTCTATGGCTCTGTGATTAGAGCAGTCAGGGATAGCAATAGACTGTTCAGCCCCTACATGCTGTTGAAGATTCTTACAGTGGTGATGATCTCTTATGACACGTTTACTGAAGCCACAGAAAAGACTTAAGTATCATATAATTGACTTAGCTTTATATTGGATTGCACTAAAGCCATGACACAATGAGAATCCCACAGGATTTCTCATTTTGTCACATGCAGAAGAGTCACTCTAATGTCTTCTCTTGTCTCTTCTTTCCTTAACAAGAGCACTAATTCTTTTGCATCTCCTGCTCACTTAGCTCCTGCATATACTATTTTACACATAGCTGAGTTTAAATGGTTTCTTTTAGACTGTGGCCATTTACCCCAATGACTCTACAACATTCTCAGTCTGGTTAGCCACTGTGTCATCTGCAAAGGTTTTATAGCCTGCTCAAGGCAGCTGATATGCACAATACATAACACTGCAGCTAGAGCAGTTTCCCAGGACTCAGGCTACAAATGGCTCCACAGACTTTTTACCACCATGCTTGATGCCCTGCTAGGTAAGCATGGGTCTCAGGGTCCCTGCCTGGAACCCCTCCTTCCCAGGCCAGGAGTCCTAATTTTAACCCTTGTCCTGTGGGAGTGGGGCAGGGATAGGAGGGAGGGTCACATGTACCCTGGCTCACACGTGTGCACATCTACATGCACAGTCAGCTGTGTCAACATGCCCAGTAAAGCTGCAGCTCCCCTGTATGCCAGCATGGCCCACATCCTGTCTACATACCCTATCATGTTGTGACAAGATAAAAAAACCCTGAAATCTGCTGTGTGTTAAACAAGACAGACTTATATTAATTATCACCTGTTAGCAAGATTAACTTATCTCTTATTCTCTCCACAACTCATCTTGGGCAGCCCAAATATTTGCAATTTTCTTGGTCACACCATCCAGTTTTTCTGAACATCACAACTTTGAAGCCAGTTCTCCACTTCTGAGGAAATTCACCACTTTTTCAAAATTTTTTTAAAAATTAACACCAGTTTTTCCTCAGCTGGTTCCTTTAGTATTCCGAGGTGTAAATTATTCAGGTCTGCTGGTGTGAAATTAGTTTGTGTTAGCAGATGGTGGCTCATATCTTCTTTAATACAGCTCACAAGTTTTCTGCTACATCTGTAGTACTGCACATAGTATAGAACCACGTATATCTCCTACACATTTGGTCCTGAAGACAAATATCAGATTATTGCTTTTCACTTTGTCTCATCATTGTTCTTCACCATTTATGTGTATGCCTGACTTACTGGTATTTTTTATTCCCAATGTATTTAAAAATCCACATTTGTCTGTTACAGAGTGACCTTTGATAATTTGTTGGCTCTTCCAGCTTCCCTTATCAGTCACCAACATTTTGAAACTCCAATACTTGCTGTCATTTACTTTTGCTTTTTTCCCCATCTGTTGCATATTGATTTTTTTAATTACTTCTTTGAGGTTTTAGCATGACTCCTCATTTTCTGTTATCTGGGGCAGCTTTTTTCATGGCAAGTGGGAGATACCAGGGAGCAGGCTGGACGTCAGCAGCTAATGTATAGTTAGTGTTGTCTCTTTACATTTGTGTTCTCAGTCAGTTGATTTGAAAGCTGCTTTTAACTTTAGGAAATCTGTTACTATGAAGTTAACAGAATCATAGAATCATAGCATCATAGCATCATAGAATCATAGAATCATAGAATCATAGAATCATAGACTGGTTTGGGTTGAAAGAGACCTTAAAGGTCATCTACTTCCAGCCCCCCAGAAGTGGGCAGAAACACCTTCCAGTAGACCAGGTTGCCCAAAGCCTCATCCAACCTGGCCTTGGTTCTAAATTTACGTAGCTTTTTATTCTATTTCCACGAAATTAATGTAAGCACACCACAGCTGCTATAGCTTATGGAAGTGCTAATTTTTAGGTCAATGATGAGCGCTTCTTTCTCTATCAAAACAAGGTACAATATTGATTTATTGTACATCACAGGCAGGACTTTTTTGCATTGAGAAACTGCCATTTCTAGAAACTGTAATGAATTTCTATAACTGGCTCTGTGGGGTGTCCAGCAGTTATGCCACCTGCTTAGAGGTGGTGCTTTCAAGAGAAATAATGCAGATTCTCTAGTGAAATGAGGGGTCCATGTCTGAGACCCCAGCTTTAGTTGCCCTAAGTTCAATCCTCAGGCATGCAGATCCCCTGCTCCCAGTCCATTGACATCCCTAGAGACTTGGGCTGAAGCAGCAAAGCCTTGGATGGAAAGCACCCTTGGGACATGCTCCTTCTCATGCCTGGTGGCCCAGGTGGCAGCACCAATTCCCCCAGCTCCACTGCAGATGC
The DNA here is from genome assembly GCF_008360975.1 of Lichenostomus cassidix. NCBI lineage: Eukaryota > Metazoa > Chordata > Aves > Passeriformes > Meliphagidae > Lichenostomus > Lichenostomus cassidix. The sequence goes on along the minus strand of NC_139479.1, from coordinate 16,303,677 downwards.
ACACCATATTGCAACCCCGATGCCAGCATGTGTTCTGGTGCCACATGGCACGAGCAGGCACATTCCTCTGCCTGTACCCAGGCTCTGAGCACATAGAAATGTGTGCAGTACTTAGCAGGTGCTGGGGAGATGTGTGTGGGAGATCGCTGGTTTTGAAGTTAAAGGATGTTTCTAAGCTGTGTCCTGGGGTGCATCAGGCACAGCATCACCAGCTGGGCCAGCGAGGGGATTGTCCTGTTCTGCTCTGCTCTGCTCTGCACTTGGGTGGCCTCACCTTGAGTGCTGGGGCCGGTTTTGGGTGCCACAATATGGAAAAGACATTAGACTATTACAGAGCATCCAAAGGGCCACAAGGATGGCGAAGGGCCTCGAGGGGAAGCCACATGAGAAGTGGTTAAGGGCTCTGTTCAGCCTGGAGGAGACTGAGGGGAGACATCATTGCAGTCTACAGCTTCCTCATGAAGGGAAGAGGAGGGGCAGACTGATCTCTTCTCTCTGGTGTCTCTGAAGTTGTGTCATGGGAGGTTTAGATTGGATATTAGGAAAAGGTTCTTCACCCAGAGAATGGCTGGGCACTGAAACAGCTCCCCAGGGAAGTGGTCACAGCACTGAGCCTGAGAGAGCTCAAGCAGCATTTGGACAATGCTCTCACACACAAGGTGTGATTCTTAGGGATGTCCTGTTTAGGGCCAGGAGTTGGGCTCAAAGATCCTTGTGAGTCCATGCCACCTCAACCTATTCTGTGGTTCTGTAAATGAATGGGTCCTAACCCTGCTTCAGACAGCAGGTCTCACATCTGCTTGCAAGGAACTGTGGGGCTGGCCCCATTGAAATCTTTAATTTGGCATTAGGCTGAAGATCACCTTCTGGGAATTAATACCCTGGGTGCAAAAGGGAGTTTTCTGATAAGAAAAGCATTGTCCATGGGACTCACACTGTTTCCTGCAGTAACCTTTTAATCCATTGTTTTTCATATGTATAGTTAATTTCTGAAAGATTTTATGCTCTAAATGGTTATGATTAATAATAGCACATTCACTGTCAAATGATTAGTGTTTAAGATCTCCTTCCCCAATATGCAGTGCAGTTGAGTGGTCTCTAAAACACTCTGCCTCAATTCTGAATTTAGATATTGCTGGACTGAAATTCTGATTTGTCCATATTCCAGGATAATGTAGCAGTATGCAGGTATACAGATTGAATTTTGAACACATGCTTTAAAAGTAAGAGCTATGCGACTTCTATCAATGCCTCCTTTCTTTTCACTTAAATGTTAAGTTAATAAAAAGAGAAAGTAGGCAGTACCTGCCAATGTATTTAAGATTTGCCCATTAGAGATGTCTTTGTGCCCATATGCAATTCACTAAAGATTTTAATAACAGATGTTCACTCAAGAATCATGCATAATAATGATAATCTTTACTAAGTATGCAGAAAGCAGATAGACCCAGAATAGGTTGTCGGAGTGTGTTGATGGGTTAGACACTCTAGCAATTTTGTGGATTTACTGAATTGTCTTCAGAGCTATAAATATTCATAACATCCATGGTGGAAACAATAAAGAAAGTTTGTGGCACTGCATTTGTCATAAATTTCTTCAGATATTTAGTAAGATATTTTTCCCTGCTTTCCAGGTGGAGCTTCACACTCAACAGAGCTCCATCTTCTTCATTTATGTAGTTTTTCCATTGCATCAACTTTTCTCTGTTGCTTGAGGCTTTTTTGCATGGTAATTGAGACAGTCCTTCATATTATGTGAGCAAAACAATAATGTGATGCTAGCAGAACATAATTGCAAAACCTTAATGAAAAGATTTTTGTTCGGTCTATTTTCAGGCCAGGATCAGATCAATGTGCACACATTAACCTTACAAATGGGAATGGATGATTGGGGATCAGAGGGACTGCAAATTGCACTTTTCTCCCAATTTCAGTTACAAATGGGAACAGAAGAAGTGTGGGGAACACGCTGACTGAGAGGCAGTTCTTCCATCATTACCACAGGCAGTCGTGGCAATTTCAGGAGCTCATTTTCTAGATCTGGGAAGAACTCAGTGTTTTCACTTCTCAGCAATTTACATGACTGTTTTTGCAAGACATCAGTCCATTCCAGCCAATCCCTGCTTTTTTATTTAAACTTGAGATTCAAATTAGCTCAACTTCTCAAAATAGAGCTCAGTTTAAACAGATTCAAAACTTTCTAAATGGATTTCTCACTTTAGAGAGAAAACAGAAAGGGGCAATATGGCACATCTTTCCACCAGCCTGAAGCAGTCTAAACAGTGGGACTGGTAATGAAGCAAGGGTGGGCAAGGCTTCTGAAATCTTGATTGAGCAGGTTTTAACACACTTGGTATTTAAACCATTATACAAATTCAGGAGTGGGGCACAGGACCTTTTTATGTGAAGGGTGTAGGACGTAGTAACAAATAATACTATTTCCTTGACACTTAAGTACTCCTGCAAATTTATTTTGGAGAGACAGTATGCTTTTTCTCTGTAGGAAGGACAGGCAGGCTTTTTCTTTTTTCTTATATTTTTTGCAAGTGTGAGGTTAAGCTGTGGAAAGATGGACATGCTTGGAAGGACTGAGATAGAAAAGGACAGTACTCTGTGCCAGAGCTTCTTTCAGCCATTTCCTCTTCCTACACTCCTGGGTTATCTATATTAGCTTTACTTGCTGACATAAAGGGGGGAGAAAGGCATTAATACAAAACAATCATAGCTAAGGCTGCCTAAAGCACCACCTTTACCACACAGTATAAAGTTACTTCCCTAAAAAAACCCCAAAACCAGAGACAGACATATGGAGATAAATTAATTTAAAATCCTAGGGAAACATCTGATTTTCCTCCCCATGCTTTAGTTGTTTTAATTTAATTTTTGTTACTGTTGTAGCAGGCATAAGTAAGTGGATGAAGGTGACAGGAAAAAGCCATGAGGGAAGCACTGAGGCTGCAGTCTTTATGGATAAGATCCTTCCTTCCCCAGAGAGCAATATTGCAGCCCTTCATATATCTATGCTTAGAAATGTATAGGCAGTAGGGCTTTAAGGCAAATCTTTATGCTTCAGGTGGTGTGTATTTTCTTGTCTCAGCTGAGGAGCACAAAGATGGATAAAATATTTTTGTACCAACAGGGAAACTATACCTAGGAAACTTTGACATCCATTTGGGGCCATAATTTGGTTGGTGTCTTTGGGCAGTATATCTGTAATTGTCTTTTTCATGCTACAGCTACTTCTGTTCATATTTGAAGCTGTGGCTTTGGGGCTAAGTGCATGGTATTAACCAATGTTTGCATACTCCAAGCTTTAGAGTACATTAGGGGATGCTATCATTAGTTAAATTATTATTAACACAGGGACAATGACATGGTTTTCCTGTTTCCCTGGCATAGTAACCCCAGTGGGAAAAGTATTTACCACAGAAAGACCTTAGGTTTGCCACATTTTAGTGGTTTATGGTCATTTCAGTAGTTTCAGTTGTGAGAAACAATTACTCAATGAGCATGATAAAGATCCTAAGGGATGTGTATAAGACATTTTCAAGGATTCAGTGAAGATGCACATACTCTGTGGGCTCCTACCAATCCACAGTGAATTTTGGGGATTAGGTTAAGAAGCAATCAGATGTTCTGGGCTGAAGCCACACAACCACCAACTTCCTCTTTGAGACTGAGCTGGAGAACAGGGACAGCGCCAGAGTCACTTGACTGGTGTGGGGTGGATTTCCTTAGTGGGGGAATCCTCATGGTGCCTCATGAACTGCAATTATATTAAGTGCACTTAGGATAGCCCCATGAGTAATTTCTTTTTGAGGGCTTCTTTGAGTAAGACTGTGAGACGAGGAGCTGACTGGCATCCATCGTGGCTGGAAGGTCATTGGCAGCTGCAGTGTACATGGCAGGTTACTGCTTCAAGAGTAGGAACACAAAAATTTGAAGACTGAGCAGTAGTAAAGGTCAGCATCTCTTTCATATTTCCAACCAGATCAGCAACCCAGTCATTTTCATCTGGGCTGTTTGGCATGAATCCTTGACTGTGTCTTTTTTTAATTCAACTGAATCTTCAGAAGATATATTTTTACATTTTGGCCTTTGCTGCAGGGCATGAATTGTATCTCTGGTTTTTTAACTTTTTCAGAAATTTCTTTAAAAGCTGATAGGGAAAGTTTAGCTGAAAAAAAAATACATATTTCAAACAACAATTAGATCCTGAATGTGAGAGCAGCAGAGGTGATCAGTCCAGGGCCATGCCTAGATCTACTGCAGACAGTTGAGCATGCAATGCAACACATCCTCTCAGAGCCCAAGTTACTACCTGGGTTAAAAATAATACTGTGGTAAGACCTTTGCATGAAAGCCCAGGTCCATGAGGTCTATGGCTCCTCCAAGGTATATAGGCATATTCATCAATGTCCCTTTCAAAGTAGATTGAAATATTCACATGCTGGATATTAAATACAGAAAAGTCACGTGCCTCAGGCTAACTCATTGAAAAACAAATTGCAGGGGACAAAGCTGTGGAAAACTTGAAATATTATTTGACATACAAACTGGAAATATACATGCTGAAAGGCAAAATGAGCTGCTACTCAAATCCAGTCTACCGTGATGAAGTTCTGAAGAAATGTCAAACAAATTATAAAACCCAGGCTTGACCATGTCAGAAAAGTGGTGTGGAAAAGTAAAGGCATGAAGGTGTTTCTGACCTCCAGTCAGAAACCAGGAGGTGCAGCTTTTTAACACCCTGAACACCAGCAACAGGTAAATCTAGTGGTGTCTCATCCCAAACACCAGTCTGGAGGGCCAATTCCTCATCCCCCCATGTCCTTACCAGGAGCAGCCCCTGCAGCTGCTGTCCAGAGCCTGAGCTGGCATGGGAGAGTAGAGCTGCTGAGACACAAGCTGGGAGAGACCCACTGGCACATCAGCAAGGTGACTGGAAATGGGGATTCCTACCAGCTTGGTACTGATCAGTCACATATCAATACTCAGGGACTAACAGAGATTACTGGAGAATTCTCAGTAAATTAAGCCACCATCAAGGAAGTAATATTTGATTGTCAGGCTATTAAGAAAATATCTACCTGTGTTTCTGCACTTGAGAACTTGTATTTTCAAAATCTGTTTTTTAGCTTTGTTTCTTCTGTTTTATCTTTCCGTTCTTTCACTCTCATGCTTAGGGTCTACACTGAACCCCTTGCAAGCAAAATCTCTCTCAGATCTTCTCTTACATCTGCTGTAGGAGGCTTTAAAAATAAACTGAACAGCTAGTAATTAGTGCCAGCATTCCTAGACATTTCTTATTATGTTCTGTCCAAATTACTTTGTTTGTAAGTGCCATCTCTAATTAAAATGTACTAATAACTTGAAATGGAATAATTTTCTGGCTCCCCCAACTCTGTTAATGTTAATAAAAATTAAACAGTTTCTCTTTCTCTGTATTCTTTAACTTATCCATGTCCCTGGAAAATAATACTGGAAAATATTCTCTCAGGTGCCTATATTTTGTGAGAAAATCCCTAAAATAATCATGCTAACATGTCATGTTGATAAGCATACAGTAAGCATCTGCAGAACAACCTTTGAATCAACTAAATTTGTTAATTCCTTGATATATTATTAATGCCCCTTTGCATTTCTCTTCCTTAAGGTTTAGTGAAGACTTTCAGTTAGCTAGTGTTTCTGTCAATAATCTATATCTGGTCAATGAGACTATAAATTGAGCTATTGCAACAACACTCCTTTAGTAATCTGCCTAGCACTGCTGTTTTATGACTGCAATAGCCATAGCATCATATTTGTTTAAGTACCATAACTTTCTTTGCCTGAGCTTACGATCTGGCACTGGAAGATTGTTCTTTGTGGCATGGCACCACTTAATCCTCAGTTTCAGAGTACAAGTTAAAGAGGTGCTAAGCAAGCCTTAAAAATACTGTGTCTGGCTGCTGCAGCTGTAATAAAGGGGAGCTGCAGAGCTTGGAGAATAAGTGGTTAAACAGCTAACTACTGAGCAAGGTGTTTGTAGTTCTGTGCTGGTTTGAAAAGGAAACCAGCCGGAGAAATGAACCCCCACACAATTACCTTGAGAGAGTTCAGGTCAGTGTTACAATTTAATAAAATTACTGCAATAAATGCAATGATACACAGAAAACTGTCTTAAACCCAGAAAATTCAGAATACAACCTGACATCCTGTTGGACTGGGTGGTGGCCACAGTTCTATCCAATAGCGACTGGAGTTCTGTTGAAACACTGGTTGCAGTCGAGAGCGGTGGTCCTGTGGAAAGTCTGGTCCTCCTCTGAAAATCCAGTGGTGGTGATGTCCCAGACCCCCAGGTGCCCAGATTATATGCAGTCAGATTCAGGCAGGAATGTTCAGTACCTTCCCGGGGGGTGGGGGAATTTCACAATGGAATGATGTAAACCTGTGAGTCATAGGATATTTTGGGGAATCCTTGATGACGTAGGTCCTGTTACAGCTGCTCACTGAGGTTGTTGAGGTCATGATGGCCCACTAGCAGAGATACCCCCCTAGGCTGGGTATAGTTATCACATGAAGACAAAGAAAACACTACCCAGCCTGGAAGGGTTTGCCTCTTTCCCTTATCTAATTTAACATTCAGCTCATACCTTGAGGGGTGGGGTGTGCACTGGGCAGCTGTTGCAAACGACCCATCATTAACAGTGCAGCAGGAATAATGTAGATGGGTGTAAAATACAGTTTGGTTACACCCATATTGGCACTCTTTCTCCTGTAACCATGACAAGTACATGAAAGGGAAAGTCCTCTGGACGAGACATCTGTGTAAAGAAATAGCTGCAAATGCCAAAATGTCCCGATACAGTCTTTATAAAAATAAGTATAAATATGTAAATATGCATGTAGTTATGTATACATGTATCTGCATGCATCTATAAATATGTGGACGTATATAAAATACAGAGATATGTAGACATATATATACTTACATGGAGGGAAAGATAAGTGTGTTGGGCAGGATTTGCATATAATCAGAAGCTGAATCCATGCTTACCCTGCAAATAAAGCAATTACGCAGTTAAAACAGTGCAGGACTGATGGACTACTCTTTCCAATGTTGAGCTTTAGGATAATGAAGGCTATAGCAGGTGGGGAATCATGGAGTGACCCTGGAGCATGGATTTGGAATGCCAGGTGGAGAGGTCCTAATGTGCTGCCAGGACTTGGACAGGGTGTTATGCTCACTGCCTCTGGTCTCACCTCATTGCCCAGTTCAACTGTCTGAAGGAGCCAGGACCCTGGAAGGAGCTTAGAAATGGACTCTGGAGCAGCTGAGGGGATGTACCCTGCCATGCCAAAGAGGGCTGGGACAGCCCAGGACCCAGGCACCCACTGACCCTCAGGGAGCAGACAGTGACCAGGGGGGATCCAAATGCACCATGGGCAGTGTGAGGCAGATCCTGGATGAAATATCCAACACTTTGTAACTGTTATAATAATGACCCTACAGGCTAATTTGTGAAACCTGTAGATCCTCCTGCCTACTGTTTTTTTTTCTTATGTCTTGTTCCTTAAATGCATATGTGAGTTGTGGTTTGCTTGAAGTGTGAACTCCTGCCAGAGTAGGGCTCCAGCATATGTGAAACTCTGATGTTTTCCATTCCTCTCATTAAATACACCAATTTGAAATCAGTTTGATTCTGTGATATTCTTGGACTCTAAAGTACAATTTTCTGAAAGGCTGAAATCATGAAAGACAAAATTTGAAATCAAAAAATGTCTCTACATATCTAGAATAGCAAGAAATATCTTTTTTCTTCACGAAACTCAGTTAGCAGTTCTGGCTACTTAACATGAATGCATTGAGTTAGTGAAAACTCTTGCCAGCTACACAACCAAACAGCAGGTAAAATAGGCAACATACTCTTTGTAGCTTGAGAAAAAAAAGATTTGGCTTATAGGAGGCCAGTGTACCTAGCTTGAAACATGTGGCCAAATCTCAGCCCCGTTTCCTCCAACACTATTCTGTGAAGGGGTGTAAGATGCTGTATGCTTTTGAAGAGAAGTCTATGATTACACTTCCTGTCTTAATGCTATTTGGACACATATTAATGTCATTAATATTAATTAACATGTTAATGTCAGGGAACCCTATGCTTTGTCAGGTCAATTACAAATTAAATGAACTCATAATCAATACACATGAAACTGAATGAACTGATGACAGGTGGCTGTGGTTTAAAATGAGAAATCTATTGAAATCATTGAAACTTAAAACACCAGAAAAAAATCCAGTCTTCAGTACAGAATTCTTTTGTTTGGGTTTTTATTTCTGAATGGAAAGGCAAAGCAGGAATACAATGCTCAAGTGTTGAGATCAATAAACTATTTTCCTTTTTTTTGTTTGTTTTTTAGGTATAAAGCTATAGTAAGGCCAATGGAGATCCAAGCATCCCACGCGCTGATGAAGATTTGTGCGAGAGCTGCTATAATCTGGATTGTATCCATGCTGCTTGCCATCCCTGAAGCAGTGTTTTCAGATTTGCACCCTTTCCATGACAAAGGGACTAATAAAACCTTTATCAGCTGTGCTCCTTACCCTCATTCAGATGGGCTTCATCCCAAAATTCACTCAATGGCGTCATTTCTCATATTTTATATCATTCCCCTATCTGTCATTTCAGTGTATTATTATTTTATTGCTAAGAATTTGATCCGGAGTGCTTACAACATCCCTGTGGAAGGAAATGTCCATGTGAGGAAACAGGTAGAGATTTGACTTTCTTTAAAAATCCACATTCTCTGGGAATCTGGGAGGAGAGAGGGAATACAGAGAAATTCATACTGTGGCAGATCGTGTCTGGTATGGTGATTTTAATAGATTAGGTGGGGTAAAAGAATTAAAATGGTTGAAAGAAGCTGTGATACAGGGCTAAACAGTTAAAGTATCTCCTCCTGTTTGTAAGTTCAGAGACTTTGGCGGAGTGGTTACCATGGCAAGCATAGCAGGAGACCCTTGCCAAAACCTGGGAGGGTATTGTCTAGGATGCAGGGAAAGAGACATAGCTCAATACAGTATTTGCAGATTGAAGCAAAGGGGTCATATGGGAGAAAACCAAAACTTCACAAAGCTGCTTTGTCAGAGAGAGGACCTTGGATAAAGCACTGCCTGTTTCTAAACAGCTTATTTACCTTGACGTATTTATCTTACTTGCCTTACCTCTCCTTTTTTAAATGAGGTGAACCTCAGCTTCAACCTCAGCTAAACTGACCCAAGCCATTCTTAGCTGAACAACTGTCCTCTCAATTGCACCCAGCTGACACCTCCACCTCAGGCTGACCCAACACAATCATCTCACATAGCTTTCAGGTGCTGTGCTGAAGCAGTAGGGCTGGAAAGACTTGGAGTTTGCCCATTAATGATGTGCAGTCCCTGAAATCCTTGTCCTTTTTCCCTTTTTAATGTGTGTAAGTCTTTTGCCCTGCAGGCCATTTCTCTGTTGATTCGATGGCTATTTTGATTAGTGGCAATAAAGTGAGCAGTACAAGCAGCCCTTTCCCCCTTTGGTTTTGGGGATAGAGCTCTAAAGAAAGCAGAAGGCCAGGCTGCAGTCTAGCACTCTCCATCCATCATTCCCATCCTGCAGTGCATTCAGGTGCTATATGTCTCCATCTGAGATAACTGGTATCGATTTCTTTATTGCGTTGCTTCCTTTCTTTATAGTGCAGATGCGGCCTCAATAGCCCTATATCAAATTAAGAATACATTTAAAAAGAATATATGTTTTAGCCAAGGACAGCCCTTTCTCAAAGGATTTAATTTTCAGCCTGTTCTCTGGAGACATTATCACCTGGTACATGTCAATCCTTCCTGAGTTCAATGGCTGATTTTTGGTTGGTACCATTAAGGAGGCACACAACAAAGTCAAAATGGGCTTGTCATGTCTCTCCTGCCTGCTTGCAGCCATTCTGAGAATAGATCAGCTGGTGTAAGATGCCCAGTTTCCAATTTACCTGTGCAGCTTGGAAGGGGAGTGAGGATGGGGAAGTGAGCCAGGAGCCTGGCCAGGTGCTGTGGCCACACTGGGGCAGGAGCAAGGGCAGCACAGCTGGAGCTAGGAGCAGTTCCAGGCTATTCACATCCTACTTAAATACAAGAAGTGGGATGCAGCTAATTCTCTAGGAGTGTCTGGGGAGCATTACTGGGATTACCACAGAGAAGAACATTACAAAGCCCTAAAAGGTCAGCAGTGTTACACTTTCCAGTCCACAAACTCTGGCGGCACAACCTCTCCCAGAGAGCAGTGCATTTTAGCAGGTTTTTCTGGGCAGCTCTGTTCTTTCATTTTGGGCAATCATGGCTTTCGTGTTCATTAGGAAGAGAGATGTGTTTTTCAGTGGCTTTGTTATCGTAGTGTGCAGTACTTGTGGACAAAAGACAAGGTATGGTTTACCTCAGTTCCCCTCAGTTGAGTAATAACTTTGGGTTGAGTCCAAGCTTGTAAAAGTAAGTAAAACAAAAGTGTGGCTGGTCTGCATGAAGGTTATACTGCATGCTAGCTGTCTTTGTGGAAACACCTTTCCCTGACAAAGCTCAGATTATACTGAGAGGTGGTCACCCATCTATTCACCACCTGTAGCTGTCTCCTGGTGGCTTTCCAGTGCTTTCCCCCTCACTGCTGCCTTGGTGTTTCTCCAAGTACAGAATATCCTCTCTGTTTCTCCATCTCCTGCAGACTCTGAGTGCTGCACTTGGTCTCAAAGGGCTCTGAGCTGTTGACAGCACTTTTGTGTACATACACCACATGGCCCTGTGGCAGAATGTCCTGCCTCTGAGCCCTGTGAAATATCCCAGACTCCTACATGATAATTAATTACAATAATAGTAATAATAATAAGGTAATATGTTAAAATTGCATATGACTGTATATATTATGTGTGGATAACTAATGCAGATTGTCCACACTTTTGTTGCCAGAGATGGGATTTTGCAAAGTGACAAGCCATTGGAATTTTATCTCTAAACAGGAAAAGAAAGACTGCTTCTTATGTAATAAATTTTCAGAATTATTTATTTATAAAGGAAAGGGGGTGAGGAGAGACAAGGAGAGTTCTTGGCTGTGTTCACCTGCAGTCCAGATTTCCCTGGTCTGGACGTGCCACCTGCCATATGTTAGCCTGAAAGCTGCAGCACTGGCAAAAACAGTCAGGCCCTGGTCTGAGCTAGGAATAGCAGGTAATCCATGTTTCTCTTTCTTCCTGCAGATTGAGTCCCGTAAGCGCCTGGCCAGGACCGTGCTGGTCTTCGTGTGCCTCTTTGCCTTCTGCTGGCTGCCCACTCACATCATCTATCTATACCGGTCCTACCACTACTCCGAGGTGGACACCTCTGTGCTGCACTTCATTGCCAGCATCTGCGCTCGCATCCTGGCCTTCACCAACTCCTGTGTCAACCCCTTTGCTCTCTACTTGCTCAGCAAGAGCTTTCGGAAGCAGTTCAACAACCAGCTGCTGTGCTGCAGGGCTCGCCTCCTCATCCGCTCCCACAGCATGGCCAGGAGCACCACGAGAATGACCTCCCTCAAGAGCACCAACCACTCCCTGGCCACCTTCAGCCTCATCAATGGCAACCACATGTGCCACGAAGGCTATGTCTAAAGGGCACAGTCAGGGACATCAGGTGCTGAGCACGGCTGCTGGACTTTGCTCCATGGGGATGGGGAGCAACACACATGCATCAAGGAGGTGTGGTGTGCTCAGAGAACTCAGAGGAGCTTGAAACACCCAACATTTCATCTTGGGCCGAGGTTGAAGCATCCAACATTTCACCCTGGGCTGAGGCATTGCTGGAACATCAGATCAAGCACCAGCCCACAGGATCTCCCTGGGAAATGCTGCTGTGCTTTCAGTGAGAGCAAAATGAGCACCTTAAGATCAAATCTTGTTTGGCTCTGCAGAATCTTCATTACTTCCTGCTCAATCCCAAATTTATGCAGATTTCCAGTAGTGATAAAGACTGTATGAGATGCACACAATTTGTCAGAACAGTTGCATCCATAAGTTCATGGTGTAATGTATTTTGACATAGAAATAAATCCATTTAAATAAGGTAAATATTTTTACAAAGGAGTTCGCCGTAGGTCATTTACAGACTTTTCAAGTATTTATTAATGTTCTGACTACAGTATTAATTAATGGTATAAAAGACATCAAGAGTTTACTGGGGCATCTCAGTGGTCCCATCTGAAATGAGCAGTATCTTGCACCATGTCAATGTGAAAGCAGTAACGTGAATAAATGTGAGTTGAAATATGTTTACAGTTTTAAACTGTGTGAGCTTTTGCCATGTTGTGGAGGAGACAGCAGGGCAATTTTCCAGCATTACTGTTTTGTTCTTCCTGTCTTCAAAGGTGTGAGATAGTGCATGTTCCATCACCTAAGTGGTACCACAAAATTTTTGTTGGGTTTGGCTAAGGGCAGGCAATAGCAGAAATGGAAGTACAGCTATTTTTCATGTAGTAGTGCTTTGTAAAACACTAGTGTTTCAGCCAAAATTATCAGCAATGCAAGGTCTGGTCTCCAACCCACATTTTTTCCTACTGTCTTTACAGAAATCTGTGGAGACAGAGTGCCAAAAGTGGCTAACAGATTGGACAATCAGGTCTACTGTAATGATCACCCCAGAACAATTCCTGTGCCAGGTACCATTTATTCTGGAAACAGGAGCAGAGTGTCCTGCAGATAACAAACTCCTGAAGTGCCTGGGCTATAAGACACACAAGGAAGCTGCACACCTGATAAATAAAACTGCTGCCAAATGAGGCCATAAACCAATCACTGTAGCGGGATATTGGGTTTTTAATGGCCCTTTTCCTCTTTGATGATGGTCCTTTTCATTGCCACAGCAAAAGATAAATGAAAGCTGGTAAAACTTTGTCTTGGGTTTTCTCTGTGTTTGTAGAAAAAGTCATGTAAGCAATGTAAAAGCACTCAGCCCTGCATCTGCGGCTGCTTTGGGATGCTGGTGGGAGCTGCTGTCTCCAAGGACTCAAGCAGGCTTTGATGCCAAAGGCAGGGCTCTGAAAACTTCAACTTATTTTCTCTTTTGTCCTCCGCATAAGATTGGACACACAGGTATGTACGCTCAGGATGTGGCCACACCACTGTTCTGTTGTGCTGCTAAGGGCAACACTGCCCTGTTCCTCTACCAGCCCTGGGCACTGCCACCTCTCTCATCCCCTCCTGCAGTCATAAGTAACCCCACATCCCACTCAGCCTGAAAACTAATGGGATAGGGCTATTTTATAGATGAGTCAGTTCCCTTTCTTGGCTGACTGTGTCACTATGCTGTTAATTTCAATTTACTGGGCTGAGGTCCCCATTTATTAACATTTTCCATGCTTTCCCTAATCTTTACTATGAAGCCACATGCAGTACAAGAAGGTCAGTCTGCAGCCATTTCAGAGAGTTTGGTTGAGGTTCAAGCTGTTTATGGCATTTCAAAATGAGAAAAATTTATCTGGCCTAATACTTTTATTAAATATTTTTATTTAATATTTTATTAAATATTTTCTTTAGCCTTGTAAGAATTTAATCAAAGGCAAGCAGAAATTACAGACTTATGACAGCAGCCACACCAGGTGTGCTACACGATGTGTCCTCCTGTTCAGTAACAAACAAGAGATTGCTGTTGCTCTAAAAGAGACTTCAAAAGTTTCTGCATTTTTGTTTCTGAGGGAAGGAGCTACAATAATAAATCATGAATCATAAAAATGAGAAAATCATAAATATGAGGAAAAGAGCACTGTTATAACTCCCTTAGGGCTAAACTAAATCAAATACTCTGCCTCACTGAGAAAGGTGCTGTTTTGAACACAGGAGAGTTGTGAAGATTTAGCACTGTAGATTTAAATAAGTGCTATTGATTTTACCCTTTTCTTCCAAACAGAGGTAGTGACTCCTCCAAGAGCAGCAAAGATGGTTATGGCTCTGGTCTGGAAAGTGCTTTCCAGAAATGCAGCTGCAGGTTGTCCAAATGTGTCACAGCCTCACTCTTACTTAAGTTGCTCAGTATTATTTAGTGGTGGACTTGGCACTGCTAATTGAAGTCAATGACTTTAGATGTCTTTCCAACCTTAATGATTCTGTGATTCTATGATTCTTTTTAACATTGTTTTTGCATCTGATAGGCATACATTTAGGGGGAGTGCCACACAAAATGCAGTCCTTTCATCAGAATCAAAGATACCTACAAGTTCTTTTACTATTTAGAAAATTAGATCGAGCCTTTTCAAATGAGATGCCAATTTTCATTAACATTCTTCATTTTATTCAGATCCCTGACTCCCTGTCCAATATCTTTAAGACAATTAGGTGAGTCTGTGAAAAAAAATGCAATGAAAAAATTCCTTGCAAAATGTATTTTGAAATATATTTCACAAACTTGCACTTCTTTTTTAATACCATTGAAAGAGAAAACCTGAGTTTGGACTTCTTGCTCTTTCATCCTCCTATTAAAATAATGAAAAAAATTCAACACAGCAGTTGAAGTCAGGGAAGAAAGATTCAAGAAAGTTTTCTGAAATATCCGAGCATGTAACTGAAATATTTGTAGCTGCAATTTTTGTGTGTGTGTTTCTCACTCCTTGTCTCATTACCTTGGTTTCAAAAACACGATGTACTTTACACTTTACTGCAGCAGACTGATCCCTTATCTGGAGCTCTTGCACTGTTTGCTGGCACAGCTGCAGTGCTGATTCTTTCAACCTGGAGCGTTGTCTGCAGCGTTTCGTTTGTTTGATAAATTTTCAAAGTGCTGAAGATAAAACCTGTGCCCAACATATAACCCAAGAAAACCTGTGCCCGAGATATAACCCTGGCAGGCAACTCCAGCACTGTGCACTTGGGTACTGCTCGGTCCTGGGAAGCTTTGCAGTCCCTGGCTGTGACCCTGGCGTGGCTCTGCAACCCCTTTGAGCTCTGCTCTCTCCATCAGCACTGGAAGCATTGCAGTAGTGACTCAGACCATGTTGTTTAAGGAATGCTGTGTTTCAGTGTCCCTGAAATGCGTGGCTACCGAGAGGCTGAGCAATTTTCTGGCTGGGTCCACACAGACACGTCTAAAAGGGGAAAAGTGAAATTCTCTTTGAACCAGGCAGCCCTTTGGGTTCAGTCTGCCCTGTCCTGAGTGACACATGGCAGTTGTGTCTTTCCAACTATCTGCAGGGTGGGGGTCTGGGAAGAATGGTCCCTGTTTGCAATGTGTGTGTCACACAGTGGGGCAGTATTACTGCTCACCACAGCGCAGCTGAGCTCTCATCACAAGTGCTACAGGGCAGGGAGTTATTAAAAGTACGTAGCTGCCATGTGCTGAATAGGCGTGAAATGCAAAATTAATGTTAAACAGGGATAGATCCAGCATCTGAAGGGGAACTACAGCGAAGCCAGAGAGGGACTCTTCAGCAGGAGCTGTAGTGATAGGACAAGGAGCAGTGGGTTCAAACTGGAAAAGGGGAAGTTCAGGTTAGCCATGCAGAAGAAATTATTTACTGTGAGAGTGGTGAGGTACTGGAAGAGGCTGTCCAGAAAAGTTGCAAATACCCCATCCCTGGAAGTGTTCTGGGCTGGATGGGGCTCTGAGCAACCTGGTCTAGTGGCAGGTGTCCCTGCCCATGGCAGGGGTGTTGGAACTAGATGATTTTTATGGTTCTTTCCTAACCAAACCATTTTATGATTCTATATTGAGTTATGTTCATGCTTATGTCCATACTTGTTATGGCCATGCTTTCTCAGGAGAAATTAAATAGGATAAAACATTGTTCTTCATTAGGAATTTAAATTGTCTGAGATTCCTGAATTCCCTTCACTCCCACTGAACCTGAGGGAGATGAAGATGCCAAGTCAAATCACAGCTTTCAGCTGTCCTTGCCTTAGTTTTGTATTATTCAGTACAATTTGGTTCTAAAACTATTTATTCTAGGTTTGAAAAATCACCACAAAGGATCAAAAAGTATAGAAACTTTCTAATACTGACACCAGGTAAAGAATTCAGATTCCTCAGCTCTGTCCACGAGGGGCATTTTTGTTGCAGTATTTTCAAATATTGCCTTTTAAGAAATATTTAAATACAAAAAATCAAAGGTGTGAGATTCTGCTGAATGGCAACAATAGTTGCAAGCAAGAAAAAATATTAGACATTGAAAAGGAAGAGTTTTACTTTTAAACACATTTATTTATTTATGAAAGTATTAGTTGAACTCGAATAGTTATTTTTAAAAATCCACCAAATAATATATAAGGTAATGGGTTATTTCTTTGTTTTAAACAAATGAACAAAAATTAAAAGCATCTCTATTCACCAAAAAAGAGAATAGGAAGCCTGTTACTGATATGTGTAATACTGATTCTCCCAATTAGCTTGATTAATGTGGAATGAATGTTATAGTTAAAACCCAGAAAGATTACACTTTTATGCATGGTTTGGCAGAAATAATATACCTTCTCCTTCATTTTTCTGACAAAATACTTTTATTTTTTTACAGCAGAAAACCATCTGTGTGTATTCAGTTGGGAAAAAAACCACAAAAAACACTGTCTTTCATCCTTCTTTAAAGGCAAGAAGCTCAGTGCTGCTTATCTGAGTAGTAAGCAATCCCCTGAATATTAACTGCTCCTTGTTAGTGCTGGGCCATGATAACAGGGTAGCTTATCCTCTCCATCCTAGGAAACCACAGCAGGTGATGGGCCTCTATCATTCACCATAAATCATTAGAGATTACTGATATTGCCCTTTCCAAGAGGAAAAAGGCAGCAGCTCAAGGGTGCAAAGAAATATTTAGATGGCATTGTTCAGACCTGAGATTTTTCTGCACCTTTACTGAAATATTTGTGCTACCCTCACTTCATCTTAATTTTTTAAACATTTTTATGACACCCTCTTTGTATGTGGTACAGTCTTTTAAAAGTGAAAAACATGAATGGAAGAGAGCTGATTTAACTGATTTGCTTTTCTGTAAATTGGTATTTATTTAAGAACAGAAAAGTTGTTGGGCTGTAAAATGTATTTTAGCTTGGGTAGCTCCAGACACCCCTCCCATACCAGTTCAGCCAGGCTGCAGCTGGGGCTCAGCAGATAAGCTGGACAAGCTGCTCTTGCTGCAGCCCTCCCTGGCCCAGAGTGTTTCCTGCAGGGGCTGCACATCTCACATGCACCACTGCAGCCAGACCATCCCAGAGCCAGCAGGCCTGGGCCAGCTCTGTGCTCACACACCCCTCGAGGACAAACCACCTTGTCCCTAACCCCTCTCTCCTCCCCGAAGAGCTGGCAGGCTGGCACCCCTGCCATCCCGCCTGCAGCTGGGGCTGGGAGCAGCTGGACAGCCTCCTGCTGAACCCCTGGAAGAACAGGCACTGAACATCTCCAAATCGTGCTTCAGGCACCCCAGGTGCTGTTCTTTTGGGCTCAGGCTACAAATGTTCTGTAACTTATTTCTCCATTGGAATAGCTTCCCTAGGAAGCCTGAAGTTTAAATGTTCAGGCCACCTTGAAAAGCTTGGCACCTTGAAATTGGTGGAGATGGATGTGGATTCCCACTTAACCCATGAGTCCTCACACAGGTAGGGCAGCTGTGCAGGTCATGCCACAAAAGGGATGAAAGAGTTCCCTTTGGAAAGAGTACCCCCCCTTGGAAAGTCCATCACTGCTGGCCAGCTGGATGAATATTTATGTGTCTACCTTGCACTTCATAATAATTGAGCACAGCAATTGTAAAAATCTTTAAAGAATAGAGACTGAATAACATTCTGCCTAATGCTAAGTTTATCAATGAAGACTATGTCTAATTTTATATTAAAATCACATCTAAAACTCATTTTATAAGTGCCTAATTGCTTGTTTATGGAAGTAGCTACTTCAAATGATTTCTGTGATTAGCTTGATTGTTTTGCTGTAAGTGGATAAGAATTAAAGAGAATCAATCCTAGAATCCTTTTGAAATAAAAGATTGAATCTATCTTACTGTAAATTAATTACACTTAATGGCAAAATGCCTGCTTTATGCTGAACATCTCTTTGTAAGTGCTAATCTGTGTTTTCAAGGCAAGTCAGGTTCACCCAGTATGTTGCTTTGAAGTGAATAGATCTGGGCTTTGTGTCAGTCGAGCTGCAGGGTCAGACAGTGTATTATCTACACCAACATCTCCCTGCAGCTGGGTTTTAGTGGGCCTGGATTTGCCACCAGGCTCTGGACTGAGGCAGAGAAGGAAAATTATAACACCTGTATAACACCTGTCCTTTGAACAAGTTGTCTTGTCCGAAGCATTCCAAAAGGTTCGAGGAATTTAAAACAAAAAGAAAGAAAAAAAAGAAAGAAAAAAAGAAAGAATGATGTTTCTATCTGTGTTTTATGACTGGCCTAAAACCCAAGCCAAAGCAGGTAGAAATGGATGGTACACTGACCCTGTCAGTCAGCAACAAAGTTGAGTGTAGTCCCCCAGTGTGCAGGGTTCACTCTCCTACCTGCAGCCCTGAAGAAAGCAGGCACCCAGCCTTGATGAGCTGCCACCTTGTCCTCACCCATCCATGGAGACAGACAGGCACATCCATCCCTCCTATTTTGGACACCTCCCTTTACAAGAGATGCAGGCCCCATCTCCCAGCACCCAGACTAACTCCAGATGACCAGCACAGTTTAGATGCCCAACTTTTAAATGGCTGGTGTCTGTCCAGCCAAGTCCCACCACACTTATCTGAATGTCTGCCCAGGGCCCCTTTCTGGCCAGCCCTGTCACCCTGCTGGCCAGCAGGATGCACCTGATGCCCCATTCTTCTATTCTTACCAACAGCTGCCCTGTCACCACCATCTCATGTCAGGCTCTTAGCATGGTTTAACAAGAAGGGCTCTTTTACTCCCCCTAAGTCACCTTAATGAGGCACATAGGAGACTTCTTCAGATGGTGGTTCAGGTCTTTGCTCATTTGTCTCTCTGGGGTTGTCAAACTCCTCAACGGCATGATAAGGGGAATTGGCTGTGAAAACACTCCCAAGGGCCACAGGGACCCTGTGGGATGACTTTAGACATGTTGCTCAAGTTCTGTTAGACCATACATCTAACTTATGGCCTGTCTCCCCTATGCCATGTGGTTGTTCATGTAGCAGACTGAATAGGGAGGAAAGTCAGAATAAAAATGTCTTCTAGCAATGGACTTATTCAGAAGACGGTAATAACAAATCCAGAAAGCTCATAAGCCAATCTCATGCCTACAGTTCTTACACTTTTGCTGTCTATGCCAGAGGCTGAAGGTAAAAAGCAAGAGCAATGGTCCCTGGTCTGCTACACACTTATATGTGCCATGAAAGGGGCAGTCTGTAGGAAAAATGTAATTTATTGATAACTGAAAGGAAATTTGGGAAAATTTGGGGTGTGCTTCTCCCTGTAAGTGCAGTGTTGCATTTCAGGGAAGAGGTGAGCTGCATAGTACCATCTGAGGGACAGAGTCTTGGTTGAAAAGCACTCTAATTTTATGCCCTCACTCAGCAGCAAGCAGTCTCCAGGCAGAATTCACCTCATCCCAAGAAGTGGAGCCCTTTGAGAGAGTGGTGAGCACTGAACTCCAGGAGGCCATTTCAAGTTCAGTTGTTTGTTCCTGGAGGAAAAATCATTGAGCACTTCTAATCATTCTGAATGTACATTCAGGACCAGTTGCTGGCAATCTAGAACAAGCCAGGAATTGATTCAGGAAGGGTGGCAATCCATTACCATGACATGCACTTAAAAAAATATCTTAAACAGACCACATGGTATTTGCTTTTTATAAAAATGATAACAGCAAGATGAGAAGCAGTTTCATACCACACACTGGCTTTGTTAGCAGTGCACTCGGAGCACAGCTGAAGACACGATCCACTTCTTTTCAGTTTCCAAGTGCATGTGTGCAAAACCTTAGTTACAAGCTGCAAGATTGTGCATATTTCATAAAGTGTGTCTGAATTTGATATCTCCTATGAATATTATTTATTGCTTTGTCAAGTAATGTATGTAGGTATTCAGCCATCTGTATAGAATGTAAATATCTTGAATTGCTGTGCACAGAGGCAGTGCAGTTTATTTTCTCTGAAATATGTTTTGCTTTCCTTTTCCAGAGGCTGTATAATCTGCTATGGAAAACACTGAAAAATAATTTCTCTATTAAATGGAAATTTGCATTAATATCAATGTCTCAGCTCTCTTGTAATAGCACTTAGAAAAACATTTAGAAGAAAAAAAGCTAAAGTGAAAACGTTGCAATTTGAATTTTTTTTTCTGTGACTGATATATTTTCCCATTTTATACACTATGCTTTTAAAACTGCTCATGAATGGCCTCTACAGAAATATGGACTCAGCTGAAGACTCTGTCAAATGTGACTATGGAATTGCACAAAACTTACATCTAATAAAGCATGACAAACAAAGTAGATGGCATTTGCTGCTTTTTAGTTAGGAAAAAAACCCACAAGTTTCATAAGCATTTTTACCCACTTGCTTTTGTGTCAATTTTCAAGCATTAGAAAGGGTTATCTTCCAGTGGCCCAACAGCCAACACCAGAGGCTTTGTCACCAAAAATCCCACAGAGAATCCTCATCCCAGATCCAGTTTGCTCCCACGGGCAGCATTGGAGTGGCAACAGATGTGCAAACCCAAAGGACTTGGCAGAGATTTTTGAGATGTGTAAGTCTCCCGTTTCTGCCAGCACCGACCTGTAGCAGCAGTGGAGATGTGGATCAGACACCAGGGGGCTGCAGATGGAGCAGGGGAGGGAGGAGGCCAAAAACAGTGCAGTGAAATCTGCAGTCAGCATTGCTTGTAAAAACAAAAGGCTCAGAGCAATTGTATTAGAATAATTGAATACCTCTAACAGTTATTTGCTGTGAAACTCAGCTGCATAAGGTTGATTAATTAATGGAAAAATACAGAGGCATGTTGTGAAAGCTCTCCTGTGATATGTTGGCATTGGTGGGCTTTGTGTCTGCCTCACTGGAAAGAAAGCATGAGTGACCTTTGCTGCAGCATCCATACCACTTTGAGCATCTGTTATACAACAATTTTGGCCCTCTAAGAATCAATTGCAGCTCACAGCTTGAAGGAGATGTTGCTTTTGTGGAGAATTATTGCAGCTGAGGTCATCAATTCAATCCACCAAGCCTGTGAATCATTTCCATCCTCATTGCAAACATTGTGAGATGGATGCAGACATTAGGAGTGTAGGAGTGCTGCAGGAGGGAGAATGTCACACTAACTTCAATTTTTTCTGTTTGGCGTTGTTTGATTAGGATTTATAATGCAGCTAACACTTTGTTCCATGTTTGACTTACTATTAATAATATTATTTAAAGCTTAAACAGTATAGACAACCGACAAAGGACTGTTTATTGGAAAGGTTCTCTTTATATGTTTATGCTATCCACCATTTAAAACTTCAATTTCTTTTTCTATCCTCTTGGCTACAGTTCTGTTACATATTATTACACAAAACTGCTTCTTGTACTGCATTTTCTTGCAAGTGATCTGTGTATTATAATATTAAATGCCATGAAATAATCCAAATACTGCATTTGATTAGGTATTTTTCACAGAGTCCAAGTATCAAAACTCAGACCTTTCAATGTGCATTTAGCATGAAAAGGTATGGAGTACAATTATATCCCATCAGTTTAATTTTTTTTTTAATGTAGCACATTGCACAAATTGGAAGGTCCATGATACTCATTGGAAAATCTATAGAGAAAAGTGATGCAAGACATCTTGTAGCACTGCACACAATGAAGTGTCTGGAGATTGCAAATTCTCCATGTCTGCAATCTGGTTTCTTTCTGCTCAGGCAGACAAGGCTAGTGCAAGCTGTGCTGGCACACCAGCCATCTCATGACTTGAACACAAGAAGGAGTAAAGAAATTCTCTGGGCAACCTGTTCCAGCATCTCACCACCCTCACAGTAAAGAGGAATTTCTTCCGAACATGTAATCTAAACCTTTGCTCTTTCAGTGTGCAGCCATTGTCCCATGTCCTAACACTACAGACCATTGTAAAAAGCCCCTCTCCAACTCTCTTTTCAGCCCCTTTAGGTACTGGAAGGCTGATAGAAGGTCACTCCAGAGCCCACTCCAGGCTAAACAAGCCCAACTCCCTCAGGCTGTCCTCACAGGAGAGGTTCTCCAGCCCTGTGATCAACTCAGTGGCCTCCTCTGGATTCACTCCAACAGGTCCTTGTCCTCCCTATGTTGGGAGCCCCAGAGCTGGACACAGAGCTCTAGGTGAGGTCTCGTGAGAGCAGAGCAGAGGGAGTGAATCCCTTCCCTCAACACCACTTTTGATGCTGCTGAGGACACAGTTAGCTTCACAGGCTGTGAGCACACATTGCTGGGTCATGTCCAGCTCCTTGTCTACCAACAACCACTGTGCTTAGAGCAGCTTTGTCATGTAATACAAAGAATGATAGAAAGAATCACCTTGTGCTGCCTGTTTTAACTTCCAGATAGTAGGAATGTTCTGGAGCAGAACTTCTGTGCTTCTCTTTGTTTCTGCTGCATCTTGTCTGATGTTGACATTAATTACCAATTTCCATGTATTTCTATTTGCATGGGGGATCTTGGGAGCTCTCTACTGGGAAAATACATTTCTTTGCTGTTTCATACCACAGACTTAGGGATTTATTAAGATCTTCATTAAGAAAATGTGTCAAATCTCTTACCTAGGACCTAGTAGGTTTTATTAAGTATTCTGGGTTATTAACTTTACTGGGTTTTATTAGGTTTTCTGCTACTAGCTTAAAGGAGACCCTCACCAGACAAGGAAGTTAATGAAGCTTCTATTTCCATATTATACTTTTATTAGGAAGATTATCTGTGCCCTCATTCAGAGCTGGTCACATGTAAATAAGGATATCTTTACTGGGAGTTAGTCTAGAGTCCCTCAGGCCACTTAGTTCGGTTTAATTAATATGATTGAGAACTGATTCTTATGCTTTCTTGTGTAACCTCAACTTTTTGCGAGTCCTACAGGAACAGCGATTATTGGCCTTTGATTAAGGAAGATTATTATTTTCTTTATTACAATTTTTAATTTATTTGTGGTAACTGTACTTGTATTTGTTAAACTTCAGGAGGCACTCCAGTAAACTTGTGAGCACAGTTTCCATGTCAGAAAAGAACAGGTCTATAAGTCACCACACATTCACACAAACACAACAGACCTTAGAACAGGCTCTAAAATTCAAATTAAGGCAGAGGATCTACAAACACATTCTTTTGCACTGAAAAAGGAAATAAAGCATATGGTGTCGGGGGAGACAAACAAATGTTTGTTGATAGAAAAATGTGCTCTCCCTGCTGCCTCGCCAGCCCAGGATAACTTTCTGCAATGACATTCTCCAAAGTCTGCCCAGTACTTAGATCTTTTCCAGCAACAAGAGGTGCAGGAAGGACCAAATGAAACTCACTACAGCTGAGTTGAGAAATATGAACTGAAACATTTCCAGTGTTGGAGATGTTAGAGAAAGTGTTACCTGCAGCACTACTGTGCAGACTTTTCGTAGATGCCATGTGAATATAAGGCTTCAAAGAAAGCAGTAAAAATGGATGGGGTGAGTCTTCTCAAGCAATGCAAGATGCTTTTTTATAAAATCAGGCCAAGTTACTGTGCCTGGTTAAAAGAGCAGAGAGACAACTGAAAAAAAAATGTGATGGAGATATCTAAGAGAAAGACTGAAGTTTGAAAAAGTGACTGGCCATACAAGCTAGCATTACTTTCAGTGAAGAAAACAGGGCTACACTAGTCTTTCTGAAGATCAAAACATCAAGACATTTCTCAAAACATTGCAGACTCTGCTATTACCTCAAGCATGGGCACTGCAGAGAGCTAGAGTCTTACCTAGGCTGAACCCTGTTCATTGAAAAGAGGCAATCACACCAATTTCACTCCTGCTAAACATTTAAACCCTTTTCATCACATGATTTGAAAAAGCATAATTATTATGATGACTTTTTTGTGAAGATGAAGAGCGCAGGATCAATTTTCCATCTGAACATAGGTGGTGGCAGCAATGGAAGATGTCAAGGTGGGTGTAATCATAATTTCCAAACAAAAGTGAAGGCACATGACTACAGACAAAATAATTACTCTTTGTTTTTAGATTTTGCTTCTCACTGCAATGAATTTTATAATTAACCTAAGTGCAGTGCAGACAAAGTGCAAACACCAGAAACACACTGATCTGTGCTTTTATAGGCAGCATTGCCATAAGAGCTGCGTCTACACAGATATCAGGGAAACAAAAAGATAACATTCATTTTTATGCTTCTAAATGATGAGTTGTCGGAAATCTTGACAGGTCCTTTATAAAGTAGTCTTTTTGATTAAGCATTTATCAGTGTTGTCATTCAGTTTAAACTGTAATCCCAAGGGTAAATTCACTTTCTCCCTGTGTGCTGCAATGATCATGAGCTGGATACACAACAGAACACAGAACACTCCTACCTTGCATTGGGGATGGATGGTCCATCAGCTTCAAAGAGGCTGTGAGAACCTGTTAGACTCTTCCTACAGAAAGATACAGGGAGTTAGGTGTTGGTTTGGTTTGGCTATAGCCTTCTGCACCTTCCAAAGTGGGTCTGTCTTGAACACTGGAGAGAGGCATGTGAGTGTGTGCCTTCTGGCTGTATAGGAATGGTTCTTGCCTGCTGATGGTTGTTCTTGTGTTTGTCTGGCATGAATGTGTGGGTTTAGTGATGCTTTAAAAAAAGAAATTTTTTATTGTCATTTTAGCTATTTAAGGGATGAGTCATTCCTGTGATGAGTGTTTCTTAATGGGAAACTCTCACTTTAAAGGGAATAGTCTTAGCCAGAGATACTGGTTTTGGACTATCCTGAGGCATCCTGAGGTAGCTCCCATTTGAAGTGGCAGATTCCCGCTGAAGTCCTTTCAAATCCTTGGAATGAAGATTCAGATCACAGTTTCACACTCCTTTTCAACACTGCTTTGGTGAACACATGTCCCTGATGGTGTTTAAAGGGCAGAGGAGCAGCATTCAGGCCTGATGGGGTACAAATCTATCAGCTGCACAAGTTTCTTATAGCTCTGCATCTCTAGCCTTTTCTGGTGCCTCATTCCAGTACTGTATTATGCACAAAGCTGGGATCCTTGGAGTACTTCCATGTAACTGTGGCAATTGTTTTGCCTCACAGTGCATCCCGTCTGCCTGCAGCTGATGGTGCCATTCCTGCCCTCAGGCAGCCTGAGGTAAGAACAGATCCTAGCTGCTACTAGCACATTCCAGAATCTTCCAAAGGAAGCTCCCAGTCTTGACTCTGTCAGCACCTAGGGAAATGCCTTTCCATGGGAAGCTGCAAATGCAGCAGCAGTCAGGCATGGACATCACAACACCAGCCCTGGTGGAAGCTCTTTGCCCAAGAGACCTGGCTCTGCTGCATCAGAGCACTGCAAACTGACACTCCAGGCTGCCTTCCAGTACTTGTTTGCATGGCAGTTTTTGCAAGCCAAACAGGAAACACTGGTTGAGCTGAGAGATTCAGGGGCATTTTTCAGTGGGGTCATGCTTGTATTTGAGATTTATAGCACCCTGCTCAAAATCATGACTTACTGCTTATGCCATGGAAATTTCAATTCCCATGATAATCCAATCTTCTTCAAACCTAGTTAAGAGATGCCCTATTATAGCTCTCGAAGTAGATCACAAAGCTTGAAATTCCCATTAGATTAATTAACGTTTTGAAGGCACACTCCTAAGATACTTTGTGAGAGCCCAGTATGAGAAATAAATTTCATCATGACACTCTCTCTAGTACCTCCTCCCAAAATGCCCAAACCTTTCAGGGCAGCTCATCACTCATGTGCCAAGAGTGAAATGTTTATTAGATGCTCTGCATCTGTCCTTCCTGTCTTTGCAGAATGTTTTCTTGAATTTCTCTCGACATAAATTCTATTACTATTTTTAAATTGTCTTTCAGAACTTGTTAATTTTCTTTATTCTTCAGTAGTTGTGCAAGTCTCTCTGCATTCCCCAAAGATTATTTTAGCATCACAGGTATCAGAATTTCTTTTAAAATATAATTTTTAACCTGTACTTTAATATGATTCTTATTATCAGCAAGAAATCAGGATAGCATCCAGGCAATTTTCAGAAAACTAGGACATGAGTAACAGCACTGAGCAAGAATCCTTCATATAAGTGTATGACTGCAAGATAAATATTTTGGGAATTTATTGCTTGTTATCTTGATTATTTGCCATATTGATATCTCTGGGGCTGCTGGAAATAAGTGAGAGAAAAATCATTTGTGCAATGGTTTTGTCTGCCAGAATGTGCTGGTTTTTTCTGGGATAGAGTTAATTTACTTCATAGTAGCTGGCATGGGGCTATGTTTTGGATTTGTGCTGAAAACAGTGCTGGTAACACACAGATGTTCAGAATCATAGAATAGAATCATGGAATGGGGAGAGGGAGGATTCCCATTCCTGATCCAGTGTCAATCCTGCTGTTGGAGCGTCCAGTGTCCTGGGGTGTGTGCACCCAGGCTTCACAGGGATGCCTTTTTATTAATAAGTTTTCCTCACCCTGGAGCTAAGTTTCTCACTTTCACTGCAAATTAATTATCACACACAGTTTGTTATTCTAGACCTTGCTGGAAATGGGTCAGAGGGCCTCAGCATCTTTTTCTGGAGATGGCAGAGCACCTCCCTCCCCGTGGGAATTGGCTGCATGGGGCTGAGCTGCCAGCTGGGGGTAAACCAGGACACAAATCTTGCTGACATTCAGAGTGACCTGCAGCAGATGGGAGGGTAGACCCAACTTCCCACTCTTGTGATATGCTGCCAAGCCACAAATATATATGACTTTTTCCCCCTAGCGGATGTTTCTGTTTGTGAAATCAGAGGGGGTGAAGCTTAATTTCTTCTTAAATTAAATGAGCTTAATTTCTTCTGGCTGTGCCAGCTGAAGTAGAAGAGATGATTTAAAAGGTTCTCTAGTGTTCCATTTACTTCAGAGGTGCAATTCCTACCCTGACTCCCTGCCACCCCTCCCCCAAAAGCTAGAAGAAGGAATAAAAATTATTCTTTGCTTCTTTTATTTTGGACTACACCCCTTTGGACAGCCTATTAAACCTCCAACATTACCTCTCTCTCTCTCTCTCTCTCTAGGGAAAGTTTCCCAAGGTAGGGAAGTTTTGCAAGGTAGGACACCAGCTCCTGTCGCTTTCACACCCCCTTCATGCTCTGCTCCATCTCTCCCTGGGGTCAGCTGCCCTCCTGGCTCCCTTCAAAGAGAACTGGTTGTGAGAGTTGTATCTGAAAGCTTTTGCAGCTTGTAAAAAAAATAACCCTGGCTCTTAGTGACCTGTAGTTCATGCTCTGATTCCATGAAAGATCTAATAATAAGTTTTTCTACCTCACATGGTGATGGGCAGTGACTGATGTTTCAGAGCTAAGTCAGCCTTTCACAAAAATTTCATTACTCTGTTTCACCAGGTCAAAAGGCTTAGGAAACCAGACACTTAGAGAGCTGTGACAGAAGGAGCAGTGAATGAGCAGGAAATGAAAAGGGCTTGTTGCCTGCAGCAGTTCCTGCTGCACTGACTCAAGAGGAGCTGTCTGAGAAGGGACTCTCATTGTTCTGGCGTCTCCATTACCAGGGAGAGGAATGAATCCTTTGCTGCAGCAGCTCACCCAGGAAACACAGCCAGAGCCCACAGGGTTGGGCTGTCAACACAGCAGAGTATGTCACACTGCCATGGTCAGCTTCTACCCACTGCTCCTCCTCCTTGCTGTCCTGGAAATTCATTCCTTCTGTCTTATGCATTTGTGCTTACAAGAAAATACAGTGGTCTGCATGTATGAAGAATGTGATGATCCACATGCAAGTTGTACCACCGTTGTACATACTTTACTGGAAATATAAATGATACTCTGTTCTCTTGTATACTTTTAAAAGATATATAACTGCTCCATGAAACATTTTGGTTGTCTGAGTATCCCAACTGTTTATATATTGTGTCTGAGCCAATTAAATTATTACACATGTGAAGGTAATATATTATAGAGGATGGAGACAGTCCCTGCTGTTGACTGCAGGGGAGAGAAGGGAAGAGAGAAAATCTGATAACACAGGACCATGTGAGGAGCTGTAAATTGTGCAGAGCTAGAGATGAACTATGCTGAGTACTCAGGAGACTGGAATGGGGAAGTTTCAAGGCTTAAAGTCCTACTAAAGCAGTTTGCTGCTGCAAATAATGGTTTGGCTTAGTGAGTTTAAGAGTGGTAATTAAAGCTTCCTCACTCATGTTTTGCCTATGTAGCCTTTACTTCCTTCTCTCTATGTAGGCAAAACCAACAAGTACACTATTTTAGTTGCTTGTATATTTTGGGTCCTACTACAAGATAGGACCCACAAGCCTCAATTAACACAGTATTGCTGGGGCAGTCCCACACATCTGCAGTGGGGCAAGAATTAGCATGTTACAAGCCACATTCACTATCATGATTAAACACTGTCAGCTGCATGTCTCTGTTGCAGTGACTGGCTCAACTGAGAAGTTTAGAAAACAGGACAAACTTCAGAAGGATGCATGAAGGGTCAGAGTAGCTTCTCTGTCACAGGCATGAGCCATTGCTGTCTCAGGTGGCTAATTTGGGAGATTTTGCCAGACCCCTTTCTGATTTGCTCTTTTCAGTATCCAAACATAAGTCTGTCCTTGTGATTTAGTCCTTGCACAGCTTCACTCAGTGAAAGGTTTCTGTTTGATCTGCACTTCATGCTGCTCTACTTTGCAATGCCATCTCAGTCATCTTCTGCAAAAGAGGGAAATATGTGTGTGCTGAGGGCTTTTCTCACCACCCCAAACATGAGGAACACCAGTCCCCACACCAAATCCCTTTGAGAGCTTCATTCTGACACTGGTTGGTCAGGGAAGAGGGATACATCCACTACAAACACCTTCAGTAGATATCACATCCCAAGAAAACACCACCCATTAACTTAACTTTTCCACCCAAGCAGTCACTCAGCCTGTTGTCCTCCCTTCAGGAGCCCAAGTACCTCTGCTCTGTGGAAAGGGATGCATACTCCATCTTCCCTGAGTGTTGCAAGTGCAAAATATGAAGATTTTGGTGGGCAAATAGATAAAGAGAATCCCCAAATTTTCCTAGAGGGATTTAGGCAAAGCAAAGGCTAGATGTAGTGCAACATCCATGGCAGAGCTCCATCACTAGCAAGTGGACCTTGGAAACCATGCAGTGATCCTCACTGTCCCCATTCCCTTTGTATGGAGGAGGGAGCAGCCTGGTTACCTCTCTGTGTGCTCAGGCACCAGTAAGAGGTGGAAAGCCATGAAAGGGGAAAAGTGCAGAAATGTTCTGCTCCTCATTACCCAGTTCCTGGCTTCAATGTGACCTTTTTCCCTGCACCATCTCATGGAGGGGGGGAAGTCATGCAGGCAAGTCTGTTTATAAATGGGCAGTCATTCCTGATCTGTAAATACCACAGACCAAGAAGAAGAGAGAGAAGTAACAAAACCATGAATATCATCCTCCCTCAGTTGCCCCAAGGAAAGTGAGACATTAATGCTCTTGTGGCTGGGTACTCCCACTGAGAGCATCCTCTTCTCTGTGCAGGGAGGATTTTAGAGGCTTAATGATGCATGGCACTTCTTGATGCTGCAGCTGAGACTGTATCCTGCCATGGCACCATGCCTGGAAAAAAGTGTAATTGTTGAAGCCTGGCCTCAAATGCTGAAGAAAAGAAAGGACCTTATTATGTGTATGTCTTAGAATAGATAATAAAACTGAGATGTGGTTGACAGTACACCAGGCCCCTGGGATAAATACAAAACTATCGTATACAATGCAAAATGCTTGGGAAAGGTGAGAAGATGATGACTACAAATTAGCTGTTTAAGAAGCCATTAACATGTGCCCTCTGGAAAGTTCTTTATTGTGCAGCCCTTCACTCTTTTTGGGGAAAGGGACAGTGGGGATGGAGACATTCTTATCTGTGCTATGGAGTAGTGGAGCAAACTATAGGCATGATGTGAAAGCACAATTGAATTTGCAAATTTGTTTGAAAATACTGTGGGAAGGCATGACTGTAGCAAGATGCTCTGCCCTGGAATGTGCTCAAGCAGCTCGGACAATGCCCTGTTCACAAAGCTATCAGTAGTGATTGAGAGGGGCTGCCATGTGCTGGTTTTGCTGTTTTGAATTATGCTAAAAACAGTCTGGCTAACTAACCCCTAATTATCATCCTGATAGTGAGGCAAAGATTTGGCAGATAAGCTGCTGAACTCACCTGGAGACATATGATGGGAAATCAATCCGTTTATACTATAAAAGGTCAGTCCACTTTCATACAGTTAGGTTCTTCCAACATATTCCTCCTTGGAGTGTGTGAAGTTTACTCCCTTGGGTAGGGAGGATCCCCCAAGGATACTCCTCAAGGTTAAGAGAAAGGGATCTGCCCAAGAGCACTGGTATGGCGAGTTACATCAATCTCTACTTAATAATTGTTCCTTTTTGCTAGCTTTAATATAATTGCTTTGATATAGTGCACTTTACTATACTGTACACTGCTAGTAGTTTTAGCTTTTTACAATGTGTAATAACTCTGATTAAGATCTTTTGCCTAATCATTTGTCATAATAAAGAATTCATTTTATATAAGTATATATATATGATTTACCATCACTAAAGCCTGCAGGATGAATTTCCTTAAGCCATTGGCAGTCTGAGGCTACGATCAGATCCATCTGCCCCCAGGCTCCTGAGAAAGGGTTTAGGACACCAGGGGGTCCTTTCTGCACCTCACAGCTCAGAGGCAGGGCTTCTCTAATATACTTTGTCTGAAGTTCCCACAACAATGACTTAAAAGCTTCTCATGCTGGGATATTACAGACGTAGAGTATAGGATGAAAATGAAAAACATCTCTCTGTATGAGATGATGAAAGCCTAAGTACAATACAGCATGAAGGACCAGGAGCACCAATAGGGTGGTGAGATCTTGCCCTGATGCAGACTATTATGCAAAAGTAGAACCAATAAAATAGTCAAAAGAGTAAAAGGCAAAATCTTTAGAAACATTCAGTGATATCCTCTGTAGGTGTTCTTCCATCTGAGTCCCCATAGAACTACTAAAGGCCAAAAAAAAAAGAAAACACATGGAAAGACAGAGACCCATCTACTGCTCACCTATTAAGAAGTATCTTTTTTTTTGTCATTATATGTCTTTAAATCATTAAGTTAACTGACAGAATTTGCACTTTGTAGCTTTGAAAGGATCTGTGCTGGAACTCATGTTATCCCACATGTTCATATGTCATCTGAAAAAATGAAGTAATGAAATTTTCTGATGATCCTCTATTATTTAAGGCAATAAAATGGAATTCAACTGTGAAGAGTTGCAGATGGCTCACAATACCGAGTGATTGTGAGAGAAATGGCAGATGAGATGCTGATAAATATGAAGTATTGCACATGGAAATAAACATTCTTAACCATGCATAACAGTGATGAGCTCTAAATTAGCTATCAGCAAGCAGGAAAAAAAGATCTTTGAGTTACCCTTAACAATTCCAATAAAATCTCAATGCCATGCTCAGGAGCCATCAACAAAGTAAACAGAACATTAAGAATTCTTGATAAAGGAACAGCAAAAAGCAGAATAATAATCTTCTGCCACTGCATGATCATATTGTGAATGTTATGTGCTGTTCAGATTATTTCCTCCTTCAAGAAAACAGAAGCAGAATATATATATGAAGGCAAGAGCAGTCAAAACCTTGGAATAGCTTTTGTATGAAGGCTAAAGAGTTCCAAATGTTTTCCTCTTTGAAAGAAAAGGCTCAGGGAGCAGCCTGTGTATCTTCATGTGAATGCAGCCATGAATGGCATGTAGCAGTGAATAGGAACTCATAGTCACTATTTCTCACAACAAAAGATGTAAAGGTCAACTGATTAAATTCTCAGGCATCATGTGTAAAACTTTAAAATAAATGGTGGTTGTTTTTCATATGATGGTGCCAGGCATTTCAGACCAGGATAAAGGCCATAAAGTCCTGTATTTTGTCTGTATTTATAATTCAAACACCAGAGATTATTTCTGGACAGTGGGTTTTACAGGAGCATTGTGAGCAGCCTCAAATGCAACCTGGCTAGAAAGGGAAAATTGCTGAACAGAACAAAATGTCTGCTGAAATATATTGACAGAGAAAATTCCTGCCAGCCTGGGAGCTGTGAGCCTGGGAACCAGGCCTGAGAACCAGAAACACACTTGAGAAGTGCAGCAGCTGGTCTCTTTGAAATGCACCCAGGTGCCTAGAAGCTAGGGACATCCTGAGATACCACCAAGAAGTCCAAAAACAAGGGACTGAAATCACCACTTACAACCTGAAAAGGTAAGAAAGAGTCTAGAAAAATAAAAATTTCTCTGAAAAAAGTCAGAAAACACCATATATTTTTTGTTATATGTGAAAAATCAAGTTTTACCATATATATTGGCTGCTTGAAGGGGCAATGTCTACACCCTCTTATGCCTCTGTGATGAGAAGTACTTAATTTTTATGCAAAATGGGTGAAACAACTGAGAACAATGCACACTGCACACATTTTTTCTTCCTTAAACAAGCTGAATTCTCAACATGAATTCTTTACAAGATCTTGGACTCTCACTGGGGATCCAGCTGACTGACTGAAAGCTCTGTGATGTGAAATAATCTCTGAAGTGAGAGTCTCTCTGTTATCTTACTAGACACCCTTTGTTCTCCCACCTGTGGGATGGTTTGGCCCCTTCTGCAATCTAATTAATTTGACACAGGTATTATCCACCTATATAAGTAATCTGTCATCAGCATATGTGCTGCTAATTGTTGGTGAGCTTGTTTCCCTAGGGCAGAGATTGTAGTAACCGCGTAGTACCTACACCTGTCAGTGAGGGTTGATGATTAGTTGCTAAAATACTGATTGCTGCTGTACAACTGATTGTTGCTATACCACTGGTTGAGTCTGTATTGATTGCTGATAGTAATCTGTAATGGCTTGAGAGACAGATATATAAACTTTATTGGTAATATGTATTATTGCATAGCATTTGTGGTGATCTATAATAAAAGCAGGGAAATTTAGGAGATAAAGCCTCTGTGTCCTTGTATATTAAAAAATCCCTCAAACCCACGGTCATGATCTCCATATACCCCTGGGCTGGATAACCCTTCAGGCCATGAGAACCAGTCACTGGCCCAGTTGGACCTGGGACAGCTTGCACTCCCTGGAGAGCTGCAGGACATACCCCTGATGAGTCAGCACAGGCCAGGGAACTGTCTGTCCACAGCCAATTTTAGAGGGTAGAATAGTTCCAAAGCACAGATGTGCTCACATTGCTCTTCTGACACTCCCCAATTGGCTTCTACCTTCATTGAACCACAGTGCCCAAAACTGGACAAGATATTCCTGCTTGGTTCTTACTGATACATTAGGTGTTTTGCCAACTCCACGTGTGTTTATAGCCCATGCTATGTTGTTTGCCTTTTTCATAACAGTACAGCGTTGTTGTGTTCTGCTTGTGCTCCCTCTCCAAAACAGCAACCTGGCTGCTTGTTAAATACACTCTGCCCAAGCAGTTGAGCACTCACCTCTTGGAGAATTCCCTTGCAGTTGTCCTTTGTTTTCATACCCTTTCTCTGTTTTGCCAAGTTGACTTTAAACCTTGAGCTTGTGCTCCAAGCCAGCTTTGTGTCACCTATAAGTGTGTGATTGGGATTACCAATGCAATCACTGGGCAGAATTGGAACAGAAAAACCTCTGGATGAGCCCTTGCTGACACTTTATATTTTGCCATTAAACTAATTCTAAGTATTGATACAGACCCTGTTTTATATACATCACCTAGTAATTTAATCCATGTTGTATTTCTGTTGCTGGCTTATAAGAATGTCATGTGAGATCAAATCAAAAGAGTTCCCAAAGTGAAGATTTATAGATTAGTTCCAGATCTGCCTTTCTGCTGCAGAGGAAAATTAGAATTTTTTGAAACACAATTTGCTCCTTACAAATCCCCACTGCCTCCTTAACATTCTTTATCCTTCAGGTACTTTCTGAATAGTTCCTTATTTGATTAAAATAATTTCTTATGCTCACTGACATGTAATTCTCCACACCCTCTTTTTTCATTATTATTGGGAGAGTCTCTACCATTGAGCTGAGATGGATCCTTCTAAGAAGAGGAGGGAAGCAAAATGATTGCTATAGAATTCATGTCCTAGACCAGCTGATCAGGTCTCACGTAAATACTGAGAATGCTCACCATTCCTTGTGGCTTCCAGAACCTGACATGGCAATTCTGAAACATGTCCTCAGAAAAGGCAGAGTAGTGTCCTAGGTTGCAATATAGATGAATTTAAGTATTCTATTACCACCAGCTGTGGGCCATTAGCTGTTATCAGCTGCTAATGACCCACCCCGCATGACAGGCAATGGGCCATCAGGGACCCACCGTGTGACTCATGGACTAATCCCATTGTGGGATGCTCTGCCCAGGAGGGAGGAGCCAGGTGTTCCCACCTGGGTATAACCTGGCCTTGGAACTGCTTAGTTAGCCCTGTCTACTGGGTTCCCAGAGGACGAGAGCTACACTGGATCTTCAGCTGGAGACTAGACCTTCACAGGATCACCGCTTCAACTGGACTACTTCAGTTGGACTGCTACCACCACCCTAACAGGGTGTTAGGTTGTATCAGACTTTGTCAGTGCTTTTTCCTTGTATTATTTCACTTATTTTTAATTTCAGTCTTGACTTGTGATCTCTCACTAGTTTGTTTTCAAACCAATACAGTAGCGATGTCTTTTTCACACTCTGCATTTTGGCCAAACTCCCACCAAGTCTGATCTCTTGTGGGAGGTGGACTTAGTACAGCAGTAGTGGAAGTCAGTGGTGTGGGTAGACCTGCTGAGATCACCACAGCAGATGGGTGCAGTGGACAAGAGGGAAGAAAGGAAAACAGGAAAGTACAGAAGAGCAGCTGTGCAGGGGCTGGCATAAGTTGTCCCCACTTTTTCCTCTGAAATGTGCCCACAGATTTGACTAGACTGGGTTAGGCTGACATGAGACACAACTCTGTGGTACACAGTCAACTTGCTTTTCTGCTTCTTTTGCAACTCACTGCCCATGGAAGGAGAGAAGGCATTGAGTGAGGGAGGAACAAGGCACATGGTGATCAGGGCACATCAATATCTCAGCAGCAAAGTGCTTCATATTGAATAAAACACTTCCTTTTTCCTGTATCATGTGGTGTGCCTGTACCTTCAGCACATATGCAGGGCTGTCACACAATGGTGGTCTGTTGACTCCTGTTGGTTAGGAGGAAATGAAGAAAAATTAGCTGTGACACAGGCTGAAATGTCAGGCTCTGATTGCTGACTGCCCTTATCAGCTTCTAAGATGAGTAATGACCAGGACCACCTGCCAGCCTCCAGGGCCAGCATGCCAGGTCAAAAACAGGGTCCTGGGAGAGAGATGTGGTACAGGAACAGCACTGCCCTGTCTGATTGTGGCTGTGCCTGCAGCTGTGGGGCTGAGGTGAGCTCTGACCACAGTCACAGCTGTCAGCCAGGCAGAGGGGTCTGTGGGCTTCCCCCAGATGGTGACACCACCTCAGGTGCTCATCCAGCTGCCCAAGGCTGGCCCAGAGGCCCTGATCCCCAATACTCTCCTGCAGCAACTGATATTCCAGCAGGGTCTGCAAGGTGTCTGGGATCCACTCAACCCAGATCCTAGGGAACTGAGCCTCAAAGGGGAGGCTCTGGTGCACCATTGCTAATCAGGGACCGTCTGATGAACTGGAGGTGGTAAAAAGTCATATTTCCCAACATCTGAATAAAATTTAATAGAATGTTTAAATTCTTGGCTTATCAAAGAAACATTTTACTTAAAATTGAGAACAGCCAAGAGGTCCAGGAATGCCCAGCGTTCTTGCTTTGGAAAAAAAGGAGGTAAGCAGAGCTATTGAAAGTGTTTGATCTCTGAAAAACAAATATTTGAATGAAATCAGGGTTCCTTCCGAGAAACTGTTCTATGACAATACATCTAAATAAACAAAGAGAAATAAATATTATTCATTGATAATTTAGTTTGGGGATTTTCTTGGAAAGTTTCAAGTAGAATGTATTTTATCAGTTTAGGCCTCTGGACTTCCTCTTAAGAAATGATAAAAAGTTCTTTCATCTATCTTTTCTACTTTGGGGGAAATAATCCCTGTGTTATTACAGGGCTATTTTTCAAATGTTCCTCAGTTCTTATAAATGGATTGGGATCACCTTGGGCAACACTGTGCAGAACGAAGTTCATAGTAATGGATGGGAAAGGATAACCTCCTGTTTCCTCCATCCATAGAGCATTTTTTCATAGTCTGGCCTGATGAGAATTGTAGTTAAAACACCTGAAAAGCTAATGTAGGGGTTTGATTTAAAAAAAAACCACCTAAATTATAGGAATATAGTTAATGTTGCTTAGCACAATGTCCTGGATAACAAAAATTTCATCAAATAAATATTATTTTATTCTTCAATAGTATGGCATATTTAATTATTAAAGATAACTGCTCTGATATAATAGAGTTACACTGTGTAAAGGCTTTAGGAGATCACAATACTGTGATTACAAATGTAAAATTATAGTAAAGAAAAAAAGCACAGGCTGGAAAGAAAAATAACTGGCTCATTGTCAGACATCTAGCTTCTGCCAGTAGAGAGGTCACTGAGTGGGGACATATATCTTCCTCGTGGACTTCCCCAGGAGCTCAGCATCCTCCTCAGCAACCTGCAACCAGATCCACACTCACTTCTGGTAAACCACAGGCATGACAGAGGTTAGCAGAGAGGTCAACAAACACTAGGGAATGGGGCAACAGAGCACTTTGAGAAAAGTGCATGTGTGTAGATAAATGCCAGCTATATGTCAAGGCAAGAGGGAGGAGAGGCATTCCTGCCTAGAAAACCAGCGTGTCTGAAAGGTGTGTTGGTCTTTCAGAGGAGGAGCAATCTCTGTGGGAAATGCTTTGGCAAAAAGGGTGAACAAAAATGTTGTCCTGAAAAATGGACTGGGAGAGACCAATATTCAATGGTTTCTTAGTACCACAGCTCTAGGGAGCAAAGTCCAGACAGAGCAAAGAGCTGGAGAGCTGGACCCAGACCTTGCAATTTGGAAATCAAAGAAGGACACCACTGGAAAATGACTCTTAAAGTACCTGGAAAAGCTTGTCTTGGCGTCAGGGTGATGCTGACATGAGAAGAGTACACTTGAGCTGTTTCTGAGGCTGAAAAATAGCTGTGCAGGTATACAAGTACCAAACTGCCTGTACAGTCTATAAACCAGTTAAAGTACTCAGGCTGAGATCTTCTCTTACACTGGGACTTTATATTATCTATTATTCCTGCAGAGGTAATGGGTTCATGCTACATGGAGGGAATGCAAGGCTCTAAATAGGAGCAATAACCATTCCTGCAATTGCCTGTGTTTCAAGTGTAACACAGATTTATTATTTTATCATTGAAAATGATACTGTGCTTTCAAAATATGTGTCTGACAATTAACTTGTTGTGCTCATCTTCCTAACAGTTATCACAAAACTTTGTGAAGGTAGAGGCAGAGGAGGTGCTTTAGGGAATGACAAAGGTGTTTGGAAGCCAGGCAGAATTAGCTGAACTCTGCAACTGGTGAAACAATTGCAGTGCTTGCTGACTTCCACGTATGGTTTGGGCTTTCCAAAATTCAGGCTGTAAGTTACTGTGCAATGAACTGAAGCTGCCAAGACAAACAATTGTGTGCATGTGTCTGAATTAATCACAGGGATACAGGGTAATGTTAGCTGTGATTGAAATAAGGTGACATTTATTGGAAATACAGCTTTAAGTGTCTGTGTTAGTGAGAAATGTGGACACAGAGAAACAGGCACAGCATTACCTCTTTCATCTGAGCAGCCACACCACCGAGTAAAGCAGCCTGCCTGGTTTCTTTGAAGTTAATGGCATTAATTATGCTGATGTGCCACTACAGAGACATCTTCCGAAGACATGGGTGCTGTGGTCCTAATTCCCACCCCATCCACCCGTGAACTCCCATAAGGAGTTTTAAACACTTCCAGGGATGGTGATTCCACCACTTTCCTGGGCATCTTGGATTGGTTCCAATGCCTGACCACCCTTTCAGTGAAGAAATTCTCCCTAATATCCAGCCTGAACCTTTCCTGGTGCAACTTGAAGATGTTTTCTCTTGTCCTGCCACTTGTTACCTGGGAGAAGGGACCAACTCCCACTTGGCTACAACCTCCTTTCAGGAAGTTTCAGGAAGTGATAAGGTCTCCCCTGAGCCTCCTTGTCTCCAGGATGAAAAACCCAAGGTCCTTGAGCCATTCCCCATATGACTTGCACCTTCCATTTCTGATATTTCTTTGCTTAGTCTTTGTGTATATTTTCAGGAAGGGGAAGCCTCTTTGCATGTAAATAGAGTTTAGGAGGAGAGATGGAGGGCAAAAACATTCTTCTTTGGTATATCTAACACACAAAATTCTGAGAAGCTAGTGTGTCCAGTAATTTTCCAAAGAGCATCAATAAAGGAACTTTTCTAAACAGTCACTTCTGAAAAAATTGAGTGTATTTTGTATGGTATTTGGATAGCAAAAGTTTTCTAACCACATGAACACACCTGCAAATCGGATCTGTGAGAGCAGTCTCACCTGTATAACTATATTACAATGTAAACAACATGGATGTCTGAATTTCCTGGGCAAATCAATTTGAATGAAGTAATGACAACTGTGGGGTCTGGGAAAACCCATTCCAAAGTTACAGTGACATTGGCAGACAGGTGCCATAAATGATGTGCAGGAGAAAAAAAATTCTGTAGACAAAAAAGCAATTCATCCAGGAGCTCTCTAGAGGTGCATTAGAAGTCAGACTGTGTTTCAGCATTATCCCCAGCAGTCCTTAACAAACCGGAGAAAAAAGAAAAAGAAAGGAAAATAGCACAAAAAGACATATTTGCAACACGTGAGACTCCTTCAGAAAGACTGACAGAGATCATGTATTTATGACATGAGCTTCCCTCGGGTTTGCATCCTGTATCCAGCAAAAATGCAGCTTTGAATCCAAATGCACTGAGTCCCAAAGAACAGCTAGTCATCCAACTTCAGGTACACTGCATTCTAGAGATGCAGGAACAGGCCATTAAGAATAATGATGGTACAGGTGGGCACAGCATGAGAATATTATTCCTCTTCACTGGCCTTCAGATTTGTTCTGTGTTTTTGGGGGGTTTTTTCTGAATTGGTTCCCTCAAAGTCCCAATAGAGCCCTCATAACAAAATAACAGTAATCCATTTTTTTCCCTGGTGTCATCTTCATGCACTCATGTAACTTCTCTGAGAGGAAAAAGGAGATTGAAAAATAACAGGAAAAGCTTGGAAGTGGTTTGAGTATGTAGCATAAAATTTCCCAACAACTTGTTGGACTTTTAATTGAAAATTATTACTTTTGCCTTCCTTCCCAAGAACAGTAAAAGCAGATGAGTGGGTTAGAGTCACCAAGTAAATTGTACACAGCTGAATTCACTACAACAGACCAAACTTCCTCCAGGGGTGAATAAATGGGGCAAATGGGAAAGTAACTTTTATATTTTTTCTCCACTTAGTTACTCCAAATATTACTGCCTGCTATTATGGTGTACAACATATTACCATTAGAGTCCCTGAGTCACAGATGCTCAATAAATATTTTGCAGTCTTCAGCCCAAGACTGCAGTCTTCGAAGAATACAGCTCTGAGCAAAGAACCGTAGAAACAGAGTTCAACTTTTGTTAGATCAGGATAAATCCTGATCTAACAAAATGCTCTGGTAAATAAGATACACTGGCAAGATTTAATAAATTTCTGTACATGCCTCTGTCCTCCCTTTTGAAAGCACATGTTAACAGGCTAAATGAGTTTCTAACTTTCAACTTTTCCAAAAAGATGCATGGGAAACAAGGCTGATATGCCATAGGACTGTCAAAACTGCACTACTCTTCTGAAAGCTGGCAGGACACCAAGTGCTCATCTATTCCCAGTGATTATGCACTCTGAGCTGCACTGGACCTGGACCTGGAAAGTATCAAGTCTTACCAAAGCCTTGACTCTTACGTGATTTCACTTATCCTGGTGTTGGTCTTCAGCTGTTTTGAATAAACATAAACTCTCCAGATTTCCAGGGAAAGGCCACCCCTTTTCTGTGCTAAGATCTGCCAGAAACACCAGCCAGTTCTTGCACTGTGGCTGTAGCCACGTGAGATTACTCTGTGTCTTTATGTGCTGAGAAAACACAAGATGGCATACACTCTGAATGACAATTTTAACCATTTAAACTAGTCAAACAAACTGTTGAAAAAAAGTATGTCTTCCTTACAACCTGTTAGTGGGTTTTGTCATGCTGGAAGTACCTAGAGGGCTGAAAATCCAGATATCCAGTGGGATGCTGTGGGTGTTCTCTGCCAGGGGTTTGGAACAAAGAAGGAAGCAATAATACATGGTAGAGCAAAACCTGTGTTTTAGACCACCAATGCCAACACAGCTGAGATCTTCAGCTCTGTCTTCCAGAAAGGGACAATAGGTACAGAACGGGTAACTTTGATGAACCCAGTATCCAGGACAGGAATAGAGGGAGGCAGAGACAATCCAACAAAAGTTGGCAACA
Organism: Lichenostomus cassidix; assembly: GCF_008360975.1. Lineage (NCBI taxonomy): Eukaryota > Metazoa > Chordata > Aves > Passeriformes > Meliphagidae > Lichenostomus > Lichenostomus cassidix. The sequence goes on along the minus strand of NC_139479.1, from coordinate 16,262,933 downwards.
GATTTTTACAGCTTTTGAGTACAGAAAGCTGAGAAAACAACTGTAAAAAAGACACTGCAAGAACCATGAGCATTAGAAAGGAATTGGAATCAGAATGAAGGGTCACCATGAGATGACACGATCTACATTCCTTAAAAAAGGAAATAAAATCATCTGGCTTCAGAAAGTCAGCCTTCCAGAAAAGGATCTGATTCAAATCTGGAAGGAAAAAAGGAGTTTCAGGGAGCTAGAATGTCTCAATGAACAGATCACACATATGTGTTTTGTGGTGCAGCTGGGCAACCAAACACTAGGCAGAGCGAATAAGGAAAAGATAATTTCTTGAGAGAAACAGTGCCAGATGTACCAAAACTCTCTGAGTAGTGACGAGTTGGATCCATAAATTAAGGGTTTAGATATATACATACAGATGATATAGATATACACATAGATCTAGATCTAGATGATATAGATATAGATAGATATAGATAGATATAGATCAGATGTAGATATAGATATAGAGAGATATAGATATAGATATAGATATAGATAGATATAGATATAGATATAGATGATATAGATATAGATATAGATAGATAGATATAGATGATAGATATAGATAGATATAGATATAGATGATATAGATATAGATATAGATATAGATATAGATATAGATGATATAGATAGATATAGATAGATATAGATATATAATGCTAAGCATAACTAGAAAAGAAAACCCAACTCCCAAACAAGGCAGAAGTTGTGACCCATTTACAATGAGCAGATTAATTGTCTCCAATCCTCCATATTTTTCATCTAAGTATTTTCTTTTATAGTGCTCTTGCAGTAAATCTCAAGATAAAAGCATTGCTGATTTCCAAACTGCAGAAAATAAGCCACAGAACCTGGAATAAAGAAACTGCATTTAAAGAAAAAAAGTTAACTGCAACTGAAGTAAGTATCACAGACCTGTCAAAACAAGTAATTGAAAACATGGGCCATGAGGAGAAACAGGTGATGGGGAAGGGTATTTACTAAGCAGAATCAGCCAGAAGAAAATCTACTCATGCCAGGGATGGGTAATGATGTGGATTAGAGTCAACCTTGAAGATACAACATGTCTAAAGAGGGATTGATGATATAAATGTATATCATCATTATATATTATATACCATATAGTATATGACGCCATAACAGATTACAAACAGCAAGAAGGAATTCCCAAAACCATGGGGCATAGGATCCCAGAGATGTGAGAGTGGGAGTGAGGCTGTTTGAATGATGCCAAGGAGTCACTCAGACCTGCTAAACAAATTGAAATTCCCATAGCTGAGATGGTTAATGGAGAGACAGAGACAAGAAAACCCACTAACAGACAAGAGCGAAAAGGTTGAGCTGTTAGGGGAAAAAGCAGTAACAAGAACAGCAGGCATATGAGTTGGAACAAACAAGTAGTTAATTATATTAGGAAAGGGGAGGAAAGGTAAATCCTTAATATATTGCTTTTTCTGTCTGGTTTCCTCAGACATTGCTTGTTTCTTAAGGAAAGACCTTCCAGCACTTGTTCTGATTAAAGGCTATGGACTTCGTGTAACAAGAAAAAGTCTATTAGTATTAATCAGTACTTCTCCACACAGGCAAATAATGCTTTGTAAATGTCAAACACTGTGTTAAATAGCCATGTTAAAAACTCTAGGCAAAGAACTATTCACACAGGAGAGATTGTGCAGATGCAAACTGAAGCATGTATAAACCTTGCAGCAACCTACACAAGCCCAAAAGCATTTCTGCCAATTATTTGAGTAATATTTTCCAATGATATTGTCCAATATCTTCCTTCATTGTCTTTTGGGGATATTTGATAAAACTGTCTGGCTTTGAACTGTGTCAGAAACTGAGATTTTTCCTTTTCATTGTTTCCAGTACTTTTCCTTTTCTTCCATCACTCCTATGAATACCATGGTGACAATTCTACTTTTTCTCAGCAGAAGACAAGTCTACCACATCACAGTAGGATGAGGATTGGTCTTCAAAAAGTCCATATGCCCTCTTCTGAAAACGATCAAAGCCCAAAAATATGATCTTAATGAACTTTAGGCTCTTCTTGCATGACCCCACATGCAATGGGCTGTCTGACACTTGACCACAGTCTCTGTGTTTGTCTCTGACTTGCCCAACACCCTGCAGTCAGCCTTCAGGTTGTCTCACCCAGGCGCCTGGCCAGGACACAGAGCTGTGACATTCCTCTCCTGAAAACCTTCCCCGGGTAGCTAAGACACATCAGCACAACTCTTTCCACAGAAAAGGAAATTGTATTTGCCATTTGCATTCCTTTCTGATCACAGATGAAGTCCATGGGTACCCTTTGTTTTATTCCCAGGTTTTTCACTCAATCAGATAGAAGTGCACTGGTACCCAGGCAATGGGAGATCAAAGCATCCTCTCCTAATACTGTATGTCTTTGTGAAAACCTTTTAGACAGCAACTGAAGTGGGTTTAGATGGTGCACCATACAGATTTTGCAAGGTGTTGCATGCTTGATGAACAGCAAAGGATCAGGTGACATTTTATTAAAATTTCTATCAAGTGATGGATATACTTTGCACAAAACAAGGCTCCAAAAAGAAAAAAGAAACAGCTGCTAAAGAATTTCTTAAGGAGCGTGAGTTAGAGTGGTAACACTTTTCTTTTGTAGTTTAAGCAGCACAAATTGTGATGCAGGTGCCAAAAACAGTCTAACCCTTGCTCAAGTGGAGAGCAAGCATAGTTAAGCAGCAGCTGCCCATTTATCTTTGAAAAGATACCTCTGAGCATACTGAGGAGTTACAATGCTGAAGGATTTTTTACTTTGCATGTTTAGACTATGAATTGTGCTCAATACCAACTCAGTGAAAATGATTGCCTGACTTTAGAGAATGATTCAGCTCCAAATGGCAGACTCCTGATGGGTCTCTGCAGAAATCAAAGCTACCCAGTTCATGATTAATCAAGTACTTTCTTTCTTATTTCCCACTCCCTGTTTTGTTTTGTTTTGATTCAAATAATGAAAAGGTCAGTAGATTTTTGTTCCTTGTCTTTCCCTACTCTGCCTTCATCAGCTATGACACCAGGGTATCTATTTTTGGTTGTATCTGCCTCTTCATCTCACCAAATGTAACTTAGCAAGATTGTCATGGATATGCAAAGAGGTAGACTCATCTCAGAAATCACAGGGCCCATTTCTCTTTTAAGTTAGTTTCCCTTTTTAAGGTACTGGGAACTGACACTAGTTGAGTGTTTAATCTTACAAAAGGAAGGCTTTTCCATTATAGATATGTGCACTGAAGTTGTCACCCTGGCCTTCCTCTATGGTCAATGAAGAGAAAGAGAGATCTCTGTAGTGCAATTCATATCTGTCCAAAGAAGAACAAATGCGGTCTGTAAGTTCCTGTTTCTTCCCACTAACCAGTGAGGGACCCTGGGATTACTCACCCATATGTCATTCCAGTTTTTTCTGGTGTTAACTCCAGCAGCAAGGCGACTTTAACCCAAATATTAACTCAAATTGTTCAGATAGATAGAGTAGTCCAGACACATGGACAAACTCTTCCATTCCTTTCTCCACACCAGTCTTGCCTACAATCTGCACCACACACAAGATGTGCTCTGGACTCTGGCCTTTTTCCAAGGCAAGGAGAGGCTGGGTCCAGACTCTCACCTTTGCCTACATATGGGCCAGTGCTGGCAGGGCTGAGCATGCCACAGCACAGTCCCACACAATATATACTGAAATAATTTCCTGAGCTCCCTCTAGAGTGTGCCATTAATAAGCCTGTGCAATTGCATTGCCCACAGCATTTTAACCATGCTGTGTCAGTTGAAAGAGCTCTGTTATTCAGCATGCACCATATCGACATGTGGAGAACAGCACTGGAAACAAAGTCCTGTTTCTCTAACCAAAAGAGAGAGTATTTATTAATTTTGCTCTCATGCTGCTTTAATTCCTCAACAGAGAGATTAAATTAAAGTTGGAACAATACATAGGTGAATTGAGACAAAAAAAAAAAAGGAATGATTTTTACACATGTGATGTTGTCTTTTGAAGTACTTGAAGCCTGATTAGCTGAGAGCTCTTCTAAACAACAGCCTGTATAACAGCTGAATTACTTTGGGCAGTCCTGACTCTGGTTGTAAGTGGTGCACACACCAGAAACTCACCCTATGTGACATCGAAGGGTGTGGCTTGGAGCATCTGTCATATTCTCTTCCTTCCCCCATAAAAATCTGTCAGGCAGTTTCATCTGCAGTGCAAAGGGCACGTAAATCAGCACACTCAGCTGGTGTTGACTGAGGGAGAAGGTGCCCATCATTATGATAGGAAGTTGTGCCAGCTGGCACTCATCCATCATGCTAACATCTCATACGTAAGGAGAGACTGTTTATCAGCAGGATGGAATGTAAAACAGGACAGCCTTTTTGTGATTGAAGCAGTGCCAGAAATTAATGATAGTTTTTTTAAAAGGGAACCCTGTTACAGTTATATTTTTATAATCTAAGTGCAGAACTAAGAGATCAGCTGGCATGATGTTGGGCATGAACTTGTAGCAAACACAGGAGGGGCTGTTGGCATTTGTACACACTCTGTGTGGGTGGTAAGAAAATGGTGATCATTGATAATGTGTATTTTTCTATCAAAGTAATTTTGCACAAGTGCTAAAGACTCCTCAGTTAGTCAGTTAGTTTGGAAAATTCCTCCTGGGCACAGCTGGTTCCTCTACTTAAGTATGGACTTCATAGTCACATAATCGACAGAATGACCAGGAGAACTGCTAAATACTTCTAGAAAGAGAGAGACTGAAGTACAAAATAACATTTCAAGGGTTGCTCTGTATTAGAAGAGCTGGGGGGTGAGATTTGCTGATTATCTGCCTCCAGACAGATCCATTAATCCTCTACTTCAAAAACTATTGAGCACACTCTAAATTTGCAGTAGAACAAATTACTTTTGGGAGGAATATTGACTTCAAGGGAGAGAGAAGTTGGGTGAAAGAAAAGAAAATAAATCTTGTGTAATACTAGGGGGGTTGTATTCTGAAAGCATGAATAAGTAAAAAGAAGCTCTGGGTGTTTTTAAACAAACTGGTGAGATGAGGTTTAGGAAAAATAACTATCCTGTAAAGAGAAGTTCCTCCATCATACATGGCAATCAAAAGTTGTCAACGCGGTGTCTGTCAAATAAAATTTGTTTTTCACATGTAGAATAGCAGGGTGCTCTAAAACTTGCAGAAGCTGTAGATTTTCCACCCATGAACTTCTAATAAGTTTCTTCTCACCAATTTCAATCTGTGTAAACTGCATTTCTTTTGCTGCATCTGGGTACTCCCTAGTGTTTGTTTCCAGCTGGCTGCTTATGACTGAAGCCAGGCTGCAAGACTTGAAAGATAGCAGGGCTCTCTTTCATACCTGTTGTAAACACTGAGTCCTTTCCTCCTTGTCCTTCCTCAGCTCATAGTTTATCTTTGTTACTCTTCCTTTAGTGACAAACTACTGCAGTGGAGCCCCTTATTAGGGAGCAGGAGGGATGCCAGGGGGATTTTCACAATAGCTGTGCTCCCCAGGCAGGTGATGCAGCATGGTCTGCTGCCCTCCTCCAGTGCATCACACCCTCACTGATGGATTTGTTCTCATCAACAGGTAGGAAAGCTGCCCTGTGACACATGTCATGCACAGCCCTGGATAAAGGGCTTCAAGGTTGGTGCATTTTTCTTGTAATACATCAAGAAGGGAGGGGAAAACCTGCCTGCAGACAGAGCAAACACCCAGCTGTGCTCACTGCCAGCACACAAATGAGAATCATAGCTCTGCACCTGCTGTGCGTGGGTTCGGGTGGCTTTCCAGAAAAGACCCGAAAGCTCCAACACCACTGGAATTAATAGTGGTTCTGTGAAAATATATTTTCCTCTAATTTCACATCTGAAAATGAGAATAATTGTGCTATCTCATCAGAAGCTTACAAATGCTGTGGCAGCGCCAAATTACACAGCACACACTTGGCCATGTCAAATGATGTATTACCATCTGTGTTTGTAGCTGATCTCTCACTTCAAGTTAATTCAGGGATCAAGGAATTTATTTTGTTTTGTTTCTCAGTTAATTTAATGAGAGGCATTAGCCCAACAGTGTAGTGGCACCTCAGTCAGGGAATGGGATTCAGGAATGTGTGTAAAAAAATCTCCTTCCTCCCCCCTGCAACACATCAGGCAGGAGACCTGTCTTTGCTATATGTGACCAGTAAAAACTCAATATCATTTCATCTACCAAAAGCAGGAAACTTGTCACTCATTTCTTCTATGTTTTGGAAGACTTTTTTTTTTTTTAAAGACTTCCTTGAATTTCAAACATTAAAACTATCAGATTCTATAACCATGTCTTCATTTGACACAGGAATAATTTACAGCAATAGACATGAGCTGATTCTGCAGTCATCATGGGAGAAGAGGGAAGAAGAAAGGAAAGCAATTAACAGAGCATTTGGGGATATGAAGTAAACAGAAATCTATTCTCTTCCCTTCCTCCTCTACGACACCCACACACCAACACATGGTTCTGTAATTTGCTTTTTTGCATGAGACAAGGTTTCAGATAAGCTGTAAGACCAATTACTTTCTATTTAGAATAGGAAACAACTAACTGAGAAATTGGATTTTAGGCTAACAATATGTGCAAGCCTGGTCATTTGTTCCAGAACCAACTTCAAAATGCTGTGGGTGATATAATGTGTAACCTGAAGAATAAAAGAAAATATTGCAATTTAGGCTACTTTTTGACCTTGTGTCCTTCATGGAACTAGAAGTTCTTTCTAATTTTCTGTTAACAAGTCACCTCAGTTGTTCATCCTCTTCTCTGAGATGTCCTGATACTTTTTCCAATAAGAATTAATCCCTGTCCCAAAAATCTTACACTCCTGTGTGGCCAAATGGGGAAAACGAGGTTGCTGAGGCAAACATGAGCAATGGATATCAGTTTTCAAGCTCAACAAAGCTAGCAAGAAAAATTGATGAAATAGCTTTAGAAGGTTTTTCAGCTCCCTCCAGGTTTCCACCTAGCCCTGCTTGCCTCCATCACAGAAGCAGAGCCAAGGTGTAGAAATCCAGCACCAGAACTCTTGGCAGGTTTGTGTGTGTTTGTCAGGGACAGACCTTTGGGCAGCTTCCCTGTATTTGCAGAACTGCCCTACCATACAAAATCATACAATAATCAAGGTTGAAAAAGACCCCCAAGGACATTGTGTCCAACCTTTCACTGATCAACATGTCAAGCATACCATAGCAGTAAGTGCCACATCCAGTTGTTTCTTGAGCACTCACAGGGATGACGACTCCACCACGTCCCTGTTCCAATGCTTAACCACCCTTTCAGTGAAGAAGCTGTTCCTGGTGTCCAACCTCAGCCTCCCCTGCAGTGGCCTGGATCTGTGTCCTCTTGTCCTGTCACTGGCTGCCTGGGAGAAGAGGCCAAACCACACCTGGCTACAACCTCATTTCAGGGAGCTATAGAGAGTGATCAGGTCTCCCCTGAGCCTCCTCTTTTCCAGGCTGAACACCCCCAGCTCCCTCAGCTGCTCCTCACTGAACTTGTGCTCTAATGTCCTCTGGACACACTCCAGCACCTCAATGTCCTTCTTGAATTGAGGGACCCAAAACTGAACACAGGATTTGAGGCGTGGCCTCACCAGTGCCCAGTACAGGGGACAATCACTGCCCTGGTCCTGCTGGCCACTATTGCTGGCACAAACCATATGCCATTGACCTTCTTGGCCACCTGGGCACAGCTGGCTCAGGTTCAGCTGCTGTCCACCAGGACCTCCAGGTCCTTTTCCCCAGGGCAGCTTTCCAGCCACTCTTCACCCAGCCTTTAGGGCTGCATGGCATTGTTGTGACCCAAGTGTAGGACTCAACGCTTCACCTTATTGAACCTCATAGAGTTGGCCAAGGCCCATCAGTCCAGCCTGTCCAGATCCCTCTGTGGATCTTCCTACTCTTCAGCAGATCATCACTCCACCCAACTTGGTGTTTTCTGTGAACTCACTGAGCATGCACTTGATCCCCTCTTCCAGATCATTGCCAAGATATTGAACAGAAACACCACAGCTGCAGTCTGGCAGCAGCACAGTGCTCCCTCTGGCTCCTTGCCCTGCTCAGAGCAGTGTGGGTGAGTTTGATCACACATGCATGACACTTGATTGTTAAAGGACAAACTAATTCACTGGAAAGGAGACAGGATTTAAAGTCATTAGAAATCTGCAAGGTTTAGCTCTTTAAGACATGGTAATGCCATATCAGCCCCTGGCCAAGGGCTTTTGGAAGGGGTTTTTCCCAGAAATATAGTTCTTAAGTTGGCAAAACTAATAACTTTAAACCCCTCTTCTATAAAATCTTGTAAATAAATACAGTCTTGTCAGAGCAGAGAATTGCTTGCACGCATAAATCCACAATTCTTACCATAATTTTAATTTCAATTTCATTGTTACATTTTCATTAACAGCCTGGGATTTGGTAGTAACTTTTTCGTGTAAGATGAGAGAACTGAGATGCCATGCTTGATAAATGGGAGAACTGAGATCCTGTGCTTGGTAAATAAACAATTTGGAATACTGCTTAT